>NC_138454.1:7200000-8400000 GCF_040668555.2 Bombus flavifrons
CACCGTTTCGCAAACAACGCGTCCATTGGAACGTTGTTTTATCCTCTACTTTCTCGAATTTGCGAGCCCATCAGAGTTTCCTTCTTCTACGTGTAAAACAGCTTGTCGATTTCTGACGTTTGCCACTTGATCCTGCCTTTAATACGCGACGACGCAAACGAAGCGAATATTAAATTCGATATCAGCCACGAAACATGAAAAAGTCCACGGTCCAAGAACCGGATCTTCTCTTCCATTACAGGTCAGTGGAGGGTTCAAAGAACAACTTGGACTAGGTGTTTGAGACTTCGAACGGAAGAATCGATCAAACGCGGCCGTGGAACGAATAAAGCTGACGGCACGCTAAAGGCTGCCCTTGCCCTTTGCTCGGCATACTGAGAGAAACACCAAGGAGACAGATCCCTGTAATCTGCTACGGCAAAGGTCGATAAATAGAGGCTGCCAGTGTGAAAGTCGGATGATCGTGAAACTCGGCAGATAGAATATATAATCGAAGTCTGTAATTTGGAAGCTGTAATAACCTGACAATTTCGCGAGTTGTACGTTTATAAATATTTAACTTTTCTATAGGTACGAGTCGACGATCAGACGAACACGAGCATTAAAATGCTGCGACTGCTGTCTCAGTACGTGTAAGGGAAACTTTTCTAAAATTGAAATGGAAATGTTGTCAGAAGTTAGCGAGATAATGAAAAAGGTGTACGCAATGGAAGGCAACGTGTCGTAAAAGGGATAAACAGCGTGCTAGGCTATGAAAACGCGAAACTTGTCTCGATAGTAAACAATGAGAGTGCAGAAATTCGTGACGGAGTTTGATGAATCGAAAGAGGTAGACGGCCAGAGAGGGTGGAGAATGGGCAAGGATGAAGAGGTACAGCGGCAGTTAGCCTACTATCTAGCGTGTTTATGGTAATTCGGGCCATCCCGTTGACCCAGGAGTAGCATGCATATACATCAGCCTCCCTCTTTGACGCCGATCTATCCAGTCACTCTCCGGCAACCAGACCCTCTTGCACCCTCTCTATTCTCTCTGGAGACCAAACAGTGCCTGGCACGCCCATGTCTACCTCGTGCAACCTTCACCCTTCTCTTCCTTCTCACCGTATCGCAGCCTGACTCTCTCACCCGTTGCCACCCTCTCTTCCTCTCTCGTTCTCTTTCAAATTCGCTAGCGTGCAGCACTCTTTCGATTCCCTGTACCACTCCTTCCCTTCGTTCTGCCGAATGCGACACGAAGAGCCACGCAATTTGGTTGGCGGCCAATATTTCCATTGGCTGGACAAAGACCTCTCGGAATAAAGAGGGCTACGCTGGAAAATTTTTCTGAGACTTCAACGTTTCCGCGAGGGAGGAGATAGCGAAGAAGGACAAAGAAGGGCGAAGAAGGGCGAAGAAGCAAGGATTTTTTCGACGTGAGCTCGGACTATGTCACCGGAAAAGGTTGGGGAAATTTTCGGTGGTCCATTGGAGTTATTGGCAGAAAGCAAAACTCGAGGAAATCGTTCACATAATGGCGAGGGGTCGACGATCGATGAAAGTTCAAGAGCGTTTCCGGAAAGAGCGCTTCTCATTGGGAAGTCATGGTCTTTATGGATGAATACGAAATGCCGAGCATTTTCTTGCTCGAAAGATGTGACCACACCCTCCTATTCAAATGAATCCACGGCGAATTCGAAGCCGAGGCGAAGCTGAAACGGCTAGAGGAAACGATTCTGACGTTCGTTTTGCCAGCAGGTTTATCGATGCGTTATTTCGCAAATGGCGAGCCATTTGTCGTGTCCCGTTCGGACCTCGTCGCCACGTTATATCACGCATGGCTTCGGCCAGCTATTCAATTCGCATGTTTCCCCTTTTTCGTTGCCATTCCGCACGCGTTTCCTCTTTAACGCACGCTTTTTCCGATTGCACAAGCTTACGCCGCGATTCTATGCGGTGAATTGCATCCGTGAAACGTGCGGCGGTTGCTACGTGTATAATGTCGTGAAATTTATGCTCATTTTCAGGATCGTCGAATCGTACGCGTTATCCATTAATTTTCATTGAAACAAAAGTACAAAAAAATTCACCGCTGCAACGCACTGACGATGAATCGGCTATGAAATTCCATTATCGCGAAATGTTTGTTAAACGATTTCGACCGTCAAAAGTTTTGTTCTCGGCATAACGTACACGTCCATTTCATTCGCTCCTCTTTGTATGCTCCAACATTTATGCGTGTTTCTCGATGTAGAAATTTACACCTCTCACTTTTAACACACTCTTGGGCGCGTGCTGGCATTAGCCATGAAAATTTGTTATACCATCAACTACATCTGGCCATTCTGTATTTTATTATCCGTTTTATTACCTTTGAATAGAGAGAGAGTCGCACGAAATACTCGGCGTTCTTCGTCTTGACGCATTTGAATGATCAATTTTGCATGCGTTGTAGTTCTACCAATCTTTGTCTCGTAGCGTTTATTTTATTCCTGCCGAGCGATGGATTTTCACGCGGAGCAAACCTCAGCCTCGTAGACAAAATTTCAAACACCAAATTTGCAACGATAAATTATTCAAAATCTAAGCGCCGTGTTTGATAGGTAGTTGCGAAAACTTGAAAGTATCGCCGGGAACACGTTCGCTTAAAAATACACACTCTTAGCTGTGAAAGCCAGAACAAGCGCTACAGATACGAGTGCACAAATTTTTCAGGTTGCCAGCAAACTGTGGCGCAATGGAAGAGACCGCGAAACGCGGTAGAGGATGAGGTAGCAGAAATTGGTTGGCCAGAAAGCGCTTTAGCAAAGTAGGTGATGTCAGAGGTTACGTAGCTAAAGTTTTCGAGCGCGGACACGATGTAAGCTACTTTACAGCGGCCGTAGTGCAGAAATTGCAAAGAGAACGGCGCGTAAGCTCGTTCGTCACGCGTACGAAACAGTCGTTCTCGTTAACGAGAAAATTAGCTGCCTGCGACCTTTTATCAAGAACGTTGTGCGCCTTGAGCGAAAGGAGACGCAGTACTTTTGTACTGTAGTTCGCTTGTAGTAAGTGTGAAATAAGACGAGCAACTTTGATTCCTACTCGCGAAATTCGCGTCAGCAATGGCGAAATCGCGTGTATTTTAGCTTGGTTCGCGAGCTCCACGCGAAGAACGATAGCAGCTTTATCCGGATTCTCGAGCGCTGCGAATGGAGCTGAAAACGAACTTGCAAAAACAAAGATTCCTTTGCAGATGGATTAAGCTTTTTGCTGGCACGCGAGGATCTAATGCGGAGAATGCAACGCTCGAGAAACGTCAAAGAGAATCCAGAGTTAAACCGCAACGCAGGAAACCGTGAAATGGTAAGAGCAATTGTGTTAGAAGAGATGTCGGACGGTGATCTAACGTCACGCGTGAATTTGTTGGAGCCGCTTGTCGCAACGCTTTATCCGGATAAGCTGATTGGAGGACAGTACGAAGGTGCGTCCACCTCCGGATTGGACGGACATTATCAAGATTGACCAGCGCAACAACAAAGAGCCACATCTTCATTCACGAAACACGAGGTCGAAAATAAATTAACACGATGCAACGTCCAAGATTTCGACGAGTCTTTTGCCTCGACGAGGTACAACAAACAATTATACGACAGCTTCCTGAATAATTCATCGTCCTGATAATCACGTTTAAGAGCGTGAAGGCTGTGCTCGCGCGCGTTGACGAGTCGCGAGTGGCAGCTGGGCATCACGCGGTTCCTCTTCTTGCATAATTGCGTGGCTGTAAAATTCACGTCTGTCCATGAGGCACTTGACAGGTGAAAAAGCGACCTGGCTCTGTCAAGACCTTAACCACTTCCGTGCACGCGCCACGCCGCGTCGGTTTTAATTGCACCCTCAACCGGCGACCAAGTTGCAAAAAGAAAAAAAGAAATCAGCGGTGGTTTGGCCCTCGCGCCAATTGGCAAACAGGGACCGAAGAATATTCAGGGGAAAAATGCGTTAGTCGCGAGACCGAGTTTTGGATGAAAGGGAGAGCAAGAGAAAGAGGAAGTGAGAGACGGGCAAAGGTCGCGGTCGGTGGTGGTGGTGACCGAGGTCGAGCCAAAATGCAAAGCCGGTAATCTGATTTGGCGGCTCGCAGAAGGCAGTGTAGCCTTCAGCCCAGTAGCTTTAGCCCGATGGTATGCGGATTCCCGTCAATTATACATTATAAACAGTCATAAATATGCAAATTCTACGACGGCGCGAGACCAGGGGTGCGTTATGTTCGCGTGCGTGAGCGAAAGCACGGTTGCGCGATTCCGAACCTGCGAGCATCTCCCACGCGGATTTGCACCTTCCCCTTACGACAGACAAACGCAATCTCCAGCCATTTTACGGCGCAATTGCGCAAGGGATTAATTTTCCACGCTTCGCTTTAGTCTGACTTTAATGTCCTTCGATTTCACCAAGCTCCTCCGCCTTTTCTAATCAAAAACATTTTATCGTTAGGTTTTTCATCTTAGATCTCAAATGGAAGTAAATTTGAGTTTCATTATGTTTCATTAACCTTTGTATACATTATATGTAAGTGTAATTTTTAAATTTAATCAATCTTCGATACAAGAAGGTTGCGGAAAATTGATATTTCAAGCACTTTACAGTAATAACGTTTTAGCGATTATACGTAATATATAACGTTATAAGATGCCTTTAGCCAATTATTAAGACCATCCAGGTAATCTCTAAATGTTACACGTCTGCGGACATATTCACTTTCTCGCTTCCCGGAGCAATTACATACATACAAGGCATATTATAGTTGCGCAGGGTAATTGCTAGCATCCCTTAGATATCCAGGTAATTTCTAAACATCGAATCGAACGTTGGGAAATTACCGTTTTGAAAAAAATGTATTCCGAATTATACTACGATTATAGACTTCATTTGCACGATATGAATACAATCAGAACGTATGGAAATTTTATACGTTTTTAAGATTGACCATCGATATTTTTTGAAATATCGTGAACAAATTTCATACAGTGGTTCGTTGCAAATTAAAAAATCAAATAATCCAATAACAGAAACGTGAGCGAGTTTTATGGAATTTTTTTTTTTTTTTTTTTTGGGTCATAAAATATAGTTGGTCGTAATTTCGCATTTATACGTTATACATACGGGTCATAGAGCTATCATGAACGAAACATTTTCATGCAAATCAGCCCCCTTCGGTATTCACCCTATGGCTTTTCTTACGAGCACAGAAATTTCATGACGGACGGTCGTTAGCTAGCGAAAACAATTTCTACGTACGATAAAACGTATCGACGCGGAATCATGGGAATTCATGACCAGTTCCAGTCAGTTTACCGATTCAAGATCAATGCATTGGCGCAGGCTGTGTTGCACGTTGCGGCCCATTGCACCGAATGCAGTTCGTGCTGATGTACACGAACACGAGTTTGCAGTGGATAATGCGAAACACTCGAATTACATGCCACGAATGGATCCATTACCCGCGCTCGTTTTCGTGTACATCGAACAGAGGATGAAAGTCTAGTGGCAGATATCACGACTATCACGCAATCGTTGACTTCCCACCTAGTATTTACCGTCGGAATTACGCTCAATGGAATACCGCCATTACTTTTATCGGATACACAGTCGGTGTTACGTATATGTATATACATATGCACGTAATTTGTATTTTTCATGCTAATTCTTTACTCGAGAGTCAAACTGACTCAAGACTGTTTCTTGCGAGAAATTAAACGATATATATACGCTATCGTAGTATTGTATAATTATGGCGAAATAGATTTCACATCGGGTACAGGGGAAGTGGAATATAGCAATCCTGAACTTTCATATCAACTCCATCTCTCTCTTCAGCCCCTTCCCTTTACTCCCGTTCCTCTTGCAGATGGAAATTAATTAATACAACTTAATGAAAACGGATAAATATCGAACTGTTTCCAGAGAGCCATTTCCCAGGCAAGGTAAACAAGTAAATGAGAAACGTACAATTATGTACGATAAAAAGTCATGTTTATTTTAACGTGCAATTGTGCACACGAAGTCTAATTATGGGTTTATAGGTCAGATATAGAATTGAATCGTGAGATAAAAGCAGCTACGTTCGAAAACGAACATGACGCCATATGCATCATGGTGGCACAAAAGCTGCGAACAATAAAATCACAAAACTCACCGTAATGTTGATGTTTATTCATTTCCTACGCCACTACGCCGTCCATGGAATGCTTTCCATCCGCCTCGTTTGTCGTGGTCACTGTTATTTATATGTCGCACATACTTATTTCCCATCTATTAAATTAATTACGCGATTACGCTGGTAGAAAGTGCGAAACTATTATCGAACTAAACGACGAATCGTTATTTTTTAGGTCGAGAGATGGCGTGAATTACGACTCGAAGGGCTTCGAGTCGACTTTCGCGACTCTTACTTCCACCACGGTTTCCAGTGAAATCGTGCACGATTGACGCGCGCTCGTGTAGCGAAGCTTAAGTTTAATTGAGACGTCGAAGTATGTTTACGCGATCCGTATGTTAGAATACCGTGTCCCGTGCAGCCGAACTGTGAAACATTAGATAGTGTGCGTGTATATAAACGAACGTGGTTGAACGGTTGTGTGAGCACGCAGCGGCATAAATGTATTTACGATCCATCGTAACCTTTGTGAGCAGTTGGATACAACATGGATGGAACGGAAAACACGAGTTCCTGCGTTCTCGCATTGCTACCAACTCTCTTCTACGGATCGCAGGTGCGTCGCATGCGTACTCCCATGTAGATACACAGTTACGTACAATATAATACAGTGTTTGATGATCACTTTGTAATTGTTCGTGGTATCGTGTAATACTGTAATGCATCGTGATTTCGAGACGTCTGTTTTATTGAGATGAGTACGGAATAATTATATACAGTATTATGCGATGCGATTGTGTATTGTACGTCAAATATACATAGCACAAAAGAACAATACGATTTAATGGCGCCGCGACAATGGCGACAAATCCGAGAGATATGTATTTAGAAACAACGTTGTAGAGTTATTTGAATACAGGAACGATGAAATTGTCTTTGATTCATTACAAATTGTTCTTCTTGGTTATACATATTTGCAAACATATAACCTAGCTTATCAGAAGCAAACACCTGAACAATGTGGTCCGAACGTGAGTCTTAACCTATCACTGATAGCGTATGATGTAGCTCGCTCGATATTTTGCTTCTTTGTGTACCTTTACTCGGTGTTATGCTATCATATTTCTTTCCTTCCGAGATACGGATACATAAATTCGATCGGAAAATTGGTATGCCAAGGCTGAATGTTAAAACACACGGTGTACTACGTTTTGGAAATCGTTTCTACTCGAAGAAATTTCTCATCGATCGTGTTCGCTATGCTCGATTAATTTCGACAGGTGTCAGATCTCCGGCGTGCCGACTGACAGATATCAAAATAGTCGAAATACGGCCTGTAACGTATCTATCGTTGTCAGTGACGTGACATCGGTCGTTCATATCCGGCGTCAAACTGCGTGGAATACCCCGAAGGTATCGGACTGGATTCAGGATATTGAGTCCACTAATAACGCGGCCCCTCGAAAACCCTTTGGTCATCATTCCCTTGACTTAAATACACGATAAAAAAAAAAAAAAAAAAAAATTCGCCACTAGTCCGGCAGCGTACGATACAAAATTGCGACAACTGGAACGAAGCCAATGTAACCATTTCTCCTCCTTTGATACACACCGTGCATGTACGTACGTATATGTAGCTACATCGCACCGATTGAAAATCAGCAAAGAGAGAAGCCGCACCTTTAAGGGCAATTATCGTAATTATCCACAGACGAGATCTTTCTAAGCGTCATAATCTCTAGAAATTAGCTTGCTCTGTATTCTGGATGAATCATCGTCTCTGAGAGGCGTATGACACGCGTGCAAATCACGATGTTCCACGATTTTCCGCCGCACTGGACTTCTCTATTTCCATCCTCGATATCTCCGGTCATGTTACATGCATTCTCGTGGTGCTTCTCTCTAATGTAAGAGAGACGTTGCATAGCATGCGTGCGGACGAGCTAAGCGGATTACTCTCTCTCTCTCTCTCTCTTTCGATGTGTTTCTCTCAGGATCTCTCCGTCCTTCCTCAAGCGCTGCCCCCGTTCCTCCAACAGACTCGTGGGAAACAAGGCGGTACGACACGTCACGGGACCCCTTGGTGTGCGTGTCAAATGCGTGTACAACGTCGTTCACGCACCGTTGTTGATCGCCCCCGATGCAGGCCAATTTCGCTGCTTGGCTTCGTCCTGATCGGCTGCCTGCCGTCGATGTCGATTAAATCGCTCTCGGACTCGATTCCGTGGAAACCTGAATTTGAGTGTCGAATAACGTCACTGAAGGTGATGTTCCTACGTAGATAGACTCGATAAAATCGTACCAGCGAATGGTCGTGTTTCCATCGATCTAAATACACAACGATTCATCTGTACGTATGTAAACGAATTTACACGATCCTTTGTCAGTACTAAAAAAAAAAGGACGATTCAATTTACGGAGCGTAAATAAAATCAGGAAATCTAGCGCGGAATAGTTTTACGATCGAAAACCGATGTAAGAGCCTCCAGGCAACGGGAGATTGTACGGTGGATAGATAGGACCTGGCTGACTTTTATAGGCCACCGCGAGGTGTTGGTCGATAAGCAATTCATTTCACAAAACTCCGTTTATTCTCTTTTTTCCCTTCCCTTGCCGAATTTTCCTTTTCTTACCGCTTCGCGTTCACGCTCGGAGGATTACATCGCGATTGAGATTGTAGGAGAAGTTACCGTTGTAGATAGCGCGAATCGGCGGAGTATGCCACGATGGAAAGCACTATTCCTGCTAAGTCGATTGCTGTAAGGAGCATTGCGAACAGCTCGAAATGCGTCGGTTCTGCGGCGTCCTTTGTGAATGTAATCTCGTGTCGCGTGCATGTACGAATATGAATACAGGCATATGTAGGTGGCGTATACATTAGGGTATTAACCTAGCCACACCTAGCCATCCCGTTGTAAGACGTTTCCTTAATTAAAGCCATCGATTCGCCGACTGACTAAACTCGGCTCTGGCCCGAAGAAACTCCAAGGATTTCCGAAGGCTTTCGTTTTAACAGAACTCAATGTTGCTCTGATAATATTTCCGTCTGTGTACAGGGGCATCGTATAGGAAAGGCGACGGTGTTAAGTCACGCTCGTTAAGTATGCTTTTTAACGTCGGGAAGAAAGTCGTTGGTAATGGCGGATAATGACACGCGTTTGCACGACTCGAAGCGAAAAGTAACGAGGGGCTGTTACGCGAAACAAATGGCGCTCAAAGTTCGTCTCTGTCGTATACTAATTAATGCCGAAAACTCTAATAAGCAAGGCTCGTTTGCTCGGTCGAAATATCTTAATGAAACCCTCGGGACTTAGCGAGTTTCTTGCCGCGTCCGAGAGAGTATTTCCAGCCACTTGCTCAAGTTCACTGGAATATTAATTTACAGCCCCTGCGGATACACGTAGACGTTTTTAATCGCCGCCGATATTATTATGCAGATTAGCTCGGGTGTTGCAAAGAAATGACATCGTTCGGTAAAAGCGGTTTAAACTGCCACTTAATCTCCTGATTCGAATTTCGTTTCTTTCGTGAATTTTTTTTCTATTCATCCACCGATTATTTACGAAAAACCGTTAGCTGGTTGGTAGGTACGAAGGTAGAACGATCGTAGAGGGTCGAAAATCGGGATTTTTAAACGACAGGCTTAGAACTAGAGTTCGCTAGATTTTGTCCGGGTACTTAGCTCGCCGGAATGCCACGCACAGAGAATGAGGAATGAGACTAAAATATATCTTACTCGCGGCGACTGGCGGTTCAAGTGCTTCAAAGTATGCCATTAGGGCGACTTCTGCAGCTAATAACCATGACGTGGCTCTCTTTACGGTATTAGCATCAATTAATTTCATCGACAAGTTTCCTGATAATATCGATCGAGAAACTTCGCACATGCGGTAAACTTGCTCGGTTACGGTAAGTACATGCCACGAGTGCTTATAGGTCTTTTGCATTCGCAATCGAAAGTTATTAGGTCGAATATACTGTAGAAGCGTCGTTTCGTCGGAGCAGTTCTCCTGCTTGATAAGGTATTCCTGACGTTTAAGAGGAAGCGTTCCCCGTCATTGAAATTACATTTCGAATCGAGTTTCCCGACGTTTACGTACATAGGTGTATTCTTCAGAGGTACAAGTGAATCGCAAAGCAGCGCCGAACGAAACAGATAATTTGTATCAAATATTGTTGACAATTGTGCATCTTAATCGCCGAAATAAATGTATAGGAATACTTAGATTACACTTACAATTGATATCAAAATAGTTTCAGACTTGTTTAATATGTGATTTACAAGATCTTCGTCGATACACATTTGCACGCGTCTCAGCACTTTCTTTGCCTCATCATTTTCCATACCACACTACCAACGGAACAGTTGTATTCATCTGTTTTATGAGACGCTGTGCACGTACGCGCTCCAACACACTCATACTCATATATGTGCGTTACTACTACGCGGCTAATCTAGTGTAATACACAAAACTACACATATCTGAATAAATATAACTTGAAATATTTTTCGCTATCAAGCGCTATCAAATATAGCGTTGATCCGACAGAAAATTTCGTTGCGTTGTCGCGTCGAATTCTTTTACCCCAGAAAACGGTGATGATCTATTCTGGACGTTGTAACGGCAATTATTAACGGTCGTAAGTAACGCCAAGTCAACGGGGTGACTTAAATTAGATCGCGAAATAGATCGCGAGCGTATAGAGCATTCGTGCTGCTCCTACCAGGCGAATAACCTTTGATAAATTTGACGCAAACGCTTAAACGGTGGCGCTAAAAGGGTAAAGATCCACGCGGGATGCACCCCTTGAAATTGGATCAAAGCGATGTCTTCGTAAATTACTCAACTCGATAGATTTAAATGGTCCTTTGGTTACAAGCGAAGGCACACCGATCTCGATCACCTTATTTTCGCAGTCTGGCGCCAGGCGACGAGTCAAGGTTATATCAACAGGGAAGAGGGAAAGGGTTCGGATCTTTACTTACCGCCGTTCTAGGATATCCGGGCCAATGGATCGGGACATGTCCCTGGGATTTGCGGATTAAGCCGACCAACGACCAAGGAAGGGCGTTATGTCTGCGTCTGGCTTAACCACCGGGATAGATAACGTTGCCGAAAGATATACGGAGCCGGATAGTTATGGCCTCACATTTTATTTCAACCTCGCCTTCGTCTTTCCTTCGATTTTCTCTGCGGCTCTATTCTTATCACTCCGAAGGCTATCGAGCTCGTCCTGCAGTCCTGGCAAACTTTTCAAAAGGCCACACGAGGCTAAGCGATTAATCTCGCGATTAATCTTGAATCGTTAGAATCTCTAGTTTCCTTTTAAGGTATCGTTACATTGGTATCGATCGTAAATGGTACAGCTTTTCATTTCAAGAGCTTGATTCGAGAGCGAGAGAGTATTATTTACCGTGATCGTAATACCTTATAAAATCTCTGCGGTGTCATAAGTATTCAGATTGTAGAGTCAGTGTGGCACTTGAAATTCTAAATTCGTCATCGGCCCAGATTTCGTTTGTCGTCGGAGCCGTGGTTCAAACGGGATCGACCCTTAAATCGAATTGCAGGAACTCGCTGAGGCGTGATGAAAGAAGTTCGAGGTTTCTTCGTTCCGGCTCGAAGCGTTGCGAGCTTCCGCTCGAACGGTGGATAGACCGGCTTGTTACACTGATTTACTTATGGGACAAGTACTTGGTTCGTTACCTGCCCTCGAGATTCTATAATATTATGAGGAAGTCGATCGTGTGCATGTAGCCGCGTACTTCTTTGCCGAAGTTTGCGGCACCGTGAAGGATTTCGCGTCGACTGTATTCAGCCTGTGTTAAGAAACGGGCAAGGGAGGGGCAGGAAGAAATGACGAAAGGACGAGAACGTATCGATAAATTGTAACGTCAAATTTATTTTATCGACGACTCGTTATCGCTGCGAATTCGATATACCTTTTGCCTCTCGAGAACCGATATGGCTTTTCCACAGAAATTCTATTTTCTAAGAAGCAAGCGATTCTTCTTATTCTCGCGACGCGACCTACTTTTCCAATGATATTTAACGACTCGAGATCGAGAAACGGTGTAACTCCATTTCTCAGATTTCCGTTTGTCGATAGGGAGAAACTTGCCAGGTGTTTATACTTTTCACTGTCGAATATTATGAAAAATCTGCGCAATTTTATTGATGACGGACGTCGACGCGGCGTAAAAGGATTAAGTGGAAATTCTCGATCGCTGTTTCATCGACAATGTAAACGCGATCCGTGTTCCACGAAACGCGTCGTTCTTTGCCGTGCAACTTTCTTTCGCGAAACGTCAATTCACCTGGGGTGGTCTGCGAACGAACAAAAAGACCATTCGAACGCAGGGTAAGGAGCCAAAGTATGGCGGATATTACAGAAACATAAATTTGAAAGCAACCATCGACCGCATAGTTTCTGGCTCGTTGCCAATCTGCTTCTTATAAGTCGCAATACGTATGAGCTTTTACATGGCGTGCGTGCTCAGTCAACGGTTAACGATGTGTCAAAACTATTTTTGTTTCTCGTATACGCGATACATTTATGACGAGGCGTTCATTCCCGATTTCTATTGCAGTCACAAAATCACAAAATATACACCTTGTTATCGTTGGTGCGATCTAAAGGTTTCTGGATCAGAACGAAGCTGTAGAAATGCAAGAGAATCACATTTTATCACTTTCGAGTATAGGTCTATCAACGGTTTTATGTGTTCGTAGCCGGTGAGGATCCTCAAAGGCTTTTATAATTATTTCGTTAAACTGGCAAAATAACGATTCGCTGCTCCCAAGCGTCCAGATTGTGGCACAAAGTGGAGAAAACAGCCGTGTCGCGGGTCACTCACTGGTATTTAATTCGTGTCAACATACTCCCCTAAAGGGACCAATGGTTTCGTTTGAAGGGAAAGAAGGTAGAATTAATGTATCCACCGGTTGGTTAACAATACCTGTGCTTCCCCTAAATCTGTGAACTCGGTTTCTTCAACCGTATCATTCCGCGAATGTACTTCGTGATTCACAAACCCCTCTGGCTATCAGCAAGTGTATTATTGCGACAAACCGTGCAATGTCAACGCGATTAGAGAAGCTTTTATCGGATCTATTCGTACCTCTCTCAACGTTAACTGCACGAGTATTGGAACACGAGCATTGAAAATTGAAAGCAACCGTAAGAATGTCACGGTCTGACGTTTACGGGTTATTCAGTATCGCGCAAATGCGAACGCGAAGATGTATACCGAGGACTTTTAAGGTTACACCAGCGTGTAAACTCTTTAAGCGTCACGTTAAAGTAGTCAAGTGGCGAGACGAAATTGCCAAGCGTTAATGTCCAAGATTCAAGAGTCTGGGTGCTCGACCGAAGAGAAACACGGGAGATCGAGCCTCGTGACGGGTTTGATGTTGCGAGGTCGATGCACTGTCGCGATTCACGACGGAGTGCCCTAGATATGGAAACGGACCAGGAAGGGAAAGAAATCGTGGAGGACTCTCGAAAATGGTATTGAAGCCGGATGGAACACGAAGAAACAGCCGTGGTAGCTGTGTGTACTGGCAGGATTTTTGCGAGCTCAAGTATGGCGCAACTTTCCTAGGAATATAGAAACGTTCGAGAGCGAAGTAGCTAGGAAACGAGGTCTTTTCGAGCGAAGCTAGTAACAACCAGCGAAATCCAGCGCCAGACCTCGGTAACATCTCGCTTAACTTTACAGTCGTTGAAAAGGAAAACGCCTAAAGCAGTGGCAATGCTATGGTTTCCACTCCACGGTTTCTAGTTTCAATTTTCGCACGGGATTCAAAGATTTTATTTAATACACATCGTGCAACCGCCGTTATCGTACGATTTTCCATTTAGTCTTTTACAACTACTCTATGCATAGACATGTAACATACTGATCGACGGTACATATTTTGTATGCTGTAACTACGAATTCGAAAGATTCATTTACACATATCTTAACACGATTGCTCATATTTTGAGTTTGTTCGATTGCTTACATTGTAGAATTGGTTTGACAACAGTTGAGAATTGCCATTCTAAGCTTTGTTTGTTTACATTTCGAAGTTGTTTATTGACATTTTCGTGTTTATTCGTTTACATGTTCTACTTACAATTAGTTACAACATTGACCGTTTGTTTATACTGCGTCTAGTTGGCGCACAAAAATCGATTACTACGTTACACGAAGCGTATTCGGGGGAAAAAATGTAGCGAACAGGAAGTCAACAGGAAAATTTATACTCTAGCAACGAACTTTATAATCCATAGTCGAAACGTAACCTCGTTTCGTTCGAATTTGATCGAAATTAATGTTAGGAAAAGAGGGACGTGGTAAATCGCGGGAAATTGCCAGTGATACAGGCAAAAATAGGACGGAAGTCTGTGTACTTTTGGTGGGATGGTATGCGTTGCGTTTACGTACTCGTACGTTAAGAGAGAAATAGGGATGGAAATTCGCAAACGTCTAGCGTTGCGCTTAGGCCGGCGGCTGTATATGTACGTGTGTACATTTGCCATCCAATCTCGTTGCGCAACCCTTTGCTTGCTTATGAAATATCACAAACTCCTGGGGTTGTTAATCAAACAATAATAAGCTTCTACCCGCATGCCGCGGAGCGATACAGCGCTAACGGTGCCAATCTCCTCCGGTGGCATTGTCGTGATGCGTCTTCAACGACGATTCAATTACGCTCCTAGTATCATCTTATTTGCTACGATGTTTTTCCTTTTCTGCCGGGGAATTGCGAGGATGTCGGCTGCCGTGATACGCTAACTTCCTCGTTTAAGATGCAACGAGCCGATAATTTTCGTTCGTTCAAGCTGTATGGCGATTCAGCGACAACGGCGACACGAGTTGCTCGAGAATTTAATGCAATAGGAAAATTACATCGGTAAGGTCTGGATGCAGCCGAAATGCGCGTATATGGTATCGAGGCCTTACCAAGCAGAACTCTGGCAAGACTAATTCAACAGGCAAATTGTTTGAGGCCAATTGAGGTCAGAGCGTTTCTGTTCTGGCCGATCTCCCAACGCCTTTCGCGGAGGCGAGACTCTAATGAAAGTAACTGAAATACTGCTACTGAATGTCGTGCTTCGGCTCTCATTCTCTTAAGCAAGTGCCTTTACCTTCTGTCTCGTTGAGAAATTGCACGCGGCCTTCCTAATTACCGAGAAAGGTTCTAATTTCCTTGGGTGCGTTTCATCTTGATCCAGATGCTCCTAAGAAATAATTTCTTCTCCATTAAGCAGCAAGCTAATATAGCGCGTCGAGAATCGCTTGATTTATATCTAAACGTATTCTCAAGCGATGCTTCAACTCCGTAAATTTCGGTTCGACAAGCCGGGAAACTTGAAAAATTCCATTGAGATGGGAATCGTGATCGCGTAAAGTCGATCCCTTTCGAACGGAGGAAATCTCTGGCAATAAAGTGCTTGGTTACATTACAATCCCCCCTCGGGTTCCAGCGCTTTTCCGCGTTTCGTCGAAATATCGACGTGGAATTTTCGACACCGAGCAATTATCGACAGCGGTCGCGTGTCCGCCGAATCTTTCCCTCCAGGATCGGTCCATTACTTTCGAATGGGCCGCCGATATGTGCGAACCGATGCCTGGTCCCTTTTCGAGCGTATTGCCGGTGACGAAGCAGCCTATAATTCAATCTTGTCAAATCCATTAACGCCGCCAGCCGCGGTCAGCTCCCATCGCCACGAGAGACATCCTGACTCAGCATGGCGTGGTGCGTTCTTCCATGATAGCTAAACGTGCGTGTCGTCGCCTTTTTTCCCAGCTATCTTGTCATTTGCAAATATATTCGAAGGAACCGTAGGGTTGTCGCGCAAGAAGTCCATTTAGCAGAAAGGAGAAGGATTTACGGTGGAAATTGTTCTATCGCGAAATAAAATTGGATTTTACATTGTGGGAGAAAAGCAAGCGCGATTTTAATTGAGCTCGCCGAGGAATGTGCTCGGCGTGGGTGTGTCGTTCACCTTCTATCTAGCTGGATAATAGAGCACAGTCGTAAAATCTGTTCCGCATTTCCTCGCTCTCTTTATGGCATACATGCCGTGCGTCGTTCTTTATCTCGACTCGGTCGCGTTTAATTCGTGGAAAAAGCAACATTTTCAGGTGCGGCACCAGTGAGCCCGTATAATTGTCTCTCGAGCTGTTCACTCGTCATTCGGACAATTACGTGCTGCTCGTTTTGCGGTAGTAACTTTGCGTTAAGATTAATTGTGTAAAGAAGCTCAGAGCGAGTTCTAATTGATACAATCAACCAGCGCGGCGTATACCAGCGAATGTCGCCCGTTCGTACGGTCTCGCGGCCGTTGTTATTCATTTTTATCGCGTCAGACCGCTTGTTAATTCAGCCGCGATGATGTTTAATCTCTCGGAACTTGACGTCAGTTTAACGAACACCTGTCACAATTAGGTGGAGTTTATTTTAATCGCGTCAGAGAGTTTTTCTGTTAGCGGCGTCGTTCCCTATTAGCGTGATTCGCGCCAGGTGCACTTGTTATTCGTTAATAGAATGGTCGGCCGCATGTTTATACCGCGTTCGAGATGGCTAAGAATTAATTAAGAGGAACGTTTACGTTATTTATCGAGCAATAGCGGCGCTAAGCTGATATCGATTATCGTTATCGAGACGACCGACCGTGGCTCCGCGATTTAATACAGCGAATCTGCCGAGGTATTTATCAAAGTAGACAAGTAGAGCGATGCAAACGACGGTACACTATCGTTCACAATTAGAGCGATACGCGTTCGCTAAGCGCACGACGACTGAAGGAACGTTGCATTCACGGCGCACCACCCATTAACACGGAGCAGAGATCCACTCCGGGACGCGGTGCACGATATAAGTAGATCCATCATCATTGAGAGTAACGCAGCAGGTACTTCGTTCTCCTTACCCATTACCGAGATTTCTTCCCACGATGCGCTCCGCGATTCATCTGCTTTGCTTGTGAAATCTCTGAAAAACCTCTATCGCCACGCGCCGCTTGTTCCCTTTGTTCGTCAGCTCCAACGATCGTGCCTCTGATTCGTCAACTGAATCGCCACGTTACGATATTCTGCTCGTTTCTATTCGCTCTGCACCGTCAACTCCGTATTTCTGCTTCGTTACCACCATTTGCTTGTATTTTAAATTCGACGAAGTTACATTTTCGAATATACACAGATCCGTTGCGATGTAATGACGACGATTTAATAAATTCGAATTTGCAGAAATTGTATCGTGTAGCGAAAATACGATCGAACGATATAATGGCGTGGAGAGGTCGACTTAGCACGATCACTTTACGCAGGGTGCTAGAGTAAACGCATGCAAATGCAGGCCCAACCGTTGCACAGGTATACCTTTAATTCAACATCGCGTCACCGTCGCACACGGCTGGCCACGGTACGTTAACAATGGGGTAAACAGAGAAAATTACCGCTTGCCACGAGCATCGGGTCTTTCCACCCCTCGCCCCCCCCCACAGCAGAGGTCATTTGGTTGGCGTGACAACCCTTCCACGCCCTTTCTCCCCGCCGTTCCTTTTCGACATTCACCTCCAACCCCTGTGTGACGAGCCACCCCCAGCAGGCGCACAATGCGCTTAATGAAACTCGATATAGCTCGACCGATAACCCTACCCATCCTACCCATTGGATCCCGGCTGAAAGCTCGTCCAC
Source organism: Bombus flavifrons (assembly GCF_040668555.2). NCBI lineage: Eukaryota > Metazoa > Arthropoda > Insecta > Hymenoptera > Apidae > Bombus > Bombus flavifrons. Next base: position 7,217,805 of record NC_138454.1, read on the forward strand.
AGCCACCCCTTTGACGGACGTTTCGTTCGGGTGGGGGTGTCTACGAAAAAGGCAAATTAAATCCGCAAGTAAAATCGCGTGGTCCCCGAATAGAAGGGCCGAGAGGGAATCCTGGCGGAAGACAGCGAAGGGTTTGGGCGACAATGGTCTTGTTAAGGCACCCACTAATTGCAGCCAGCTCCTTAATGGATCCTTGCGAAAATTGCATCGACCTAAGCCGGTTACCGAGAACACGCTCGATCCTTTCTTCTTATTCTTCCTTGGCCGCGCCCTCTCCGCCCCTGTTGGTTTTGTCCCCGTCGTAGACTGATTCATTCTTTTGGCTTGCGGCTTGCGAGGGTATCAGGGACTGTTCGATCGAGCACGCGAAATAAACCATCGTCCGTGTATCGGTAAACGAGGAAAATTATTTCTCGATAATTTATACCGGAGATTCTTCTTTTCTATTCTTCTTATCTTGGTACCAATAATCGTCGATTATACAGCAAACTCGCGACACTCTGTCTCTTAATAAACATTCGAGCAGACGATCTTCTAAATTTTGTAATGGAGTCCTCTTCGTCTCACTTCGCTCGTATTCCCAACGTACGGTCCTTGCGAGTCTCAGGTATTTTTTTTCTGTTTTCCGTGGTGGCCGGGTTTAATCGGCTGAATCCCCGTCGACCCCGTGCTCGCCGCGCGTTAAACCTCTGCCAACGGCTCAGGCTATTTTAGCAGATCAAAGACAGCGGCGGAGAGATTGATACGCGGTCCGCGGGACACGCCTCGCAAGATCCTCGTCGGCTACGTTCGGCCGGCCGATAAATAAAGTTAGGGCTGGCGCATTCCCCGCGGAATTGTTTTGTCGTCGACGTCTCCCCGGGTGCTCGTTAACGCGGCCAACATTTTCGGCATTCTGTCTCACCTTCAGATGCTCCTCGGTGCAGCTGTTGCGGCGAGCATTCAAATTTTTCGCTCCGCCTCGAGCGACACTCGTCGCGTCTCTCTCGGCCCGCTCAACCAGAGACGCCCTTTACGCCGCGCTACTTCAACTTGTTCCGCCGTTTACCACCTAACCGGATAACAATTGCGTTTCCGACTACATTGCCGCCGAATCAAAGACCTTCTTAACAACTCGATTCAACGCGGAACGCTGCGTAAACACTTGGTTAACCGAATAAACTTATTCTTTGAACATCTCGTTGAAAAGGATCGTCGGAGGTAAGTTTGTTTTTGGCGCAATTCTCAGGCAATTCATCGTATCGCGGTAACGAGCATTTACGTTCCAAAACGTGTGTCATATACCGCTTTATGTGCAATATTTGTCTAAGCGTTCTTGACGTGCCAAACGCACGTGATTCCATTCCGAGTCGTCGTTTGAAAGGATTTGAGGTAGCGCGAGAATGGCGGGACTCGTAAACTAGACGTTATAAATCATATGGCATAAATTACGCCGAGGTTTCGCGGATTCTACGGAAGATTGAGCGGTGCTAGGTAAATTTTATAGTTTTCCGATGATATCCAGTCGGCGACCAGACCGATAACATCGGAGACGCGTGGCGTTGCGGTTCAGTGGCGCACACTCGACGCGTTCCGTCGACGTGAAAATATATGTCCCGCAGAGATCACAGACCGCCATTCGTTCTCTCTAGCGGCGCTAAAATTAAGCGACATTCCCAAGCCCGGCCCACTCGCCGGAGCAGAAAACGACAGAGAATTCGCGAAGGAAATGAGCCACCTCAAAAGAAACGGCTATGGATGCTACGCATTCTTGAATCGACGGCCATCGATCACCAGGCTGCTCTTTATCGTTCTTTTTTCCCGCTTCTCGTCCTTTTCGAAAGAAATCTCGCTTTGTTTAGGTGGCACGTGAAAGCGATCTCGATTTCCAGACAATGGATTTTCGTCTTTTAAATAATCTAACCTACAATTCGGTTCGTTCCATTTGAAAAGAACAAAAATTTTGAAAGACGTATCAAGAAGAGAATACAACAAGGAATGTACGTACGAGGGACTAAAAAATCTAGTTGCGCTTCCTTTTCCCGGGCAATTCCGTCTGCGTAAAAAGGAAGAGCAATTGTAGATTAACCTGGTATTTGTAACGGTGAGATTGGAAAAGTTTCTTTCGTGACTTTATGAAAGAAGCGGCCAAAGGAGAAAGAAAGCGAAACAGGGAACGCGATACGATCTCTTTTTATTCTTACTTTAATAAAGCTATACTACGTCCGACATCGCGAAGCTGTGAAAATACTTGCAGCGTTTTGTGTATCGACTGCTCCCAGAGGTATCGAGCCGGCCATCGATACCATCGGGAAAATATAAAGGATACTTCCTTTTTCTTAAACTTTTATCAAGCCAAATGTAATAGCCAGTCTTTGCAACTTTGCGATATTTCGCATGAAGTTGCGAAAGAGCCGGCGTACCGGAGAAGCTGTGCTTGATCGATCGCTTTCGTTATTTCGTCGCCGGGGCCACGTGAACCTGCAGCTCTCATCGACCGTTCTTTACCACGAGGCCTCATTTTCTTGTATAATACGCGATACGATCTTCTTCATGAAGTACACGTGCCAGGAAAATCTTTGTTCCATCCTGAACGGATCTGTAGGCCCGTACCTTTATAACGACGTCACGTGGCCACGTTTCGACCCGAAACTGGTTCTCGCGGTGCCATTCTTTCTCCCGTACCCGCTAGAAGATTATCGATAAATCCTAAGCCATTTGCTTTAGGAAGACAAATTTCTCTAGGAGCGTAAATTTCCAATTTCCAAGAGTTTCGCTTTCTGCGAGCATTTTCTGGATTTTTTGTTCGATTGAGTATAAATGCGATCGTAAGAAGCATATGCTGTCTAACTTCGCAGGCTTCAGCTTATGCACATTAATAGACTTCAGCCGTATATCGATAAATAAAGACAATAATATACTCGGGAGTGTGAAATTGCGAATTTCGAGCGTAGCAAGAGGGAGGCGAAGTACAAAGTCGGTAACACGAAAGCGTGTTACGATGTACGTAAACAGTACATTCCACTAGAAATGTACTTCATTCGTCTTCCCTCCTTTTTCCTTTTCTTTCTCTGCTGTTTGGTTTAACCGGCCCGATTCTCCTTGCCACCCACGCTTTTCTCGCTCTACCGAGCACACAAATACACGGTCCATTATCGACACGCCGTGATCGACTATCGGTTCTTTGTCGCGTGGCATGTGCTACCGATCGTGCATCGAGCTGTGCTCACGTTTACCTTGTCCGTGTCATATTATTGGGGGATTGGGAGCAGGAGGCGAGCTGGGGCAAATTCTGCAAAGGAAATTCGACGGTAAATTTCAAAGGAAGCCGTTTCAATTAGTCGGCCGGAGAATTTGGGTCGCAATTTAGTCGTTGCCGATGATCACGGGGAAACACGGAAGCGATGGTAATAAGTAATTTGTCATTCACAGCCACGAATTGGTGTAGAAATGGGAATTCCGCCATTGTTATAATTATCTTCGAATCGGACAAACCAGGACGCGTGCGAACGAGCGAGCGTATGTAAAGCATTGGACAGATTCCCTTTAAAGATGGAAAATTTGCGCTGTTCCGTTAGCGACGCCCGTTTGATATTTTCGCCCGGAGCCTGGCTACAATAACCGCGTTACCTGTTTTCATTCGTTAGAACGCATCACGACGCGATTTTCCAACAGTCTAAACGTTCGTTTGATACAGCCGACGATCGTTCGATCCGGTTCCAACATTACAAATCGGAATTCTGTTTGCGATCGGTATGTAAACCACGCGGCGGCGTAACCGTTCGAATTATAACTAACGATTTGTTTGACCGTGTGTACGAAAAACATTGTGTCCGATGGAATCGGGTAAATGGATTTGCTGTTTCGGCCTGCGAGCGTTTCAATAATCGAGTTTTAAATACCGCATAATATCGGCTCCGCGTATCGTTCCGTTGTAATCCCCGTCGCCGTTTATTTTTATTCCGTTTCATTCTATTTCGCGATCCCGGAATATTACGTATCCACGTTCTAGTTTGGTCGCGGTCTTTTTCTCTGAAAAATTTTCTTCCTTTTCGCTCTCCTTTATTTCTCTTCGCTTTTATTTTCTTGCATTTTCCAACGCTCTGTGCCGTTTACATCGGTGAAAAAGTTGAACAAACTTTACCGAGAGACGAGAATCGTAAAAACCCGAAACTCGCGTGATGCGGGCACGACAGGTGGAGAGAAAACAAATCGAAACATCGCAATTTCAATTTTCTCTTGGTTAATCAACGGTTTTTCTCTCGGACGTACGTTACAGCCGAAAAAAGGAAAAAGGAGACGACAAAAGTTTCGCTTTTCCGGTCTGGATTTCCTGTTTGTATACCGACGAACAATCAGGAAGGAAAAGATTTCCAGCAAGGGATAGATTTACGCACTTTCCCCACCATTACACTCTCGAGGTTTGCGACAGCCAATAATTGGACGTGTCCTTTGATCCTTCACTCTCGACCCTAATTCACACGCCGCAAGATTTTTGGGAGAACGCGGTTGGATCGTTGGCACGCAGTCTATTGACGAGCAGTCCAATCTCGTTTCTCTCTACCAGCATCGTAGCAATCTTTTCCATGGCAAGATTAACGATCTAAGCCGATGACCTCGGCACACCAACCACTTGGACGCGTTATTTCACCAAGCAGAGAAAAACCGATGATTTCTATGATATTTGTTCCCTGATCGACGACAAAAAGCCATCGAGTGCGCGATAGAGAAAAGACAAGAAGGGAGATTACAGAGAAGAAAAAGGCGATTGCGGCATTCCAATTAATTTGTTTAAGTTAGCCGACGCCCTTTCCAAGTCGTGAATCACTGTTCGAAAGCAGATTAGAGATCTACCCGATCGAACGGAGATTAAGTCTCCCCGACGTGACTTCCTTTTCTTCCTCGTTCTCGTCTTAACACTTTCACCTTTGGAAGAAAAGCAACGCCGTCATGGAGGGGTTTACCTAACGCCTCGCGGATAGAACGAAACGAGAAATTTTCCAGTAATCTTCGACGGCCAGAGATTGAGTCGAGACGGACTGAATGGCCGTCGGAGATCGGAGTCGTTGAAGATTCTCGGATTTGGACTTTCCTCTCTCGAGAGAAAAGTCGAGTTCTCGTTCTCGACCGAGCGGAAGAAGAGAAAGAAGTGACGGATGAAGAGGAGGAGGAGATGAAGGAAGCGGTGGCGGTGGTGGTGGTGGTGGTATCAGAGTAAGAAGTCGCATAGAAAGGGTACGCGAGAAGGATGAGAAAACGAAGGAAGAAGAGTCAAAGGGGATGAAGACGAGAGACGAAGGTGGACGAAGACGAAGGCGTGCCATTGTCACGTGGATTTCCAATTAAAGAGGTTCGATGGGACGAGCAGGGAGAGGGTTGGGCGATGGATCAGAAATCCATTGCGTCTTCTCGCGAAAGTCTAACAGGTTTCCCTCGACTTACCTTCTGCAGTAATGGAAATATCCGTCGATTCGTCGCGTCGTTCAGTTTCCTTCGATTCGGTCAGCAGACGGGGGTGGAGCATGCGGCGATGCTAGCGGCAGCGGTGGCGCGTTTAGTTTTATAATTGAATCCAGTTGTTACCGTTGATGGGCAACCGATTGCTTTCGTTTGGTAAACACTAACTTTTAATTATTTCCTCCCCCGGCCAGAGACCGAAGCAGGGGGTGGGCGGGGGTGAGAGGCGTCGGTGGAGCCACGTGCTGCCGGGAGATTGATTCGGCTAAACAGCCCGTAACAGTGGAATAAACGGTGCCCGGCCAAACTAGAACGATACAAAGAGAAAAAGAGTGACCGTGTGCGGGGGTGTGTGCACGCGAACGCGCGTTCGCCTGTACGTGGAAAGATAAAAAAGAAGAACGGGAAAAGCAAGCGAGACAAAGAGCGCAAAAACAATGCGCATAGTCAGCCTAACTGCGCAAACATTGTCGGCCAGTGATTGCTTCGATTCACCAGCGTTTTTTGCATTCGAAATTGACCGATCGAGCGTGCTAAAAAGAGGAAAAGAAAAAAGAATTGTGTACAAAGGGTAAATTAATGCAACCGAGGTAACCAAGTTGCACCCTGCGAAATACAACATTGGCCTCTGCGGTACGTAATATGGTGTGTCGCTCCGATACCATTTTCTCTCTCCGTTTCGACGTCCGCTCTGACGTCATTCACCCATGTTAAAGCTCTCTTTTTTCCGTGAACGAAAAATAAAAAGCCTCGATTCTGGTCGAAAGTGCGTTCGAAGGAACGTTTCGTTCGGACGGGCTTCCGGCAGTTAAGCCGTTGCTCCGGAAATATCTTCGGTTGCGCGGGAATTCCAAACTCGCGCAGCGGATAGACCCGACGCGGAAGCTTGACGGATTAAAGCACGACCGACGCAGCAATCGCAGTTTCGTTGGAATTTTAAATAATCGCGGGGACGATGAGCTGATGCGCGTACACGTCATCCCGGAACGATCGCGCGCGTATCACGGCCGGACGCGTGTGGACCCTGACAAATTCCGGCGCATACTTCTGTCGCGTTGCTGACTAATTAAACAGTCAAATTAGCGACAATTACTATAATTTTCGGACGGGATAGTGCGCAGTTTCCGCGTTTATGGCGCCACTAACGGCGACATCGGTATATTTCGCCGTTCCACTGCCTGTTTTACGAAGCGTCTCGTAATTCGCGCCGCTCTGCGGACGCTGAAGTCCGATTGAAATTTAAATTATAGTTCGCGGCCGGTGTCGCGCGAGTAGTAAAAACGGCGATAAAGTCCGGTGCGCACTTTCCGCAATGCAGCGTGCGATTAAAAGACCGCATTACTCGTGATTCCCCTAATTTCCAGAACAATAAAGCTGCCGTTTATTGGCACGCGTGCACAGACGCGGCGCTCGCGTGTGTCCCGGTAGCGCACGAGCCAACCGGGTCACCGTTATTTTTAATTCTTTCCTCGTTAACGGTCCGGTTCACGGCCATTTTTGTTCGTAACGCGCGAATCGTCACCGAAATCCTGACCGCAATTACGTCGCGGATGGCCGACTGTCATTCGAATGGGAACAAAAGTTCGACTTCCCTTCGCTCGGGTTTACCGAATCTGCGCTTTCCTCTGTCCGTAGAAATTCGACCGTGTAAAACTTCGTTAAACGTGCGTTGGATCAACGTGGATCAAACTGCACCCTCGGATCGTCGTTAGACAAATTGAAACGGCAGGTGTTGCGCGAGACGTTGAGACACGATGAAACGACGAGGTGTAAGTAATAGGACAGTAACTTCTTGCACGTTAGAGCTCTAATCTCTATCGGTTATGACATGTGCGCAAAGTGATGACAGATTATTTCTCCAGAAGCTCAGCTGCCAGCTGCCGACGAATTGGAACGAAACGCGGGATGGTACGGTTCTCTCTGATTGTCCGCTGCGACAGGCACCCCGATAAATCGAACGTTTGCGAGCGAAAAAAAGAGCCACGCAGCACACGCACATGACCGTCCTTTCGAGCGTATGACGATTAACGAGCCAAGCGTTTAGCATAGATAATCACTCCCGGGAACGAGAAGTGTAGGCTGAATGGCATTCAAGCTCTCCGCATCCGCGATCCCCGATGCAATTATCAATCGAGAGTCCGCTATGCATTAACATAATCAGATCAGCCAGCCGTTCGAAACCCTGCCCGGTTGCTGGCTCCCCTTCTCCCTTTGGCCAGCGTCATCAGCATCGACGCTAAAACCAACATGGCTCCTATCCACGAGGCGCGACGTGCAACAATGCAATTATTCCTAAGTGCAGAGCCGAAAGATTGCCTAAAACCGCGCGTAGGTTATCGGACAATTATCTTGATTAACGGATTCGATCGATGATAACGTTTCGCCCCTTATCGACTATTTCGACTTTCCTGCCCGATCCCGATGCTTTCCGTAAGATTAAAACGTCGGAGAAAAAACGCTTAGCCGATAAACTATCGTTTGGTTTTGGGGGAGAACGATGGAGATACGTTGTCGATTAACGCAGGGCCACCTATATTTGTCTTCGACGGACAACTTGCTAAGTTTAATTAAAACGTTCGTACCATCTGATCGCTTACATCTACGAGATTACGAGTATGATCGATGGCTACGTGGCACCCTTCGCCATGTCGCGTTAGTTTACCGATGCCGGCAAATAATAGACCGACTCGCTTTGATCCATACCACACAATGTTTACCCAGCATGTAGTGGCGGTTAAAAGAGTGTTTGGCTTACGACGCGATCTCGTTAACAGAGATCCACTCGCAACCGGATAAATTTAGAAAGCAATATGTTCGGTTGCTCGACGATCGACAGACTCGGCGGGCAATTTGTCCCCGGTAGAAAGTTACGTCGCGGCGGATCGAGAACACCCAGGCCGAAACCGAACGGTTGGTCGCGCCTTCTACCGTTCGGCAAATAAATTTAAAATAGAACGTTATAAGAAGTTAAGGCCTGTGGAACGCGCGGCAGGATAATGAGGTGACTAATTAAGCTTCGTTAAGCGAAGAAATTCTTCAAGTGGCACGACCGATACTTTAATGGTTTCCACTTCCCGTAACTAATTAGTATCACGTAAAATGTTTCTGTGCTCGAGGAAAGAGTTTGACGGCCTTCGGTCTCGTTTCGAGTTGCTAGATTAATTGAGTATTCCTGTTTGAGAACGAACCGTTTCCTCACGCAATCGGGCATCGTTGGCTCGTGAAATCTTGCGTATGTTTTCCTAACCGATGAACGGCGAACGATACTTTTATCGAATTACCCGGCAAAACGTTACTTGCGCAGAAACTCGCCAATTGTTCGGTCGAGAGAGTCGTCGATGAAGCAATTTCGGCAAATTTTTTTAAGTGGCAAGTAGCTCGAGCTTCTGTTTCTAGGTCAAACTCGTTGCCTTTGACGGTGCAAGGGAAATGTACGCAGGCTGGATACCGAGCACGGGGCACTCCACAAATGTCAGAAGCACGTTCTTATTTGTTGCCTTGCAATATTTTCATGGTTGCCTCCCTGCGCGAACCGAAAGCATTCGCCAGAGAATTGGGAATCTTCTCGACGGCGAATTCTTCAGCGTCGCATGTAGCGGCATACGTTTCACGACCGAGAACTGCTCTTCGTTGCTCGAATCACGCGATACGCCTGCTTTGTCGCTCGCCGGATCACGGCGCAGCGTGTAGGACAGGGAAAGAGATCGGCGGGAGCAAGCGACGGCCCTGTTGCACGCATCTCGACTACGTTCTCTCGTCTTTCGGTAAGTTGGAACGGGTTTCAACATCGGTTTCTTCGCGACGACGACGTAATTCTTCGTTTCCACCGAACGCAGCGTATTTCGAAACGCTCAGCTTCCACTCGATGAAAATTCGTTTCAATGTTCGAGATATTAGTGGCGGATGATAACGAGGAAAACGGGAATCCTAAAATCCGACGAAAACGCAACGACGCTACGAGCTGCTCCGAGGGAATGCATTGTGGCGAAAGGGTAAGTTGTAGCCTGACTTCCGACTAGGTTGGCTTTGCAATTCGCGAAATACCGGCTGGCTGCACTTCCGTGTCCAATATTCCACGGCAACGAGACACGTCATCCGCCGGAAACGTTCTCGCATTTCGTAGACCGAGAGTTTAGGACTAAGTGTTGACGTGTCGCGCGTCCGATGATATAGCGGCTCCGTGTGTTTGCCATTGCGAGGATCTGCGAGGCTGTGCGACCCGAGCGAATATCCTTGTCCATCCGGATTAATTTGGTTTTATGGGGCGAACTTGGTGTCCGCGCTTGTTTCAAGAATTTCGTGAAAGACGTTAACGAAGAACTGGCTTGTCAGCTCCGGCCGCTTTATCGGACAGTTCACGCTCTGGCTGGGATATTAAATTTGCGTTTCTCGTTTCTCAGACCATGCAACATGTAAAGGTGAAATCGTGTCGAGCTTCAAAGCCCAGAGCTACGGAACACTCGTGGATGTCTGCCTGTCAGGAGAACGTGTTCGTTATTGAACACCGTATAGGTGATAGAAAGCGGGGAGAGCGTTAGCCAGTTACCGTTACAGTAATTCAGAGAACTAACGCGGCATTTGATGCGCCGATAGAACGCTACAACAGCTGTATCCAGCTACTCAAGGCAGTCCGGCCGTACCAAAGGTCGACCTTCCTTGTGGCAACCCATAAACGACCTTCCGATAGCTCATCTCATGAATCGTGGAATACAGATACTAACACGGACAGCGTCGGTGATGAAACCATATCCGTGTTTAGTGTACACAGTTTGCCACTAAATGCTAATGCCTCGTGAACTCTGAATTACGAGGGCTAACTTCTCTCTATGAACGGCCTGGTTCTGCCGTAGGACTTGCTCGATACACGCGGAACCGGCTACTCCTGCAACTCCAAATATACAGTCCTTGCACGGCTTACAGTTCATTACGTTCACCATCTCCGCTTAACGCCAGGATCAACTTCCAATGATGAGTCATTGACAGGATGTCGAGTCGAATTCGTGTTTCGAATGTGATTAACGAAAATGTCGCTACAGTTGGAGTATTAGCACGCGTTTAAACCGGTAAAACACACCACGTAACACGGATACGAGAAAATGGTTGTTGAACGAACGAAACAAGGCAGAAGATTTATGGACGTGTAATGAGCGAATTCTTGAGGGCCGCTTATTATAATATCCGCACTGGGTATTACGCGCTAATGCGGTATTACGATAACGTCTTGCTTAATGGTCACGTGCCCGTGTCACGCACTATTCGTGTACTTATGTACATTAAGCTTGTTACAGTCGATTCGGTTGTATAGACGAGTTTCTATGCATGACACGGTAAAAGATTTTCTGTAAGTTTATTTTAAGCATATTAAAGAGAATTTCAGATTTCTACAAACCAGTAGCAAGAAACACAGTTCGGTTATTATTTCACCACTACGCGTAATTATTTTGATAAACCCTCGATTTAGGTGCACTACGTTAACGCGTTCTGCGCTTTGGCTAATCTCCGTTATGGTTGCGTGCACGTGGCTCGTGTACTCTCTTCCGTTCACGATTCGATGCGTGGCTGCGTTATCATAACGCGACCATTCGCAGTCAGCTTGGCGAGGGAGAACGCGCGTCGAAGATGGACTGAAAAAGGAGAAAAGGACATACAGCAAAAGAAGCGGAATTACTTTAAGGCGCGACAGAGCGTCGTATCAAACAATTTGCGAAGCTGACCACAATCTGGCTTCACATGTTTCTTCTAACTTTCCAAATAGTTTCGTCTGCTTGCTTCTGCCAGAGAGAACACGATCACAGCTTTAAAGAGATTCGATCGGTTGAAATTTAACGATTCAAACACGGGAAAACTCGTCCACTGGGAGATTCCGTGGAAGGGCGAAAATTTATCTGACGAGCGGGAATTTATGTCATTCGTAAAAATCAATAAATAGAAATTAAAGTGTGTTCGCCACGGAAAGAGGGAGACGCGAGAAGCGGCCATGTCGACTTCCTGGAAGCAACCCTTCGCGTCTAGACACGGGCCAAGTCGTAAAAAGCTGTGGTCTTTCGCCGCCGAGATTTTAATATTTGATCGTGCGCCACGGCGAAACTCCGGCTACAGCGAGCCACGCGAAAGGTACGAACAGAAAGGGTTGCGAGGGTTAGCGTTAAGAATTACGAGGTCCATTGCTTAATTATTCATCCGGCCGACTATAAGCCAGCCTTAGCATTGGGTAAACCGACGCTGTTTACCTGGGAGCGGCGGCATTTACGCGCGAATCGATTTTACATTCTACCGAACTTGACGAAACTTTTCGTTCAACTGCGGTTAATTACTTCGCCAATCCTGGTGTTTACCGGGGAATTCTGGAATTTGCAGAAAATACAACGGGATTGCGGCGAAAGCTTTCTGGACAAAATGACTTCGAGGCTGTGCACGAAAGCTTGGCCGCTCTGTCCCCTTTAAGAATTTCCGGCGGTGTGACTTTCCCGCCGCTGGAACCGCCACGTTGCGACTTTTTCCCAGTGCTTGACTCGATTACGCGATTACAAAGTGGAACTAACCGAGTGCAATGGAACATTGACCGGGTTGGATACGAGGTCAGGTCTCTCCTCGCGCGCAACCTTCGTCAGCCGGCTAATGCGGATCCGAATTTGATTTTCCGTGTTGCTGGACCGATAATGGGCGGATACGTAGCCGTTAAACCAGAAGTGTTCGCATTCTATATACCAGCGGCTGACGGCCCAACCTTCCATACCTAACGTAATTAAAATGTGCATTACCGAGGCCGCTGCATTATGCAAGAGTCGAACACGCTCGTTGCAAGCCTCTTTCAACACCGGCTGCGTCTGTCTTTATTACGAAAGACACCTGATCGGTTTACCAACGTTTCCATACTCTAACAGGATACGTTTTCCTTTCCTTCTACCAAAATCGAGGAATTTGTTTCTGCAATATCGAAGAGATCACGGAGAGCAGGCCGGATTTTATATCCAAAGACGGTCCGTTTTCACGAACCTTAACAGGGGGAGTAGTTGAAAAGGGGAATGCGTTTACGCCTCGAATCCTTCGAATCGCGATATCTTATCTGTAGACACGCACACTTTCGCCTCCGTTCGATAGCTTTGGAGCGTTCGAGAGTGACGGGCTTTGAACCGATGTAACGTTGAAAGACGTGGTTAATGTTTCGTAAAAGGAGCATTAATTAAGAGCCTTGATGTAATCGCTTTCAACAAGGACAAACAGGGGCAAGACCACGACGAACGCGGTACGTACACACGCGATACCGACGCGCAAACCGGCGTATCTTTATTATTCGCAACTTGGTTGATAAGCACGGGTTCGGTTAGCAGATCGTGGGTAACGGAGGCTGCAGAGACGCAGGCCCATCCATTCGAAACTCGTAACTCGGCTTATCGCTCGTAACCGCGACGCGTTGTAAATGCGTCGCGACACTTGGCGAAAACATGCGACGTACGTCGCGGCGTTATCTGCGCGCGATATTGTTCACGGTGGAGATTTAATTGCGAGCTGCGTAGACGCGCCGCGTCGCCTCAAGTTTCTCTGCCGGCTGAAACGTTGTTGCTAGAGAAACAAGAAGAAAATATAACAATCGCGTTACGTACAAATGCTCGTTGAAGTTTCCCCTTCGATCGAGGGGACACTCGAAACAACGAGGATAGAGAAAGAGTAAAAGAGATTTCTTTGGGAAAGATCGCGTAGAGTACGCGCGACCGTAATTGCTTCGGCAGCGAAGCACAGTGCCGTGAATTTTATCGAATATACCATGCTCGAAGCGGTTTCTGTTCGAATAACAAGAGTTTGTTCCAATAGAGACGGCGGCTGTACGCTCGCCCGCTCCTCGTTTTTCCTCGTTCACTTGGCTCGCTTCGTTTTCCCCTTCTCTACTTTTGACTTTTTAAGTCAACTTTGCACGAACTTGCATGCCCCGTGGACGTCTCTTGCCCTCGTTCTCTTCCACTCTTTCTATTCGCGGTGCTCGTCAACACAGAAGAGAGTCGACGCTGGAATTTCCTTCCCGAGTATCCCGTGTCCCGGGGACACGTTCCTCCCGGCGCAGCGCGATGAAACGGGGGCGAGATGTTTTCATTTGTAGGTAGCACGGTCGCCCCTTCAGCTCTTCGCTTCTTCTCGCGTTTCCCTCGCACGCGCCATCACCATTTACGCGTTTCCGCGAGCACGAAGATTCTCAGCTGATCGTAACGTGTAGGCTTATTTAATAAAGCAACGAGTGGATCAATTTGTAATAGTCAGATGTATTGAAATTAAAGAGTAAGTACAAATGCAGAGATATTGTGCGCCGGTTTTAATAATTGCTCGCTCAGTCTCTATAGCAATCGAAGAAACAATAATAATCTCATAGGGAGCGCGTTCATACATTTACATCAACGGATGTTACCACAGAAAGTTAACCTTCTTGTGTAACTCTAGCTGAAGATTACAAGAAACAGCAATAACAATCTATTCAAAGTTCTTTTGCTTCTAGACCTTATTACTCAAAACATAGTTAATGTTCCAAGACACAATATTATGGATCTCTCAGTTTTGAATTTTCCGCTTCAACTTGAAACTTTTTCTACGGTCACGGACCGCTGCAATTTGTCCATCGTGTAGCAATAGTTTGTACGTACTCGCAGCTGAAGATTACAAGGAACAGCAATGACAACATATTCAAAGTTCTTTTGCTTCTAAACCTTATAACTCAAAACACAGTTAGTGTTCCAAGGCACAATATTATGGTCTCTCAGTTCTGAATTTTCCGCTTCAACTTGAAACTTTTTCTACGGTCACGTGCCGCTGCAATTTGTCCATCGTGTAGCAATAGTTTGTACATACTCGCAGCTGAAGATTACAAGGAACAGCAATGACAACATATTCAAAGTTCTTTTGCTTCTAAACCTTATAACTCAAAACACAGTTAGTGTTCCAAGGCACAATATTATGGTCTCTCAGTTCTGAATTTTCCGCTTCAACTTGAAACTTTTTCTACGGTCACGTGCCGCTGCAATTTGTCTATCGTGTAGCAATTGTTTGTACATACTTGCAGAGCGTCGCGCGGTTTTGCCACGTTCCACGATTCTACGTCAGTTAACCAACCACGTTCCAGATTCGCAATTTCGAAGCTGCTCTCTGCGCGACTCTTCCTGCTTAACCGCGATACGGAAGCGCGAGAGAGTACGAGCATTGTCCGCGTTGTATTTCACGGCTCCATTTAGAAATTCAGACAGGGCAAAATTAGAAATACGGTGCGGTTTTTCGGTGCTCAGTAGTAATAGTAGTAGTGGTAGTAGTAGTTTCCTCAGGATTTTTCGTCTGGTTTGGTACGTGACGTTTCGCCTTCTTCTTCGACTCGGCGAATTTTCTTTTGCCTGCAGCGAACGTGGCACAGGCACTCGACTGCGGAATGCATAAAATTTCCCCCCTATTCGACAAGGACTTAAAGTTGAAACGGACTGGAAATTTATGGCGCGTTTTACCCTCTTTCATTTCTAATGGCAAACACAGCGTACAATAGCCACACGCGTGCGTGCACAAGAAAGATCGTGTACGTGGCAGGTCATTCGAGAAAACTTTCTTGAAACTCACTTCCACGTCGTTCTCGCGCGATCTAACGGGACTTTAAGTACCTTCACCGCGGTGAGGAAAAAGTTTCGCGGCGGATTTTTCGCGCAAGTAACGTCACCTGTTCGAAGAATAGAAGAACTTCTCTTTCTCCATTCAACACCCAAAGACCGATAGAACGTTCCTTCGGATTCTCCATGAAATTCCGTCTATTCTCCGCCGTTGACGGCTTGCTTCGAACTCGAGTTTCGAAAACCTTTGCGGAGAAGTCCGGTAGAATTCAGAAAAAAGAAAAAAAGAAGAAAACGATATCCCCGGCTGTCTGTTAATCTTCGATTATCCTTTCCGTGCTTATCTTTTTTTCACGCGGAAAATCAGCGACCCACTGGACGCGTCGTTATATCGATTTCTTCAGCTCTCTGGGTGGAATCGTTTGTACCGCGAGAAACAAAGCGGTTGGCCGCTCTCGGCGGATGGAGAGAGTATACAAGAAAGAGTGGAAATTTAAAGAAGAGTTTACGCTCCCGATACGCTTTGCCGGCGTTCGCCACCCTCTCGGATTTTCGCTTTGCAACCGGAGGTGTGTTGGCGTCTTTGTTGAGAAGTCGTTGAAGGAAGGAAAAGAGGAAACAGGGGAAAACAGACGAGAAGGAAAAGCCGCTTTCCTCGCTACTGGGAAACAATTACGTCGGTCGAACGAGACTCAGCTACACACCGGTCCTTCTTTCTTTCTTCGCGGATGTGGTAGAAGCTTTCAATTAGTGGGTTGCGGGTGAAATCCTCGCCGAGGGTCGAAAGATGATTGCGTGGCAGGGAAAGGATCGAAGGACGACCGGTGTACCCTCCACGGAGAGTCGCTAGAGATCATCGTCGCACGGTTCGCCATGTAGGACAACCGCTAACCCTTCGTTGCTTCGACATTATCTCTGTGTACCCAGAGATCCCCGACAATACGGCCGGTTCCAAACTCTGTCGCGGTATAATCTAAGCCCTCGGTCGTCGGCCAACCCTCCCTTGGCCAACTTCTGCCCTGCTAAACTCGCGCGTATTCACCGCGCAACCCTCCCTCTTACTCTCTCTTTTTCTCCACCTCTCTCTGTCGTCGAAATGAATATTTACACGCACACGTTTGATCGTCCCCGCTTGGCTTTCCCGGCTTTGCATATCCGCGGCGGGACCATAAGCGTGTAACGGCTCATAGGCAGACAGCCCACGGTCCAGGAAGTTCGGTCGACTTGCCTCTTTGTATGCGTTCACGCTCGTGTACCCCTTTCGAGGGCAGAGTCTGTGATTACGCACCGAGTCGTCCTTCGACTCTTATGCCGGGGTCCTGCTTGGTTTCATCTCCTTGAAACCCACCGACCGGCAGAAAATTTAGGATCGCCTTTCCGAGTGGTTCCGCATCCGGCCACCCGTGGGAGGAAATGAACGCGAAGGGGTTACTATAGGAGAAAGCGGAGCGTAGCAAAGGGGTGGGCCCGCGTGACGAAGACAGAGCGATCGGGGATAGTTGTGATCTTGGTAAAAAGTCGGGAAGAGTGAAGAGGCAGAAGATGGGAAATCGTCGTTACGATTTTTCTCCACGATTATCGAGAACGAGAAATCGCTACGCTTTCCTTGGACCATCGTGCAGAGGAACGTCGGTGCTTGTTTCCGCGAAATACGGTTCGATAAGATGGAAGACGTTACACGGATGAGCGTCTAAAGGCAGGCAAATAAAATCTCCGGCTACAATATCGAAATGCATCGATTGGCTGGCCCGCGGGGAGATCTAATAAACCATGCGACTGGATCACGGCCAATCCAAAGTTTGCGCGTCTGTCTGCACCAGGGAATGCAAGTTCGATTTCTCCTGCAAAGGATGTACCTCGATGAATCGTCTTTCGTTTTCTACAAGAATTCACCCTTTTTCATCTCGTTCTTCTTTTCCTTTCTCTAACGGAGAAGCACGCCAGAAATGTTCGATATGGCTGGGATTAACCGTAAAAAAGAGAAGCTTATATTCGCGGCAGAGAAACGAAACGACCGTGCCATCCAATCGAATGACGAAAGTTCGATAAATTTCCCTGGCATCGAAGCGAGCGAATTTCGAGGGTGACAGTCGCCAGTCGAGCGATCGTTTCGAAACCGTTTCCGACCAGAAATTTCCACAAGCGGAATCGAAGCGTTCAGCGACGAAACGCCGGTTGAAAAATGATCGGGATCCACGCGAGCAGACAGCGGCAGATAGCGGGTGCGATCGAATTAATAGCGAGATAACTTTGACCGAGACGTTCACGCAACCCTTATGGCAACAGCTGCACGAGGAGGCGTTATCTCGCGATTCTGATTCCCTCGAGTGGCAAGTCGAGTGGGACGCGAACGAAAGGGAAGAGCACGCGCGTAATACCCTTCCGGATTTAAGTCGCACGATTCGCCGTCCCCAACAAGCACGCGCCTCTGCAAACAGCCTTCTGCCTGTATTGTTCGCTATTGAAAACGTGGAAATCCCAGATAAGGATCCTCGCTCGCGAACAGCTATGAATTATCAATCCTTCATGGCTTCGTTTCCCTTCCACGCTTTCCGTGACTCGATATTTTATCGGATAATCCAACTAAATACGTATTACGATATAAGGGACAGAAAAAGTTGGATGTGTAAGAGTACGAGTATGACTGGAACGAACGCGAGTCGACATAACGCAGAGCGCTAGAACAGAAAGAGAAGTAGCTAGTCGTCGTCGACAACGCGTTCTAGGTGGTAAGCAACGTAAATAGTGGCGATACGAAGATCTCCCGTAGGTAAAGATATTGTTTCCAAGTCGATAAGTTGGTCCCCGGGGGTGGAAAGAAGTGACGTTACGTCGAACAGGCGAAGAGCAGAAAGCCGTATATGGAAGGTTGGCAGAAACCGCGATGCCACCTAAGGGACGACGCTAGCTGAAGGAAATGGCGTCGGAGAGACTAACGCGAGGTTAGCCTCGGCTGGCCTGACGATGTATACGAACATGAGCCAACGTATGTTGCCATGGGGGGATGTTTTGTAGTGTAAGTATTCAGACGGTGTATGGAACGCCGCAACTCGAGGATACGAGCATAAGGGAAACAGTGCGGGCGATATCGAGAAGGTTACGAGTTAGAAAGAGACTCGAAGGAAACGGCGACGGGGAATGGAAGAGCAACGGATTAAAAGCAACGGAGGGCGTTTTCGTCGAAGAAAGTTTTTACTCGGCGACGTTCGCGTTTTGTCGCGTAAACAAGTACGGTCAAGGTAAAACGGAGAGACCGCTTTTAGTGGAAAGAGGGTTGCAACGCGAGTTTCACCCTCCTGGCCGGCGTCGTAGATCGAGCTAGACGACGGTAAAGAAAATCAGGGAGGAAGAGATGCTGGCCTCTGTAAGCGAAGGGTGAGAAGGAAGGAAGCTCGAGCCTAGCGGGGAGAGTCGCGAGACAATTTATGGCCACTGGAAACAATGTGCCGCCGGCCGACAAAGGGTGCCACTATCCTCTTTCCCCCCAAGAACGACGGCGAAGTTAGCTCGCCCGGTAACCCTGGCCAACTACCACCACCCTCTCTCGCCCTTCGTTGCTGCCATTGCCGCTACATCCACTGGATTGCCATTCGATTCTCGCTACTGATTTTCCGTTTCCTCGCGGACCGTTTCATCGGGCGAAAGTGGATCGAGGTTAAACGATGGAAACGGTCGGAGCCTTTCAATGGAGGAACACTTTGATGTGAAATTCTCGGTGATCCTCGATCACTAAAGGTACATCTTTTCGGTTGATTCGACGACGGAATGGATGTATCGTCGTAACCGACCGACGAAAACCGGACTTGGGCCGATGCATTCGCGATACATTCGTTGTAAAGGTATCGATGCCGATGGAATCAACGGAAAAGGGAAAATGAATCGGCAGGAGAATGTTTGACCCAAATCAAAAATCCTTCGCAGAGATCGCGGCATCGAATCGAGCCATTCGAACCTACACGAAGCTTCTCTCTACCGCGAGCAACCGATTCCCCAATTCCCTTTAGAATTTCCGTTAACGCGTCCTCCTACATCCCTCGAACCTCTAAGTCTCGTTGCATAATTGTGTATAGCGGTGCACCCTCCATCTGTTTAATAATAACGCCGTACTATTTAAATGTGAAATAAATTCAGCCGCGTCCTCGATGCTGGCCCGATGCCTCTTACCACGAACTAAATCTCTGATCGCGGATTCGGGTGTTTTATAGGTAGGGCAAAAGCTGTATCGGGGACGATAAGGTAGCTGGCACTCGCCAGGTATATAGGTAGAAAACGGAGGAAGAGACTGAGGCCACGTAACTCGGTGTATCTACCTCCATTCGTTTCAAGCCCTCTATTCGGGGAATTGGATCGTACCTGGAGATATCTGGAGACTGAACGTGGCGAGTTTTAAGGGTATCAAAGGGCAGGATATTGAAATCTACCGCTCGCCAACTCGAAACTACCCAGGAACGAGGAATTTCGCGTACGGAACTGGAAGGCGTAAAGTATCGTTACGACATCTCTTGTGTTTTATGGATAATACGCCCGCATCCGTCGACTCTTCTGGTTTCAACGTTACTCGCTGCTCTAATCCACTTTCGAACAGTCGAATCGCCTTTATCCTCCGCCCTAATTCCTCCTCGCGAATCGAAGGAAATACGCGCCGTTACGTTGCACGAAAATATGCCTCGTCGTCCTGTGGCCGAGTGTCGATCGAGTAAATTGCATTGTACGAAAGTACCACATGCTGTGTTTGGAAAACGAAGGAAGTCCGCGAAGACTCGTTCGTTAGCTTCTACAAGAAGTACCGCGATAATACAATTTTTTGGGATTTGCCAATCTTTTCTGCGATTCATCGACGAAGAAGAAAGCGAGGATGAAACGAAAAAGCAAGAAAACTGGGGGAGGTTATTTAAGAGAGAAGGAAGCTGGAATCGGCGAACCGATATCGCCTTAATGAGCGGAATATTTATAAAATAATTACTCGGTTGCTAAGCGCTGCCAGCCATTCTCCGCGAACTGGGACCAACTTGAACGGGGAAATCGCGCCACTTCCTTCTTCCAGACTCTCTCTTTAATACTCGGGACAATGAGCATCGCGGTACACCGGCAAAAGAATAATCCGAAAGGAATACGTACCCTTATAATTGCTGCCGTGGAAAGCGGTGATCTTAATCTGAATTTAATCCACTCGACATCGATTATCTAGGTCGTCGGGAAATACTGCCATGGATTATCAATGTTTAACGAGTCGCGTGATTGATAACGAGACACGTACACCATGGACGTGTCCGTATTCCAATCGGAAGCGTTCTTAATATCTGTTTTTCCTCGAATTACGATATTACGAGTAGCTTCTTGATGTATCTTCTGACGAGTAATCGATCTTAATCTCTGTTGATCCTCAGCTTCTGGTTTCAACAAAATCTAAACTTCGCGCGCAATTCTTGTAGCTATAAGCAACCTGCGTCGTATTCATTTGTCACGTGCACGCGTGATGCTTGTTACACGATGTTCGGTATAGTTAAATTTTGATCGTTCGACGACATCTCCGTAGTCTATATTCGTAGCTTGACGAAGATCGTAGGCGAGCGACGAAACGACGCGGAGTTCGGTGTCACACGCAGGGCATAATTCAGAACGAGTTAGCGTTCCGTGCCCGCGGTGCCGCGATGGTGTCGTTTAACTGGATACGCGTTGAGCCGGAAACGAAAGATTTGCGAGCTACCACGGAGCAACGCTCTCGTTTTCTATCGTAGGCGTCGCCAGGCCGACAACGAGCGGCAAATAAAGCCGAGCGACCGACCGACCGAGAGGGCCTCGCTGTTGAAATTGATTATTATTACTGGTGATAATCCGCGACGAGGACGGCTGACAAAATAACGCGGGTTGCCCGCGGCGGGGACAAGGGCGGCTTCAAATTTAGCCGTGGCGAAGTGGAATTCAGCGCGGCGCGATTGGCCGCGTGCGCAATTTAAATGGAAAGTTACAGTTTTAATTCAAACTCGGTGGAAACTCTGGTTTATCGGGTCGTAACCGGGACAACGCGACGAAAACGAACGTCCGCGGGGAAGAGCTAATCGCGAAAGAACAATACAAATCCTGAGAAACGGACATGCGCTTTCCAGCGTTAAAATTTTGCGATAGACTCGTCTGCCGCTAAAAATACTCGAATGCTGTTAATTACGTCGAGGAAGAATCTAGGTAACGCGGTCGTAGAAGCAGTCTGCTGGGCTATTCGTCTACCTGACGCAAGCACGCGCTCGCTTCGGCTCCGTGACAAACGTTTACGAGCCGGAGCTCGCGTTTGTCTCGCGGCGCAGCGAGACGCGAGCGACCGCAATGATAACGAACGTCTGATGGTGCAAAGAGGAAAACGCAGCTAGACCGGAGCAGAATTCTGAGAAGATAATTTTCGGCGAAGTAACAATAGCGGCTAGAGAATTTCGTGGCTCGTTGGCAACGAGAGCTACACCCTCGAGGCGCGCACCAGGGTGTCTCGTGTGTGGCCGCCGAAAACATAACTCCGCCATTACGCGGCCGCATTAGGACAGACGCATAAACAAAGAAGGGGTTGAACAGAGAGCCAGCGAGAGTCTGTAGGTAGTGGATCACGGTCGGTGAGTGCGTCGTTGGTGGCGGGACCCAAAGCTGTCGCGAGACAGTCCCGAGTCATTAGAGAACCCAACAGAAACTCGCGTACAATGCGCTCCTACAATGAGCTCCTACAATGCGACGTACGCACCGCGACGACACTCATTCGGGACACGATTGTCGAGCTGAGAGTTCGGTCGCGGGGACCGTTTCTCGCGTCTTGCTTTCCAACAAGCCGAGCTGAAATTAGAGCGGTGCCGTGAGTTTCAGAACAACCACTTCCGAGCTATTCATCGGGCTTCGTGTCCCCTTTTAACGTTTACTCCCTGCGGTGGCTTCGTTTGGATCTTCTACTCTCGTTTCACGTATAAGCACAGCTTTGTCGGGAAATCAGGAAATGCGCGATCTACCGCGCCGCGAATATCTCGGGATGATAACAATTTCTACAGGGTCGGAGTAAACGTATGGCGTTGTTCTTTTTATCAAGTGTCTTGCCTCGTCGTTCACCGTATCCTTCCCACAGGGACGCAAAGTACGTTTCCTGGGACGTAAGATTGCCCGTAACGAAGGGAAAGTAGGTATAAGTGGTTTTCGTTGGTGTTCAGATCAAATCAAAGTCGAGTGGCATTATGAGCGTGACATTTCCGACGCAACTCCATTTGATCGGCGGCAAGCAACGAGACGAGTCCTTAGGAGGGTGAGCCCCGTGGCGTGGACGCGCCACTTAAGAGGCGAATAGGGTGAGCTGGAATAATACGCGACACGAGTCGACGTAAGGATCGCGCTGCAGATATTCGACGATGTTTACGCGTGTCGAGAAGATCGATCCGCGCGTCGTCATTTCGATAAGTGCTTCAGACGCTTCGTCATTTGTCTGCGCTGCTTATCCATCGCGAAACGAAAGAAGGCGAGGATTTTGCCCAGACGACGACGAGATCGCCGGGTTAAATTCCGCCCAAGAGTCTCGTCAAATCGAACAGATGGCGGCCGTGTAAATAGAAAAGCAGAAACACGTAGCGACTAAGCTGGAAAGTATCGCGCGACGCGTTAAGGATCTCGTCGACCTCAGTACCCCATCGTGGATGGTATTTTTCAACGACGTATGGATAGGAATGACCTAAGGGGAGAGAAGACAAGTCGACAGTGGTAGACGACTCCCCGAGGAAACACAACACCTAAATTAACCGTCGAATACAGCCCTGTTGGGCTTGGAGGTGCGGCAACGCCTCGAGATACACCCTCGTTTGCAAATTGAAGGAGCGGTCGCTTTATCCGCTCTCCCCGCGAGGCAACCAAATGGAACGAATAAAGGAACGCGAGTAGGTGACGCGGGGCTGGAAAACGGCGCGAGAGCGAGTGCCACGAGACAGGGCCACGCATAGGCTTTCCATCGGCCGGGAATTACTCGTGGAAGCTGGATGAAGTGCTCTTCTCCGTTCGAAGAAACGACAATTCAATTTGGAGGGGCGCGACTAAACAGGAGAGGACGAATTGCAACGAAGGGGGATACTAAACAGCCCATTGTCGGGCAAGTGGCGGCTCGGGTGGTTCTTAAATCGACCGCCTTACCCCATTTTATCGCGTGCGCCACGTGTGCGTCCGAGGTTGTGTCGCGAAACGAGTGCGGGAAAGAAAGAGTCGCAGAGTCTGGGCTGGGAAGACTGGCGATCGAAAGGAGAAGGACGGCGGACAGAGAAAAAGGGAGAAGCTCTTGGTAGTAGGTTTGTCGATGCGAGACGCTTTGTTGGAAATCGTCGTTTCGCGCTGTTAACCGCATCGAACGGACGCAAAAGAGAGAGGGGCGCGGCAGAGACGAGAGAAAATAATATCCGCGCTCGTGGAGCCAGATAGATGCGCGAGAAGAGGCAAAGGACAACGACGACATGGCCGAAGAAAAAAGGGAACGAAGGGCAGGAAGAAGACGGATGGACGAACAAAAAGCGCGAATGTCCGTTGGCCGTCGTTCGCGTTCGGCCATTGAGTTTGCCTAACGGACTCTGTGCAAACACTGCCTGCGAAAGTCTTTGTTCTGAACCGGAGATTTATGCCCGTTTCACGTCGTTGTCCGGATTTATACTCGCGCCCGCTCCCACCGCGTGCCTGCGCCCTTTTTTCCCAGCTCTCATCGCGATAGCAGCGCGAACAACGTGCAAATAAAGTAGTCGCGCCGAGGTTCGCGAGCACATCCCTCGACGGTAATCAAACCAGCGAAACGAAAGGGACGACGAGATTTTATGAATCTCATCGCACAGCACAAAAGGCTAACTTGCTTTCGCTGTGTAACGTGTCTCGTTACCGGGCCGCGTCAGCCGCCAGTCGAGAATTTATTCGCGCGTGTTGCGATTCTTTCCGCGGACCGAGAGAATCCATTTACAAAAACATAACTACCGCGCGCGCGCCTAACAAAGATGCATTCAGCCTGCTGGAAATTAGTTCTTTTGACCGTCGTTCCACCGTTAACAGCTTACGACGGCCGCAAGACGCGAGCGAGTTGGTTACTCTGCTAAAATCCGGCGCGTTTGTCACTTGCTACGAACTTATACGTTGACAAAGAGGCAATGTTTTTTTCTTTTTTTGTAAAATCACGAAAGGAATTCCGTAAGCGTGGCACGTGCGAGCAGAGGCGAGTTAAGCCACTGGAGAATCGAAACTCCTTAAGGAAGTGTATCGGGAAGTCTGGTTTCGCCGTGTGCTATGAAGCAGCTCGCGTTCGTGTTCAACGATCGTGTACGACTTCTGTCGACGCTGCGAAAATCGCGCCACGATATCGTTTTGACCTCTCTCGCTGCGGCAGCGTCTCGTTCACGCCACGCTCGAACCGTCGTCGTTATCGCAAACATTTCGCAACTCGACGAGCCGAGAATCTCGTGAAATCACGGCAAGAGCAGAACTCGCTGAAGTTCTCGTTGTACGAGCGATCGTTTGCGAAGACTCGTCGTGTGCCGCGAGATAAGGAAACGAAGGATTCGACGGTTAACGTGGTCGGTTTTTCCACAGTGCCACGTGTTTCTGTGTCGCGACATTCGCAATCTCGCGGGTGATCCTTTTACATCGTTTTATACCATCGCGCTATGCACGCTGCGTCGATTGACAAAATAAATCCGCAACGGCCGCTTTTCAACGCGGATCGTTTTCACAGAAAACGAACGGAAAACTGTTAAACAACGATATCGTTGCACCAGTGCGAGAGTTTTCAATTAGACGAAAAGTTAGTTCGTTTCGGCGGAATGTCTCGGAAACGAGGTACAGAAACACAGCGAGCAAGGAGCAGAGGCTTATCAGCGGTACGCGAGACTAATGAAGCGAATCTTTGACCAACGGATTAAAAGAACAAGATTGATTATCGCGAGAGAGAAAGAGAGGAAGTCGCGTGGCGTGCAGTTATGCGTCTCGTAATTACGTTTTCCTGAGCCGCTGTTCGAAACTCGAACCGGACTGCTGCCCGTTTTTCAGGCGCATTTTCATGCGAGCTTTTTCCATCGTTAATTTCAATTTTGCAGCTAAACCGGGTGCACGCGCTGATTCGAGCCGAGCGTCGCGCTGAAAGACCCGTAAAATTGACCGAAATGAAGCCAACGCGACAGAGTTCCAAGCAAACGAAAAATTCACATAATTGAGAATACGGCAACTCGAGTATGAAACGAACTCGCGACGTACGCGAACGCGCCTATTTCACTCGTCCACGATTTTTACGAACGCAAAATAGATGAATCTACGCGAGAGGAAAATTTTTTCCCCGTTTCACGTGCATTTTTCGCTTTCTGAATAACAATGGCCAAGGGAAGGTGGTAACTTGAGCGACGTCTCGACTCGGAAAGAGGGCAATTCCAAACTATCAAAACGAACGAACGACTAAATTTACGCGGAGACAAGGTTGTAACTTGCGGCAGCGATGGAAGGAAGCTCGCAGGGAGGTGCAAACAGTTTCGTTACAGAATTAGTGTCGGCAGCGAGCGAACGCGGTGGTGTTTCGGTTGGTGTCGCGACAGCTCTTTCTCTTTTTGCGATACCGGAAACACGACGTGGCGCGGATGAAAACGCGACGGAACCGACTATGAGCGAGCAAGAGAGAAAGTTGCAACTCGTAGCTCGAGAATAGTGGTCGTTCGCCGCACGGCCGGTGCCGAGGAAATGGCGACGAGTTAGCACTTACTGTCAGTCCCGAATATTATATAGGGACGCGAGTGGCCTGCAAGCACGAACACGGTTACATTAATATCCGCGTTAACGCCGTGCCGTTGCGCCCTGCGCGTGTTCGGATTTTCGAGATGTGCGAGCGCCGATAGCGACTACGGCATACGTAAAATCCCCACAGAAACAAGCAGCACCGGCGGCTGCTGATTTCCCGAGCGGATACGACGCTGCGAATGATTTAAAAGTCGCGTGAAATCGACCGATTTTCCACCTACGCGCATCTACTATCGGCTTTCTAATGAAATTAAAAGATATTGTCCGCGAATGGAATCGCATCGAAATGCTATAAACTATACATCGAGGAAAATAGATGTCAACACTGTCCTAGGGTAGTTTGCAACGTCGAGACATACCGCGTCGTGTGTACGTGGAACGCAATTGTGAGATTTCGTTATGCCCCAGAGCATCTTGTAACTTTGCGCGATATGGTGGCGAAGTTGCGAGATGTCAAAACTCTTTGCAACTTGGTCGAGGCGTCTCGCATTTTGACGGCTTAGGGGCGTGACGGTGCGACATTGTTGCGAAATTCCAACAACGGTTAGGACGGTTTGCGACCACGCTACAAAGTGGAAACGAAAGAGGAAAGCTGAAAGAGGGAAGATCGAATGGAAGCGTTTAA
Organism: Bombus flavifrons; assembly: GCF_040668555.2. Taxonomy (NCBI): domain Eukaryota; kingdom Metazoa; phylum Arthropoda; class Insecta; order Hymenoptera; family Apidae; genus Bombus; species Bombus flavifrons. The sequence continues at coordinate 7,244,199 of NC_138454.1, forward strand.
ACGGTCCACTTTATTCTGGAGGATGGTCCAGAGACGATACAATCGCGCAACAACCAGCTTTATTTGCCAGATGTTCCTTCTTCTCGAAACATATCGCAGCGCGAAACAAGCCGAATCCACTAACGCGAGATTGGATAGCAGCGTAGGTGTTCCCTTGACTGCATCGAGCCCTCATACACGGTGCTACGATTCTTCGAAGCGATAAAGCTGACGGGAGCCAGAGAAAACGCGTTAAAGGAACCTCTTCTTCCAGGACGTAACGCGTTTCTCTCGATCTTGCTTCTTCTCAATTCGCCGCGATTCACCAACGAATTTCTTCGTACGGTCGAAATAAATCTCTGTCTCGTCGCGAGGAAAAACTTCGCTTCACGATATCGCGCATCTTTCAGTTTGAACGGACCGCGTCTGATTCGATCGGAACGTTTCGCCGGTCACCATGTTATCGCGCTGCATTTTGACGGATATTAAAGTTTTCTTTGTCACCCAGTCTCTCATCCTCGTTCCATATTCCCCTCGAAACATCGAAGAATTTTTAGACGACGAGACAACGCGTATCCTTCAGAGAAAAAAAGACTCGCGAGTGCATTATTTCCGATTGCAAGGATCGGTATTTGGAATGCGAGCGTTCGCTGAGTTTCAGTGTGTCACGTTGAACTTTCCGGGCCAACGAGGAAACAAAAACAGAGAGACCGAGCTGCAAGCCTGTTCCGCTTCGAGAGTTTTTTGACTTGCCTTTTTGTTGCCTGGACCAAATGTTCATATACACGCAACGCACATATCTATAATATACGATACATATACGAGGCCGGTGTACAGTGCACGCATCTGCGACATTGGCAGAACGAACAACGTTCGATTTTCATGCGATGCGGTGGCTTCGTAGCAGGTTGCACTCGGCAATTTCATTCGGGTCCTGGCGATTTTTCGCTGGCTTCAGCCACATCCTGTCGCGACTCCTCTTTTGGCTCGCACGCGAAACCATTAGCCGCACGGGGACGATCGGTGGCTCGCTGCCTCGGGCTCTCCGTTTGTGCTCGATACACTTGATAAAAATCAAACTCGCCACTCGTCTGTAGGCAGGCCGTGACGCAGCCGCAGGCTACGCTCGGCAAATTTGGCTCATTTTAGTGCCGCTGCAACCAGCAAAATAGAAATTAATTTCATGGGGAGAGCGGAGTCGTGCAACGTACCGCCGCAAACTTTACCCCTCGTTTCAACGAAACGCTGCTCATAATCGTGAATTTATTACTCGTTCGCTGACAGATATCTATTTATAGTTGCAAACGTCGACGAAGAAAGGGACTTTGACGATGCTACGTACAATCTAAAGGAGAAATTCAAGACGAGATTATGGTGTATCTGTTGAATTGTTGAAACAAGAACGATCTACATACGGCCGTCGATTGGATCAGTTACGTGCAGTTTTAATGAAAAAAGCGTCGGCCGGGTGTTCCAAAAGAAATTGTTTTCCATTATAAAAAGCGACGTTCGAGTTTGATTAAAACAACAGCGAGAAAAATGAAAGAGCGCGGCTGGGAATTGGCACGAGCCTCGTTGTTCGTATTGTTATCGAAAATATCGGTTAAAATTAATAACAGATCGATTCCTTGCTCGACCGCGGCGAAATCTAGAAATCGCCAAGCTTAGAGCAAACGTCAAACGCCGTACATATTACGGGCCATATCTCCATATTCACCGCGGCCACTGCAATTTTTCACCCACTCGAATACTCGTCGACATATATTTTATTAATCGAAGAGCAATTTAGCCGCGCCACGGTGACAGGGTAAAGGCAGCGAGCAATTTTCCCAACGTTCGATTCCAATCGCCAAAAGTATCGAATTTTCCGTATCGAGTGAACAAAGGCCAGCCAGTGACGCGGCTTGAAGTAGTTCAAATAACGCGGAAGCTGTTCCATGAAAATTATACGATTCTGCGCGCCAGAGGACGCGATTAAACTCGTTGAACAGAGAAGGGTGGCCGGCTACTGGCAGCATTGGGTGGCTCAGCCGTGCACGCCACTGGGTGAGTGGGCGAATGGGTGGCGAGTGGGAATCGAGCAGCGTGTCCTCGGCATAGATTCTCGTCGGATAAAATCGTCGCTGATACCTTGATCACGGATGCGTATGGATAGCTTTCACAAAGCGATCGGCCAGGGTGCGGTCGTACGGAAGTACAAACGGTACAGTTGCAGGCTTATCCGTTCCGTGGACCGGTCATTGTCACTCGTATCGTTGGCGCGCAACGCCGATATTCGTTCGTGCATTAGATTAATTACGCCCAGTGCCGCATCGGGGAGTCATATCAATACGCGCCACCTTTGCGGATAATTCGCGGATGAGAATTTTGCGGCCGGTCGAACGAGTCGATAATTTTGGACGAGAACGGACGCCGGCATGCGGGTCGTAACGTCCAACAGAACGCTCTGAAAAAGTAGAACGAGTCTTTGTTTTCGCCCTTCATTATCTCTCGTCTATGCATCAGCATGTATTATTATAACACAATGCACCGTTGTTATCGTTGTAAACGTTGCAGCGTATCGCGCGCCTCGATAAATATCGCCATTGTTCCGGTCAGCTTGCAATCACGCCGAATTTTCCACGGATAATCGAATATCGCGCCATTTCCTTGCTGGAATTCGAAAGCTCGAGGGAGGGACGATCCGGTGATCGAGAAAATGGAACGCGATTCTTTGACGTAGCGGGCGAAACCGAATCGACACCGAGCCAGCCCCGCAGAGATCCACTCGATTTTCCATGGATGCTGTTTTTCATAGTCAATTACGCTTCCATTTAACCGAGTCTGGTTTTCACGGACGTCGTAACCGGCGAAATAACTTTCGTCCGTCCGCGGTTCGCTACGATGCCGTTCGACTGAAAATAACGAGATTACTCGAATCACGTGTTTCTTTTTCTTTTTTTCCTTCCACGTTCCCCGATCGTTCACCCGTCTTCTTATTACGTCAACATGGAAAACTAGTAAACGAAGAGGTCGAAAGCTCGCAGCCGCGATTCGCCTTTGGTTTCGCCAATTTCGCATTCGTTGGGCACGCGACGGTCCTGTGTCACGTAAAATCGCCTGTACCTGCTGCTAGTTGCGTTTACGCGGTAGGCGTGCATTGCCGAGATGTAACTTCAGAAATTCGCACGGTAACTCGTAATTGTTCCTATCGAGCACCCTAGTGTGTCGGATGTTTCCTCGCGGGGGGAATTAGTATCGCTGAATCGCTGCAGGTAATCGGCGATCGCGTATCGTACGAGTTATCGAAATATTGAAATTTCGATTGTTATGTTTTGCCTCGCCTCGGCGAAATTACGCACAGAGCCGAAGGATCGTAAACGACGAAGCACTCGAGGAAGACTGGCAAGGATGAGGAATTCCAGGGGGGAAAGTATGACTTTTAATGCACATCCTCGAGGCGTCTCGCGATTATTCCACGTAAACGACGAGATTAAACTGTGCTCGAAATCCAGTAATGGTTCAGGGATGAAAAGTTTGAACGCTCGACTCTCGGTCGTTGGCGCTGGCGAAGTCGAAATTTAAAGTCTCCGAAGGTTCTCTCTGCAACCGGGGGTGGCTGCAGCCGGAGGAAGAAAACTTCCCTTCTCCGGTCGGTGCCGGGATTAAGTTCGAACAAAAAGGATCCTCGCGTTGGAAGTTCGCCGGGCGGCGAGCATAAAGAGAGAAAAAAAATTCACGGGAATTATTCTGTCGAGCATTAATTTCATCCGATTGCCGTGCCGCAGCAGATTCTCGCGGATTTACGATCGGCGAAAGTCGCAAACACTCGAATCCGGGTTGTGTCGAAGCAAGCGGTAATTTACCGTTTCTCACGAGATAAAACTTCGCTTCTTACTTGAAAATGAAAAGATCTCGCGTCTTTGGCAGTCTCGCGATTTTAATTAAGAAAATCAGCGTCCCCATGGACTCGGATAGTCGCTGAATCGCCCACCTTCGCGATCTCGGTGACACACATTTCCCGGAACAACAAAGTCCGTAGTGATGCCGCGCGTCCGCGATATCCAGCTTCGTCGTTCGCCGCCATTAATTGCGTTGTTCCTTCCACGGATCGAGGGAAATCGACGCGCTGAAAATTACCTGGCGGCAATTGTCGCGAGCGGTTCGATTGAAAGGCGGAAACGAAGGAGCGAGTTGCGGTGTGTTTTGCCGGGGAATCAGGCTTCGTTACGTCATAATCACACGCTGCCACTGCCGAAGGCCATTCATCGATTTCCACCAGAGAATTTTCACGACATCGCACCTACACCTTAATCGCAGACGCCCGCGTTTTCGCGTAGCAATCGCGACTTCTCGCCGCGGTGTTTATCGATTCCGTGCAGCACCAGCTGCCAGCTCGTTATTCGAAGCACCGGGCAAACGTTGGCTGTTACATTTTCCACGCATGTACGTGAACAACGCGTACACGTTGTCGTGTAAGTACACACACTGTTACGTACTTGGTGTAACGTTCGCGAGCAAACCAAATAAACGGGTGAGCTCGTTCCATAGAGAAACGCAAATGTTCGCTGACGAGTGTCCGAAACGACGAACCGATGGTCCAAGAAAGCGTGCTAAGAAGCAAACCACTTAATTACGCGCGATTATGCCGTTTCACGCCTACGAATTATCGTTCCCACGAAATTTAACGTTGTGTTGCGTGAACGGTGATTACGCACACTGCCTGTGTAATTATTTACTCATTTTTTTACGGGATGGATCGCTTCTGTGTCGAAGCAGAGAAGCGGAAAAAATAGAAGTACACAGCTGCGATGAAAGTATCGATCGATAATGAGTCGGAACGAATCGACTGGCGGATGAAGCGATCGGGAATCGGGTTGATCCGAAGGGCGATTCCACCACGCGATGGTCGGCCGGTGTTGAAACATATCGCCGCAAACCATACGCGCGATATTAAAAATGAAATATAGGCCTCCGAAAGTCCGATGAAACCGCGTGCGAATAAATCGCGCGGAAACGTTCGCGGAATTGAACGACGGAATCCGGAAGAATCGGCGGTTATTTTGGAAAGGAAAGTACACCACAGAGGAATGCATTATACATTTGACTAAAAACTTCGTTCGTCATGCTACAACGAGAATTGATCGGACCTTCGATGAAGCGATGTTCGTTGATGAAAGATAGCTGGCATTTTGTTGAAACAAGAGATCGTAGTGAAACCAGTTGGAACCTACTGGAGAGATTAGTCACGCTGATTAGAGAATTAGCAAGAAATAGGCGGTATAAGTGTGTCGTACGAGTTTCGTACTTGTGCTTCGTCATCGCGAACCTAAGCCTCGAAACTTATCATCGAACATCTTGGATCACGACGAAGTAAAACTAAATGTAAAACGAGCTAAAAATGAAACGAACTAAGAAACTGGAACAAAGAACGGTCTCTGAATTATTCGGAAATTCGTGCAACAAATTCGTGGCTTCCCAGCTGGAAGCCACGTCTGCCATCGACTATAACCTCCGTTTGTTGGATAAGAAAAATTACTGGCTGCCGGTTGAAATTCTCATCTGAAATTCGTGTACACCGATGCTCCGGCATTTGCGTGGGTAAAGTCAGGACGGAACACGGCACGTCCGGTACACGTAACGGTTACTCCAACATAAATTATTAATGAGTACACACACCCACGATAAAACAGCATCCAAAAGCAACGGCACCGGCGACAACGGTAACGCTAACAGATAGCTGTTCTCCTGGTTATCCCGGACGTTCAGGTTGCATCGAGTCTACGAGAACGGGACTAAGTCGACCAAGAGTGGACAAGTTGTTTTGGGAAAGTTGCCGCTTCGATAAAAAGACCACGATGAAATTGAATAGCGGACCTCCGCCCCTTTTCATATTTCAAACTTCGCGTTTACTTTCTATACACCGTAGAGGTTTTCCGTGTAGTTTACGCGTTCGCCCGTGAATGAGAAATTGGCGACGCGGGTCGTGATCCACGACATGTCCAATATAAGGACGGCCAGTGGTAATAACTATACGAGAGACGCGTGGAAAGCGAGTCCAGTGCCGTAACTAAAACCAGCCAGCATCTGCCAGCGCTATTTTATAAATATTTATACTCGCGGCGGCTTGGTATATTTAGTCGTCGACCAATCGGTTCCCGTGGAATCTCAGAATGAAGAGCGGCAATAGTTTTGCCGGGCAACCAGGCCAGGAAGGACCACGTTATTTTTAACGGCGCTCCAACTTTTTCACTCTCACCCGAGTTACGGGTTACTTACTTGCCGCAGTCGCTGCTCGTTGTTCGCTTTTCCTTCGCTTCTCTCCCAACGAACGCTCGTTTGTTTGCCAAAGCTTCTACCAAATAATTACGACGATCGATCCGTCGACTCGTTCGTAAAACTTGTACCTTTCCGTGAAAATGTCTGGTAAACTCGGTTGTCGCGACCGAGTATCGGGCTGTTTCGAAACAACGAGGAACGCGGAAAATTTCCTGTCAGGCTTTTCTCTCGATTTATCGACAAATATTTAAGGAGACAGGCTCGGGCGGTCTCGACGGCGCTACGTCAAAGCCGCGAGAAAATTCTTTCGAGATCGAGGAGAAACTTTTTAAACGATTAAATTACCTGGCGTGTCGCGACCTCGTCGCTATCGACTTCCCGTCTCTCGGCCATCGTATCGATACGAACGAGCCTCGATAGAGCATCGATTATATGCATCGTTCTGTTAATGGATGCGTGCATTACGAGGACTAACGCGAATCATCTTAACGATCACCGTGTTGCGCATCGATACGACAATTTTCCCGATAAAAAGGTATCCAACTGTTGCTAGGTCACTCGATTCCTCGCTGAATCTCTCGGTAATCAAACCGATCAACGTCGCCTTCCACCACAGACTCGTCCAAGAGTATAGAAATTCCCGGATGCGAAAAACGAGATGTAGAGTTATCGGAGAAAAGCTTAATTTTTCGAACGACAAAGTTATCGTGCCGAAGTATCGATCTCTTGATTGCGCAAAGTTCACGGAAGATTCGAAAGGAAACTCGAATACTTACAGCTTCGACGATAAAATAGGAGAATCAGAGTAATGTCGATGGTTGAATCGAGCCAATGTGAAACGTCGATAACGGAAGAAACGTTGTGGGAGGTCACGGCGAATCGATTAATCGACTGTCGCCTGTCGTGTAGCAGGTCCGTCGAATTCTCGGAACGCGTGCACGGGTGCAGGAACGCGTGTTCACGCTGACATGTTGAACGATGTTTAAGAAACAGCAGCTGATGTCTGCAGTGTCTCTAAAGCTACGTTACCGATGTCAGAGATCAGCCACGTCATTCATATACGCTCCACCGCTACCTATGCCCTCGTAATTCGTGGCCCTTGCTCCCGGCCTAACTCCAATCATCCTCTTCGTTCCATCTTTGTAACGCCAGACACAACTGTTTCTGTTCGTTACTGGTTTCTGTACCACATACTTTTTGTTAATATCCTAGCGCCAGACTTCTTACATACGTTTGAACATTGATTTATTTCATCGTGTTCCAGTTATATGTGTACCTCTCGACTTACGTCGTTCCGGAGATCTTCACGAGCAAACAACTTTACGACCCTGTTTACACGATCCTCGTATTAACTTCTTACGCTGCGCGTCTCTTCGATTTTCCCCTCCTTCAAACCTGAATTACACCGAAAGATTAAAAAGTCTGCCATTGGACGGATATGTGGAAAATTTGAAAACGCTTCGTGCTTAAAAAGCTGCTATAATTAAGAATGAAAATAAATAAGTGGCAAAGACAGGATCTCGAAGAGGAAGTACGAGTACGCAGAGGAAGTTGTTTGGCAAAGTATCTCCGAAGCAGCGCGCGTGAACGCAACATTTTTGATGTTTTCCACGCTTTGCTTGGTTCTTGGGGGCACTTCCATCCACGAGAGCCCAAGTTATCGTCGAGTTACTGCGCGTCCGTTGCAACGACGAACTTAACCAAACCTGGAGCGGCGGATCGAGCGCCATGCGAATGAACTTGATTAATTGCCCGACTGAGTCACGAATTAGCGTGTGAACGAGAGAAGCACGCCGATGTGTCAGTTAAACGAGTGACGAGAGGGATAGGAGAGAAGATAGAGAGGGAAAGGCCGATGGAGAGAACCAGCAGGAAGTTTCGACCCAACGACCCACTTCAATCGTCTACACGATGATCGAGTGGCAATAAAAAATCGATTTCCAGTTGGACCCGTATTCGCGTGCCGTCATTTCGAGCGAATTTCCTAGTTAACGCGACGCGATGGAACTTTCGATCGCGGAGCCTGCTTTCCAAAGCGATGTGGTTAAGGGTATGCAACGCGTGGAGGGTTCATCGGAGAGCGAAGGAACGACGTCTGATGGCAGACAACGGGGCCAATTAATCAGCCTCGAGAATCTTCGTTTACTCGGACAGGTTAATCCGAAAGGTGAAAATATTCGAGCGGCTTTAAGACGAGTCGTTTCAGTGCTTCGGGGAATTCGCAGCTTGCCCGTATCGGGTTGGAAGAATAAACAGACCGTTGGAGAAGGGGACGAGAACCGAGGGAGAAACTGAAAAAAGTCTATCTTCCCGAGAGCGATATTATCGGTCGGAACTATTTTTTATTCGAAACGACAGGGGTGAACGAGAGAGAAATCGTTCTTGCCTCGCGTTGATTAGTTCTGTTGCACGATATCTCTCCACCCTACCTTCCAGTCCCCAGAGGAAACTAGATCGAGGAATGCACACCGTCGACACCAACCTACCCTTCTATTCTCTGTCTTTCTCTACCATCTTCCATTTCGTTTCATCTTCCATCGTCGTTTCACTCTTCTATACTGCCGTTTACGTCGGTTCCCGCTGTTTCTCTTTCCGCGCCCTTTCGCCCGCTGACTCACAAACTCTTGTGGTAAATAACCCTACGCGGAAAGTTAATGCCGCTAGTCGACCGCGCTATGTAACTTCACGCCTGCAACATCGATTACAGACCGCCTCTAAAACGACGTGCCATCGGCCAACTGGAAGAACGACAGCAAATCCAGTTGCGCGACGTCCTCAAATTTTTACTCGGATTAAAAACGTACGAACGTGGTTTTTAGCTCGCGCGAAAACCAAATCCACTCGTTTACCGGCCGAATTAAAATCCTGGACCAACTCTGTTCGTGGCTCCTCGTTTTGCTTATCGCTCGCTGCCCGACAACTTTCTCCCCGCTATAGTTCGCCTGCAAAGTTTTCGAAAACCCGCGCACCGAGAAGAAATACTTTCTCCGTGGAAAATTCGGACCAGCAACTGGCAAGTTGTCAGGCCGAGAACATACGCTGGCGGTTGGTTTGCAGAGGCCTGTAGCAGACAGGGTACACGGAGAAAGAGCAGGGCGAATCCGGGGTGATAGATAACAAGATGGTCGTGGCCCCTGCAACTTCGGCCCACCACCGATAAATTATTCGACGCGCTGTTTTCCGCCAAAGATTGTTTTCCCTTTGCTGCGCTCGTCCACGACGCGCCACAAGAAACAAGCACGTTGCACGCACGCGTTTGTTCGCCGGGGTGCCTGCTCCGGGGTGGTTGGCGAGTTGAAGAGGGTGTAAAAAGTACGGGGCTGCCAGCAGGGCGTCGACGATGGGGATGGGTAATCCAATGTTATTCTGCCTTTCAGTCAACGACACGCGTCACCCTGGCGCGCGTGTTTCGCGTCAAGAGACCGGCGATTTCGCGCGCTCGAAAAATGACGAAGTTCTTTGTCACGTGGCATTTGCCAGTCGAAATTGAAACCAAGATCGAGGAAAATTTCGCTACACTGTCCTACGATCTTGGCGACGATCTAGAGCCATTATCCGGCTTAGCGCGGTCCAAAGTTTCGTGAATTTGTCGCAGTTCCCTCAACCGAGCAGCGGACGTCAGCAAAAATAAAGACAATCTGCGCTAATGCTCGTATTTCGTTAATTTGCGATCGCACCCCCTCGGAATAGGAAGAGGAAAAGGAGGAGCCAGAGGGAATCGCAGAATTTTGTCCTTCGCCTACCCAGCTGCCGCGACTCGCAGCAACTACGTGTATCCATGTACAAAGTAGTTTTGTTCGGCGCACGAACGACCCGGTTGCGAGCCCGCGCCAACAGAGGGGTGGCGGCTCGCGGAAGGGATGGGTAATCTAATGTGATCGCGCGACACAGTCGGCGGCAGTAATTTTAAAAGGGGGATGCCGAGAGTCGCGGCACACCGTGAGCGAATTTGCGCATGAAAGAAGCCGCGTGCTTCCGAGTGCCCTACTCCAGACTACTCGAAGGGGGTGGAAAAAGCGGGCCAACGGGGCGTGTTCCTTCGGTGGGAAGGAAGAAAAAAAAAAGAAGCGGGTTGTTTCCCCTGTCGTTCAGTAGCCAGATGCGCATACATCGGATCCAATCACGTGCGTTTATTTAAGCTGTTTGTTCGCCAGACCAGAAGAAAAGTGCGTCGAGGGGTTCGCCAGCCTCGACGCCTTCGTAACGAAGCAGTTTCCATGCGAACCGTATTCTTCCCACTTTGATCCTGTTTCTCTTCGTCGACTATCTAACGATTGCACTCGTTCTCCAACCGTAATTCGAATCGCCACAGATCGGAACGGAAAGTTACAAGAGACACGCTCGAATAGCTTCGGTCAGAGAAAAAAGAGAGCGATGGAGGAGGGCAAGGTTCAACGTAACAAATTCTGACCCGATGTTCCGATAACGCACGGACCGAGATTACGTCATCCTGGTGGACGATCGGCTCGAAGCGACACGGCCAGATCGGAATGCAACGGGAGCGTAACACCTCGAGGAACGATCGGATATCGCGACACGCGCGCGTTTGCACTCCGATAACAAAGTTGCGCTCATGTGTAGCAACTGTGATAAACGATTGGACTACCGGGAACCGTTGCGTCGAGACGGCGATAGTCGACACCACGACCTGTCTAACCGATAACTCGTAATCGTTTGGCTCACGAGCAATATTTACGGAGCGAGGCGAATACGCGTAGCCTCGCCTCGATAGGGATATCGCAGCCTGTCGACGAAACATCGATCCACTGCCTGCCAGTGTTTACTTTGGATAGACGGTTTTACACATCTACGCGAGATTACAGTCGTTTCGAGACTGTAAAACCAAGAAGAATGCCAGGATATTTCGGCAAGCCGACCGTATATCCTTTCTTTTTTATACCCTTTTACGACAGGATTCGTCTGATCGCGATGAAAGAAAAAGGCGAAGAAGAGGGAAACGAGAGGAAAGATAAGAAGAAGGAAAATTGCAAAGATAAATACGAAAATTCGAGGATAGGAAGGCAGTGACGTAGAGGGGAAATCATTTAGCGGCTTTGATATCTCTTAATACGTCGTGAAGGACCACCCGGCGGGATTAAAAAGAGGATCGACCGGAGCGCGCGGACCCGGGGATACCGGCGTCGCTTATGTCACTTAATTGCGCGTACCACCGCGTTAAAGGGACTCTTTGACGAGGTCGATAATTACTGTCTGGACGAGCGTGTGTATACCACGGACGTCGGCGACGAGGAAGAGGCGTACGACGATGCGATTTCGAGCATTCAAGCGTCGTTACTTTGATTATTTCCCAGGTTACCGGGTGGCCGCGGTTAATTTCACGTTCGTTAGTTGCCTAAAGCAGCGAGAGTAACGGGAAAGTTATTTACCGATCCTACCAGGAAAGGCATGGGAACGTATGCAATACGTTACACACGTTCGATCGACGAAATTGTTTCGGCTTTTTTTCGACCGTCGCCTCTTCCTCTCCGCTTCGTTCCCGTTCCTCGTCCATTTCCCCGTAACCCCAAAACGTATACAAGCGAGTAGAGTGAGCCGGATAGATTTTCCCTACATACTCGGTTAATTACGCCAGCTAAATAGTCGCATTATACGTAACGCTAGAAGTATGTATATATATTCAGCTGCTGCGGCAGCTATCGTAACGCAAATAACGCTATCGCTTCTTCTAGATTTCAGTCGACCGTTTGCAGATTCTTGGCTGGAGGTGACCAAACAACGTAACTCGCACAATCTTACGCAACTTCGAAACTGGCCCGTAGAAACGTTTGTCGGTTGGTGCGCAAACAGACCCGTTGATACGTCGAATTCCGCGAACGCATACGCGCGTCCATTCTATCGAATCGCAACAGTGTCGTAAGGAAAACAGGGATATCGCATGCATAACAGGAACGACCTCGTAAGCGTTTTACGGAACGTCGTAAAGTCGCGAATCTCCTAACGGAAGCGATTTCCGAACGCCGTGCGGATACACACGGCAAAACGAAAACACACACGGAACACCGGCCGCGGAAATAATCAGCGTTTGATTTATGGCGGCAGACTGAAATTCCAGCACGCGAATTGGAGCGATGAAAGCGCCACTCCTGTCGCGTTTACACGCTACCGAGAGGGTACATGGGACCGGGAATCGACGGGATTGTCCGCGGACAAAAGATCCGCGATGCAAGGATCCATCGCGGCTTTGCAAGCCAGGATGGTTGATGGCCACGCGCGCGATGGTTACGGGTGATTTGTGCGCGATTGTTCGCGTCCCGCCGCTTGTACATACACGACCGGCGTGGCAATCGGCGAATCCCACCTCTGTCTGCTCCTCTGTCTCTCTGCGTTTCTCGTTCGCTTATGCAACGCGACGAATCGATCCTCTCGACGAAGGTCAAATTTGTCTAGGAAATATTTTTCAAAATCCGTGGCAAAGGTTGAAACGAATACCATGGTCGCTTCTCGCGGCCACGTTTCTCGCAAGAGAGCGTGGAAAGTTCTCCGGGAACAAAAATGCCTCGGTTCGTAGCCCCGAAACCGCAGCATAGAACTTCTCGCGATTCCGTGTTGAACTTGCTAAATCTTCGAATCAACCTGTCACACCGAGAACCGTATTATTTCCGTGTTTTTCCAAAGCTGAGATAATAAGCGCAGGATGAACTTGTTGATCCAGCGGCAGCGAAAGGCTTGCAGCTACCGTGTTCGGCTAGGCGACCCGTTTCCCTCAGCCAGTCGATTTTATCGATCGATTAAAACGTCGACTATAACAGAGCGGATGCCCGGTTCGACACACACACACGCGTGTAAACATATAAAATTGTGTATTATATACGGTAACGTAACGTTTCCAGCTCATACATAGAGATGCGAGTGATTTCCATACATATCAGTTTCATTTCGTTCGACCGCGCTACCCTACGGTGCCACTGCATAGCTTTCACGATATCGCGCAACTATGGGGGAGGCACTGTAACGTAGGCGTCTAATCTATGGGTATATCGACGCGCTCCACGTTTCACCGGACCCCCATCGAGCGACAGATGTCGGTCTTGCACTGCGCCTAACGACCGCGGCAAATGTTATTACTCCTTTTTAATTCGATTTCGTTTGCGTTGCGCGGGGGCTCTGTCGCTAAAAAAAAAAAATTCACCCCTTCCGAATAGTTTCGTGACCTGTTTGGGAAAACATTATTGTTATCGCGGATCAAAGTGCTTACGCGCGTTGCGCTTCTACAGGCTCGAGTTTTTCGATTCTTTCGAGCGTGCGAGTGCGAGGAAACGCTGAATCCGTCAAAGCAACTGGTCATTTCGAGTCGAGCGAAAGAAACTCGATCGTCCAAAACGAGGTTACGATGTCGCAAGTCGAGTTAGCAGCGGATTAAATGGCCGCGGAAACACAAGTCGAAAATATAGAATAAAAATTTTTCTTTTTAATTTTTTTTTTTTAATTTTTCTATCGAGACAACGATCTACAGTGAGATCCGTTATAACGCACCGCACGCGTACCGAGTGAAAATTCAAAGTCGATTTTCTCGAAAACAAAGCCTCGAACAAAAAATTTTTATTCTATATTTTCGACTTCTTTTTTCGCATAGAATCACCCCCTTTCCGCTTGTACCACCAGTTACCAACCACCCTGTATATCGAGATAACGAGTCATTTTCACAAGTGTGGAACATAGTAGTGAAGAAGCCAGTGCTTGGATAATAGTGATCGCACAGACGATTTCCATAAATACCATCGTCTTTGCGCGATCGCGTTCGACGATGTCGTGCCGAATTCATCTTTACTTTCTACGCTCGTGTTCGCGCTTCCGACACGATCGCTCCGAGTTTCCCTCGTTCCGTTTCCTTGCCCGCCATTCGATCGTCCAACAAAGACCGTCCCACGGTCAGAGACCGAACGTCTTCGACTTAAATCTCGAGGGGTCCGATTGCAAAGGACGGACAGACGAGAAATAAATAACGTTCGTAATCTCGGTCCGGTACTCGCTCGAGTATTACGAAAGTTTTCGGCGCAGTCCATGGAACTGCTGCTTGCTTTCGAATAAGCTGCTTCCCCCGAGAACATCGTGGCTCCGCTTCTTTTCGAAATCCGGTTTCCTATACATCCGCTCGCTAGCGATTTGTCAGCGAGCTAACGGTGCAACGTGAACCGTAACGCAAATCGCTGCGCGAGAACCGTATCGCGTTATCGCAGACCGCCGTTTGCTTGTTCATTAACCCTTTGCACTCCTATGTCGAGTACGACTCGACATCAATTTTTATCTCAGCAGCTCCTTTGTCGAGTGCCACTCGACGTTCATTCAGTCCCGCATTTCTTTTGTGAAACGCGCGAAAGAAAACTAGGATTGCATACTGGAAATTGTTTCAAAATGTATCGTACACTTACAAATTACAAAATACAAAAATAGTGTAAATAAAATTGGTATTTACGCGAACTTGTTTCCTCCTTTATTATTTCAAATTGTCTTATTTTTTAGTTAAAGTAAATTTCAAACGAAATACTTAAAAACGTTAAGAGCTGCTGGCAACGAAATTGAAATAAAATTCGCAGTGCAGAGGGTTGAAACGTATTGTCGTTTCACGTTGCTTAGCTTGAAGCAACGCGAAACTTTCGATTTTCCATCGAAATGAGAAATACGCAAGTTGCGTTTTCGATTGAAAGTCGGTTCAAGCTAAGCAAGGTTTCCGTTGCTTACTGAGCCACTGCAAGTTCAAGGTCGCGTGAAATTTCGTACTATGATTTACGAGGCTATAAAAATATCCGAACCCGTTTAAAAGAAGAGTGCCGGAGTTTACAGCGAACACGACGTTCATGGTGGCGATAAAATCGGCGCGCGTGTGATTGATTTCTTAATGATTGCTCGGAGGATCCATCGTCCCGCCCTCTCAAGTACGGTGGGGGCACCGATAATGCAAATTTCTACCGCGAGGGTTAGGCATAGCGGTGGACGCAGCAATTATGCATAGCGGTGTCGGCGAGCTGGGGTCTCGCGTTGCTCTGACAGCGGCAAAAGTTAGAGAGAAACAAGGAGAGAGGGTTGTGGAGAGCGAGAGAGACAGAGAAAATAACGGCAGGACGAGATGTGTACAAGTGGGGGGTGTCACTCGCAGCTGTTTCAACCCCGTGCCACGAACCACCCCCAAAACGAACGAAGGAGTAACAGCAGTCACTCGGTCATTAAGGGGCGTGATCGTTGTTTGATTGCGGAGGTTGAACCTACCTTTTTCGCCGTTTCGATCGTTCAGCTTACCCCTCGTTGCCTTTGTCTATGTCATAATATTATAAAACATTTCCATGCCTCGAAAATTACACGTTGTCCGAAAGGGAAGTTGGAAAGAACGAACCGCTGCAACTACGTGTTTCATTTCGTTATGTTTCCAGCCGACGTTCACGGATGTATCACGAATCTCGCTAATGTCCCCTAATTTCCAACGCATCGTTTAAAGAATTCCGCGTATCCGACAGCAACGTTGTAGTCGATTCGGTACGAATCAAGAGATAAGCGAGCACGAGACGACCGCGGATTCGCATTATTTTTGTCCGCGATTTAACCGGTAATCGATACGCTATTTGCATAATTACCGGGAAGCGTGCGGCGATCTGTTCGGGCGCGTCCATCGACCCGCAAAAACTAACGCCGTAAACGCCGTAAAGGTTCTGTCTGGTGGCAGCTGCTGATTCTCCAGCGTTCGGCAGTGGCCTTTTCTTACGAGCGTAAAAATTCATAAAAAGGAAGAGAAAAATACAGTGGGCTTGAAATGAAATTCGCGAAACAGACGCCGCTGTATTTCTTGTCTCTGGCGTTTCGGTAGATGATCAAGGATAATTTAAACGCAGGGGGACGTGCACAATTTCCGATTCTCCCTCGTGCCTGCCGACTCGATCGCGATATAAAAGCGAGGGTTTCGACCTCCGAACGATGAGGTGTTGGAACGCCTCCAAAGGCGTCTTTGAGACGTGACGAGCTCGTAAACGTAGGTCCGTCGCGCGTGGATGTTTCGTGAGACGTCGTGTATTCCTGCGAGCGACCGCCCCCGCGCGAGATATAAATTAAATCGACTTGTCACCGGCCGCCGCCACTAAATAATACTTAGCGCTGGATTAACGCGCGGCCTTTGCCAACGAGAATCAGCCAGCAGAGCTGGAGCTCGACCTCCTATTTTACAAGGAGACAGGCGGCCGCCTTCGAACACGATATACACGCGCGAATCATAGCGGCCAACTCGCGCGTGATCGCGAAAATAAACACGACGATATTTTATCCGAAGCCGGTAGAGAGTCGCTGGAAAACAAGCTCGCAAGTCTCGGTTTGTTAGACGAAACGCGATCAACGGTGGCGAGAATTAGGACAGTCGATTTGTACTGGTCGTTGGAATTGGAGAGCGGCGGGGGCGTGAAATGATCGCGCGAGTCGAGCGACGGAAGAGAGTCTGCGAAGGAACGCGTCCGAGTGTATGGAAGAAAGAAAGATGGAAGGAACGTGGTCGGCGAGTCGCCAAGAGCGAGGAAAACGATGGCGGAAAGGAAGAATAAAGGCGAGGAAAGTTGACTCGTAAAGAGGAAGGGCGAAGGGAGCGGAGAGGCAAAGGAGATCGGTGCTAGGCTGTCGCGACCAGACGAGCCAGCCTCGAGATCCGAAGTTAAAGTTTTCTCGGTGATGACCGGGCCATCGCGGCACCGTCGATAGAACAGGGAAGGAGCGTTTTACGATAAAACTGCTCGGATCCAATTTATCTGACGCGCCACGCAGCAAGAACTGGGTCGCTTCCGGGCTATCGTTCCCTCCCATTTTTCCGTCGGGCTTCCCTTTCGTACGTTGGTTCGCCGCTCGTTCCAGCGGATATATTCCGCGACTGGTTCTCCGCTAATGGCAGACGCCACGCTGCTTTCCATCGCGGGATATTTAATTGCACGCTGTCCGAAATCGAAAATCAACAGCCCAAATTACTTCTTTCCTGTTCGTTTTTCTACTTTTCTTTCTCCTTCTTTTCGAACGAACGCCCGCTCGTGCCGATCCTCTTTTTCGGGAATTTTCTCTGTCAAGGAATTTGCTGCCGCTTCGCCAGATACGCGGTAGCTGGAATTTTCAACGTAATTCGTTCGCGCGACCTAACTTCCACCTCTTACAAGTGGATATCGTTAGTGGATATTGCCATATACACGATTCAGCCAATATTCATTTTGCTCGCCATGGCGTTCCGCCAGGAGCGTTTCCCGCGAGCTCGGTTATTCTGCCGGTTGAAATCGAAGCCCGATAGCGCGTCGTTCGAACAGCGATCGTTATCGTGTCTCGGGGACGCGAGCTACCGTGAAATCTCTCCGTGAAGCCCGAAGAGACTCGTTTTCCCTCCGTAAGCGAATTTTCTTTAACGGCGCGGATGGAAGTACGATCAGAAGCACCGCGTATCCCATTATATTCGCCGTTACGCGGATATCTAATTAATTCGTTTCTTTCGACGGCGCGTTAAAAAACCGTTGACGAGAAGGATGCGCGATAAAGCAATGATTTATGCGGTAACTTAGCGTTTGAACTCGCGGAGAGTCCACGGAGGCAGTATGAAATTACGACGGCAACGGTAGGAAGCTCGGGTGACGTTGACTAATATCAGAGGTGGGAAGCTTTTGATTAAGAGCGTCTTTACACCTTGCCGCGACCTCGGGGCGGATCAACGGCCGAGCGAGCCGAGTAACAACCAGCGGACACTTGGATAGCCGCGCTTAAGTGGAAACCGTTTATTTCTCAGATTTTCCCTGCAATCCGTGGCAAGCCGACGATGAAAAATTTGATGAATTTAGCGTCGACGGGACCAGAGCGAATAGGTGAGCCGGAAGGGAAAATACGCGCAGTGTCGGCAGATCGTGTTCGATATAGCAACAGAGTGGAGTTTTGATGGAACCGTGAGCCGAGAATTAGTAAGTCACACGCGACGGGCCTATTTACATGCTTCTTTACACGGCCACGGAATTTTAAGCGATCGTTCCCCTCGTGTGCGAAGGACTCGCGTGGGTGTCGCTGTCTCCTATTTACCCGCGCGGGAAAATTCGAATACTAACGAGCGCGTTACGCAAATACGTTCGAAAGTGTGAATCGATTCCGAGAAATATCCGACGAAAATAGGACGCGTCGGTTAATTAACGCCAATGCGTACGTAAGTGTTTTCGTTGGAAGGTGTAAAACCGAGCGCCGGATTCAAATAATTTATGGTAGCATTACGTGCCGCAAATAAAGACGATACGCAAAACACGAGTGAAATCGCGTTCGATTATCGTTTGTCTGCTAATTAGTCTGGCGCAAGCTGCACACCGCTTTGTGTCTGTCATGTCTATCGCGAAATTAATTTCTGCCGGTCGAATGTCTCGAAAAATTGCACGGTTTGCGGAAAGCAGTGGCGGAATCACGGCACGGCAAACGCATTATCCAAATCGAACGGGCTGCCGTGAAACGCGGCACGCGCTTTAGGTGACTTCTAATTAATTATTTTGCAGTTGCCGGCCACGCCATCACGCTGACAGCCGCACGGATAAACAATTATCGTGCGCTCTAACGAGTACCGAGTTCTTTGGCAAAGCTACGCGTTCCCTTGTCGTTCGCCACGCGTCTCTTTCTTCCTTCCTTTCCATCGAGCTGTATTTCCATTTGATTTCGTCGCGTTGCTCAGTGTCGCGTCGCTGAACCGTAATATCACGAGGATACCGAATCTTTCGAACGCGATCGTTACGAGATACCTTAACGAATTCCACGACGTTTCCCCCGGCGGCAATCAGAGCGACCGTTCTCGTTAAAGTTGCCCGATCGAAATACGTTTAAAGACGTCTTTAATCGTCGCCCCTTATCACGCTACAGTTCTACAAAGTTTCCGCGTACGGTCTGGGTGCCGCGAACCCGGTCGCATCGGGGACGGACAAGTATTTATGTCGGTGCTCGTCCGCACGCACTTAAACCATACGATATCTACGTAATTCGGGTCCGCCTAATGGAGATAAGCCAGAACGTACGGCGCGGTTTTCTCGGATGGCGTAATGAGCGAAGACACGAGGTCCTTAATAATGCGCTCGAACCGTTTCCTCGTGGTCTTTGCCTCTCTGCCTCTTGCTCTCTGTTTCTCTCTTGCGCGCCTGGTATCTGGTCTTTTCCCTGTCTGGCCCCCCGGCGGCGCACGACGGACGCAGGTGCACCGGAATTGCCAGACCGACTCGCAAAATCTGAGCCTCTCTACGGCTTTACGACCGGCTAAAGCCACCCTCCTCGCGCCACCAGCGTAAAGTTACTAAGTACTCGAGGGAGATTCGATAACCTCTTTAGAGCGACATCGGTGACGAAATAATTAATCGTCGTTGCCGCAGGAGATCGGTCAGGGGCGTTAAACTTGATTCGAGAGGCATCAGCCTCTCGCGATCTTCGAGCTTAACGATACGGGTAAACGGAATAATTTGCTAAGAATAATTCTCTTGGGAATAAGTTGGTCGCGTGGGAAGACGAAGCGCAAGGCGAGGAGCGGGGAAAATCAAACCTGTTTGAAGAGCGAAACGCAAACGTATTTCCTGGAAAGTACCCATAACCGAGAGAGAGTCCCGGTCCCCGTGGAATACGAATTAGTCGGAGATATATTGTAAATACGAAAGTACTCCCTGGTTTGATGTTCTCGAAATTATTAATTACCGGCAACTTCGCAGCGCGGGAAGTTTTCGTTTGATCATCCAAGTTAAGCTGCGTTAGACACGGTTAGCGCTTAGGTGGTTACTTGTCTATAAACGTTATACGCGGTGCATCGCCGTTTCGCATCACGTCCTACGTGTATATTCGATCGTCGAGTGACCGCAGCGCTCCTTGTGTCTTGTTAATTTCGAAATAAAAAAAAATAAAATAGAAAAGAAGAAAAAAGAAGAGAAGGGCAAAGACTAACCTCCCGTGCAATTCCGAAGAGCAATCAACGGGGTTCGTTCAACTTCAAAGAACACGCGAGAATGGTTAAATTGCAGGATGAAATGCGAGATACGGCTCGGGTTAAAGGAAAGAATAACGCAGAGCTATTACGGGGGCGATACTCTGGAAAGTCTGACGGTCGTCGAGGGTTAGAAAGTAATAGACCGAGAAATTCCTCGGAGACGAGCGAAAGGTCGCCAAGTCAGCCAGCTAGCGCATAAAGAAATTTTTGCTTCGGGCTTCGCCGGCATTTCCCGTGAGAGTCTGTTCCCCGTCCCATTCCCTCTTCCTTTTCCGATTCTTCTCCCGGCATGACTATGGTGCGCGCCTACAGCCAATCTTGTCCGCTAATAAAGTACGTACGTCGCAGCGACTTACCTTTCGATCCTGGACGGAAGCCCCGTTTGTCACGATTGCGCTGCCAGCATTCTTCGCTGTGACAGTTGGCGTGTCCACTTTTCCCCTTGGCTGACTTTCGTTCGTCCTCTATGGGATCTCGCGACGTATCGTTCGGTGAGCAACGTGCGTGCAGCCGTCAAGTTCAGGGTTGCCGACGTTTCCACGGAAAACCAGCGACGGACAGCGGGTTCCCTTCCCTCTATTCTCGACCATGTAATCCGGTTCGTTTTCCGAAAGTGTCTCTTCGTTCCTTCACTTTGAACTTCTCCAAGATTCAAGGTCTTCCCCTAACTCGTTTCGCTATTCTCATCGCGTTTCTTTCGTCCTCGTCTCGGAACAGGAAACCTTCGCCGACTTTGCACAGCGGATCAGACGCGTTCCATTCTCCAGGATTTCTATCTTGGCTCGACGATCTCCAGGTTGATCGTCGAAGGGTCGTACGAATCGTCGTTGCTTTTACATGGGACAACGGTCGAGAGAAACGCGTGCAGCGGTTAGACCCGTTAATCGATCCTCGTTACGCGGTAGCTCGATCGTCGTTCTACTGGATCCGCTGATCGAAAGCAGATCTCGCAACCTCTCGCCAATCCCTTCCCTTTCTTCTTGCCCGTTTGTCTAACTCTAGGCTGGTCCGTCGACTACGGCGATTTTATTGCGTCGAGAGGATGCAACGTGGCCAGACGATCGGTCGATGTTCGATAAGGCGCTAATGCGCTAATTGGCAGCCGAACACCGCGTATCCTGTCGCTCGAGTTAATTATATTTAATTGTCGGGCCATTAATCGTATCTTTAATTACCCACTGTGCGCTACGTACGGCGTGCCTCGAATGTCGTGCGAGTTGTACGTCGAAATCTCAACGATCCGAACTGGATCGATCGAATTCACCGTTCGACGGGCCCCACGATCGGCTGCGAGCGAGGACGAAAATCGTGAGAGATCGGCGACGACGACGGACGACCAGGCGATTTGATCCCTTAAAGGTAAAAGGGAAAGAAGAAAGGCAAAGCTACTCGTTTGCTCTTCGACGCTCCCGGTCTCTTCGACAACGGTCTCTTACGGTTCTCCGATGCGCTTCAGCGGTTTCCCGAGAGGATCGTTCTTTCTCCTCAAAAGAGTTTCGCAGACGGGGAAGGAGCGCGAGCTCCACGAAGGGTCGTCCACTTTCTTCTCCTTAGGGTGGCGAGATCCTTTTTCCACGGATTCACCACCATCCCTCCGGGCCGCTACCGCTCCCAACGCAAAGTTCCCTTATTACTGGGATCGATCGGTCACTTTTTCTCTTCCACGCTCGCTCCTCGCCCGTCGGAAAAAGGTCGCGCAAGATCCCCGCTAGCTTTATCTACCGCTTTGCCAGGCGGTCTTCGTTAACCCGGAACAGAGAGGCGTGGATCCGCGAAATCGCCACAGTCGAGTTCCCACCTAACGAACTCCAGGCCACTACGCTCTGTTTTGGTAACAGGCGCGCTTTCCACGCCGCTGCACAGTCTCTGGTTCGCTGGTACGAACAAACGGCAGATACGGTTCGATCGAAAGTCACGTCAAATTACGCCAGTCGAACCTGCCCCGGGATTTCCAACATCTCGTCGCGCGATGGGTCTCGCGCAACGAAATCGAAACCGCGTTTATCGGCGATCGTAATCGAACGATGTAACAACGGAACACGAGGTTTCCAGAGATTCACGAGTCCAGCGAGCTGTCGAGGGCCACGCGATCGGCCGGTCAGAGCGGTTGTTGTCGCGACGAAAGTGTTGGCGAACGCGTATACCAAAGGTAAGCTCACCGAGAGAGGAGGTGATCCCGCAACGAAGCGGGTTCTCGGCACGACTGAGAGGCTCGAACCTCGGCGACGAGAGCCACCCCCACGGGAGGGTGGCAGAGCGAGATACAGAGAGCAAGAGGGAGGCAAGCCGCGGGCTGAAACGAGAGGGCGAGCGGCCCAGAGCGAGACGGACTGCGCGCAGTCGCAAATTCGAAAGCCGGGCGACGATATTAATTACATCCTTTCGACCGACGGAAACGAATCGAGCGCAGCACACCGGAATATAACGAGACTGCGGCGTGCGCGTTTAAAATCTATCCGCCGCGTGTCCTTTCGAAAACTTGACCGTTCTAGCGCCGCCGCGCGCATTTTCGCGGCTCATCGTCCACATCTTTCCATCGAGTCCGACCCTCTCTCGATCTGCGATGCGCCCCCTCGGTAAGCACCCCAAAATAATGGATGGATAATCTGTTCTGGCGTGGCCCGCCGGGACTAAAAGGTTCCTACGAATTCGTCGATCGTTCTCCTCTGCTCTTCTCCGCTGTTTTGTTTCCCTTCGTTCCTCCCCCTCGTTCACCATTTCCCTTCGTTTACCATCTCCCTTCGAGATCTCTCGGGACGCGTTTCCCCCGAAGCCACCCTGTTGATCGCCAAGCTTTCGCTTCGTCCAAGCGTCGCTGCGATCGCTCCCGTGGAATATTTGCAACAATTCTGCAAAATTCACATGAATGTGAGAAAAAAGAAAAAAAAGAAAAGATGAAAAACGGCTGTAGCGGAGAACGGGAAAAGTCGATTTCGTAGCAAACAGTCGCCGATTAGAAAACGCTGTCGCGATGACCAATTCGAGGGATGACCGTTCGATTACTTGGCCGACCGTGTTCGGCGACCTGGTTGAGAATCAGGTGGAAAACTTTCAACGTTAATTGCCGCGAATTTTCATCGAATTTCTCTCGGTGTTGGTTCACGCGCGCGCGACGAACAAACGTCGGGGAACAAGCGGAGTCGATACGGCGCTTTTAGTGGCACATTGCGCGTGTCGTTTGCATAGAAACTACAGTTTATGGTCGCCTCTTCCGACGTTCGATGCTACGACTTCCGCTCTACGGATCCTATTGGCGGTTTCGGTAGCAAGCTCGGCAATTAGAAGCGCTCCGACCGCTCCCACGCCATAAACTGTTGGACGCCCACGTGTCGCGGCCACCTCGCGCGTGAAAGTCCAAGGGAATCGCGGCCATACGAGTTCGTCTCTCACCTGAACGTGGATAAAACCGTCGCGTCCCTACGGCGGCACGTCGAATTTACGATGGGAAGAACGCGAGAGACACTCGGGCTACGAGAGTGGACATCGCCGTGAAGAAACTCGTTCCAGTGACGGCCCCAGTCGATGGAGAAAGTGGCCGTGGACTCGATCGTCGGTTTACCATTTCGAATCGGAATTCGCGTGCTTCTCCGTCACGTTCGAGGTTTATTAAACGGTCCGCGTGTGTGTTGACACGAAAATGGATTGCAACGATTTAAAAATTAAAATTAAGGTAAAGCTTCGCGATACTGGATTTCAACGTCGAATCAATCACCTCTTAAGAGAGATGGATCGATCTTTTTGCCGGAATCGGCCCTTCCAACAAACACCTTCGAATGCCGAGTTACAGCCTCGTTATACCAGGTTAATGGAATTAGTTATCGGAAAGTTTGACGGAAAACAGAGGAGAGTGGTGGTGGTTGCGAGGCGCAGCGATGGCTCATACACGTAATCCGTGATACAGAGCCCAATTTTTCGCACACTGCGTGCCGATGGTAGGGCGAACACGCGTTGGCTAAGTAAAATATTGATTTATTGAATATTGAATATTGAGGCAACTAAACGCTTCGAATAAAGCAAAAAAAAAAAATAAAAAATAAAAAAAATAAAACACAACGAGCGCGCACTATCGGGACAGGATTTTTTCCCGAAGGATGGAGGTTCTTTCGAAGCGATCGGAACGAAAACTGTATAACGCGGCGAATTTATATCGTCGATAAGATTTCTCGTCGCAAACCTCCGCAGACACTCGTCAACTCGATCGGGACTTTAAAACAATTTTGATATCTCATCTTTCGCGGAGGCAGAGCCCCAAAGCGTTCTTCGAGCCGCGACCGAGCGAAATCTTTATCAGGTCGGGCGCCCCTAGAGGGGGAGAGAGGGAGGGAGAAGGTGGAAGAAAACTTTTCAATTTCCGCGGAAAAAACCGCATTACCGTTCTCGGCCGATCGACGATTCGGCGATACGCGTCGTCGCCACGCTGTCGAAGGAACATTTATCACGAGACGGTTTATCAAAGGCTTATCTCGCGAAACCGAAACAATAATTCAGGAAAGTTGTCGCGCGTACAGACCGGTACAAAAGCGGCCGGGCAAACTTTGGCCACCGTTATTTGGGGATGTTATTACACGACGTTTCGCAAACCATCTGTCCTCTCTTCCATTCTCTCCTCCCTTAATCCGAATAAAAATGTCCCGTTGTTTGACAGCATTCGCCATGATATTTTTATTCGGATTAAACGCGATCGCGTGTCCGTTGAGGGACCGGCGCCGTGTTTACCAAAAACCTTTTTTACGCTTCTTTCCGCAAACATCCGAACGTTCTCGAAATTCGACGACGGCTCTTTTCCACTTTTTCACACCCGACTGTTGTCCCGGGACATCGTACCCACGCTCGTACGCATACACCGGCCTTAATTAAACTCGTTTCCAGGTTCGATATTAACTAAATCCGCGTCAATGTAAATTCCGACATGGTTGCGCCTCGCCGATACTCTCGCCCGCTGTTCTTCGGATAAATTAATATCGTGGAGGTGGCTGGAAACACGTGTTCCAGACGCCAACGAGGATTCACTAGCAAGTACATGCGATGTTCCTGCTGGCTACATACACCTGCATGTCCGTCCCCTGGGTATTAATATACTTTACATTAACCGGTTCACCGCTGATCAACGTTCGAGAAGAACTGTGCTTAATCCGTGTGTCCTTTAAACTCGAATAACGTAATCCCACGAAATCGTCTTGAAAGAAGAGGAGGCTGTAACTAACCGGTTGGCGGGTAGAAAATTTCCTGCGGCGCGGCGGATCGAGGGAGAACAAGGGCAAAAAGAGGGAACAAAAACGGGCTAGAGCGGCTCCGGAGGAGCGAAATCTGGAAGAGTGCTCGATCGATTCCTTGGGCGAGGGAGGAGCAATCCTTTTCTCTCGCGGTAGTCCACCTTTCGATCCAACGTTTCCCCTCTCTGTCCCTTTCCCGTCGTCTGCCCAGTTTCCCCCGGTTCCTTTCTCCCGTGGCCAAATAAATTAGTTGTCACGAAGGAGGAGAGCAGAAGCCGGCCAGCTGGCTGGCAGACGAACGATAAAATTACCCGAGCGAGCTTAGCGCCAAGGAACAAAGTTGAGCGTTTGCGGAAACGGTTTAAGGGCGCTCGCGAGGTTGCCGTGGTTAATTCGCTGCACGAATGGCCGTGGATTGGCCACAATTTGGCCAGTGAATGGAAACCGTTGGGGATGAACGATATCACGCGGCGGTGCCGCGAGGGCGCTCCACGTCGCGATGAAAGACCGTTTGATGGCTACAAAGCTCGGCGGCAGGCGAGTTTCAAAGGTAACGAAATTTATCGTCCCGTCGCCTAGACGGAAGACAGCAGAGAGGAAGAAGAGTCAGCGCGAGGAGAGAAATAAATGGGCAGGGATAAGTTCGGTTTAAAACGTCGAAATTGAAATTCTACGTCATTGCGGTCTCGATAATTCCGTTTCCGGGGAACGGAAGTCGGCGTTGCGGAGCGCGCGCAGCTTCGTCGTCTCGCCGAGTGCAGATCGAGTGACACGTAGTTAGGAAGGTGCCTCACCTAAATCTCGATGGCTGGCTTTTCTCGGAACCGGAGGTCCATAATTCTGCGAGAGCTCGCCCGACGGAAGGATTCCCAGGAAGAGTCCGTGGCCTTCGAATCGAACGAGTCTCCAAACGGAGGTGAAAAAATCAGGAGGCAATGTAGAGGGAAAGGACGGAAGATAGAACCCGCGAGAAGAAATGAAAAAATGGAAGAAAGCTACTTTTCAGTCGAGCGAAAAAGGCAGCACAGAGAAGCAGAATTATGCATGAAAAATAGCGGAGAAACGGAAGAAAACGGGAGAAACGATAGGATACGAATAGTCTGCAAACCAGGATTCGATGCTTCGGGAATGCAGAAATTCGCAGCGAAGAGACGCGAAAACGGAGGAAGATGCGATGCGCGTATACGGCCACGGGCGAAATCAGCATAGAAGCGACATTAATATCCATTATATTCCCTACTGGCGTCCTTCCCCGTCCGCCATCGTCCGTTCGTCTTCTTCCGTCCATTGCCGCAGAAACGGCACATCCGCGAACCGTTTCGTGATTTATAGAGAAAGTTTAGCCCCGTGATTACCCGACGAGGCCCGGTGTAGCGACAGTTGGCAACTCACCCACACACCGTTGTCGCGTCCGTAGCGAGCCACCCTTTCTCCTATTTTCCGTTATCTCGCTTTCCGTCATTCGCTCGAATTAGTCGAAATGCCGCGTTTCCGGTCACGTTGTTATCTGTTCCGGGCGAGCGTCGTAAAAATCCGAGCGATCTCGCCGGCAGACTCTCCACGAGAATCGGCGGCAGACGCCTCGTGAGATTCTTAAGCGGTGCGCCGAAGCGTGGTTATTAGAAGCGATTCGTCCTCGAACGTTCGACTCGCGCGTAGAATTAAATTCGAATTTCTTCGAGCGAGGGATTGGGTACTTTGAAAACCAGCGACACACGTCCCGACGCATAGCGTAAACCCGATTCGATTCAATGTTCCCGAGAGAAGGTAACGTTTCCCGTGACAGAATCGGGACGCGAGACGGTACGGTCGGCGCGGGGAGAGCGCGTGCGCGTTACTCGATAAAAACGGTCACGGAGCGGATGACATTATTTGAGAGATAAACGGAATCCCCTGTTCATTTCGCATTCTTTCGGTTTCCAGGACGGTGAGCGCATCGCGTATCTGTCCCGGCCACGGAATTCTGTGTGCGCAGAGACGTCGGAATTGCCGCTGTCAGACGGCGTCTGGGCCGCGTAGTCGCGCAAGAAGGAAACGGACGAAAGCAATCCGTGCATAAACGATCGAGATATTTTCCTCTTTTGACCGCGAGATTAAACGCCGTGGCAAGACACCACGTAATCTCGACGTGCGGGTTTTCGCGTTCGAAAAAGCGGCTCGAGTTTCGGCCAACTGTCCCCAAACAGCATCGCCTTTAACGTTCCTTGCCACACCGAACGACGCAGGAATATACGTTACGAGGCGATTATTTCGTCGTCATCGCGCGACGATAAACGAATTACGCGAGCTGCAGAGCGTGTAAAACTACGAAAATCATGGCATAGTCGTGAGAGAGAGTACGGAGACGGGGTGTTTTTCGTGGTACGACACGTACCAGCGTCGAGAACGTAATGCCTTGCACACGGGATAATGCGGTCTCGGTGTCGTCGGTACTCTCTTCGTCTTCTTGTCGCGTGAACCGTCTCGTGCTCCGATGCAGATGCGCCAAAAACTACGTACTCTCTCGACGAGACCGCGCGCCACTCCTCCCCCTCCCCGCCGTTAACCTCCCTTTCCTCCTTTCGCGTCGTCTTTATCCACCCCCGGAGCTCGAATCTCGCTCATTCCAACCAGATGTCGCGTTATGACTCTTGCACGAACAACTACCACCTACAATTCTCCTTGCGGCGTCTACGTTCGCCAGATGTCATGTAAAAAGTTCCGCGAGCTCGTCGCCTAAGAAGGCTTTCTCGATTCGTTACCGAGAGCGCGAGCGATGGTACTTGCGTCGCGCTTAAACGTTCGTGTACATTTAAATTTCGGAGTTAATGGCGTGTGGTCCGAGCAGCGAAATTGATGGAACACAAAGAGCAGAAGAGCGCGCTGGCAAGGAACGCGAGAATCTGCCGAGCATTTGTAACACGGTATTATCTTCTCTTTCCAGGCAGACTTTGCAGTTCCTCCTCGTCTTTCGGTAGGGTTATTCACGTTCGTATTCTCCGAGCAATGTGATATAGACAAAGCCGCGAAGTACCCTCCATCGAGGCGAACCATCGGTGGAAATACGATTACTTAAAAAAAAAAAAATACTTAACTCGGTAGAGATAGGACTATTAAACCCCACACGATCCGACCGAGTCTCGTCGTTTTAATTGTTCGATTGATCGACGGAGAAGGAAACAAAGTACCACTTCGGTACCCATCGATGCACGTTGTTACGAGTCTCGAAACACGGAATCCTTCAGCGACAACAGCACTCGGGCTACTTTGCACCCTTCTCCGGCGAAACGATATAAAGCTCGTCAACTTTCCCCCTAATTGATTCGTCTGTCCTTTATCTCTGGCCTTCTACCGTCGATAAAGCTCGTAGAGCAATCGTTACGTCACCCCGCCCACGAAACACGCGCGAGTCGTTTCCCCTCGATGACCAGCCCCTGGAGAAAGAAATTAGCCGTGAGTTAGCCCCATCCCCTACGAGTTAGCCGCTTGCCGGCACCGTTTACACGCGCGTGATTAATGTCCTTAATGTTGATCCCGCGATTTTAATAACCGTTCGCCCCCGGTCTGCGCGAATATTTACGAGTGCCGCTAATAGGAAGCGCGTTTAATGCCAGTTGCGTTGCGGAAATCGAGGAACGCGGGTGTCGAAGGTATCCCGCGGTGCGTAGACGCGCTCTTCCAAGGGAAAACGCCGCTGGGCACCGCGGGGGTGCTCAGTGTTCGCGCCAAGAACGAAACTTTGATGAGATTCAAGCCACGTGACTGGCTGTCAGGTCGACGGGCAGGTCGATGGGCAGGTCGGGTCGAACCGTGTCGCCGACACGTGTCGTGGCAATGTCTTTCTATCGCAACGATGAATTCGTTCAAAGGAAGATCGCTTTCTTTTTGACGATGGATTTTAATATGGGGACAGCTTCGGTCTTCTGAAAGCCTGTTCATATTGGGAGTCGATAGAACAAGATTAATTTTATTGGCTGGCAACGCCACCCCCCTAAAGAGGAGGTGAGTGGGGATAAAAGGGCGCGCCACGGATGAAAGATTAATTCTCGTGGAAATTGGTTTTCCCTTAAATTAGAAGTTATTAATATCGTTGATAGAATAAAATATGAAAATGGTGCGACGGGAGAACGTATCGTAACAATAACCAGAATATCGATGTTGCGGGTATACGACGACACACCCTTCCCCCACTAATTCCCCCGTTTAAAGCCGACGTCTCTGTAAATCATTCTATCATCCCGTTTCTGGCAGCAACGAACGATTCCACGCCGGCCTTTTTTCTTAGGAAAATCCGCAGATTGGCGAACAGTTGGGAAAAGTAACGAACAAAGGATTACAGTGGCCGTTGAATTAATCGACAACAAGGAATACTCGGGTCGCGAAACTATTCGAAACGGATCGGGCGGATCTCGGCGAACGCAGTTTCACAGCAAACGATAAGGAAAAGAGAGAGAAACGGTGGCTACCAAGGCTCGCCGTAAGCGTAGTTCGATTTTTTACGAGACGGCATTTCGCGCGGCCAACTTCTCCAACAAATTCTATTACACGGCCGGTGTAACGATCGTACCGCGGAACAGTAACGAAAACTTTCGCTCGGTCAGAACCGCAGCTCCGACTCTCTCGCTTAAAACAAGAGCGATTCGGAAGGAGCGAAAAAGTGAGAAACAAGAAAAACGAGAGAGATAGAAAAAAGACGCGCAGAGCGGTCGTGCGAGGGATTTGGTTTAGGGTAGCGGTGATGGTCGAAAGAGAGAAAACGGAGACGAGTGCTCGTATCCCCGACAACGTTGGGCTACTTTTCCCCCTGGGTATTCGTCGCCGAATTCGATGAAGCTGTATATAGAGCGACGCTTCCGGTGAACGGAGTTAATGCAGTTCGGTGCTGCCGGGCGATAAAGTTTTTAGCGTCGCGTCGGCCGCAATCGGCGTCGCGCGGCACGCTCGCAATTCCCTGCTGCCGATTTAGACTACGCCATAAAACGAGGTTCGAGCGTCGCGCGATTAATTTCGCGGTTGTTCTTCCGTATCGAACCGCGTTCATTTTCCCTCACGAGCTACCTTCGTTGCCTCGACCCTATCACTTTTCAAAAACCGTAAAAGTTGCGCCGGATGAGTATCGTTGGTACGTTGGTTTAGTGCCTGGTGAATTTCACAGCCACTGTGCTTGCAAGAACCGTGGATTATTAGCGTTGGAATTCTCGCTACAGAGCAGAGACCTTTACGTGTCTAACAATAAGATCTTAGACAATTGTCCACGTCGCATCGTGCAGCAGATATTCAGCCACAATAACATCGCTGTTTGCCTCAACCATTTACCGCTGAAACGGCCGAAATTCCCTTTACACACGATGAACAAGTCCGAATACGCTTTACGAAGTTCGTGCGAAAGTGTTAACGTAGGTTGAAAC
This sequence comes from Bombus flavifrons, assembly GCF_040668555.2. Lineage (NCBI taxonomy): Eukaryota > Metazoa > Arthropoda > Insecta > Hymenoptera > Apidae > Bombus > Bombus flavifrons. Next base: position 7,274,987 of record NC_138454.1, read on the forward strand.
TTTATCAACGGCGAATCGGACGAATCGAGCGTCGTTACGAGCAATCCGGTTTCAGAATAGAACATTCTCGTGACGCGAAAACTCGAGGAACGATATTTTTGGGTATTTGCGTATTGTATCTACGCCTCATCGCTTTCTATCTATGCTTGTGGTGCGGAACGCGTGGAAAGACGTTCTTTGCGTGCAGTGTCAAAGAGCTTTTGCGCCATACTAAAGAAAGAAGCGAGAGAGCGCGGGCGACGAAGGAAGCTGAGACATCGCGTACAATCTCGGGACAAAGAGCTCGTCAACTGCATTTGCTTTGAGTCGCGACGGAACGGCGCTAAACACGTTGTAAACCCGCGAAACAGTGTTACTTACGTCCGCGCGTATGTAAACTCGCCGTATTACGCAGAGCTGCGCGATAGACGCCTGTTAAAAAGGATCTCCTGTCTCGGCGAATACCTCTCGAGATTTGATAAATTTCCTTGACGCGTTATACCAAACGATGAGAGTATAGAATAACGTGACAATGTGGTGCCATTCGGCATTCATAATTCTGGAACAGAAAAGTTTTAACAAAAAACCTGACCTTACTATTTTTATATTTCTTTCGTTTTCGAATTAATGTTTGAATCGCCACGGTAGTGGTACACGCCACAGCGCGCTTAGGATAACGCGCGGTTCGAAAAAAATGGCAAGTTTAACGAACCAGTTCGCCGAAGGGACGAACACATGGTGGACGACTCGATTCGAGCATAGTTAGAAACGCGACGATACTAGAGGTGCTGAGCAAACCCAGTTACCGGAATACGTAGGAGAAGTTGGTGGTAGACCGAAACTCGCGATAAACGCGAGCTCACGGGGACTCGAGGGATGAACGCGGCAGCCAAGGCGAGATCGAGAAGTTTCGCAACAAACAATAACAACAACAAGAACGACAACAACGGGAGGAGCGAGAGCGGTAACAACGGCGGCAACAGCCACGCTGCGAGTGCACGCGTCGACGATAATTACAACAATAACTGCAACTACACAGGTGGAGACGGAGGACCGCGCGGCTGGTTTAATTAGAATCCTCTCTGTCGCCCGGCTTAAACGTGGCCGCGCTTTGAGCCGCCCGTTAAACCCGCCAGACAACGGAACCGTAAAGCGCGGATAACGCGTCGCTCTAGCACCATTCTCGCCGTGGCTCTTTCACCTTCCGCTCGATTCCACGCCATTCCGCCATCGTTCGTCCCCAAAATTCACGTCGGTCGCGCGTGTCTTTGCGAATTTTCTCCGACGAACTAACCCGTTTCGCGGCTGTTGCTCGCTTACGCCGGCTTGTTGCAGCGACGTGCGATTAATCAAGCTTCCTAATTAAGCGCATAATTAATATGGAGTCTCGCGCGGAATGGTCGCGCGGCCGCGAGTTTGTTGCGTAGAATAAATCACCGGCAGCATGTTATTAATTTCCGACGAAAATTGTCGCAGCAAAAACTACCGGCTAAGACGATCGATCACATTGACAGGGCGACTGCGTACGCTGGATTCTCGGCGCGGGACAACCGGATGAACCGGCACGAAACGAAGCTGCCTCGTTTCGACGTGAAACCATAGGGGAGAGAGTGTCGAATCGATATTTCTCGGGCGAACGAATAGAGACGCAGCGAGGTGCGTTTTAAAGGGACCAAGATGAGACACGGGGTTGCCCGGACGGGGGAAGAGCGGTTTCTTGTTTGCCGCGTCCATGTCAGGATGTTATTTGTCCTGGATACCCGTGGGATACGGTGACACAGCCCGTACATCGCGGTATCAAGCTGCCCCTTCCAGACCGTTCCTTTTGGTGGCCAGCACTCGAGACATGGAATTCCCTCCACGGCGACCCGATCACCGAAACTCGCGGTGCTCACCCTCGCTCCTCGGGGTAATATTTAATTTCTTGCCCGACTGATTTCCTCCGCCAAACCCTCCGAATACTTCCCCAAGGACTTGGAATCGCGCGCCTGCTGCGCCACCGACCGGCCTCCGCGTGATAAAATACCGAATGAACGCTCTTCTCCGAGGTATTGCCATTTTTTTCCCAGCCAATCTTCTGACCATTGGCCGCGTCACGTCTCCCTTTTCCGTGCTTTTCCTCTGGTCTACAGGATCGATCAGAGCCCGGTTGTACGTTCGAGTACGAAGGTTTGCTGGGGTAACCACGTATGATAAGTTTCGTCTTATTTGCTGTAGGATTTTGCAACATTTACAAGAAATTGACTGATATCAGCGAAGGCTGCATCGTCCGGCGTGCTGCGTTTCCCTGGTTAAGCTCCGACCACTCTTCGAGAAACGTTCTGTACATTGTGCTCGGTTATGCTCGATCCGTGTTTCAGTATGCGTCCTCCGGGAAACGCCGGACAGAATAAACGGACTTCTGCGATCTTACTCGTGTATTAAGAAACTACCTGACGCGTGTGCCTGCAGGATAGTTTATGGAAAAAAAAGGAAGCACGATTGACTCCGCGAGAAACAAATTACACGCGAGTTGTCGTCTTGTCATGGGCGGACTTCTCTCTCGAGGGATGTACGCGATTGTCTTTCTTTACGTTCCCTTTATTCTCCGGCGCGTAATTGATTCTCGAGCCGAGACTTAATTTTCTTCCTCGAGTTTTTCAATGTCTAGCGGAGTGGAAACAACGAAAATTCGGCGCACCCGATATCTGCCTCATCCATGGCTCACCCCGCTCTCACTCACGACTCTTTCACATTCACCCGTTTCTCGTCTTCTCTTCTGTCTCCTTTCGTTTCCCAGCCCCTCCCCTTTCTTCTTCTTTTATCAACCTTTCGATGCACCCTCGTTTTACGCGCTACATTTGCTAATAACGAACGATAAACTCGCATGTTCATGACTGCGTCGCCAAGATACGCGGAGAATCAAGCCCTAGTTGTTACGAAACTTCGTGATATTTCTGTGAATGCGGTCGCCCGACGACCACCCGCTTCCCTTGTCTTTCATCGAGAAATGTCGTGTCTCTTTCTTCTTCTCTAGCGTCGATCTCGGCTTTCAGTTGATTTTTCTAAGGACTGGACGATGAAATCGCGAGACATCCGGGACACAATGGGCTGGTTCGTGAAAAAGTTGCTTGCAAACTGTTTACACCGCGACATACGACGTGGAGGGCCTCTTTCATTCGAGAAGCTTTATACCCAGGGAAACCGTATAATTGTGGCACTCGCGGCTCTGCCGCTCGCGGAAATACTCGGGGAAAAGTTCGTCGTGGCTGCTCCGGCGAAACTTCGCCGTGGAAAATATCGCGGCGGTTAAAGACCGCGAAGAAGCCGCACCGGAGAGTTGGTACGATAGAAAGAGTCGTTGATGTTACTCGAGTTCTCCCGTGGAAAGAGCTTCGTTGTTGCCGTTTTTATTGTCGAGTCGTTTGCCAAAGAATCGTCGGGTGGACGAGGAACTTCTTTACATTTTTGTCGGCCACGGGAGATACCTTGGCGCAATGAGCGAGCGAGAGAGAGAGAGAGAGAGAGAGAGAGAGGAGAGAAGAATCTCGGAAAACATTTTTCTCCGCTTCAATTATAAATTTATTATTCGTCGCTTTCGGGCGTGAGTTTCGAATGAAAAATAAATCGGTAAAAGGATATTTATCTCTGAGAAGTAAGTAACGATCCCGTGGGAGTTCTTCCCTGAACGTAAGATAGGTATAAAGCGTTCTAAACGATTTTGCGGTTAATAATGTCTTTCAAAATTAATGGCCTCCTCGGGTACCTCTTATGTTTCTTACATCTCCTATGGACAACGGAAAGTAGGTTATAGAAGTTCACGTTTCTCCATTCGACGACGCGACGTTCGAGCTCGTTCCGGTTCTTGTCTTTCACGTTCATAGCCGTGAATTTTTCTTTGTCTTGGTTTAATTATCGCGTAATTACCTCTGCGCGAGTCTGGAAACGAATTTACCTCGCGTGTCCCAGGCGCCGTCTAATCCTAGCGAGGCGAAGGTTTTCGTTTGAAAAGTTGAAAAAGTCAGAAGGAATACAAGCGTCGACGAGATTCTCGCACCGACCTGGTATTTCCGCGTTTCTCGATTAACGCCGCTCCGCTGATCGACGTAAATTCGACAAAAGGAAAAGGGAGGATGATGCATGACACTGTCTCGTTAATGAGGCAAACGATACAGCATGCGCTTCTAAAGAAGATAAACTTTTTTTTTTGTACCTGGAGAAATCCTCATGGACACTCCGATGCATTCTGGGGGAACAGCGTAGCAGTGTCGGACTCTTACCGACTAAAATTCCACGATGGCCTATCTACGCGTTTGACAGGAGTGCCCCGGGACCTCTTGCGAATTACTGGCGGTGCACTCCCCGCGTCCTCTCGCTGAGCCAATCCTGTAAACTACCCAACTGATTAAATGTGGCGTTATGGGAGGCCATTGCCCCTAGCTACCCTCCCTGCTAGTCATCGCTCGAGGGGGGCGGCGGTAGCGCGGCCCCAGGCCACCTGACCGCCGTCGCTCTCCACTACGGTACTCTACAAGGGTGAGAGCTTCTTTTTCTCTGCCTTTCTGCCCGCTCCTTTACCATTGTAACTTTTTTTTTTTATTTATTGAAATTTACAATCAATTCTCGCATTGAGAATTCCATCGTAACTTGCTCGCAAAAAATGCGAACAGCCTCGTACTGCTGCCGCCAAAAAAAGTTTTTTTGTTTTACGTGGAGGAAATCTTCATAGACACCTTTATTCCCTGCGGAGGTGGAAACACAAGGTAGTGCCGGATTTTTACCGGCTAGAACCTCCACGGGTGGGACAATTAACAGCATATGGGGGGAGAGAGACTGGCTGTCAATCTGGCCTTTTAATTGTCTAATAATACGAAAGAGTAGAGGGGTCCTTAAGAGCTCGCCTATATGGAGAATTTTCGGAAAAAACTTCCTGTAAGAAATTCAGGGACGGCGAGATTCGAACACCCTCGAGAGACGCACTACCATCCAATCGGAGCTCAACGAGCGTAGCTGGAGACGAATCTGGCACGCAGACAAGTCCAGCAGCTGGAATAATAGCGGTTCCCGTTTCGTTAACACCTTCCGCTTTATTTTCTTCTTGTCTACGCGTTCCTTTCCGCGTCCCTGCGGTGTATCCACGGGCCAGAAAAATTCTCTTCTTTGTTTCGCGACTCGCTTTAAACTCGTACGCTTTACGAGGAGATGCGGCGTTGCCTGTGTTCTACTGCCAGCCAGAGAACCTTTGGATTCAAAGCACCGCCTAGTCCTGAAGGTGTTACGAATTAAGACTCGCGAGATAATATTCTTTTCATTGTCCATTTTCTCTCTAGCTTCGTTCTCTCTTTTTCCTTCTCTGACCAGAGCTCGCATTGACCTCGTGAAAATTCGTAGCTGCAGCTATGTAATAAATCTCGGAGCGGAAACGACGGAGGAAAGAAAGACAGGGCTCGAGACGAGGAGGAACGTGACGAGGGGGAGACGGGACGGGTCCAAATTGAAATAAACTTACGAGGCTTCTGCAAGGACCAGGGAATAATTCAGACTGGCTGCAAGGAGTTACAAGTTAGCCAATAAACGTCGGCCTCATAACTTCGCGAGCCGTAATGGATACAAGTGGCGGTTGTGTGCGCTTCTGCTCGGCCCTCCGGCATCATCGCCATCCTCCGGTACTCTATGCCTCGTGTAAAACAAAGAAAGAGACTCTGGAGCTCTCTCTGTGCGGATGAAAGGAACAGCCAGCCCGCGAAACTATTAACGGACTCCGCCGATCGATAAGCCGCCGTTCATCCGTCCCGCGTTTCCGTTCCATTTTCTCGGAATCTCGGGATCTTGGCCATCTCGGTCGTGCCTGCTCTGGCAACTTTTCGCCCATATCTCTAACGTATACGGAATATTGGCGCGTATATTTTTTCGAACGTCGCGAGAACATGCAAATGGCCGAAAGCTGGAACGAAAGCGACGCTACTCCTTTTCCGGATGAAGAAATGAGAACGCTCCGAAACATTCTCCAGCTTCGAACGGTAATGCGATCTGTTTGTTTCTCTGGCGGAAGTACGGTAACTTGGAACGAGCCACTGCTTCTTTTTTTCATTTCGCAGATACACGTACTCTGAGGAGTAAGCTAGCACCAGTCTTCCATTCAAATAAAACGCTTTATCAAGATGGCAGAAACAATCGTCTCTAACGAGGTATCTCTATGTCTGACAAACATCGCCAAGACAATAGACACTGTATTGAAAATAAAATATACAAAGTGATTTTTCTGTCGCTGTACAGATTATTCCTGGCGATGACTTTCACCGGCGACGATAAAAGTTGTCGCAAGTAACCACACAGTCGTGCAATCGTGCACGCCTCGCGATTGTTCCGCCGCGACGAAAGCCGGCGGAGAACGGAACCCGAGTAATACGCCGGAATATCCAGAAGGGTTTCTATTGCCTCGAGGATTATTGGCTTTTACCAGAGTCCGTGGCGAGCCAAGACGCGGCTCACGTTGTACTCGCGTCCCATTTGGCAGCGCAGTTTCAATTCGATGCGCCGCGCGCATCTCGTGGATACTCGTCCACCGTATTCTCAACTTCTCGTCTTTCCTCTTTCTTCCTCTATGCGTTTCTGGCTTAGATGCTGCTCGCAGTCTCGAAACTGCAAACTGTCTGACCCGCGGACTCTTTGTTTCGATCACCGGTTTATTTCTCCGACTGCTTCGCGTTTTCTTTGGCCGTGATTCCGTGGAACGAAACAGTCCGAGTTTCTTTTCATATGCCCGGCAGCAGTTTCGTTAAACGATTCGGTGGACGATGACAAAGAGGTTTGTCTAAAGTTGTCCGAAAATTTCGTATTTGTCGCTCGACGATAAAATATCGCGGATTTAAGCATAGCGTATTTCATGCCGGAGGAAGAAAAGTCGAAGGAAACTGAGACGATCGCAGGAACGAACGTATCGATCTTCCGTGGCAGAAAATTTCTATTTCGACGCGCCTTTGTGCATAGAATCGACTGGACGTATCTGGAACGTCGAATCGCTTCGACGAGCTCGCCGGCTCGATTGATCGAAGATTCTAGCAATCCGTGTCGCGTAATGCCCGTATCGGAGTTCGGGGGTTGCTACGTGTCGGTTCTGCCGCTTTAACCCCGTAGTTTGCTATTTGTAGCCGCAGTTCATACGGGCAGGTATCGAGCACACAGCCTCGCATATCGGAACAGCCGGTTATAATGCAGATTGAATCGGTGAGCGCGAGCGGCGGCGCGCGCGTTCGAGCCAACAAGCGGCTGGACCGTGGAGTGTCATTTGGAAACCGTAGCACGGCTCATAATTGAACCGACAGTACAGCCACGGACATCGTTTACGACGGAATAACTAGCTGGCGATAATGGCACGTCGTACGAAAAATTCGGCAAATGATCATAGTTGGCAAAAAATCGAATTTGCTTATCGAGATGTACTTTGGTGTTCGTTAATGTAGATCGTTAGTAATCGAATCGCGTGTATCGACAATTTTAGGCAATAGGAAAAATTAGCAAAGATAGTAGAGATGAGTGAAAATAGTACAAATTTTGGAACGATATAACAACGTGTTAGAGAATCTTTTTTTAAATCGATGCCCGTCAACGTCGCATAACAAACAATTATCGCAGCCGCGTATCGACGGTTTACTAATCAAAATTGTTGTAGCGTAATCAAATTTATCCCGAATCCGTTATCGAATCATTACTAATTATGACCTAATTAACCGCGGATATTGTTCGAATAAATATATTATCAATCACAGTTCCGATTTCTAGGAATTACGCCCGCATATATTTAACCGAATGCCGATCGACGACGCTATATTTGCATCGGATCAATCGAACGCGGCTTCATTATCCGCCAATCATTTTTCTATAGAAATCAATTATATCGTTGCCGGCGATTCTGACAAACGATCGATTGATTATCGTCCGTCCTGCTCCCTCTCTTCTACGTTCTCTCTTGCCCTTTCCCTCTGCCGTTCGTTTCTGTTCCTCTCGGTAACGTATGATCTCGCGGCGGAAAAATAGCGACCGCTCGTTGCCGGGTAAAAAAAAAAAAAAAAAAAAAATTAACTGAGCCGCGGGGCGTAGCGTCGAGAGAGCGGAAAAATGTTGCGGCTTCCAGCGGAACGGGGGCTCGTCGAAATTAATGGAGATTCGATCCGCGAATAGGACCGGGCTGCTAGCAGTGTATTTACGCGCGCTCGCGTGTATTCGCCATCCACGGGGAAACGGTAATGTCGAAACTAACACGGTCGGTTACGAGACGGGTACGAGACGTCGATATCATTGAACTCGTTATCGGCGAAGTCGAGCGTGTTAGATGCGGGACCCAAAGGACACGCCGCCACATAATTAATAGAGTTATTATTTGTCAGCCGATGACGCTTTGTTAACGCAAATTAAAATCCTATATTTTCCCGTACGTTTCATGCCCGATTCTCTCAATCCCCTCTTGCACTCTGTGTTGCCAACTTTCCCACCGTGCCACGCCATTCGATCTGTTTTCGTAGTATCGCTTTTCTACAGGAATCAGGCGTAAAGTTCGCTGTTTGTCGCGTAAACATTTACTTGCCAAGTTATTAATAACCCAAACGCTGTACAACCGGCGATGGTTTTTCCAGCCCACGGCCGTAATACCTATGGCAATCGAAAAGTACACAACGATAACACCAATGCACGGGCTAATTTGTTCCCGTCGGCGAGCAACGAGCCGATTGCATTCGACTGAAAAACGCGTAGTAGTTCTTTCAATTAGCAGTCTCGTACGTGGGTAAACATCCAAGAAACGACGATTTCGAAGGCGTTCGGCTGCTTCGTACGTCCTATATCCTATATACCTGCAAAGTCTAAGAAATAACCAGCCATTTTTCGCGATGCTTCTAGTGAATACGAACGACGTCAGATGTTCGGTTGCGGCGGCGCGAGATTTCCAGCATGCCGAAACCGGCTGTTTCTGAAAATGTTTCGCTAAATATTTCATCGCGGGAAACAGCGGTAAACAGGATCGTGCGCGGACTCTCTTCCAGAATAACTGTTTTCTTTTAGAAGGTGGCTGGCGTCGTTGCAGCGGCGCGTGCACACGCCCTCCGGTTCATAAATATACACGCGATTCGAGAAGTACGGCTCTGCTCGCCGCGCAGCGCCGTGTCCCGTATGCACGACACTATAGCTACTTGGCATACATAATCGAAGGAACCGTAGGCATCCCGGCGTGGTTCTTTAAATTTACCTACCGCTTGAAAAACGTGGTCGCGCCAGCTTTCGCGCGTCTTAAACACCCTCGGCGTTTTCCCGTTTGTTTCTCTTGGCCGAGACTGTTCGGACGATCTGTTGCGAGCTTTTTTGCACAAACGATACAGTAACAGTAGCAATAGCTGTTAGATTAAGTTAGTTAGGTAACGATTATTATGGAAAAGTTGGCGCAATACCGTTCGCTCGTTATCGCTTTCCGATGAAGCGATTTCTCGTTAGCCGGAGATGGCAGGAAAAAAACAATTATTAATTTCATATACTTATAGGGAAACGCGTTATTTACGGTCAACGGTAATAATAATCGATGCGGCGGTGCTGTGAGATTCGAACAATTTGTCAGACTTACAGCAGCCTATTTCCATTCCGGAAAATGGGGCACATTCGTATAAACGGCGCGGCGTGCCAATAAAAATAACCGCGGTTCGGGAAAAAAGACTTCGCTCGATTAATTGCCCCGTGGAAACCGTCGAAACGTGGAAAAAGGAGAAGCCGTATAGCTGAACGAGCCTGATAGCAGAGGAAGGAATGTGGGTAAACGAAAAATTCGAGCGAAAGAGAGCGAGGGAGGGAGTAAGAAATGCAGCGACGCCGCCGATGGCAGCTGCGTTAACGCGATAAGTCGGATTCCGCGGGCTAATGAAAGGGCTGACGATCAGTTCACGATGATCGATCGCCGATATTTCTGGAAGCGACGCGACGCGGGGAAGACGTACCGCCTTATCGCGATATCGAGTAATTTACAGGGGGGCACGTAATGGAGATTCCTGAGGCCCGGGGATTGACTGGTCCGATAAATTGCCATAAGGCGTACAAAGGGCGCCGGAGAACGAAGGGTGCGTCTGGCTGCTAACGAACGACGGAATGGCATCGCGGGACGCGTCCTTAATAATGCCGGAGTGCAGTTAGCGACACGTTTCCGTGGCCCCTCCGAAAATGCTACGGACGCAGAAGAATGCGAATGTGAAGGGAGGCGTTTGCACTATTGGCAGGGTGTGGGATCGATCGTTCGCTCGGCCGTCGCATGACAAAAGTACAATCGATACGTTTTGCTCCAACGCGAGATTAAAGATCGATGGAGACGGTGACAATGGACCTGGCTATAGAGTTCCGTAAACGTACGCTTTGCCCGTATCACCGCGACACACGAAACCGACCCCCGTGACAGTGACACGATCGCCCGCGCCATCCCCTTTCCGGAAAACTTTACGATCAAGTTTCTTCTGGAAAAGCCGATACCTCTTATGGCCACTGTAAGAAGTTCGTTAAACTAGGATTTAAGAGCGTTTAAGGTATATACGAGTTCCATTCGTAGATCATTGGATTATGGACGATTGCTTTCGAAAGAAGATCGCCATTACCCTATCCCTCGTCTCGCAAAATCTCCCAGCACTGCTTTGCCCAAATACAGTCTTGGCAAACCCGGTCCCTCGATTCAATGGGCACAGTTGCCTTAATATAACGAGCATTAATATAATCTTGTCAGGGAGGACAAATCGCGCCCACGTTTCCTGGCCTGGACAAAAGCGCAGTTTCGTGAACGAGCGATTTTAAACACAATAAGGAGAGAAACGTTTCTTCTCTCTTCCTCTTTCCGTGTGTATCGTTGCGGCTCGTGCCACACCCCCAGCTCGTGGGGTCCCAGCCAACTCCGGGCCCCCATTATGCTCAGGACACAATCGCTAAATTGTCAGAATTACCGAAAGCAGCAAGGGGGCGGGCACGGAGCTGAGCTGGCACGAGGACATCTGTCGTGGCGTCAGCTGACGGATTCCTAGCCGGTTCCACGGGAAAACTTGTCCCCGTAGTTCCGTAATTAACTGGATGTCTCGCGCACGAGTCCGCCCTTCACAACTTCTGCCGCGAGTCGTTCGCATTATCTCGGTCGCGTACAGCCTGTTATCGATGCCATTGTTCCGCGAGACTACGACGAGAACGCGATTCCCGCCTCGTCTCCGTCCTTCGCGTCTTCGAAACAATGCCGACGACGGTACGTCGATCTTACGCGAGAACTAGTGTCTCTTTGACGAGCCCTCGCCTACGATTCTCCTATAAAACGTACGCTTTAATTACCCCTTTTGTCCAAGTTGTTCGTCTAATCGCGTTATATATACACGTATATCTTTAAGCGAGTATTAAGTTGAGAAAATTTCTACCTGGTTGATCGAAACGATCGCTTGCATATAACTTTTGAATAAGTTTTGTAGAAATTACGTTAAACTGCTATACTCGATGAATGTTACACGCAGAGTTGAACGTTCCGTTAAAGGAATTCCAAATATTTCTCCTTCGTTCTCTTTATATCCAACTACCATTCTACTCGCTCGAACGATTCGTTATGCGATACAAGTTGGCGAAAGAAACTACGAACTTTCCAAACAATCGAATATTTCACGGTGTAACGAAACGATGAAATACCTACGAGTGTCGAACGCGAGCTTCGTCTCAGCACGTTTCTACGTTCAACGAGAATTTGCATTTCACGAGCGTTAACGCCTGATAAGAACTACCCTGCATTTCAGGCTATTGCCAAACAACGTCTAGTACAAATTGCAACGACGTATTCCGTGCGAACGCTAAACAGGAAACGGACACGACCATCGGGTGAAAACGGTCGGAAGAGCGTGGTGTATCGCGCGTCCGTGTGGCTTGAGCGTTTAGAGACGAAATTTGCAAAGGGTCGAGCGACCGTTAACGAAGGAATTCAAACGCTTTACGTGCACGAGCGAGCGGGTGGGAAAGAAATTACGACGATGGCAGGCGTAAGAGCATCCTTTTCCCCAGGGGGATTATAATATTCGCAGAAAGACACGAGGTGACCGCGTAGGTCGGTGTTACTGGAAGCGTTGATGGCAGTCTCACGGTGGGGAACGCGTCCGATGCTCAGTCCAGACTTTACGAGGGTCAAGCATTTTCTAATTAAGCCGGTCCTAGCGCGTAAAACGTTGTGCCACCGCTCGAGCAGCGGCCTCGCCACTTCAAGGACCGTTCTCGCCACCGTTTCGCCGAGGGTTAATTCACTCAGCCACCCTCCGGCGATAAACACGCGTCGGAATACCGCTCCGTAGAGACTCGTCCACTTGGCAAAACCGTGAAATCGCGACGGATATCGTCGTTGCAGGCGACCATTGCGAACCTCGTCCACGCGCCATCAAAAAGAACAACACTCTTTCGCTCGTCTCTTCTTTGAAAAGGAAGCTTTCTTTGGAGAAGAGAAGTTCGGATGAAACGAGTGTTCGAAACGTTTAAACCGACGGATCGCCTCTCATCGAATGCGGCATTCGTCGACCTTAAACCGCCGCAAATTTCCAACTTCGCAGACCGTCGAACGTTAGCTACGCTTTGACAATCCACTCAAGCGTGGTTCGGGATTCGAACAATCTTTCGGAGATTCGATTTGGCGCGCACGCGACGCGGGGATCGAGCGTGGAAACGCAGCGGCGAGCGTACGTCATCGTCAAACAAAACCAGCTGAATTTTCCCGTTCTATTTTCGCGCGATACGCGGCTCGCGTCGAGAGTGTGGTCGCTTTTCGAAATATTCGTTAGCCCCGTGGCCGTTGACCGACCAGAGTGTAGGTGAAATATTTACTTACAGACGGTCAACAAATTATTTTACAGCGCAGTTGTGCAGCTGAAAGAGGATTGTAGGGGGTGGTGAAGGGCCACGGGGATCGGACAAATTCGCGGAATAACCGGGCCCAGAGCGGGGCGCGTTCGAAACGTCTATTAGCCGCACCCTCGTTAGTGTCTATTTCATCTACAAACTTTATTCGCGTCGCACGGAAATCGAATTACGCGTGTCGGGCAGCCGCGCGGTTCGTATCGATGGCGCATGGATTCTCATGCCGGTTGAAATGTTAATGAACGATGGAAATATAACGACGCACGGGGGGTTAAAGCTGAGCGGGGCAGGTGAGCGACGACCGAGGGCTGGTTTGGGTGGAGATGTGCGGTGCATGCTCGGGAGAATGGAAACGAGTGTCGAGGCAGCGGGTAGTTAGTCGGGTCGGTAAATTACGCGGGGGCGGTAGGACGCGTGGCAGATGAGAATGGAAAATTAGCGAAACGGGGGATGCGGCGCTATCGTAGGCGCCATCCGTGCGTTTGTTTATTATTTACATCGATATATTTCACGCAGGGTGAGAGCGTGTGCTCGCCACGCATGAAGACATCCATCGGTGCAACACGATCACCTGGCGATTCGTGAAAACGAAACAACCAACGAACGGTAACGTGAAAAGGGAGAGAAATGGATGCCGGGGCAACGGGGAGAGGAAGGTAATTATCGGTGGTCCCTGGCGATACGCTCGTGGCGTTTCATTACGTTTTTTAATTAACTTTTACCCGGCCCGTGAATATATATCGGCCGGCAACAGCAACCGCCCACATATTCGTACGTTTATGCATGGATTCACCGTGTCCATTTGTTTTCTTTCGTGATCGCTATTTATTTTTTTCGCTTGCCAGTCAGTCGTCGTAACAGCGCCGGCGGGCTCCGAGTCGAGCCGGCACGACGCGACGCGGCGAACCAAGAGAACGCTTCCGTTCCGGCCAATTTCAGGGGTAGCGCTCCTCCGATGACTTCTACGGGAATTTAATTAATTCGTTCTCTTACCAAACGACCTCCTTCGAGCCAGGCTTTTAAGCCTGCTCCACGGAATCGTCTTTCCAATGATCCTCTTCTTTCTTCCGTGTAATTAAGAAAACAACTGCGAGGGAAACAAGGCGAAATCGTGGACGGTTGATGCTCGATCGCCAAGGGTAGAAAAGAAACGGAGCAAGCAAACGGTCATCGTGAAAGGGATCGACGAGGGGAAGAACGGTGGAAAGCAGCTACAGAAGGGTCATTCAGCGGAGGATTATTAAGTAAGAGTTCCTTTGGTTCGAAGCCTCGAGCAAGAATGGGGATTAAGCGGACGCCCGTCTCCTTTTGTACATGTGACTTTCCAATTAAACCTAAACTATCCGTTTAAGTAGGTCAAGATGGCAGTTTCAATTTCTTCTCCGCCATCGATACCGTTGCAACCGCCAAAATAGTTTCCAATAAATGTCAATTTTTCGTTGAACGTGGTTCAATGGCGCGTAACGTTTTCTGCTTTACACCGAGAGGATTAACAAGTTCGTCTTTTTTTGTGTACAGGTTAGCGCAATCGCAAATACAACGATCGTTCAGCTCTACTGGCCGCGCAGCTAATTTTTCCAACGACGTAATCAGACTTACAGCAAGTGAAGCGACGTCGTCGTTTCAGGTGTTTCCCCGTGACCGGTCAGACGTAGATGCGTTCGTTAAACTCGAAACGTGACTGCACCGGTCGATAGAGAGAGGGACAGAAGCGGGATCGAAGAAGCGAGAGAACGCGGAAAGCTGAAAATCCGCATATTCACGCACTCGCCTAATCGCATTAACAGGCGATGGGGATCGGTCAAAGGACTTCTTCCCGATGTTCCGGTGAGTTTCAATCCTAGCTACGTCTTTCTACAGGGTGTCTTGAAAGTGGAATGTATCGACGTGAAGTTTGTTGCTTTCCGTCTTCATCTGGAAACGTAATAATCGTTATGAAATTTGAAAGCTCGAGTACGTATCGCACTTCGCGCGATATTCTCGTATTTCTTAGAGTAAGTGTACCAGGAGATGTACCTGGGTATAAGCGATTCGTAGCAAAGGGCAACGTCGACTCGAACGACATTTCTTATCCTCACTTTCGGAACACCCCGTACATCGACTATTTGTCGATCAATGAACGTCGACCACTCGATGGTTCCGTTGTCGAACGACCACAAGAGCGTCCGCGAGTTTTCATATTTTCACGCTAAATTTATCCCATCGCTCGACCGCACAATGCGTCGCGTCTAAACGGTCGCTTTTCCGGTGGATTTTGGCCACTATAGCCATTGACGGATTACCATCGCCCTCGGGGTCTTCCACCCTCTGCCTTTCAAGTTCTTAACCGCGGAGCCGTCTTCCCAAAGACGACAGGGCTGCTTTTTTGAATATTCACCTTGTAAAACGCTGATGAGAATCGTTTAAGGCGATCATTGTTCGCGAACGAAAAAATACGTCGGTTTTTCTGTGACCAACTACCGAGTGCCATTCTTTCTCCTTGCGATTGCCACTCGTCCGACGGCTCACCCCCTTAGCCTCGACGCTTTGATCCCTGTTTCGCTTTCTTCTTTCCCTCGACCTTTCTGTTCCCCCAATAATTCGATCAACGTGCTGTCACTCTTTGCTACGGAAAATCTCTTTTAAAAGATGGAATACAAATGCGTTTTGTAGATTTCTAAAAAGGCATTTCTGTCAGAGGAAATAATTATCTTCCAACGTTTCCTCCATTTTACTGTCTTTATGCGATAAAGCGAAATATTCGAGTACATGAAAAACAAGTGGACAATCTGATTTCTTTGCAGCAGCATCGGCGACTATTTCCAACAGACTGTCAAATCGTAGAAAGGAACACCCCGTTCGTAAGAACGTTCAGTGACTGGAAGCAGAACAAAGGACAAAAGAACTCCGAGTACTCTATCCCCCTCGATTCCGCGAAAGTCAAACGACCGCGTTCTACGTTTCGTTGCACCCTCCTCTCTGAATCTTCTTCCACTTCCTTCTCTTTACTATTCGAGCGCACAAACTATTCCTTTCGACAACCTATATCCTATTCCACGGCGAATGGATACTAGTCATGAATTCCCTTTTCTTCCTCCAACTTGTCCTCTTATCCGCTACTCTGCTGCTGCCGTGTCTTGCCGCGCCACCGAACTTCCGGCCGACTCCTCGACTGACCGTATTTCCACGCGGCTGACCTTCTTACTCCCTAAGACTTCAAAGACTCGTTGTTTCATCGTCGATCGCCGGCTACGAACGAGTCGAATCAAGCGATGCAACGTAACGTCGATCTTTTCTGTCTCGCGTTAACGAACAGATCGCTAGGTTTCCAGGACAGCTCTTTCCAAGCGATTCAGACCCATCTAGAATTGCTCTCTCAACTTTCCAATTCAATCCTTCGCGTCGGCGATAATCCCAACGATCGTAATAGACAGGGCAGACACGCTTTCGCATGCATTCAGCGAAAAATTGCACGGATCGAGTCGATCCACCGACGAGAATCGCGTCGACGATCCGAGCGAACGTTTTCATAGCGTGGTGGCGCACGGCTCGACTCGGCTCGGCTCGGCGCGAACCCAATAACGTTCGAAATATTTAATCTTTATAATCCACGAAATGGCGTGTCAACCGGGAAACGTTGGGAAACGCTTTATGATTATCTGCATACGGTTTCAGTGGATGTTATCGCGATGCCTGTTCCCGACACGACCGGTCGCTCGAGGTATCGTAAAAAATTCCTCGGCTGATTCGCAGATTAAATCGCGGCATAATCCGAGCCGCGTTCCATTTTGCGCGTGAAGCATTAAATATCTCTTCCGGGAGGCGCGTTCTCTATTTCGACGCTAGGCAGAAGCGCAAACACCGACGCGGCTAATAAACCAAATAAAGTTTCGCGGCTCGTTCGTTCGCTGGCTCGGTCGTTCGCGTGATAATCCTGCGTGAGCTAACAGACGGGGGGAGAGAAGCAGAGTGGGCAGCAGTGGGTGGCATAGCTTCCGAACAGGTTTCGAACCAATTTCCAGCTGAGTACGCTCGTGTCCGACGAGTAGGATTCTTTCTTCTTTTCCCCGCGCCCCTTTACTCTCACGCCTGTCCACTGGAAAATATAAATTATTTGAGAATTAAGTTAATTAAACGACCGGCAATGGATACGGTTAAAACGGAAGCAAGGTACAAGTCAGCGACCGAAATCGCAACGGAGGACGTTCTTCTATCGTGTTGTTATTATCGTTCGTTCGTTTGCACGCTTCCAACATTTTCAGATTATTCCTCGTTTCTCTGGTTTTCTACGTGGATATTTTTCTCTGGAAACGAGAAACGCTTGTTTATTCTATCTTTTATGCAACTCTCGTCGATCATACTTACGCAACATGTCGTGGGATCCTTTGAAAATTGTACTCGGAAGACTTCTCATTTATAAGTCTTCCTGTTTTATCGTTCTATCATCCACCGCATTCTCCCCTATATTCTCCTTTGTGGTAACAATTTATTAAAAATCACGTGCAACTTCACTGGCATGGAAATACACCCTGCAAAAAACTTATCGCAAGCTACTCATTCTCTTTATCGTTCAGAAGCTAAATATTCTTCTTCCATCGATCCTTTCTCTTCGCACCAACTCTATTATCCTCTATCCCTAGTTGCCCCAAATCACTGCAGGAACAAGCGGTGGCTACGCCAATAATATGTATTAAGGCGTGCTTTACGAGCGGACAATTTCGCTCCAGAGGCTTACTCGGTCGCGCGCGATCCCAAATCCCCAAACGGTCGAATCACATCAAACGCTACTCCGCTAGGATCCTCGAAGCGAATAGGGAACCGATCGAAATCCACAACGTAACTTATTACCCTCCTTCTATATATAGGGTGTAACGTGTATACGGACTAAATGTAACTATATAGAATTTTGCGACGGATAAAAACGGACGTGGATTAACCAGGCTTTCGAAAAACGAATCTCCTACCCGGTCCCTTCTTTCGTCCCCGCGAATATGACAATACGTACGCGTCAGTGGGTCGCTTATAAATCAACGGACCGGAGATTACGAAGCAAATTGCGCTGGTTAACGCGAGCCAAAGATTCGTTGGGGCAGGAGGATGAACGTTTGACGAGGATGTAACGCGAGTCGAAGCAGCAAACCGTTCGACGGTGGATCTGCGGGGTTGCTCGCGTTAATAGCTGCGCGATCCAGCGGCGAGGGAAACGTGGAAAAGGTGCGGGCGGTGGCTTCCTCGCGAAACATCGACCCTTTTGTACACGGTGGGAATTAAACAAAGCACGCGCTCGGAAAACGATTCATCAGCAAGTTCTCCGGTAGCGCAAAGAAACGCCTGGTAAGCCGGCTCGCTTGAATCCGCAAATTAGAATTCATCGCAGCGGGTGAATTAGAGTGGAGAATTTTTTTAATTTCGTAATATGCAGATTAGCCATTCCGAGGTCGAGAAATTAATTCCGGCCGCGTGTTACGCTCGCGCCTAAGTTCCCGCTGATACCAGCGCGAACCGGCGCGCTGATGAAATTTTTATGACCGAAACGAAATTCCGGATGTAGCGGTCAGTGTGCGCGTGTTACGAGTTGAATAACGCGTCAGGCCTTTTTTTAACGTTGCCTAATTTTATCCATTTGGCACCTTCGTTGATAAAAGAAAAAGCTTACAAATTTACGTTTGGCGGCGCGAGATGTAACGGCCGGGCGACACTCGAGGCGAAATTTATTACAGAACTTTACAGGATTCCGCGTAAAAGAGAACGAGTAGCAGACAATTATCCAGCTTCCGTTTTAACGATATTTATGGCGCGTTTTTTGCACGGAGCGCACGAGCACCCAAGTGCGCGTACACAGTCGGTGGATGAAAGTAATACGCGATGGAGTCTCTTGTTGATTTACGGGCCGCCGTAAATTTAGCACGCATAATTAGCTCGATTCGCGATACGCGACGTTTCGAGAGATCCCCGTTGTTCCATCGACGTGCGACCGGTCGCAATTTTCTCTTTATACGCACCGTTCTGGCTCACCGTCGTCGCTGCAACACGCGGGCGGACTCCTCTCTTTCCCCTCCGCGTTCCTCTCGTCGCGCAGAAATAATATTTCACCGTTCTATCTGGTCTTGTCGCGCGCCCCTGGCATTGATCAGTACTCGATGTCGCGGCGCGCCTGATACCTCGATGTACTGGGTGTCTCCTGTTCGTCGATAAGACACGGCCGATACGCGGCTCAAATTCGTGTAATTTTTCGCGCGCTGTCAGAATTTCGAGGAGATTCCTATCGGACGGAACACGTGAACTGCCGTTTGTTCCGTAGATCGCGCGGTTTATCGTATATTTTTCTACTGTTACCATTCGTTCGTAATCTGTGACGAATTTTCAAGCGATCTCCAAATCTGCCACTAACGCGTCAACCTATTCGCAATAATATCCGAACTACGCGTTTGTGTCGGCCATCTCCAACTTTCAAGTCCTTAATCTTCGTCAGCAGGATTCAAAAGCCAGGCTCACGAGATTTTCGCGTCATCCGAGCAAAATCCATCCGGTATCCCGAATCAGCCAGGACGACGGGTTCACCGGCGAGGCGCATTAGTTTCCTCGCAGACACGTCAGGCCGAGCTGTTTCAACGTGGTTGTACGTATGGAGTGCGTAGATAATGCGGAGGAAGGCTTTGGCCGACGCGAAAGGGGGTTGAAACAGGCAGCGCAAGAAGGGGCCGCTGGCAACACCTTGCGCTGATACCTCGATACACCATAAATTATTATATTCGTATTACGCATCGTCCGCTGTCCTTTCTCCGTGCACGCGTTTCTCTTTGCGATGCTATCCGATCCTCGTGGTCCGCGAGCAGGCTGTGGCGTCGGGAAAACTGCGTCCCTTCGTTTTTGCCGCACGATTTATTGCCAGCCTCGTGCTGCAACTGATCGCGGTTACGTGGCAGACAGGCTGACGTTACGAGGTGTCTTCCCTCGGTTTACCCTTGTTCTCGCGTCGCTGAGTTTTCTCCTACACACATTGCTCGAGTTAATTGCCGAGTTACACAGGAATGCCCGGAATTCTTCGAAAATAACTACGCCGTTGTATTTGAAGTTAAAGTACGATAGGATCGTTCCAGTTGTTTTCTCGTTTGTCATATTTTTTCCCAGCTCAACCTAAGGTACGCGATATTTTCTCGTCTTCTCCTAATGTCTCCTGTAATACCCAGCAAGCTTGGCTACTGCGTACAAACTGTTGATTCTTGAAACGTCGAAGCTCGGATGATTCGAATAATTCCATCTTACCCTAATCTGTAACCGAATGGTGAAACCTTCTTGGAAAATTTGAGGAAAGTACACCCGGAATAAGCGTAGTGTGAGCTTTATGAATTGGAGATTGCGATAACTGCGGCTCGCCTGTAGCACCAGTAAATAAAATTCCAGGTCTCTAGACCTTCTCTCGCTTCTAAATCTCATATGTCGCGTTCAGAGATGGAAGGTGATTTCTCGATATCTCTGTGCTTCTACAATTTTCTCCCTTCCTTCCCTTCCCTTGCTCTAGATCCACGTTTACGTGGATTCTTCCGAAGCAAGTCAGGTTGCCGCTGGCTCCAACGTCACCGCCGCGTCCCGACCTACCGAGCACCGTCTTTGTACGCGTGCTACCCGACTTCGATATTACGTGGGATCCTCCTTCTTCTGTCGGCCACCGCCCACCGTGGCCCTATTCAACGCGGCTAATATTTTGATCCGAGATACGTGCTCTCGGTAGTTGCTTCCGTCTGAAGAGAATCGAGCCGTGGATGGCAGATGATTTTATTCAAATTTTAAATCCGTAGGAATAGACGACTGGGATCTTGGAAAGGAGACGTCTCGAGACGCGTTTAACCGATTCCAAGTGGCGAAAATCTCGCGAGCAACGAGTACAGGTTGGTCGTTGGTTCGGTTCAGCGAATTTTAGGGGCGATCGATCAACGTCCTGCTACGTGGAAAAGCGTTCGCGTGCCAGAGTGATCTGTTCGTGACGAAGTTAATAGCATCCAGGCGAGAGCGCGTTCTCCACGAAGAAATCATGGAAAAACAGTTAGCTTGCTGCTGCTTCGTCGTCGCTGAGAAAACGCGAAAACATCCATTAACGCGTTCGACGAGCGTTTAACTTCGGCTGGAATAGCACTTGCAGCACCGCCAACTCTTCCTTTTTGGCGTTATAAAACGAGAGTCTTTAAGTTGTCTCTAGCCAGCCCTGAATTTCTCGCGGACTGGCTTTTTATCGGTCCCTCGCGTCTTTTCGAGAACTTGTCGAGTATCCTTGGCCGGGTATCGTTCCTCGAGGATTCGGAATTCGGAAACTTGTAAGCGCGAGTAAAAAGAAAGCGAGAGTTCCAAGCATGAATATACCGGTGGACGTTTCCGCGTCGCAACGATATCGTTCGCGTTCAAGTAGCCTCGGGCGGCCACTTTATCCGCCACCTAATTTTCCCCCCAACTATCGAGCAACAACACCGCCGTCACTCGTGCAAACGATTCTTCGATAACCCGCCTGTACGTTGTAATTGGCCATGATACGAGTCGTACGGGACTCGCGTTCAACGACGAAGGTACACTATGAACTGATTCGATGGCGCGGCGAAAAATGGTGGTACGAAGAGGGGAACGAGCAGACTCGACGGGATTCCTTTCATCCGGATATCTCATATCCTTTTGCCGAAAAGTTGGTCGCGTCGCAACCGGCCGCCAGAACGCGGCCCGGGGGTAGAAAATTAGGCGGAGAACCAGCGTTGCGAGGGAACCGTGTGGCTGAGGCTCGTCGACGACGGGGTTGACGACGGCGTTTCGTCAAAGAGCAGCCAGCCTAGACGCGTCTGATAATCCTCCTTCAAGGACTGTCGCATAACTTCCCGCAGGAAGTCGTTCTGTTTACCGTTCTAAAGACGTCTTTAATATATAACGGGCAATTTTCCTCGTTTCTATGGCCGTAAACTTCTTTGAGAAATTGGATGTCCCGAAGAGGGCGGAGTCTCTGCCTTTCTTCCAACCGCCAACCCTTGAATCCCAGGCGCGTCTTCATCTCGGAGACGGGTTGGTTGAAGAGATCGGCGGCTAAAAAACAGACAGCTCTGATTCAACGAACCTGCCTTCTTCGACTTAATAATCCCCGCATAATTCGCGCGAGCAGTTCTCGCAGCCGAGCCAGCAATTTCATATATTTTTGGAAGCAACTGTCACAGTTTCCGTTTACCTAACCCCGCCGGCTCTGCAGTTGTTTTAATATCTGACCTCGTCGGAGTTCGGTCCAAGTTTTCGACCTCGTTGCGCCCTGTTTACTCCGGATTCTCACTGTCTCGTCGTCTCTCGGCCTCCCCTCTGCAGGAAGGAAACGAATGCCACGATATTAAGCTACGATAGCATTGTTTACCGAGACAATCGTCTGTAACGTACGGTCTCGATTCGTGCAACTCCTTCTGGAAATTATCGTTTTGCGATTGTAATGTCTCGCTTCGATGCATTAAATAGACGCGTCTTTCGTCGAGCGTATTCGATGGAAGAGGAATGTGTCGGATGAGATCTCGAGGAGTATCTTGGAATGTACGTGGATGGCATCGGATTCGCCAATAGGTGTCATTATCGGAGCAGATGTCAGCGAGGACGGAAGCATCTCAATGACGCAGCAATCTCGATAGCAAGAGCGTATCGCCATTGTCGTTACCGTTATCGTGAGATACTGTCGCCTGCTCGCGGCTATTGTTTCACGAAGGAGGGCATCCTATACATCGTTGAGGCGAAGCCATTCGTCGAGTGACCGACTTTGTCGTGGCTTTAAACGCGGCCGTATTTACCGCTCGAATTTGTTCTATTTCGAGCGGCTACTCTCGCTGAAACGCCGGATCCTGCCGAAAATGGCCCATTCTCGATAAACAACGAGTCTTCCTCTAAGCTCTGCTAACGCATTAGGACGTTTACTCGCAAGCGAGAACACTCCGAAAGCATCGGAAGCAGCAAACGTCGCTAACGGAAGCGTTAACAGAGGTTGAAGGCGGTTGGAAGGAAAAAAATGGTAGTGACCGTGTTCGTGTACGGCAGAGAATTTAACGAGGCTATTTCATTAAAACACCTCTTGCCCCTGCAGCGAAAGGAACACGTTCGACACGGTCGTGTATCGTCGCTGACGGAGAACTTCGTCCGCATAGTTTGCATACTTGTGCCACTTGCGCTGTCGATCCACCGCGCCGGATACCTGAGACTCCAGACGGCAGACGTGCCACAGCCTCATTAAGGACTCTTAGGAACGCGCGTAGAACAAACGATATTATCCTAACGACATCGATACCTTCGTTCCTAAATTGCTGCGCGAATTCTTCGATAAACCGGATAAGTCTGCAAGCGGAGCTGTGTAGGCTGCGTTTGAATTTTTGAACGCCGACGAACGAACGACCATCCATTATTTCTTCCAAATGTTTCTACCACGGCAAACAACGCGTTACCGCTCGAAGATTCGAACGGATCGAGCGATCGGCTCGGAGAAGAAAGTACGGTTTAATGTATTCCGTTTTAATTAGATTCGAGGCGACAAGCCTAGCCGGAGGCACGAAGCAGAGTGTCTAGACTCATCAAGGATGCATTGCGCGAACCAATCAGCCGCGATCCGCGTTCTTATCAGCGCGATCTTCGCAACGAGATTACGCGGTTGTCTGAACGGCGCCGCGGATTCATAATTGACTGTCGGCTGGGAATTTCGTTTTCCCAGGCGTTTCTGCGGCTCGACGATCGCGACGAAACGCGATTAACAGTCAATCAGAGTTTTCTACGCCGCCCCGAGGCGAATTCACAGTCCCGTGCTATTTTAAACAATTACCAAGTCGACCGTTCATCGACTGCTCTCGACTTTGTACATTTCATGATTTCTTACGGTTAATCTTCCTTTCCGATTCGCTGGTTTACGTAAACTCGAGAGAACGACTATTCTGCGAGAATCCACCAAGGTGTCTATCGATCGCGCCGAAAAGAATTCCAAAGGAATTCGATGCAAAAATCGAAGGGAAGACGTTCGTCCGTGGTCAATCGCCGAACGACGCGACAATGGCTCGACATAGTTCACCGAGAACGCGTACCCTCTTCGGTTCCTTTTCCGTGAAGATCGTGGAACGAGACCCTGGTCGATTGTGTTTTCCCGTATTACCTACAAATACGATTCGATAAATCATCTGCCGATTCTTTGGTATGGCTGGATCCATGACGGCTCTTCATTGTCGATAGTCCACAGCTTTGTGCGCGTTCTTCTCTTCGACATCTGTCCGACACCGCCGCTTCCATCTGGGGCGACTTGTCTCGTCTCCTCCTCCTAAAACTTCGTTTCCCTTCTCTCCTAGTTTTTCCTTCGTCTCGCTTTTTTCTTCCATCTTGCTCGCCTCTTTCCATCGTCCAGAGTTCCGCGCTAGTTACCCTCGTCTTCTCTCTCCTTCTTCTTCCATCTTTCTCCAGTCTGGTGGACCCGTTCATCGTACCGTCTCTGTCTAAGGTACAGCCCTTTCTTCTCGCCCCTATGGACCTTCCGGACGCGAATTATTGCTAAGTAACGGCGGCAAGAACAGTCTTTTTATTACATCCTCGGATTATAACGTCTCTGTCATCCCTGGGATAATTTATCGAGCCCAGAGGCGGAGTGCGGCTGCGTTCCGCGTGAATTTATCGACGGGTGTCCTTATAAAACATTCGAGCGCTGGCGAACCGCAAGGGTCAAAGAAACACGTGCGTTACGTCGTCGCTTCTTCCCGCCTGCGATATTTCCCGGCTCCAGAGGAGTGTCTTCTATGCGGTTCGTGTCTTTGTACGTCTAAATGGGAAAAGGAAAATTGTCGCTCGAAGCGCTATTTTCAAGCAGGTATCGCGTGTTTCCCCGTTCAAACGGTCAACCTATCGGACGCCGAATCTACGTGGATCACCCGTCTGCCAGGTGACTGCCGGTATTAATTATGCTGTCCAATCTGTCGACGACTTCTTTTCCTCTAAATCCTTACCTCGAAACTCGACCCTAATCCCATTTGTATAAGAAAAGATTATAATGTTCCAAATCCGGTGTATACACAAATAGGTCCTCAAAATAGTGGCAGGCTACTGCGAAACCTAACTCTCACCGAGCGCTCACAATGAAAATCGAGAGCACCTTAATCCGTCGCAATCGTATTATCCGCCTCAATGCTCGGACTTTATTTTCTCGTTACGAATCAACGGCAGACCCCTGATCGTCAGATTTAAAATCACATTAGCTACCAAATGGCTGCCTCCCTGCCATGGAAACTCGAATCAGCATTCCAGCCATTATCCTCGAAATCTCGTTACTTTCGTCTATCTTCGCGTTTCAATAGTATTCCGCCATTGGTCACCCGCGACGTTTCAGTTCGGAAAATGCAGGGAAAGTTGTCTGGAACGTGGAACGTGGTTGACCGATATTCCAACTTTCGGGTAATAGTCGAGCGAGTAAACATGCGAGTATTCTTCGCGTATCCGGCACGTGGCGCGCCCCGTGACGCTATATTCCACCGGCTGTCTGAGATTTTCCCCAATTTCCGTATCCATCTCCAGATCTTCTGGCCCTAGTTTCGTCAGCCAAAATTCGTTGCCGGAGGATCTCGGGACAGGTGGCAGCCACCGAAGCTTCAGACGACAGCCACGCTCCAGGAAACGTCGCGGGACGTTCTTCCCAAAGGCGGCGTCTCCTCGTGGTAACACGTGGTCGTTGTAAAGAGAGACGATCATTCTCCCGGAAACGAGCTGGATAAACGCGAGCAAGCAACTTCCGCATCTGCAGCCGGTGCTTTCGTTAATTTAATTATGCCGCAGCTCATGTTGCTGGGATTCGGTTAAAAAGTTACGACGCAATTGCGCTTTACAGCGGATGAATCTGCAGATTTGCAAACGAGTTCACGAGGTTGTTCGGTCAGTTGAATTGTTAAAGGGAAACATTCGATGGTTTATTACAAATTCATTAACTGGTGCAAAAAAGGGACGCAAAAGTTGGCACCGGATCACGAAATGGTAAAATAATCAGAACGGCGTTGGTCGAGCATCGCCGATCGTTAACCAACCAGAGGTGGCGGTGAATCTTTATCGAGCCGGTGATCGAGTAGCGTGCTGGTGTAAAAGTTGAAAAAATGGAGCTCGATGCGAGTAAATTTTCGCGGCACCGCTCGCGAACAAAGATCGCTAGCCGACCGAGCTAATGACAAAGGTTGCTCCCAGGTAAAAACTACAACGCGTTCGCGCGTCCACGTGAAATAATACGGCCGCAATGGAGCATTCGTTCCGTCGGTAAAAGGCTAAATCAAATACCGTTCGAGGTTCGAATTAAAAGCGTCACCGTCGCTTTATCACCGTTTCCCTTTTGCCGCGCGATTTCGCGCCAACAGCCGGCTCGCGTTCCGCGCCGATTCGCTCCTCTGCCCGTCCAATTGCCCGCCCCCCTTGTAACCTTTTATAATCGGCGCACGATCCCGGCCCTTCTCGCACGCGCGCGCTCGCGATTCAAACGAGGTCACTGTATGGATTTAGTATTTTCTCTCCGGCAGCATTAATAAAATATGGCTTCATTGAATTGGTTATCCTGTTTCTGCGAGCGCACACCGCTCGTCGCGTATATCAATCCTATCCGATAAAGCATTGCTGCATAGTTGTACGAAACGAACGGCTCCCGTGTTTGCCCACCTCTCAGGCTATTTTAAAGCCCACTCACCCGGTTCAGCCTGTAAAATAATGCCACTGCCGCTGCCTCTGCTCGAGTCAACGAATTTCGTGTCGCGAAATTTGCGCATTCTACGTGTTTATACGGTTTATACCACGTAGCTGCGTGTAACACATGGACAAGACGAATTTTTCCGAAGTTCGATCGCGTTCGAAGGAAACGTACGGTAGAAAACGTGAGGTAATCGCTTGTCAGGGAGTTTGGCCTTGATTTATAGAATCCACAAGGTTGTAATTCAGGAGAGTGTTGAAGGAACAGCAGGAAACGCTAATAGCCGTTAATTTCCTCGGGTGGAGTCCTGGAACACGTGGTACAGATCATCTGAAAGGAAACGCCGAGCGATTTTTGGTTGCCACGTGCTTATGCGGGAACAGCGTGCGATGGAAACACGACGAAGCACATGGCACAAGGGATCCCAACTTTTTCCAAGCCGTTCTACGTCTTCCGAAAACGAGCGTTGATTTTGAAACCGAATAGCGGTATCTGGTAACCGGAGGGATCCAGGAAATTGTTTTCGCGGAAGGACTCGGCCTCGAGCTGTCGTCGCTTCGATGTTTTCGAGCTTGCGAAGTTATTAAAGCGTGGAACCATGGTACGAAGTACGGATGGAGGATGGAAGCGAGATGGAAGCGAGGTGGAACCGAGTAGGGAACGATTTTCAAATAAAACGAAAGATTAAAGGAAGCTGCTGAAATTTCGGAATAGTTGCCGCGTGCATCGCGTGCCTGCCTCCGGATTAGCGCAGTCGAAGCCAAACGATAACCGGCGGAATTCGCGTTCCGCTCACGAGAAAACTAATAAACGTTAATTCAACGAAACAGAGACGATCGCGGAGGAAGTTGGCGTACGATCGCGGCGGAAACTCGCCCCGTTGCCTCCGACAAAGTGCACGTGCCGCTTAAAATCCGCGCGCTATTACGCCAACGAATTCTACTAAAATTAAATCCGCGTCTTTTATAGGCGAATCAATTTCGTTATCCCCGATACTTTCCACCGTTGGTTATTCCGCGATTCGATATCCAACCATTTCACTCTACAATTTTCTCTGGAAAATAAAGAAACGACCAGCGAGCAAAGATCGTACGTTGTTTCAACTGCAAGCTAAAATTACCTCGGTCGTGTTTCCAGCTGGTATTCGCCCTTCTTTAATCCTATTATTTCCGACGCTAAGAAAATACATATTGTCCGATATTTACAAGCAGTAAATTGTAGCATTTACGTCAAATTGATGGAGATACGGATCGCTCTTGTCTGCGTCGTTCACAACCATATAGTTGCGATAGCTCTGAATCAACATAACGCAAGAGAAGATCGTGGGAGAAATATACATTATTTACGAGAAAGATCATTTTCTCTCAAGTCTCCTTGGCGCAGAAATAAAAGCTGTGTACTCGAGGTGTTGTCATGGGCGATCTACGATGTATGTATATCAACCCGTTGTACACAAAATGTACACAAAATTCCTCAAAAATTCGTGGTGAGAGCGTAACACAGCCGGAAGTTTTTTTCGTTCCGAGGACAAAGCGTTTCTCCTTTTGTCGCTGGTAAGAAAGCAGCATGATCGGTGCGCGTCGTTTATGACTCTCGGCCCGTAAAATAGCCAGCAGCGTCGTAACCTTGCTAGTTTCATTCCGCGATCCTAAATCACTCGTAGTTGGGAGTCGCTACCGTGTCCATTATAGTCGGTGTCGGGGCATTGAACGGTGATTACGAGCTTGGAAATCGTTGCGAACAAAGCTACCTGAAACGTTCGAAAACACACCGTGACATCGTTACCTCCCTACCACCCGTAGACCGAGACGAGTTCCATGGACGTAGAAATTCGGGTCAGCCATCGATTTCTCGTTTCCCGGAGTTAAGTATCTCTTTGTCATAATCTTCGCTGTTGGTAACGTGCAATTGTAAGACAAGGTTGTGAGTGTTTCGCGTTGACGTAACGCTCTGTAGTTCGAAGTACAGGATGGAGGAAGAAAGTGAAACGGCGGGACGTTGACAGGCTCCTGATGCGAAGTTATAGCTCAATAGACTACCTCCCACGGTCAAGGGCTGCACTTTTCAGACTTTTGTTGCAGCGTCACGCTTAAATGCGTGTGTTTTCAAAGAGACACGTTATGGACTTTGCTCCCAGAAAATTTGTCTAGTACATCCTTTCCAAATTGCCGAGCGCCAAGGAGGTTTCTCTTTAAAGTAGCTACGATCTTCGTTTCGCTTTCCAAAAGTACATGCCAGATTTTCTCGGGAAAAGATTTATCTCGGAAAGGTTACGCTCGTAATACATCTACTTCATATCGAGAGGCTTTCTGTCGATGATGCAATCTCTGTAATTTTCTCGACTGATTTTTAAACGATTTCGATTTCTATCTGTTTTTGGCCTCTCAATGTCTTCTCACCCGCTTTACGTGAATTATTAAACACATTATTAACCATTAATTATAACGTTAATGACGGTCATAGAGTACGCGCCATAAAATCGACGCCGCACACCTGCGTGAGGACGCAGACCAGCAAGACTGTTCCTTGCGAGTCACGAGGGACCATTAGGTACAACGATTTTACGATCGCGGGCCCGGGGCCCAGAGGTTCGTTCCAAGCCAGGTCGCTCCCTCGCAAACTCTGGACGATGCTCAATTTCGTGATTTACAGCGGTTCCTCCTCGAGATCCATTAGCGTTGCCATAATTGGCCGGTCGCAAATCGACACCAAGCGCCGCAATAAATAGCGCCGGAGAGATGTTAAGCCGTATTTAAATTCGGGGGAGTGTCGTTCCCATCCGGTCGTCACTTAGTAGGCCTGAAGTTTTCGTTCGACACGCAAATACCCGTCACGGTTGCTCGTTAACTCTTTGCCGTTCTCTGTCTCATTTCGTCTTTCTCTCTTCGTTGCATTCGCAAACGGTGTCGCTACTCTAAAGTCCCTGGCCGCATTTCCAGCGAGGATTAGCTCGCCGCTTGAAGAGGCAGCGTATTAATCATCATTGCCTCGCACGGTCCCGTTTCCACCTTCCTTCGGGACTATCCGACAAATCGCGCATAATGATGATCGAGGACGAGCCCTCGTGGATTAGCGAATTAGCCTGTTAGCGGCCGAAGATCGTGGCGCAGTGATCGTGGCAACGATCCGTTGTTTTCACCGACTTCCGGCTGCCTTCCACCGCGTGTTCCTGAAGATTAATGAGCTTAGCCGCGGCAAGGGGATCCTGTCGCGCCAGATAAGGTACACGAGGTTTGCTTCGTGCAATTCGAATCTCGCCGCGAAGTGGGACAGTTCGTAGTACTAGTCCGCGTTGCTTGCGAAAGTTTAGGCCAAACTATAACGCTGGCGGATTCAAGGTCTGCCGCGAAAAATTATGTACTCTGACCAACTCTCTCCGATGCGTATCATCAACGTTCGAGTTACACGTTCCGGCCTGTTAACCCTGCAAACTTTTCACCGAGATTTACGAGTGCAAAAGTCGTTAATGGAGCGCCGAGTATATTTCCGTCCTCTCGCGTTTCAACGAACAAATACCATTTTGTTTGTCTCGATGGAAAGAAATACATACGAAATAACAAAGCGGTAACTTCGTAATGAACGCGTTAATGTGCAAAGCACGCGTTTTCTCCAACGAGAATGGTATCAAAGCCTTCAGCCGTCTTCGGTCGATAAAAAGCAACGGCGGACAGGTTTGGCCAGAGTAGTTAATCGGCGCGATAAATCGGCGAAAATTCCAGTCCACGGAGGGGGACTTTACCGCGTAACGACTTCTCTCGTCGCTTGGCGACGGCGGCCAGGCCAATGATATGGAGCCGCGTGCTTACGGGAATCTGGGGAGCTACACGTTAACCGGAGGGATTTATATCTGTATAAAGGCGTGACTAAAAATCGCCATATATCACTGTTGCACCGTGTTGCATGCCGGTTACGACCCTACTGGGGTTGGTCCACGAGGCTAAGCCGGGGTAAACCACCAGTCGTTTGTCATGCTTTTTACTAATAAGCTGTTCTCCTGCCGGTCTTCTGCCGGTCTCCTGGCGTTCCGCGCGTTTTAATACGGTCACGATATCGTTTCCGACCCTTGAAAATCGGCCACGCGTGCTAGCTGCTCGATCGACGCGAAGCGAAAATACCACGGGAAGGTGAGAAAAGCTGTATCGCGGCACGTATCGAATACTCCACCGAGTTTATCTCTATAGAATCGAACGACTAAGCACAGGAAACGTTTGGATGTTTTTTCGTCGGCTGATCATTATCAGCAATACGTCGTCAGGAGAAGATGTATCGTCGAATCGCGAGCTATCTGGAACGGTTGTACGAAGCGTGGATGCGCTTTGGCGTGGCTTTGGATTCCAGCGAATGGTCTGTTTTCGTGGTAAATCTTCGGAATGGGATAGATCCAGCGTTACACCACTCCGACAAGGTCTCGAGGGCGGGAAAAATTG
This sequence comes from Bombus flavifrons, assembly GCF_040668555.2. Classification (NCBI taxonomy): domain Eukaryota; kingdom Metazoa; phylum Arthropoda; class Insecta; order Hymenoptera; family Apidae; genus Bombus; species Bombus flavifrons. The sequence continues at coordinate 7,305,923 of NC_138454.1, forward strand.
AGCGGTAAATAATTCGGGCTGTCGGAATGAGGCCGCGTCCACCGGTAACTGATACGCTCGAATTTCATCTGGACATACACGCTTAGCGGGTAAACAAACGGCACTTCATAAACCGGCGCGAGCGATACGATCTAGCCATTATTTATTGACCTTTCGGATGCACCGTCATACATGCGCACTCGTGAAATTAGTTTGCCGTGAATTATCTTTCGACGCAGCCGACCGATCGGCCACCGATAACCGGCCGTCGAAATTATTGCGCCATTGAAATCCATTTTTCGACCACCGCTCCAACCATTCGCCGAGGAAAAAGATTCAATCCGCGCGTTTCCCCAGATGTATCGCTACATCGGAGTAAAAAATTGGATGTTTGGAAATTGTTCAACGTACAACTTCGATCCATCTAAGAATCCACAAAGGCGCTGCACCATCGCGCGATAAAAATAGACGGCTTTTAATCGAATGCAAACACCACACCTCATGTGGGCGAGTCGCGGGGTTAAATACATATTTGACGTAACTTGGAACAGGCGTGGGCCATGTTCGAAGGAAAAATTTAAATATTTCTTCAGCTCGGCCGTTCGTCTCGGTCGCCTACTCTACACCGGTGCAACCCTCTGAAATTCGTTCCGCTCTGTGTCCGCGTTTGCCGGACGTGAAATATAAGGCAATTTCATGAACCATTAAGAATGGAAGTTCATAAGTCGGCAGCACGTGTTTTCGGTGTTAACCCGTGTAGAAGGCGAAATGAGATTTTTCGAAGGGTGTTGCCTGCCTCGTCCTGCCCTCGCACGTCGGCATTGACGTATAACCGGTGTCCTGCGGGGTGGATGCAGGCAACGCGGGAGGAAATATCCGTCTTCCTCTCTGCTCGCGGCCGGGACTGATCTGCCCCCGAAAAGCCGGCCTCACCCCATCCTTTCGCGGGGTGGAAGCGATTTTTTACGGCGTCGCGTGGAAGGTTAACCTTATGGATGGGCTCAGATTCTCGGAGGGTGCTCCCTCGCCTTCTGTCTTCGCCTCTTTTCTTTCTTCCCTCGCTACACCCTCTGGAACACGGCAAAGCTAGCACGGGAAGCCTGTACGTTGCTGTTGTCGGTGAACGTTCGAAGGAACAGTGGAGGGCGGCGCGACGTGGCAGGAAGCCGCTTTATAATTTCACCCCTAATTTATTTCACAACGGAGCTAATAAAAAACTGAGCCGCACGACGTATTCCCACCACGGGCAAGGGTGACAGGACAAGGTGGAAAAGTTACGCTTCCCGGATCTTGCGCAACGAACGTCGAACAAAGAGCCACGCTTTTCCTGCCTTTTCACGAAATTGCTATCGATCTCTTTGGCCCTGGCCGTAACCGAGCCTGGCCGTCGATTGTTTCATCCGCTCAATCATAGTAATTACAGTCGTCGTTCCGGTTTCGTATCGATACGTTGTCCGAGATTTTTCTCCGCTCGCGGGATCGAGTACGCTACTTGTCAGGCGAATTCTATTTTTTTTCTCTCTCTTTCTCTCTCTCTCACTTGCTCTCTCTCTCTCTCTCCCTTTCTGGTTTTCGGTGCCTCGTTAATTAATTGAATTAACGTTGAAAATATAACAACGGATCGGGCCACGGAACAAAGAGGGATGGAAAAAGAGTGGAAAAGCGAAAGAGAAAGGCAAGCTTTAAAGTCTCTCCGGGCTTGTATTTTATTTCCGCGTTCGCGGGGCGCGATGTTTAATTAGTCACGGGGTTTCCAGCAAGCGGCTCGTTCGCGGCCAAAGGTTTCGGCTCTTTCGCAATTATTCGCAATTACATTTTGCCGATCGATGAAGCAGGACCAATTTTATTATTATTCGAGTAACATCGGCGGGAATCGCGCACTCGCGTTTGTACAATGGAGAATTCCAATCGTTCGCGCGATACGTACTCGCGATAAAAATTAATTAACACGCCAACCTTCCTCCGTCCCAACCCACCCTCGTCATCTCACCACCACCGGCCGTCTCTACGGATGCGCCACAAATATTTTACGAATAATAAAATAGCATCGGGCACGATCGTTAACAGAAATGGTGCGGATAACACCTGCGCCATGAGAAACACCATCGTTCACCGTGTCCTTTTTTAACGGCGCGCAGCTACCGACCGCTAATAACGATAATTCTGTGCGACCACTTAAAGAAATTGCTGAATCGTTAATAAGCGATCGCTTATCCTCTCGTTATTGGATTCGCTATAGAGGGCCAGGTTCGACCGAAAGCGAAAGGTGACTTCGTCTCTCTTTCTATTACTATTATTTGTTTGTTACGAAAAATGCACGATTACATAGGTATTGATAAAGTATAAGATAAACGTAGCGAAAGAAGAAGAGAAAAAGATTAATTCGCAGGAGATTAGTCAAGCGATTTTAGGAGAAAAGGTTAAGTTCGTCGCAGAAATTGTTAGCATTTACGAGATTAAACCAGTTACCAGGTATGTAAATACGAAACCGGAATTTTTGTATAGAAAATACACGTTTATTGTATGAAAATGATTAAAAATATTTTATTCGAAGTATTGCCCATCGCTAGCTATACATTTTTCCCACCTGTCTGGCAATTGGTGGATGCCACGTCAAAAAAACTGTCGCTCTTTTGAGGCAAACCAGTCATCGAGCCATTTTCGTACATTTTCGTAAGAAGTGAAGTGCTGGTCAGAAAGTGCGTGTCCCATCGATGCAAATAAATAGTAATCGGACGGAGCCAAGTCTGGTGAGTAAGCCGCGTGCGAAAGTATTTCCCAACTGAACGCTTCGATCGTTTCCTTGACCAGTTTTGCTGTATGCGATGGTGCATTATCATGAAACAAAATTAGTTTGTGTTGCCTTTTTTGATATTCTGGTCGTTTTTCACTCAAAGCTTGATTCAAATCGATCATTTGTTGTCGGTAGCGCTCAGTATTAACGGTTTCGCCAGGTTTTAACAGCTCGGTGGTCTTTTTCGGTGGTCTTCCACGTTCTTCGTTCCTCGCGTCAAAATTGCCACTTCTGAATTTTTTAAACCACTCAAAGCACTGTGATTTACCAAGAGCATGCTCACAGTAAGCTTCGACAAGCATTCGATGCGATTCTGTAGCAGTTTTCTTCAAATGGTAACAGAAAATCAATGCTGTCCGCAAATCGTAGTTTCCAGGCACAAAATTTGACATGTTCAACGCTATTACAAACTATGCTGTTGTATGAAACTTGTATTGTTCTGAGTCGAAAATGTTTGTGAGATGTCAACAAAGACTTTTGGCATCAATGACGCAGTTTAGTGATAACTACATTATCAGCTAGGACCATCTATAGGCAAATTCCGGTTTCATACTTACAGACCTGATATATCGGCCCTAAAGCGTGCGATGGGTTTCAGCTACAAGGAGAGCGCCGATTCTTAGATGACGCGCTGCAGTATAACAACTAAGTTCGCAAAGAATGTCTGGAGAGCAGACGAGCCGGGGTTGACAAGCTTATGTCGGTTACGGTGCAACGTTGCTCAAGGATCATTAATCCCAGCCACGATGCAATAGAACGATAATTATGGGTATAAATATAACACGATATCACTGTGTTACATGGAATAATTTTAGTCAAAAATATCGATAACGCAGGGAACGCAATAAATAATTAATGCGTAATAAAAAAAAAAACAGTACAATATGTATAAGATAGACGATAATAATGGAAAGATAAGTATGATAAAACGACGTCTTGTCCAAGTAAGAAACGAGAAAGCAATACTGAAATAATCTTGTCCGATATGGCTAGTAGTCTGAGTTCAATTTGTTTTTTCCTCCTTGGAGACATTGTCTTCAGTCCCACATGTGCGTCCATGGAAAATGAATGGCCACCGTATCTCCAAGCCCGGTCAAACGGTCATGGCCAGACATTGTTTTGGCCACAGAGCCTGTATTCTGTGTCTTCTGTATTCTAATTCAAATATCGCCTCGTTGGCGATTCCAACATAGACATAGGCGAATCGATCGCGTAAGAAACTAACCGGATTTATGCTGCACGCTTTCGATTAACGCGTTATGACGTTCATAATTTGGAAACCAAATAATAACAGAGCGATATTGAAGCATGAGACGCGTCAAAGTATTAAAGAGAGTCACGTGTGTGGAACTGTGTCAGAGAATTGCTTGAACAAACTACGTATAAAGCGACGAGAGGTTTTTAAAGGCGGAATTAACTGTATTCTGATAATCGATCTTTTCGTTTTTTTTTTTTTTTTTCCCAAAAGAACCACGGTCGTTGCCGAAAAATTTAATCAATACCGTTTCGTCGCGTTCACGATCAACTTTAGAAATTGGAAATCATTTCATCATCGATCGGTATCTAGAGACCAGCCAATAAAAATTAATATGCACGATCAACTCCATCGAGGGAAGGGGTTGGCCGAAAAAATTCATTTTCTGGCCCATAAACGGGCAGATAGCTATCGTCGTGCAGTTCATCGCGAGCTGGAAGTTTTCCAAACGGGGCGGCTTCCGGAACACGGTCGCGATACACGGGCCTCGCTTCCCTATAATAAACGTTTACGCTTCCGCGGAAACGTCCAAGCGCTGTGCAGGTACCGGTGGTCCTTTGGCCGGTGCCCTGGAACCACGGACAAGCCATACCCGTTAATATATTCTATTCTCGTGGAATATGGTCGTGGCGGCGTTACGGTCTAGCCTGGTGGGAGGCATGCGGCGTAAAAACCAGGGTATGAATGTCTTTAATAGTAGCACCGTCGGTTGACGCTATAAGTTTTGACAGACAGCTCCTCGGGGTACAATGGGGGCCGAGCTCGGAGCACAATGCCGCCCAGCCCGGTACAATCGCGTAAAATTATACATGCACGTACGAGTTCGTTTAGGTACGCGGAGCATTCAGCGCGTTAACGGAATAGGAATACGAAATTCGAATACAATATACGCGGTTTAACCTGCCAGCTCTAACCCTTCCTTTCCTTCTGCCTCTCTCTCTCTCTCTCTCTTTCTCTCTCTTGTGTGTTCTATCGGAGTTTGCCCTCTCTCCCTTTCTCTCGTTCGCTCCGGCTGCTCCGTGCTCCTCACGATGAATGCACCGAACGTTCTAATGAAGATAGACACGAGCACCCCGTTGCCTGTCACTCGTCTCTCTTCCCTTCCTTCTTGTTGGTTCTGTTTTCTTTTCTTCGGCGCTCGCGTCGTTCCCATCCCTCAAGGATACCTGTCCCTCCGCGCTCTCGTCTCTCGATTCCCGTGACACTCGACTGGAGAGTTTCGGTCCTGTCGTTTAACTTCGTTTCGCGGGCTCGATAGAAGAGGGGCGCAGGTAGATGGAAAGGGGGTTGTTATCCGGGAAGACTCCTCGTGACGCAGCTCGACGATCTTATTATTATGGCCGTCGTTATTATTATTAGTGTTACCGTGAAAGGATAAGGGGCTCGACCGGTCGAAGGGATGTTTAACGAGTACGATCGCGATGTAATTCGATAGCGGTACGGGGAAACGTTCCTCCACCCTTCCTTTTCATACCCTTTTAGACTTTCAGTGGTAGAAAAGTAAGTTTTGTGTGACTTGGCGACGTAGGCCGGTTCCATCGGATGTTACCATGTCAACCCTTTGACTCGTACCTTAAATCGAGCAAATAAGGGGCTGCACGTCTGTCTTGCCCTCTTATTGTTGGATAGACTTCTTGGTAGACACATGGCATTTACCGTTTCGACCAATGACACTAGTCCAATGTCTGTTCAATGTCTAACCTGCTGAATTAAACTACTACCGGTGGTAAGATATATGACATCACGTACTCGATCCGGAAACAGAGACGTTCTCGTAGAAAGAAAGGGAGAAAATAGCAATCGTCGGCGCTTAAGTATGCACCAGGAAGAACGTCGCGTTCAAAATGCCGGTTCTCCACCGTGGTCACGTGTGTTTACCTGTATATCTGCACAGGAAATGTATTCAGTGGTCGCATAGTCTTCAACCGTGACGCCAGCTGGTTCATTTATCTTGTAGGGACACTCTTGCCCGTGTCCCTTTATTTTTCACTGGCTATGACGATCTCCGACGTGCTGCGCCTTTTATTCCCCGGAGGAAGACGCGAGTCGTCCAGCTTCCTCCCCTATCGACGTCACAGCGATCGAGAATGGCTCCTTTGTCTATCGAGATCGGCTCCTTCCTTCGTGCCCTCTTCAATGCTCTCTTTTGCTCGACCGTGAGAACCAACTTCCTCGGACATTTCGAAAACCGTGTCCACGTTGGAACTCGCGCGGTGGAATGCGACCGGATAGTCCATCGTACTTTCCAACTGTGCTCGAGTCTTCGAGCGAGCAAAAAATGCTTCACGCTTTACACATCCAAAGTGTAGAAGCGTAAATCGTAGTTTGTTAATTCGCCTTCAAACGGTACGTTTCAAATTAAGGGAAAATGCGACGAATTTAACAATGGCGAAGGTATTCCTTTTTCTCGGACGATTTCCAATACACGAACTTTTCCATTGCAACTGTAGAATAGCGAAACTGGTGCTAGACAACGATAGCTTCCGCCAGCTTCTAGAGATTCATCGTCGCGCCGATCGTCGCGGATCGATGGCCAGCCAAAGCCACTTGAACAGGAGGTATCCGCCATGGGCGTTGTCGACGGATGAATTTCGTAATTTATCGCCACCGTTTCGACTCGTCTACCAAAGTGTCGATTCATTCGTTTATTCTGCCCCCTTTCGATTCCTATCCGGCGCTTCTCCTTCCTCCGACGCTTTCTTCCACTTCCCTGCTTTCCTTCGCACGCTTTTTCGCCTGTTTGTTAATTTTCTGCGCCAACAGGACGAGTCGATCGTCCGCCGGATCTTCGTTCCTCCTTTTCTGCTCGTCGACATTCCGACAGATGAGAATTTGATGAGGTAAACACCGTATACCCTTCTTCTTTTTACCCTGCTCCTTCTTTTTTCAGAGTTTCGCCTCCCCCTTTGGCGCGGCGTTCGTAAACGCGCGCCCTAACGGAGATTTATGCACGTCGATCGCAAATTAATGTTGACTCCGCTACGCGGCTCTCTCCTCCCGACGCAGTTTCTTTCTTTTGTCGCGTCTGCCGACTCGGTCGGTTCCTCCTGGCGACGCGACGTTTTAATTTCTCCTCGCCAGAAAGAGATTCGAGACTTCCTCCACGTTTAAACGAGTTCCGCCGCTTTCTCATACCGCTGCACCTTCGTCTCGCTTGGCTGAAATATCGTAGGTTTCTTCCTTTTATTATTGTAGAAACATCGTTACGCTTTTTCCCACTAAATCGAAGATATTCCACGAAATTGATTTCAGCTTAAAATCTGGACGACACGTGGGAAAATTAATTTCACATCAACGGGCTATGCATATTAGAAAGGAGTCAGGGAACCTGCTCGTTCGATATTACGAATTCACGAGACCGGCAAATTAATTATCAGCGTCCAGCTTGAATATTTAATGGCCGTAGTATCAGCCGGACGGTTTTTCGATCGACCGTTCGGTCAGTCGGCAATAATGGGAGAAATCCTCTTAAAAGGAGGAGGGCCGTGCGCCTTGCAACCAAGCTTTGGCGTTTTGCTTGACGGTTGCTTCGATCTTGCTCCGAAGCTTGTTCGCTCGGACCGACCATGTTTAATTATTCCTCGTAAGAGGCTTTACCATTAGACACGTCCTTCGGAATTGAAGCCGGCTTGGCGTCGCTCGAGTGCGTAATAACTTGCTCGTACCGTGTGCCACGTGGTCGTTGCCCAGGAAGATCAGATTTAGTGGAACCGCCTGTCGGTTCTTCTCGCTGCTTCGTTTGTACGAAGCCGAGTCGTCGATTCCTAAATTAGAAATTTATAAAAATCGAAGAAACGCGGACGGAGAAATGGTTCGTTTCGATGAAACTTCTTTCTTCCTGGTTTCTTGTAACTTCCTACTCAACTTCTAGAATTTCCTCGTTAAAGGAAAAAGACGGCGGAGGAACGTTCGCGAAGAAACTATTGCGAAAGCAACGACGTCGTCCCTTTTTCTTTAAACTTGTCCTCTCTATGCTTGATCGATCACAAATATCCGCTGCAGAATCCCTTTCCACTCGGCGTCGGCGATCTTCCAACGCGGAGAGACAAGCACGACTTCTTGCAAACGCTGACTCGTTTAGCGAATCGAGGAAAATTAGAACCAAGGGAGAAGTTGAGAAATGAAAATTTTGATCGCGCAGGAAGGGCGTCGCTGGAATAGAGAAACGCACCGGAGTATTGCGAAAGTTTCTCTCGCGCGAACAGTCGAATCTCTCCCCGCGCCCGGATCCAACGTTCCCCAGATTAAGGGTTGGCCGTTCAACGAACGCGGATCGTGCCTCTGGATTTTTCGCGCGTCTAAAGACCGTCTACCACCCCCACTCTATCGCTTCCCTTTCGCTAAAGTTTATCCTACGATGTTTTTCCTATTTGTCGGCACTGGGGGGTGGTGACTGGCGAGGTTGCTGTTTTTGTACCGGTGGCCTCAACGCAGACTGCACATTTGATTGTGTCGAAACGTGACCGAAATAAAACTGCCATGGCTACACCAGCGTTTCTCGAGAATCGAGCGTGTGTGTTTAACTTCGCATTCTTTCTTCCTTTTCCTGCCTCCCCCCCCCCCCCCCCCATGGACGTGTCGGAATTTATGGGCAAAAATGAAATTTCGAGGGCTCGAGTACGTATTCCCTTGTCTATAGGGTGATCCACTTTGATTGAATATCTGGAGACCAGCAAAGTTATACACCGGTGAAATCGATTTTCGCGTGCTCCAGCGTCAACGAACAGAAGGCAACGCCATTTGCGTCTATTTCACGGCTGACGTCGACCAAGCGACGATGAAACGTTGCCTATCCGCGAAGTCGAGTCACCTGTGAAATTACTTGGAGGCACGAACGGACATCGCGGAATTTTTATCGAGTCGGAGGGGAGGTGCAGCGGTAAATCAATTTTCGATGGACAGGCGTTGATTCCTTGGTCGTCCCGAGGACGTTTTCCTCGGTCGCTCGGCATATTTCATTACCCGTTCCCGCTCGTAATCGCGGTCGTCGTCGATCGAAGCGTAATTACTGCTACGATTTCCGATAATACCGCTCGATGGAAAAAGCGGTTTTCCGTTGGCGCGGAATCGCCGTCATCGTTCTTATCTCGATCGCAAGACGATTTCCAAGTGTTGCGAATGTTCCGCGTAAGAAAAGAAGCAGCTCGTTAGAGAGAAACAATTCTTTTCTTAAAAAAAAGAAAGAGGGATTGTGAGATCGTTCGGCGGAAGACTGATTGAATTCGAAGCGTAATTAACGAAACGTCGTCGCGAGCTGGCCAACAAAGTTTAAAGGATTTAATCCGGTCGAGCAGGCCCGAAGGAAATTAAATCGACAATCGGAGCGGCCAAAAAACGGACAACGGTTACCGGGGAAAAATAACGTTAAGCTTGTTTTCTATCGCGGCGATTCTTCGAGGGATGGCGGCAAGACGGAATCGGTAGGGGTAGTTTTTGCGGGTGAAATCGTCGATTAGAAGCCGTTCACCCGGCAAGCATTAACGTACGATCGCCACTACGTTTTCCTCTGGGTAGATCTCTTAGCGGAGAGCGTTACAAGCGGCGCGTCCCGATCTCCTCGAACAAATCCTTTCGCGCAGCTAACCCCCGGCTAACGAATGGAAAGTTTCACCCTCGGAGGAGAACGTTCGCTGGGGCTCGAACGAAATTTTACGGCCGGTCGTTACGTTCTCCGCGATTTTTCAAGCTGGCTAACGAACAACGAGCAAAGTAATAAGGCAGCTAAAGTTCGACCCTGTTGTTTTCTTTTCCGATAATTGTTTCTAATAAATATGTTCGGGCCCTGGCAATTGATTCGAGGAGGAGAAAAACGGGCTCATCTCGCGCTCCCAATATACTCTACCGCCTCGATCCTTAGTTTCCAAGACGAAAGAAAACCGTACAAAGCAGATGGCGATCCATAAAATTCCCCGTGATTCGTTCTGCTCGGCTACCACCCCCTCTAAAACGAAAGGGAAGAGAAAATTCGTGGAATCGGCCAGGCGTGCTCCACCCTCGAATCCCGAGGTAAATAGCTGGTTAACATGTGGGGAGAAGTACATAAAAAATTGATGGGCCACAATCAGAAGGTTATGTCGCGTCATATTAAAAGATCTATAGCTGGTCGTTTGAAGCGGCGGAGTTCCCGAACGCGCAAGGGGCGACGAAGGCCGCGTGTCTTTGGTATTTCGACGGCGGAAAATTGCCAGCTACTTTCTCGTACATCGCAGCCCCTCGTTTTTGCTCGTCCTGCCAGGCCATATTTTTTTTCACGCTTACCAGGACTTTACAGTCTTGAAAATTAAATTTTCCAGCCGCCGAGTCGTCGCTGCCTGCCGCGATACCCCATTGCTTTGTCACAAAATTCAACATTCGTATCCATGCAACACGCCTTCTCCTTTATATTCGATTTCTTTAATTCCTCTACTCTGATTTTAGACAAAGGTTTCGCCGTTTCCGAGGATTCCTCTTTCTTTCGGAGAATAATAGCTATTTTAGAAGTGAAAAAGAATCGAAAAGGAATTGCAGATTTTCCGGTGCATGAAAAAAGGAAAAAAGAGGACCGGAATAGTTCGCGGATAAAGCACAACGAACATTCTCGTCGAACAAACGAACTCATCCGATATCGAGTTTTTCGCGTATTTTGCCGCGAATTCTAACATCAACTCGGTCGATACACGTCAGCCGACGATTATTTCGAAGGTTGGCAACATTCGAACGAGAGAGCATAGTCACGGACGTATTTCGGGCGAGTATCGGCAGCGTGCACCAAATACTTTCTGTCGGCTGTTTGAAATTTTTTTCATCTCCCTGCCGCTAATTAAAGTTCCTTTTAAGCAGCTTTTCAAACTGCTATCGTCCATTGTTTTCGCTGTCTTTAGAGGACGTAACTTCCGCGGAACGAAGTTGCCCCGATTTCGCTATGTTCCCGTTTCTGCCTGGTAGCTTATTTTTGACGTCGAAACACGGAGTGACGTAAAAGGAACTTATAATCTCACTACTCGTTTCCCTGGTGCAATTCTTTTCGCGGCTTACGAAGATATCGCGAGTAGCAAAGTATGTCCGGATTATAATCGCAAAACCTTGCAGCTGCGGTTCTACGGATGCAATTGCAGCGGACACTGTCAATATGGATAGTTACAAAGCGATTAGTTTTACCGCCGATGGCTTCATATCCGAAAGCAATATCAATAAATAGCCGGAGAGGTTCGAAAATAACGAGATTCGTGCTGCGAAGCAGCAGCTTGCCCGTCGATAATTTGTTTCATTCGTACGCTTATCCAGCGGCAAAATAAATCCGCCAACGGCCATCCGAGAATTTCATTAATATTTATCAGAGACTTTTTACATTCGAATCAGAAATTGAAAAAAAAAAAAAGAAAAAATCTGTCAACGAGAAAAATGAGAACGAGGGAAAGGCAGATCCAAATAGAAACTATAGAGATAAAAGTTAATCAGCGGGAACGTTCCTCGGATATTTTTGTTGATCGAGTACTGTATCGCAACAATTTCAAGAGAGCGGTTGAAACGCACTCTCGATGCTAGCTTTTCCGACTAAAAGCTGCTGCTGCTATTGCCTCGTCTACCCTGAATTATTTCGATCGGGCATCGAGCGGTTAGAATATTTCGCCGTGCAGAGGAACTCGCCAATATCAGAGCACTGCCATTCCCCCGTCGAATTTCGCGTTCACCGTGCGCCAGCTCGAGCCTCGGTCCCTTCAGGTTTCGAATACCATTGGAACCATACGTTTCGATAATGCCGGCCACCGGCGATAATTACGACCGATATTGTGATCGACAACGGCTGCTGACACAAAAACACGGCTCTAATAAAACAGTCCAACACCGCCTCGTAAATCTTCGCATATCGTATTTTCGGCTGGCCGTATCAGCCGAGAAAATACGACAACTCGGCGTTAACATCTTTCTAGGTTACTTCAGTTCACGGTTAGGGCCATATTGTAGGTTATAAGCAAAGGAACTCGATTATTGACCCTTTGCCTTATAATTTTTCCTCACATTCGCGTGATCGCGATTTATACAATGAAATTAACAAAATTAACGAAGAGTGGAACGGATCAGAATGCAGCGACCTTCAACAGGCTTATTTTACGGTAGAAGACTTTTACTACGAAGTAATACGGAGGATTACAAACGGAATAAGGCAAAGGAGAATCGAATTGAACGAAATTAGAGGACCTTTTCATTGTTTAGGTCTAAACAGGGGTAGCCCAGACATATTCGTATTCGATCCAGCAGGGCGCGTTTATAATTGCAGTCGAACGTTCTCTCCAGACTGGAATTACCGCTGGAAGCACTCGGAAATAATGGAGAACCGGCAGAAACTGCGGTAAGCACACGGGTGGCGCGCGTATAGGCGCGCTTAATACGCGCGCCGAATTTACTCGAGTTAATGAAACCTCAAATCGGTTACGCTGTTAGCGTGCATCGTAATTGATCGCGATCGCTTATTTCCCCGGTACGGGGCTCCGTTAATTATCGCGGGGAAAATTCGCGGCGACGCGGGACAATCGCGATACCTTGACACGGAAAAATCGAGTAATCGGCTGGAAGGCGTGCGTTCGACATATTAAACGACTGCTTGCAAGCTTAGAAACTTCCCTGAAACGTTTAGTAGAAAATTGCACCAAGAGAAGTCCAATAAATATTTTAAAGTAGATAAAAAAGGAAGTATAAAAATATAATTTCTACTTGATGTATATTAAAACTGTGCTTGGTAAGATACAATTAGGATTTAACGATCGGCCAATGCAAATTACGCGAACGAAACTCGCGCGTCTACGCCGTGATCGTCGTCGACATCGTCGAGGGTCGATAGACGCAAAATCCCGTGGCGCTAACGCGTATAATTCCAGGACGATCGCGAGCGTATCGTTCTCGAGCGATCGAGCAGGAAATCCGCGCGCGTCTGTTCCGGGCCGGATTTGTCTGGTAGCAGGCAGTATACGCGGGTCCGTATCCGTGCTGGTTAAACCCGATATAGCGGTAGGAAAGCTTCGAAACGGGAGATTTCGTACGTTTATTTGTCATATCGATATCGCGAACGGCGCGCGATGCACGGACGCAGAAGCCGTCGATTCGCACTGGATTCCGCGTCCTTTCTGGCCGTGTCGCTATAAATCTCGCGACGCAATATTGCGGCAGGACGTGCCACCGAAAAAAGGAGGCACAACAGACAGAAAAAGGAACGAAAGTAAAGGGAATAAAAAAAAGCAAAGAACGAAAGGAAAACAAGGGGTACAAGATGGAGAAGGATAAAAAAGAGAGCGAGAGAGAGACAGCAGATAGCATTACGCAGCGACGATAACGAGAGACGGAAGCTGCAATTTACATCTCCCGGCTGGCAATCGGCCGTCGGCGTGGCCCAAATTTTTGATTGCGCACCGGCGATAACGAACGCTGCCGCACGCCAGCCAGCGGCGGTAATGCGCGTTAATTAGCCGACGATAATTAGCTTCGAACGTATCGTCGTTTCCGAGGCTGGCTTCCAGTCGACACACCAGCGCACAAAGCCACCTGGCTTTGCTCTCGTTGCTCGGCGTCGTTTTTCGTCGCTTTAATACACGGTCCCTGGTTATTTTCCAACCTGTACCTTTCTATGGATCCAGCCTGTTCGATGGCCATGATTCTTTGAAGCGCGTCGCTATGAGCCGCGCTAGATCTTGCGGTTTCGGACGAAAGCAGCAGCCAGACGGTCAGAAACGCGCGCGAATCTCTAGCGAGGAATATTTTCCGAGAAAAGCCGGTCGTCGAATCGAGGCAAAAGGCGCCGACAACTCCCCTTCCCTGTCGTATTTTCCATTATGTCCCGCAAGATTTCCCGCATCCACGACGGTCCCTTCGAACAGCGGCCTGTGTAGCTACTGCACAGCGTAAATTGGCGGCTTTCGTCACGACGACGGGGGGTAGTCTCCCCTCCTGTTTAATGGCGCGCTTACAAGAGCGGCCCGTTAAATTTTGTCACGCCGCACAAAGAAGCAAAGGGTGAGAGCATGTATCGCTTAACGCGCGCGCCAGACACCCCGTGGAACTGTTCACTCGCGTAACTCCTCCTACGGCGTGGTTCTCTTTTCGACGCCGCGTTTCGGGGGACTATTCCCTCGCTGCGTGAAAGTCTCTCATTTTCGCCGCGCCCTTCGCCTAACGAGGTTAATAATAATTACGATTTTAAGTAGGAGTTTATGAAATTTGTCAGGGCCGCGCTTCAAACGGCACGCCCTTGTCTCCAGCTCGAGAGCACGTTGCTCGAATCACACGAAACTTTGTTAACTTTCCAACGGATCACCGTCACTTCCGTCATCATTCACATCTTCCGTCGAATCTGCTTCTATGGATAGTCAGAACGATTACGGATTCTATTCCCATAGAAGTAATTGACCCGGTCGGCTAATTTTCTTGCAGCATCGGAAACTACTTGCACATAGGAATTCGGTATCCAATTTTCCTCTCTGTAATCTCAGACCGTTCGAATCAAAGCTCGTTGCACGCCACTCCCAAGGTTGTTCGGGTGGCGTGGCCGCGCACCCACTGGCTGCATTATCGAATTATCCAGTGGGTATGGGCCTTTGACCGAGGCGCTCGGCTTCTCGAAAGGGCGATACAGGGCGCGAGTCGTGGCGGGGCAGGAAAAAAAGAAAAAAAACAGAAAGCGAGATAGGGCGAGAGGTCGTTAGGTCGGGAGTGTTATTTTACGATGGGCAGTCTTTCGGTCCTTAGAACCGAGGGTTTCCCCTCTAGTTTGGTCACCGGTCGGAGACGTCGTCGTGGCGATCCTTTCATTAAGGCGCCGATCAAAGGGAGCCCTTCTCGCTCGAGCTGTGGCCTCGTTTGCTCTCGCGAACGCGACAGGATAATCGTTTTAGTAGAGTTGCACGGACCTGCCGTGTTCTCCTGAACGACAAAGCGACCAGGAAGAAGGGCCACCTAAAGAGCAGGGAAATGGCTGCAGCTCTGGGACAAAGGAGTCGAGGAAAAGAGGAAAAAATCTCGGCCAACGCCACGCTAATTTACGCCCAGCATCCGAACAATCCATCCCGTGCTTCCGGGAATATTTAGAATTTCTCTGCACTGTGAAAAATCGTCCGGTTGATCTTTGAACCTTGGAAAGGGCGTATCGAATACTGTAACAGTGTAAATACTGTAAAGTCCAATTTACATAAGAGACTGGGTGAAATTAATTTTGGTTGAAGTTAGGTTGCCAGAGTGCACGGAAGCGAAGGAAATGTTCGACCCCACCTCTAGCGGGTAATTAACAATAACGATAACCCTTTCTTGCAAGGCTGTCGTGCGTTAACGAGCAAGAACTCGCTCGATCGGTCGATGTGGTTAAGGGTGAACGTGCTGAAAACAAGTTCCCTTCTTGAGGGTCCTGCCAGGTCTCGTTCTGTGCATCCGGGTGGATGACTTTTTACACGTCGATTTTTTCTCGCCCATTTCCGCGATTTTGATATATCGACACTGGAAAGGTAGTCTTTCATCCGTCAGATTTTAACAATACGCTGGCTATATTACGGAATACGATGTATACGATGCTGTAATAGAAATGATCGATTACGAAGAAACATTTTTACAACGGAGAAATATTTATTTATCATATTCGAAAAGATTTTATTTCCAGTTTGTGGACGGTATCTAGTTTCCCATCTGTCGACAACACAGTTAGCCTTAAACGATCGTTAATTAAAGACGCGTGGCTCATGCTCATTCTCGAGTGGCATTTCAGAGCGGATCGATTCATGCGTAATGAACGACCGCAAAACTCGACCGCTGTCCGGTGCATATGTATCGATACAGGTGCAGCTGACCCGACAGACCAGAACGATCCTTTGATATCAGCCGATTATCGTACCGTGGTGGATTTCGCAATAGCCCCGCCGCATCGCACCCGCTTGCAATCGACAGGGTCGCGGTTTATTGGTCGTACCAGCGTTTCCAGCGTCCCAATGTGTTCTTAACGTTTCGTTGCTCTTTAACGAGCGCTTTTTAGAAATTCCGTCAGGTCTAAACATAGCTATACGCTTTATCCTTACACGATGGTCAAAAGCTTCGTATTTAAACCGGATGGAATCGATGGCTTTCAAACAAATCGACCCAACGAATTTTTGCGATTCAACCTTCTAACCTGCTTGATGAACTCGTTTGGAGGATTGCTCGCGTCCAAGCTGATCGTACAGAGAAAGAAATAAAAATTTATCCTTGTTGGTTGGAAGATTGGAAGAGATATTGAAATGGATGATAAACTCCGGTACGGAAGAAATCCAGAAGAGCGATGTACTGCTCGATATCTGAAATCGAAGCGCGGCGGATGAATCGACGCTGGTTTAAAGCACGCTACGGTACAGACGTCAAATTCGGATGTGGAAGGTCGGCGCCGTACGGAACGCCAAGCCAGGATACCTTCGCATGATCCGAAAGTTGCGACGGAACTCGTGCTTCGATATTTTACTTCCCTCGGAATTTTTCCTCACTAAATCGCGCATCCATCGAAAATCGCGAGCTTCGTTAATGTTTCATTTCGTTCAATTGGAAATCGTAGTAAGAGAGTGAAAAATTCCCAACGGATCGAAGCCTTTGTCTTAGGAGACATCTTAATTCCGAGAAAACAGGAAGCGGCGCGTAAACACGGAAGAACGTTTTCGGTCGTTTCCTCCGTGGATGAATTATGAATTTGCAGCGGAGCATCGCGATCCTTCCATCGAGCGTAATGCTTTCCCGATATCTGGGCTGACTGCGAGCGAATAAACCGTGCACGACGACGAACGTTCCCCCGGCTTCTCAAAGGAGAGGTATGTGCCACGCTTCCGTACCAACTTCCGGTGAAATATTTCAACGCGTCGCGCTCTTTCGCCGCGACCGCCAGACTTCCAGCGACGCGATCTATTCCGCGCGAGCGTTTCCACAGATCGATACTCGATGGATTCGACTCCCACGAGGTACATTCCCCGTTATCGCGGTCCTTCTCGCCGATGTTTTGTTTTACCGATTTCAACATCGTCGAGGACGATTCTCCATCCTTTTTTTTTTTTTTTTTGAAAACGAGTAATTCGCACGGTGAACCATCGTTTCGAAATTGCAAGTCGCTACATCTTCGTAAAGCGAATGAACAACGTCATTCGTTGGATACTTTTGCGTCGATTTACGCTTTCGAAATAAAATTCTGCTACACAGCTTCGTAATATTAAACCTTTAAATACCTAACTGTACTGTGTGTGGTAATATGTATTTACAAAAATACCTACTTTATGGATGGACAAACTAGTCTTTAAATCAAAATCATTAATTCATCGGCTAAATTGCAACAGCCACGTATCCGGATAACGATTTTTGTCCAGTTAATGGCCATGAATTTTCGAATACAAAATTTTTCACCTTTCGAAAACATTAAATACACCGAACTCTCTACCAACGTTATTTCCTGTGTAGGAAAAATGAATTTCACACTGGAGAATTGATCGTCGACGAATTTCGAGCTCGAGTCCATCAAGCACGATTCGCGCGGGTAATTTCGCCGCGGTCTCTCTCTCCCTCGGCCAATTTCGTCTCAATATCAATTCGAGGCTTTTTAAAGCTCGCCGGCGGCGCATTCTCGACGCGATTTCCGCGCTTCCTCCTTTCGTCCTCCCCGTAGCCGCCGGGTTCCATGGTAAATTAAGCAATTTCGCCGCGCCGTGACGTAGCCACGCGTCACTAACATCCTCTCGTTCGCGAGTTCCAATGCCGGGGACGCTTCTTCCCCGCTGTTGGGGATCGTACAAACCCCCGTATCGGCAACCGCGATTCCAATGCCTGGGGATCACTCGAATGCCTCGATATCATATATCTTGGCCAGCCTTTTCACTGGGGAATTCGGTTTCTGGATTTCGAATATCCGCGGTGATAGCTTCTCAAGCGAAAGTAACGTTCCCTGGCTGTGAGTAACTTCATGGACAAGACACTTCTTTTCGCGTGACGAATGGTTCGTACGCTTTACGTGGTTAATATGTGTTTTATCAAAACGGGACGATGAACGAGCAAGATGGTCGATCTTATGATACGAAGTTTTTCTTGTGTTAAAAATCTATAAACGAGACGTATCGATACAGCAACGATTATTCTAAGAAAATCCACAACCACGTTCCTTAATCTTAAGTAACAGGTATAGTGAACCGTTATGTAAAACAGCAATCATTCATTGGTACAACATACGTCCAAAATCTCGAATAATTCATACTTGAATAATTCATTCAACAATTCTAAGGATAAGGGGGAGATGAACGGTACAAACTTATTGGACGACCTATGTTACAAAAGATCGCCCATCCGTGATCCTCGTTAAAAGATGATGTCTAAAAATCTGCGAGACTCTACAACGTATACTCGCTATTATACAAAATACTGTTACAACCGTCGAGCGGAATACCGCAAAACTTCCACATCACAATTCTCAAATTAAAGCATCGTTCCGAAAACCTACGACAAAGAAAGCCATCCGACCTATCTACCCGGGGAAGGAAGGTCTGCTTAAAGCTTCCATTGAGCGGAACCGCGAGCCAAAGAAGGGAACTGGTTTCCGTCTTCCAGTCCATCGCATCGGATTTCAACGCACGATGATCGACAGAAGCCGCGGCAAGATAGGCAGACTTCAATGGAATATCATCCTCTTAGCGGCAATCTTAATCGTATTTAAAAGTTATTCGGTGCAACCTGTCTGTCGGAGGGTTCGTTTCGGGCCTCTACGCTCCCTCGCGTCCTCTTCCGAGATTTCCGCGATCAACCCCTCCCACCTCGTCGTTCTCGAAAGCAACCGCAGTACGAGCTCTTTGAGAGCTCACAAAGGAAATTAATTCGTCGGAGCGAAGCCCCCGCGCAAGGTTCCCGCGTGTCCGAGGCTGCATCGAACAAAACCGGCGCGATCCGCGACGGAGGCTGGTTAGAAGGCTTTGGAAGAAAAGCCTTTACAGGGATTGGGGAGGAAAGCGGAGCATGAGTGAAAGAAGATAACATTGGTAGCGATTCGTGCGTCGCTTCTTTCGTAATTCCAAGCATCGCTCTCGTTACCCTTGGGCACCAGTCCTTGCAAAGATATCGCATAAAAGACTCTCGATATCGATTTAATTACCGTATCTTCTTGCGCTTCGTCTTTCTCTGTCTTGTTCTACTTCGTGAAAATTCTCTCAACATCTACTTTACGATTTTTCGAACTTGTTAAAAGGGCAAGTTTCTTTCGTACATCGAAATGGTCTAACGATCTTTGATCGGGTGAAATAGACGACAGTTAACGGAAAAATCGAAGTCACTTTTAGCGATCACACGCTGTCGATGGATTCTATTCTACGGCTGGATCGGGAGTTGGAAAATTTTCTATGGAAATTCGCGCTAGCTCCCCGGAGATCTTTGATTGATTTCGTGCTGCGACGTACTTTCTCGAGAAGGGTCTCTCGCGCATCTAAAACATATACCTCCATCGAACTATTTCTCTTCGCGCGAAACAACCTTATGGGGAAATAGTTGTTAGAACTTTGCCGGGAAGTTTGTCAGGAAGAAGTCGGTGGCGTTCGAGGCACAGGCATGCAACGTGGCACGCGCAATATCGAAGTTACACGATGAGCAGAATCCTCCGATGTTACGATAACGGGCGCCAACGATGGCGTGGATGGCCGATTGTGCTTTTAGCCTGAGAGAACGGTGCGTTACGGTGCCGATAACGCGCAACTACCCTCGACCGCATCGCCCCGCGTCGTTACGTAAAAATCGGCGACTTTCTGTTAAAAGGCCAAACTCCACTCTACTCGTATAATGTATCACGTACTCCGTGTAAGAGCTTCTTCGTGTCTAATGAATAAACGAAATCGACCATCGAGACTAAATCTTCGTACGGATAAAAATTTCTCGAAACCTGTTGTACCGTTAATTTTTAAACTCGTAACTCTAAATCGTAGAGAGCGTCACCTAATTTTTCAGATAGTTAATTTCGCTATTGCAAAATGAAAATTCTCATAATTTGGTAATAGACGCGAAATTAGCTATCTTACAGCAAGATCTTAAGCTGGTTTATGTATCGACGATCGAGCGATTTTCCTCGGGAAACCAGCTCGCACGGGGGAGACGGTGCTGCACCCACGTAGGCAGATGGAGTCAGGACAGCGTGAGATGCGCGTTATTCTCATCTGGCTTGTCCCATAGACTGCATCGAGGTAGGAAGGATGCCAGGCTGAAGCTGTTCACCGGAGGTTCTCGGACCTCCCCTCCTTCTCTTTCTCTCACCCTCTCTCTGCCTGTTTCTCCTTCAACTTCATCCGTAGCTCGTCCTCTGTCATCGAGAATCACGGATGCTTCTTCGGCGAACCGCAGCCACGATATTACGTAATTGGATTCTCGCGGTAGATTCTCTCCCTTTAAAGGGCCGAGCGATTCCATTGACACGGCCGATTCGAGGATAATTCGAAAGGGGTTCGAGTGGCTCCAGATGCTGTTCCGCGACTCCGAGAGCCTCGACAACGGAAGGTACAAAGGAGACGAGGAGAAGAGGATGGCCCTTGTTCGAGAGTCGTCCAAGGGCTCGCCGTACCCTGCCGCAGATTAAACGGAGCTTAATTCATAGATTAATAATAAGACCGGGCAGACACACTCGACTCCGCTAACGTTCGCTCGGTCCGATTAATCGGCCTTCCTGATTCGATTTGCCGATTCGAGAGACGGTCGTGGCTTTGGCCTTGCCCTCGACACCGACATCGACCGTCGCACTCATCCTTCGATGTCTCTTTTAACGGTGAATCGGTGAAAGAGAATTTATGGAAAGACGAGAAGGCTATCGGTCTTCTGTCTGTCTTTCCATCAACTTTAAAGAAACTCTCAACTGTATTAACATTTAGAGTTTTCAAAGGGATACCGATGTTCGTGTATTCAACAGACAAATGTTTCCACACTTTTCGACCATTAAGCGCCACTAGAGTCCTACAGCGACGATCGGCGAAGAAAGGATCGCAAAATCCCCCCCTGAAACGGCCTGTCGTCGCATCCGCCGGACAAAGGAACGTCTCTCTCGTCTCGATAAAACCGTCACCGGTCGTTTTCAGTCAGACCGACGTCCATTATGCCGCTAACCGCTTGTATAAAATGTCGCGAGCTACAAAAGTGGTTCAATTCATCCTGTTCCTACTAGACTAGCTACAAATTCGTTGCTCCGTGACGATTATATCGTCCGAGAGCCCCGCCCAGGCTCCTGGGACAGCGCGGATAATACAAACGGTAGAACGCGAGGGAGGCAAATTTAAGAAGAAGAACGGGGGTCGAGAGAGTGGGGAAGGATGGTCGGCCAAGCGGAAGCTTATAATTGTACCGTGGACGTGGCTTTCCAGACAGAACTAGATCCAAGGACTGCGACGAATCTGCGGGACGCCATTATCGGACGGACCAGGTGTCCTGCCGACGCCTTAGACGATCGCCCTCCTTACCACCGAGAACTGGTTTGTGTACACGTCGTCGTCGACATAAAAAGAATTAACTTTCTTTCTTGCCGACACAAAGGTGGTTCTCTTCTCCTTTCGTGCGGTTACGCGTCAACCGAGCCGCGTCTGGGCCGACCCGCGAAACTCCGATATCTCGAAAATGCCCCTAACTAGCGATAACAGATCGCGTAAGTTAAACGGTTCCGTGAGAGAACGCGGTTTCCAGAGACTATAATTAGCCGTTTATCGCTCGATGTTCGATTCGTATTAAGGCACTTGAACGCTCCTCTCTTTAACGAGATAACGCAACAACATCCTCTTCTCGGCCTTAGGTTAATGGTATCGCGATGTAATTCTCGAACAGATCGCCACTAATTCGAGCGCAACTGTCGCGAGAAAGGAATTTCTCGCGTAAGAAACGAGACAAAACATTTGCTCCGAGTACAAGAGCGCGAGGGTGCAAACATCGTACACCGTGTAAATCACGGTCGGATCATTCGGTCAGCGGTGCATCGACGAGAGCCCTGAAGCGTGACGCCAGTTATTGTATCGATACGAGGTCCAACCTCTCGAGCTCAACGAAGCCGAAACCACGTGTTTTCGTCGTTTATCCACAATGACCAGTGTTTGTGATCTGAGAGAGGGAACGTGTGTTCTCTCCAGGCCCCTTTCACGTCGCTCCTTCCACGTGGCTGTCGAAGCGTGAATCGAACGCGGCCGGCAGCCTGCGGTGATCGCGTAGTCGTCAGAAATTGCGGCCTCTGTCCGGTTTCCTTCAGTCGTTCTGGCCCCAGTAACGCCTGGCCACCAAGGAAAAATCGCGACGGGGGTAAATGAAAAGGAAGGGAATGGCTCTCTTGACGCGCGCAGAATGCCGAGGGGAAGGTAAGTTATTGGCCACTGTTCGTGGGATGCTGTTTGCAAAGCTGCGTTAACGCCGACCAGGGATATATAAAGAAGACGACTCAATTGTTAAGGGAACTGGGAAGCAATGGGAAGATTCTGGGGTGGTATTCACCGAGGGTTGAGAAATTAGTCTCTCAGATATAGTGTTATGTAGGAAATTGGGGAGCTTCTTTGGCAAGGGAGAGAAGAAAAAGTCTACCTTTGTAATGACATCAGGGCAGAAATTCATAAATGATGATGATGAATAAAAATATCTACTTCTATCTAATCTTCGTACTCTTCTACGTCTGTCATAATCTTGGCGCTGTCCTGGGATAAATATAGAATAACGCCAGAGAAGAAATTCATAGGCGAAGGGAACGGTACAGATAAAGATATTTCTACCATCATCGTACTCTGTATGAATAGAAAGGCGACGACGTTTTGTCTGAAATTTCCGACTAAATAGAAGCAGCGATGTCTAAACGTTGCCGAGGACTCGTACCCAAACTGGTATGCAAAAGGATCAGCTTATTTACGGTTACCGGTTCGGCAAGCCGCATAGAAAAAGTTGCGGTTGAGTCACGCGGGGAAAAACTCGAGCGTCTTCGCACCTGCGGTTCTCCCTCACGGCCGGTGGGAATAGCGGGAGATCAACGATTTCGGCGAATCATTAATGACACGACGCGTCAGGTCGTTAGAGGAGTTAGCCTAGCGTGATCGAATCGGTGAATGCGAAAACAGACAATGGGCGCCGAAGATCCTGGCTCGTGGGGCGGCGAAGAAGCAGGGGACACCTGGATGTCTAATTACCTACATCCCCTGGCTATCCCGTGGACCGTAGGCAATCCTGTCCTCGTTAAAGAGGGTGCTCATCCTTTTGCCGATCGAGCATTTGCGTTTCGACTCGACCACGCGTACCTGCATCGTACTCATCTCTTACCTTGCTTCCGTATCGTTTCAAAATTTAAGCATCTACTTTTAAAGTATGCTACTACACGCATAAGCGTTAGATACGCGGCACAGTTTCGATAGAGACTTTATACAAAGGAACTTTTTCGCGGTCCGTACGAAAGCAGCCGAACACTCCGGTTTATCTGGAAAAAGCGACTCAACGAGATAGACGATCGATAAGATCGGTGATAATCGGTGCTCTTCCGAATATTTCCCATCGACGATCACCAAACGCTTTCTTGTTCCTCCGGTGCACCTGAGACTCGCTCTTTAACGACTACTCCCTTTTCCCTAAAGACGATCGAGACCGAACAAAGGGGAGGGGGCGAGGGAATAAAGAGAACGCTCGTTATGTGGACAAAAACAACGTTTCCGCAAAACCGGATCGTCCATGCTTCTGGTGGCAATTTTTCGCGATTTTCGCGGGTAATAACGTGTCCACGGCTGCGACAGCCAGAAGATCCGTTGCGGGGCGTTCCGATTTTTTCCCTTTTTTGTTTCTCGCCGACAAAATATTCCGTCGGGCAGCGCGACGTGCTTTACGACGCGGCCCGTCTGACAATGCAGGTGCGTCCTATATTCACCGACATTCTGCTCCCAATTCCCATTTCCCCGTGGCTTTTTCCCATTTTTCCGAGGTTCTTCGTGATCTCGAATAGGCAGGAGGGGTAAGAGGAACGGCGTGACGGATGAAATCGGTGAAAGGGAAGGGAAAAATTAGTCGAACGCAGGAATGCCCGCAGGACAAACAGTGCGAACGCACCGCGTACCTGGCCTCGTTCGCGAATGCGACAGCGCGCGTCCTGAAGGGCCAATCAATTTTTCTCCTATCTACGCTCCATTCCAATTTTTCTCTCCCTCTCTTTCACTTTCTCTGCCAGCCCATCCCTCTCTTCGTCTTCCCTGTTTTTTTTATAATCTATATTTTTATTTTATTTTTTTTTTTTTTTCGCGAAAACCCTTCGGCAAGCCACGACGACACAAGGGTCGGACACAGAGGAACCATTCATCCATCGAAATGACCCCAGAGGCGCCAATCAAACGCGTCGCCTCACCCTGAATACTCAATAGAGATATAGAGATACTGCAGCCAGTACGTCAATATTAATCGGAGGATGCACCGTACTCTCGATTCCTCATCGATCCTAGCCTCGCCCCTTGCCTTTCTCTCTGTCCTCTTCGATTTCTATTCTCCTATTTCTAACCGTTCCAACGCTCGCCGTGTGCTACTCTTCGCGTCTTTCGAGTGCCTCCGATTATTCGTCAACCGACGTTTCGCGGCAACCGTGTTTTTCTTCTTTCGATGGCAAGTTCGATGAACTCGAACGAGACCGACCGTCTGACATTGCGTTTTGCGTAGGTTAAAAATCGAAGGAACCTTTCTTCTTCTGCCCATATTTTCTTTTTCACTGAAAATAGTAATCGAATGTTTCGGTGTAAACAAGACTTTCACTAAGTTTAGTCTTTTATGAGATCAACGAACGCTATCGAAACATCATCGGACGCCAGTAAATGAACGGAGTTTAGTACTTCCGGCTGCGGTCGAATCGATAACTCTTGGGAGATGCGAACGAGACGAGCGTCGTAAAAGTGAAGAATAATCTCTGATTGAATCTCTCTGCACGTCATTCGAAATCACCAAAAAAAAATACAAACCACAGGAAACACCAATAGCTTCTAGCACTTGTAATTTCCAATATTAATAAATATTTTATTATACTGTTCCGATCTATCCGTAAAATATTAAGCGATGGATCATCGATTCGCGGGCACGGTAGAGGGGAGCAGGCAGAAATAGATGACCATAATTTCGATTCTTTATACGCCGGGAATTTAAATGTTCGCGATGGAGGTGTTTGTATACGCTGGTAACGAAGTTATTCGTGACTCGCGCTGGAAATCGAGCTTTCACGCGTCTCTTGCACGCGTGAAAACTCTGATACCGTTCGAAGATTCAATCTCGTCGCGCTTAATGGTCGATCAGTTTGCTGCCATCTCGATCTTCGTGTTTCACGCGATGTTCGATCGTTCGCGACACATCAACACGAATTACGCTCGAATTATCGCCGTATTAAACGAAGATCATTTGTTCGATATCCTCTGTCTTTTAAATTTCCCGGAACAGACAACATGGAACAGAAGAGATTGTCATTTTCATGATTTAGACGAAAATTTTTATATTTCCAGGGATCTCGCGTTACTATTTGTTATAATATTCTTCCGGAATATTAAAACTGTCCACGTGTATAGAAATGACGCGAAGAGACGAATAACTGTGTCGGTGAAATTGAAAACGCGTATGTCCGACCGGATTATTAAGGGCCTTTGAACGAGCAACAACGACGATTCGATGTAATTGTAAAAGCATTAAGACCTTTTATGTTGTTTTTTCGCATTGTCGGTTACAACTAACCCATTTCGCTAACCGTCTTTTATTTCTCACGACTTCAATAGATTTGCACAAAGGAACGATTGAAACCCGCAGCTTTACTCGTTACAGAATAAACTTGAATATTAATTACGAGGAGATGCTAAACCTTACATATTCTTTGGGAAGACTCTGTTTTAATCAAGCGCGTACAGTTAGAAAAGTTATCATTTGCAAGTATATACCTACTTGCATCTACTTTATTTATTTAATTCTCTGCTTCCACGTAGAGTTCCTTTTTGTTTTGGAATTTCATTAACAACGTAGTGAGACATGAATCTACAGTGATTATATGGCTATGTAACTAATACCTAAACACTGCGGCTTGTTAATCTAGTGAATAATTAACTGCCTAAATATTCGATGATCTATGCTTGCGACAAATATCTCGCCATTTCTAACAATACACCTCTTGGCATTCGTCTCAAATCTTTCCGATGTAATAACGATACGTGTCCCTCGTTATGCTACTAATAAAATTTCAAAAGGTTGCGCATTACTCACATACGTATCCAACACATTCGTAAAAGGCTTCTGCAAACGTTTAAATACTTTCATGAGCCACTGTATGTATATCGACGGTTCGATATCGTTGAACCGAGTCCTCGGTGGAACGCCAGGGATAATGGAAAGGGACAGGCCGTGTCGGCGCACGGAGGTCGAGATCGAGGCCGAGGTGAAATGTCATCGTGACTCCGGCGAAACGTCGATATCCATATTAATTGAAGCCCGCGTATTCCCCGCCGCTATTATGTACAGTTATGGGGCGTCGCGATGCAGACAGGCACGTAGCTGCGCGTTAGCTGAAACGAGCCATACAAAGCGATTTTCCGAGCCCCTCCGCGGATCCCCGCCGCATTATCGTCGAAGCCAGCGCGCGCGCAAGACCTCGTAACGAGTTATTTAACGTTATCATCGTCGAATAGAAGCGGCGCGGCGTCGGCAAACAGGACGATATAACCTCCGACATCGACGTTGCTAGAACGTTCTGTCGTTATTTCCATCCTTCGCCTCTGCATCCACCCCCGCAACCTTGACTATTTATTAGCTAATTGCTCCGCTATTTTTCGCCATGCTTTCAGCGAGACCCGGATGATAACGAACACGAGCTTAGCCGAGTGAACGCGGTTAACGGCCAATTCCCGCCCGATAACCCGACATTTTTTCCTGATCGCTCTCTATTTCGTCGCTGAGGGTCTTGCCATGCCGACACCACGGCATTTTATGGATATGTTGATCTTCTTTCGAGAACGAATAACACGACGCGTTCGAATTCCGATATTTCTACGAAGGACACGCTTTGGAATTCTAAATTATTAGGAAAGCTTCTACCCTTCGTAGAAGGTTTTTAGGTTTCCGTCCGACATATAGAATCGAAAGTATACACTGTCGTCGGATTCTATGATACTTCGCCCTGGTCCCCCTACTCCCTCGTAGCTGTCGGAAGTCACGGTAATGTAACAGAAAAGGGATGCCGTGTAACGGACACGAATGTAACTTACTGCGGCAATTTTCCCCGAAGCTTGTACGCTGGTCCTACCACTACTTTCTGCACTGCGACGTCTCCATCCTCGAAAAGGACTTCCTCTCCTAGCGTCTGCTAGCCGGCTGGCTGCTCGAAGATTCTCGCGTCGCAAAAATGTCGTTTCCGGCACGCCCGACCAATTTCCGTCCTCCGCTACTTTCTCGCGTTTAAACGACGATCATGACGCGATAACGAGGACCGAAACGCGGCAGAAGCTGCACCCTAACGTAAACGATCGTAGCTTTCGCACCCTTTATAGATCCATAACCCGAGTCTTTGTACATCTGCGGCTTTTCAATTCCATTCACGAGTTTCCCCTCTGACTCTTTCGGCGATGGTATCGCTTCTCATCTTCCGGGTCCGCGACCTTCGTTAAGGAGGCCTTTGATGACGTTCCAATTGTTTCGTTGTTTGAATTTCAGCGTAGTTACGCGCATTCTCCAGCAGATTCTCCAGCAGAAATTACAGAAATTTGCAATGGTCAAGAGCAGCGAGCTATAGTCGAATGTCCCGTTGTCTTTTAACGCGACTCTCGACAGTTAACTACCAGACAGACACACGTGTCCCGACAGAGAAAATCACGTCGTGAATTTAAGGTCGTGCGAAAGGTGATCGGAACGGAGTAGGCCTCTCGAAACCACTCACGGCAACGTTACACTCCTCTCGAACGCGTATCGTTTCCGCTACGGCAAATATAATGGAATTGGCTGCAGAGGTATGGCGTGCGCTATTCTGGTCACACGTCCGGTTACTATCGCATGACCAATGGGCAGAAAGCGTTGTCGGATCGAATCAGTTGGAAAAACCCTCTGGAGACACGTTGTTTCGTTCGAGAGATACCGGCTCTTCCTTTGAAATTTCCACGCGGAGACGAATACGTGCGAGTGACGTGGTTAAAAATACCAACGGAAGGTTTGAGCCCTTTTGTTCTCGCGAGAAGGTAACGGGAATATTCGATAGGTGGAAACGTGGTAAAAGATAGAAGTTGCTCGAGCGAGACTGCAATCAAAACTAGCCACGAAACGCCTCAGGGCTGACACGCAATCAATATTCGCCGAATATCCGAGCAAGTTGTCCGTGGGAAATTGGTCTTGGCAACTTTTCGCCGGCGAATCTCGATGACTGTTCCCTTTTACGAGCCGACCTGGTTGGTCCTTTTCAGATCCTTTCGCCGGATCCTTCCTTGAAACCTGTGCCATTGGAGCGCGAACGTTCTTTCGACGTTTTACTTAATGGCAATAGCAGGAAATCGATTCTTTCCTCAGTCTCCTGGACGCTTTATCGGTTAAACAGGAAAGGCGAGAAAAAGGGAAATATCGGACGAGATATAAAGCTTCGAGCTTCGAATACATCTATAAACTGTATAAGATATACACACCGTAAAATTGGGACAAATTCCAAAGATACTCGGCCCGTACTAAAATCATCCTTACGGACTATTGTCCGCAAATATTTGTACATCTGGAGCAATTCGTCCAAAAGACTGACATTTTTGTTATATGTGTGTATTTTTAAAATCCTCGTTTCAATTATTGCTATTTTATTCGTAGATGAGATCAGAGACTGAAATAAGTTTAAAGCGTTTCACTCGGGGCATATTTTTTGTGTTTGCAACAATTTGAAATTCTTAGAGGCGGTACCGTGCGATGCTCCTCAAAAACCTCGACCAGCGGACTCTAACTCCGTAGCTTGACAAGTGCGTTTCACCTGTAAGCGGCCTCTCAGAAGATCGGTGGCCCAATTTGAAGCGACGAATCGGCTCGAGAATGGTTCCCAGCGTTTTCCATCGATTGTTCGACGTTTGTCGGTACCGGCTTCTTAAGACACCCTCGACCACAAAGGCCAGCCGTGTCCTCTGATGTCACCGCAAAGTCATCCAGTGGCGGTATTCTCGCGTGAAAACCCCCGTGGCGACCAGCACAACACTCGTATCCGCCCTTCGGCCCAGTTTCTCCTCTCCTTTTCCCTCTTTCGTCTTCACGAACGGAAACGCGCACGGATACCTGCAGCTATCCATACAGAATCAAACCCGCGAACGCGTGAATGCGTTTACGCGCCGTTACGTGACTGAATCCACCCTCTCCGAACCTGTCCCTGACGTTCGTCCAGCGCCATTCCGCGTCTTTCTTCTTCGATGTGCACGACGGATCATCTACGAGCCGCACTCTGTCAATTCCATTGCGCCTTTGAAATCAAACGTCTCGAAAACTCGAGGAAATCCTGATGGAATCGACGAAAGATTGATTCCCGATTCCACTCTTCCTGGACTCTGCGTATTGCATCGTCGTATTAGAAGGAAAAATTGCTTACACACGGTCGTAATCGCAGCAGCGGCTTTAATTGGCTTCTACCATTACTGGACGCGTATATCAACGACGGTACGACAACCGATCCGACTTTATTGTTTGCGCGTAACGAACGAATGTCGAACAAATAACGCGTATTTGTCCAAGGAAAATACTCGCTGGAAATATAATCAAAAAGCCCTGGCAGAGCTAACGGTGCCGCAATAATGCCCGGTGCATAATTACATGCAACATGTTTGCACAGTGACCCGTAACATCTCTGTTTGCTAATCTCTTTTAATTACATTTTGTTCTCGCACAGATCGCTTTTTAATCAGTTTCCTGCCAACCTTTCCCACTCTTTGACGTCTTTGTCTCCCGATAGTTCTATAACTCTAGCGCATCGTCACGTCTCTATATCATGGACCGTAGACGACGCGTGTTCCACAGATGCTCTCTCGTCTACGAGAGCTGCTATAAAGATCGGATAATTCCTGGTGCTTGGCACGAGAATGATACAGGACGAGGATTATCAAGGCCGATGTTTCGCTCGGTCGGTGAACAAATATGCGGCTAGCCAAATGACAACTTTGCACGTTGCGTCCGTGACCGGCAAGTGCCGTTTAGGGGAGACGTTGCCTCTGTTTCGGGACAAGTTTCCGCGTAGAAGTTCGCTCATCCGCGCCGGTTCACGAGTCCTTATCTTTCCGAGCCTGGCGCGAGATAGTCCGACCTACGACTAACGACCGCGCAACTTCGTAAACTTTGCATCCGTTCGCCAAGTCGGCCGCAACCTCCGCCCCTCGTTTGAACCCCTTCACGCTCTCCTCGCGTTGTTCGCGTTGTTCGCGCGGCCGCGATCCGCGCGGAAGCTTTCAACTCGGAACGTTTGCCCAAGGTTGTTCTCACGAGTCAGCGACTTAGGCGAACGATCATCCGACGAAAATTGAGAGAGTCGAGGTCTTTCTTAACCGTGCGGCTTTACGAGTTATCTTCCTCGCAGTCTGACACCCATCGGTTCAGAAACGGAGCTCGTGTTTCGTGAGTTTACGCTTTGTCCTTTAAGTTTCCTCAGAGTAATACGGGAATATATTTGCTTTTCAATCGTCCCGTTTTCGAGCAGATCTTAACACGTGTACGGTATCGAGCAGAACTCGGAAGTTGTTAGACACTGATTTGCAACGAGCCTTCGTGCTGCATTTACATTCGAGTCGCGCAGAAATCACGGTTAACTCCGTCCGTATTGATCTCCTGCTATCCGTAGATATAGAAATTAATAATTTTAATCGCGTGTTCGATGAACGTTATAAACTTGGAAATTTGTAGCGAGCGTACATTTTCTGAAAACGAATGTATCATTCGTAAGAGACATCGTGGCATTCGTTTTGAATATTTTTGTATATATAGAGAATGAAAACTCCGGCTAAAGAATGGAAGTTACATTATTCGAGAATCAGCCACGCCTCCTAACGCTGTCCATTCTCCATTCCCAAACCCTAACATTCTCTATCGAGCGAAACAAAGCTGAACTCCCTCGTTCCATCTATTCAGACGATTCCCGGCATGGACACCCTTAACGGAGGGGCATAAAAAAAGGGGGAAGCGGAGGGGAAAAAGGCGGGCAGGTCATGGCGACCTCGCGACAACGGTTACTTCGATTTCGGAATAAAACGAGCTCACCTTTTTTCCTCTTTTCTCTTCCTCTTCTTTTTTTTTTTTTTTTTTTTTATTCCGCCACTGCGTCCGTGGCTCTCGTATTCACGCGACGCAGGTTCCGCGCGCGCGTCCTCGCCGCGCAAAAAGGGGATCGAAGTGTAAAAGCTGGCATGCTCGTTTCAAAAGAATCCCTCTTTTAATTCGACTCGCTCGGATCCGGTTGTCGGAGAGTGCGCTTCTGTGTACGTGCCGCACAGCAGCGGAGTAGAGTGGAGACGCACTCGATAATGTTTCGCGGCGGACAGAGAGACGCTTGCGCGCCCAGAGACCGGAAAATTTGCTTTTTTCCACGGAAAATGGCCGGCGACAAGACTCGGTGATCGCCGACTTTTTCGGTGTCCTGCAAAATGTTTCCCGAATTTCTAGGAACGCGAAGCGGATGTTTAGCGGAAATCAGGTTTTACCGATACTAATCTCATTGTAGTAGATCGCTTCATTTTGCATCTTAGAATATTCAAACATTCTGCCGAGGTTTTAATATTATTTGTTTGTATATTCATTATGGATCAGGTTTGGTGGACTGGCTTCTAGATTTGCACTATCGTGAGATTTTCATACAAACGAACTTTTCATTATTTTTCTCGTTATTTAGAGCTGGTGATTTGCAAAGTATAACGGTAGGTATAGGGACTACCAGAAACTGTGGAAGGGATTTTAAATAAACGATAATAGGATTTCCACTGTTACATTTAATTTCGATCGTTTGCCTCAGAGACACCCTGTAGAATTCGTTTCTCAAAGTAAAAAAGGAACTAGCACTCGTCTGCAGTTTTCTTCGCCAGCGTCTGTGCGTACAAAGGAACTATTTTCCTATTTCAATGGGTGGTTACGCTCGCTTTAAGACTCCTCCACGTTCGCATGAATATTTAAATGATCGGCTACGCTTTCAAAGTATCGAGGAAGCTTTTATCGTGACGAGAAAGAAGAAGAGAGGGAAACAGAGAGAGAGAGAGAGAGAGAGAGAGACAAGTATCGGAATTGATTCGAAACGCCAAATGTCGTTTGAAGAGTCGATCCCGCCGCGATCGACGTATCTCGTTGGCGGTACGTCAGGGAAAACGTTGTTAAACGAAAGCTTTCGAAGGATCGTTGCCGGAGAAGAGATATTACGCGAATCCGCCGACGGGAAACCAAGAGGAATGAATTATGTCGCGAAGCTGGCAGAAAGAGGCAGAAATTTCCTGCTTAATAACGCGTTAAAGCCGGAAGGAAGTATACCGGAAGCCGTGCGCCAATTTTCGACCGACGGACTCGGCCTGGAAATAAACGTAGCCCTCGTGTCCTCTCGAGTCAGGCAAAAAAGGGGTAACTTGTCTCTCTCTCTCTCCCTATCTATCTATCTATCCATCTATCTCTTTATCTATCTATCTACCACTATCTCTGAATGGCAAATTAACTCAACTTCCTCGCTGTTGAACTTTCCTTCTGTATAAAAGCACGAAGTACGTAGAGACGTTCCAGAAATTTCGAATAAAAAATGTACCGCTTAAAATAATTAGGACAAGTTATGAACGTTTCTATTGTATTAAAGATATTAAAGAAACTAAAGAGAACAATCATGAAACAAATTTGTATTCACCTGAAGTAGATATAAGAATCAACGTGATACAATCTACAATTATTTTGAACAATGTATGTGTATCACTAAATCATAACGAATATTCCTAAACATTCTCAGTCTGAACTTTTTAGTCCCAGGATGACTGGGCAAAGCGTCACTCTGTATCAGCGATTCGTAAACATCATCGACAAATCTACTTGCAGGCAGCAAACCGCGACATCGTATGATGCAAAGAAACAAAGCGACCAAGTCGGATCGAGTCCCGTACGACTCAGCTCGTTCGCGTAATCGAGTCTATTACCATTTTCTCGACTTTCTGTCGCCTCCTTAACTCTCCAGTGTCTCTCCCTTCGTCCGTTCTCTGTTCTACGCTTTCTACCGTTCTTACTCCATTCTTCGGCTCCTCTTCGATCGATGTAAATCGATTAGCCGGAAATTTCGGTTTAACGAGATCGTCTTGCCCGATTCTGGAAACGTACCGCGATGCCAAGTGGTTCGATGAAATAAAAAAAAAAAAAGCAGAAACGTCGGAATGAAAGAGATCAGAGCGGATACATCTCGATTTCGATTTCGATACGAGCCGCAATTTAATCATAGACTTCGAATCTTATTTATATGTTTGATGGACTAATGAGTATCGCTATCGATAATTGTTTCGACTTTTGCATCGTACATTCTTGTCTACTCGCGATGATCGATCGAACGTCGTCGAGTTCGACCGAGGATCGAAAACGCGTCCGTTTTGGATGAATCGGTATGCCGTAATTAAATCGTTAACTGGTCACGTTACGTGCAATTAAGCACGGTCCGATATACGGGATGAATTATGCCAGTTTCGCCAGGACGACGAGCCGGCCGCGCTGTAACAAATCCGTTTTTAAAGGTGGAATTTGATAAATGCCATGGCAAATTTCGCAGACATGCCGCGCGAAATCCGATTAATCACTAACCACGTTGAAAATCGTTCGGTTCGACCTGTTATCTCGCCACTCTGTTTGTTCGGCACAGCTTAAAAAAAAGCTCCGAGGGAATGGTTGCTGAAGAACCAGCTTCGCTTCGTACCATTATCGAGGTTCGTGCTTAAAATAATCCATACGTACATAAATTTTAACCGATTTTTGAAAAACTCTCTGCATAAGCTTTATTTTATTCTCACTTCCATAATAACCATTCGTAATAACCACATTCATCCTGATGTATATCGCTAAAATCCATTATCGAAACCACACGCCGTTTTACATTACTCAGTCGGTTTTCAAAGATCATCCACCGATTTAGCTCGAAAGCATTAAAATTCCCTAATCTATATCATAAATCATCGTTACCTAATTACCCATATACTCTTTCCCATTTGTTATACAATGACCCAGCAATCGCCTGAAGCACCATCGAATTCTATCCATTCCGTCAACAAATTCTTCTACGTATCGTTACGTTCGTTCTATACTTTTTACAATGTTATTGAAATTTCAAACTGTTTTATACAAAACACGTGACACATACACACGTACAATTTTTCTGTGGTAAGCGTTCACTCGTGAGCCACTGGATAACAATAAATTACTCACGCTGCAAATGCGAAGTTTCCTTCGTCCCTTCAAAAGATGAAAAAAAAGAAAAAGAAAGAGCGAGAATAAAATAGGAAGCCCAGTTTCTGCTCGTTGGAAATGCTGCACGTATCGCGTTGGACGCTTGGAGATAGAGCTTTAAGCTCTCGTCGCGCGTTCCCGGCAGCCTCTCGGCCCACGGCCAACCGCGTTTCCGCTGCTAAATCACGTAATGGCCGAATCCTTGCCAGTAGTTACGTTTCCAACGATACTGGAATTCCGTGGGGCCGAGTTGAGCGGTTATCGATGATTAACGAACTCGATATCGCACTTTATAAAATTCATTTCTGCGATTAGCGAGGTTCAGAGTGGATACGGTGGTTGAACCGTGAGTTTCCATAGTCGAATGATCGGTCAGGGTAAAAACCGCGAGCGTTCATTATTTGCGAATCGATATGACGCCAATAAAACAGCCATTGCGACTAACGAGCGACATTATCCGATCGGCTCGCAATCGATTGCGGTGCCTCCTCGAGACGCGCCGCCGCGCTGGCTGGGGAACCCGTCGAGCACTTTCTTGTTTGCGTGAGATCTTAAGATCGAGGGATGAGACGATTCTCCGGCGATTGGGAGTTGTTATCTTGAGATTGACGAGCTTTGCTTTGGGATAATGCTTCTGGAACAGTTTCTTCCATCTCGGATTCGTCCCCATCCCCGTCGACGGTTCGCTTTTACCCCATCGATGGCACGCTTCTTCGTAAAACTCGGCAAAAATTTCGAGAAACTGCGAGCTAATTGTAAATGACCGAGATTGTTGGCGACGAGTTTACAAATTTCGAAACGACCCACGGGCGAACAGCGAGACAGGATATAAAGGATAAAAAGGGAAAACACGAGTAGAGCAGGGATGCAAATATTATTCGTTCGCGGGTAAAAGTCCATTATTGATTTATTCCGGCAGTGTTTGATCGGTTTAATGGGATTATTAATGGCGTGGCATTCTCGCCGCCGTTAGACGCGGTTCGGATTCATCCGGGCCGATCTTTCTTTATTACGGCGGTTCGAAGGAAACGAAGGCTCGATCCGCAGGAAGGTAAAACACTGCGTCAATATTATTTCAACCCTCCTCGGCTTGATTCGGCCGGTGACTGCGGCCACGTCAGGGGATGGCTCGGCGGAAGAGGGATTGTTTTCATAATCAGAGACTAAGAGAAGAATTTCTTTTTCTCCCCTTGGAAAGAATCTTCTTACAACGACCTTGAGCTTTCCTCGAACTCGAATCTGACCAACCTGCCTCTGTTCGCGAATAAAGGAAGAAAAGATACGTTTCGAATTAATTCGACCATGTAATGGTCCTTCTATAGATCTTTTAATCTTTCCCCGTGAAGAAAATTCGACCGACTCGGTTCAGTTTACACACTGGGGGAGAGGAACCATTACGGTTGGATGAGAGGAGCAGCAGGGAATCGATTTTGAAGCGAACGCGGAACTAGATATTGCGCGGTCTGACCTCGGAATGCAAAATTTCTATGGTCGAAGGAATTCTCGCGTTCTCCACTTCCTCCGCCCGTTTCACTCCCCCGCAGCATACGGTTTATCCCGATAGAACCCGATGGAACGGAACCCCCGTGAGCCGTCCAGGAATGCCTGGTTCGCCGATTTCTGGAACTTCCACGGAGCTACCGTTCCCAGCCTACGCCTGGAACAGGAATGCAGATGGACGAACGTGGAACCGGGATAAACGCGGCGACATGGCAAAGGACAAATCTGCGAGCGAGAACGAATAGTTACAGGATGTGATCTGTGAGTTAGGACAGATCGATGAAAGATCGGTCATATTTCACCGTCGTTCGCGTATGCTTACGTATCGAAATAATTTACGATTTTGCCGTAAAGATTTATAAATGTATTTCTTCCAAGAAAACGATACGTTAGATTGATATTCGTTTGGGAAATCAAATAATCAGTGACCATATTTTTATGATTATTTTAATATTATTGTAGTAATGCCTTCGAAGATTTTCCTGTCAAAGTTAAACTTTTCTTCGAACTTTCTGAAATTGAAAATTCGTAAGTTTCTTACGCGAATAGCAATCGGTGGATAATTAAAAAGTTTCGAAACGATCTTGATCGATAATTGGAGAAGGGTACGCGACTACGGTCACGCAAAT
The DNA here is from genome assembly GCF_040668555.2 of Bombus flavifrons. Taxonomy (NCBI): domain Eukaryota; kingdom Metazoa; phylum Arthropoda; class Insecta; order Hymenoptera; family Apidae; genus Bombus; species Bombus flavifrons. The sequence goes on from NC_138454.1 coordinate 7,342,449, forward strand.
TAACCTGTATAAAATAATTAAAGCGATTCGAGACGACCATGTCGAACACGTTAAGGAAGCAAGTTCAAAGTAGTTACACGAATGGCTCTGTGACCTGCATGGATCGGAGCGACCAGCTTCCAATAGCATAAGCGTTCGTTTCAATGTGACCAATATATATCGACTGATGAAAAAGATGCACGCTCGTTAATTGGATTTCCGAGCAGCAATTTCCGGTATGCCGGTTTCGACGTCCTTCTCGATTCCTACGTTGCTTCGCCTCGTTTCAACCCCCGGTCACCAGCAAGCACGCCTGAGCACCCGATCAAATCGACGTTACAAAACCGGTCATCTATTTCTCCGGTCGAAGGAACGCGTCCCTTTCTATCGAAGACGACCGATGGTCTCGTTATTCGACTGGATGTTTGTATCTACGTTTGAATTTATGTCTGAATCTCGAAAACTAAACCTTAAATGAACAAATTTTCTTCCATATTTTGTTCTTATCTTTTCGTAAGGAATCGCCCCGTATCCGCATTTACATGTTATTCGTATTTATATTTTTATATTTTATATTGTATATTTATATTTTATTCGTAATTATATTACGTTTGATGATTAGCAGAGAAAAGTAAATTGCGATCGTGTGAAAGAACAGTAGTGAACATTACTAAATGAAATATTACATAGAAATCAGTAATAAAATGGATCGAGATACACGTTTATCGCGTATAAATGTGAGCGGCCGCGTAAGTGAACGTAGATAGGATTATTGCTTTCTACGAAACGAAGTATGGCAGAATTATAGATGAAGAAGATACTCGTATACGTAACAGCGGCTGAGTAAATGAGTGCAAATACGAGTAGTGTCATCGTACGTACGAAGGAGCGAACGAAAAGGAATGAACGTATGTATTTGAATACAAAATACGAGTAACGCATTTATAAGTGAATTGAAAAGAACGAATAAAAAGCACGCGAATGGAGTGTTTGACCAGGATGATCGTGACGTACAAAAACGTCAGAAACCCGACTGCTCGAGAATCTTCCGTCATAGAGGTCACGGATCGAATAGATCGCCACCGATTCCTTCAACTGACCACCGAAATACCCTGCAACCATCGGGAAGAATACAGCGACGGATTCCAGGAAATGTAATTTCAAGGATCGGGCCGGTTCTTGCCTCGCCGTTATCTTTCGCCTGGAGGTAATAAAACGCGACATGGTCGAATCAATCGCATTCCTCTTCCCGGTCAGCGGAGCGGAGTATCGCGTCGCGGCGGAATTTTTCCCCGCGAGCTGCAAACCGAAGACAGCGGCCGCCAGTAAATCAGCTCTCCGTGACGCGAAATCGCCGACCGTAAGTCGCCAGCTGTTCCCTTCCTTATTCTCCACCACCCTTTCTTCGTATCTGACAAACCGAAATTCTACGGTGAAAGTCGTTTTACGATCCCACCCCGAGCACCGGATCAAACTTTTCTACGCGCTGCTCCGGCTGAAACATTTCCCCCAACAACAAAGACCGGCAAATGGTTCGTGCGCCCTTCTCGCAAAGAACGCGAGAGTTACGACACGCGCTCAAACGTATCGCGTTAGATGACAAAAGCTTCCGCGATTTGGCGAAAAGTTTCCGAGGTTCGAGTTCGAGCGGACGTTTCTGGTATCGAGTGAAGATTATCGCCAGAGGATGCGTGGGAAGAGGAACAGGATATAAAAGAGACGATCGTTTAGAGGATGCGTTAAGAGCTGATCCTGTCCAGTACGGTTTTTCGATGATTCCTAACAAAACAGTAAGAAGAAGGCAAAGAAATCGCCTGAAAGCATTCTTCGGACGATCAATCCAGGAACGAAACAAGGTTTCAGGATTCATGCACAGGTATAAGGGGTAGTGACCGAGGTTGCAAAGTAAATCACGCGTGATCGCGTGATCACCTTCGAGTTCCTCGAAACGGAGGAAAGGGTTGGTCAGGCGCTTTCCAAAAACTCGAGGGATTACGTGCAGTCACGCGTCCAAGTTTTCCCGTGAAAGCGTGCGCGAGTCTCGCGTGTCCGGCAACGAATCGGGAAGCGGAACAGTGGAGCGGAAACGAGGGAGATCAGCGACACCCCCGGGTCGGGTGGGAAAGTTGGCCTGGCAATTAGCAGGCAACGGCCAGAAATTAAGTCGACCACGAAATAAACTTTCGAAACCCATGAATTAGTTGCTGGCCGCCCGAATTGTTGCCGCTTAAGTACACAGGAATTTCTTTCCGCGAACCCAATAGTCAGCGATTCGTTAACTTTTTCAAGTCCGTGCAAGTTAATCATCGTCGGGGATCAACGAACGTCCTCTCTAGCTCTAGCCACGCTCGTTCCTCCGTACTTGGTTATTTCTCCGAGTCTCATGATCGAAGAATTCGAGGAATATGTGATTAAACGAAGCGTTGTGCGATAGTGAGAACGAGTTTCTTTTTGTGCTGCTACGATGACGTTGAGCTGCTTGGACGGTTAACTGGGACCTAGTTTTCAGTGGTGAATACAGTTTTGAACGGTGGCCAACGAGCACAGCAACAAACGTAATTACGATGCTGCGGAAAAGTATCTCTAATTGTCGAATCTGCGCGGCACGCTAATGCTCGGGACTTGGTGACCCTCCAGGAGATCTTCGTAGGTAAGTCTCCACCACGTCCCGTTCTAATTACGTTCTGCGACTGGATGCAAAGTTTGTATACATTTCGCGAATGGTTACGTAAAGCGAAATAAACGAATAACAATTCATATCTCGCATCAACTCCGCCAACGTTAAAAACCTTTTTCCAAGTCGTCACCGTTTCAGATTCGTGCAGGATAGATAGACTCCAAGCTTTCAATGCGAGTAACGAAAGCTTCGGTTCAACGATATTATTAAAACCGGTGGTATAAAATCAAAATCTCCTGCACCGATTACAGCGCTGCTTGCTAGCTTCTCTTCTCGGTTTTTAAATGAGGAGCGCGGCACGTTACCGCGTTTCAATGATCGCCGGTGTGCCAATCTACGCTCGACTTGGTCGCTCCTGGCTTTATTAGGGATCTACGAAGCCACAAAACGCAAAGCTCCGTCTAGAGCAACTAGAGAAGAAGTTCGGCTACCAGCCGGGCGGACAGGCGAACGACGACGCTCAGGCAGCTCTAGGTAATACTTCTATTAAAATGCAATCTCGCGTCTTAGTCTGCGAAACTGAACAGATTCCTCCGGTATTTTCGTAGCATTTTCTTCTTATGTTCTGCTCTGTTCCATCGTCCGGTCGTCTCCACGGTGTCTGAACGTTGTAAGACGCGACTGGTTCGCGCGACTTCGCTCGCGGGTTACCTCCCCCTGCCCCCTCGTGTTTCTCGTTTTATTCATTAAATAACCGTGGTGGAATTTTCCGTGCAATGTGCCGGAGTAACTTCTAAACAGTTCTTCCGGCGAATGCAAATGCGCGTGCCGTGCTTCTGCTTCTCGGAAACGGAACGCGGTAATTAAAAGGGCACGCGCGGGACGAGTTTCCTGATGACTTCGCGGAGCGCGCTCTTCGTTCCCTCGTTAATGGGGCGCCGTTCAAACGAGCCCTGTTGCGGTTTTCGTTCGAACGACCATCGTCTCGTTCCCTCTATTTCCCTCGCCTTTCTCCTATTTATCGCAAATTTTTTCTTCTTCCCGGTAGCCCTCTCCGCCGTGCCTCCGCCGCGTTCTTTCCAGAGAATACAAAGCGCCCAACGTTTCGAATTTACTCTTCCGATGCCGTTGGCTGTTCCTTTACAGGTCGGCTCTCTTTCGAAATTCTAACGAGGAAGCCTCGCGAGCTGCCGCCTCCTTCGAAACTATGGTCCGCTTTCCGTTTAATTAATTCGCTTAATTAAAGGAGGACGCGGGAACGAGTTTCGACGAGGGCCGAGTTTGATGGATCCTCCTCCTAGACTCGCGACCCTGCCTGTTTACTGCTAACGAGAAACGGCCCGGAAACCGATATCTACCTGAGCGTTTCTAATTGCTGTAACGTCGATTCGCGCGGAAAACGTTCCAGGCGAATTTTTTTTCTACGCTCCGCGTGTATTCCTAAGTCTTTGATTATGCATCTTTTGTGAATCCGATTTACCTTCCACTCGTGCGTAACGTTATACGATACGATATTTACGAATAGTATACAACGGTATATTATACAACGGTATACGATAATCCTTAGAACGCACCTGTTTCGTATTACAACAATCTGTAGAACGTGACTTTTCCAATATACACGGTGTTCTGCTTGAAGCTTTACACGCATCTGTCGCACCGACTATTCGTTGTTCCAAGAAGTGTTTCGAGTAAAACTCACTCCGTTTCAATGAATATCTTACGATGGTCAGAAAATTCTTATCCAGGTGAACGTATCTCCGAGATTCCACGGAAGTGGAACTACAGTTGACCGCGCAAGTATTCTCATTCGCTTAAGCGTGTAATCCGCTTCGTGATAAATTCATTGATCTTAAAATGTCTTTCGAGGTAATTAAATGTCATTTATTGGCGTTCAAATAACCGATGAATCTTTAGAAGATTTCCATACTAATTCCTCGAGATCTTTCACACTCGTTCGTTATAAGGTTCCAAAGCCTGGATGTTTCGTAATTGACCGTTGATCCACTTAAGCTCTGAGCTGGAATCAGCCACGTTCGATACACGTCACAGCTTCGTAAACTCGTAGCCGGGTAATAGGTCGCGATCGATTTTATTATCGGAACACGTACGGGATGGAGCATTTCGTACAGCGAATTAACGCGAAGTAATCTCAAACGAGCCATTCACGCCGCCTTTAACCCGCCCCGAATCGTATCCACCTGTGGTCTCCGTGCTTACGGATACACCGAGAACGAAGCAGCAATTTCTGCGACGCGATCGTCCCGGAATTCATATTGGCGATCGCGCGTTATCGATGTGCGCGACGTGCCGCGAACGCTCGGCAACCGGCCGCGGAAGATGTCGTCCTACCCTCCGATGTTAGCGACAGTCGCGACATTAAAAAGAACAAGCTCGCCGCTTCTCGAATACCGTTGGAATTTCGCCGAAGAATGCCAGCTACGTGGAAATACATGGAATTGGAATAACAACGTTATGGGAAAATATTCCAGATACGAGCATACTTGAGTGCGTCGTAATTTACGAATCGGCAAGCCTGAGGTTTGAACTTTGAGTTCCGACACGGATTGCTCGCTTGGTGAGCAGAAACGAAGATCGTTCAAAGTAAATGTGTTTTAAGAAATGTATCTTCTGCAGCAGGTTCTGTTGGGATAGAAACATCCTGTGAAATTTTTCTCTTACAAAGTTCGTCGAATACGAGTGCTTTATCCTATAAGAAAAGTAAGATCCGATCGGTACCTTTCAACACTTACACTTGAAAAGGTTTTGCGTGTTATTGTACGTGTTATATTAAATATTTTGAAACTCTCCATTGGCACTGAAATGAAACGATCGTCATGATTAAATTGCTAGGTATTTCTTTCATCGCTGAATCGATGCATTGGGATTCTTTTACGACGCGTTTCCCTGTTGATCAATCATCGTTAGAAAAGTCTCGAAGGAAGCTAGAAGGAATAAATAAATCTGAGAGGGAATTTAATTCAGTTTACTGTATTAAAGCTTTATCCGGGCTGCACCGTCGGCTGTAAAAGCGGGAACGCCTGTCTTTTGTGCCAATCTACCCATTGATTTATCGGGACTTTTCTGTATCGTATCAAAGATTTCCGATAACTCGTCTCCTGTTAATACTTCACGTCTGTCGCCTTGTCTTCGCGAGTAAATCGACCGAAGAACAGCTCGTTTAAAATTCTCTCCTCTCTATTAAACAGTCATCCCATTTTTTTCAAACAAGGGGACACTTTGTACCTACCCTTCTCATCCTCGCTTCATTACTATTCTCGAGCAACAATTTGCACCAACAAATTAGCACCAGCAATTTTTCACGATCGCGGTAAAAACGTCCTCCTCTCCATTGTTTTCAGTGGCGTTCCAATAAAACGAACGGAAGGTATCCGCGAAGAAGAAGGACGTATCGATCGACTGTCGCGATAGAAATCGGTGGGAGTAACGATTTCGTTAGCGATGCCGGCAAATCGATCTGTCGTTGGGCCAATTAAAGTTTCCTCGAGCGAAGGACAATGCGACAGCGGACGGTCGTAGAGGATCCGCGTCTCGAGGTGAAAAAGTAGCCTGGTCAGAATGGCGGCAGAAAAAAGAAGGGGCGAAAGGAGGAGGAAATTAAGTGGTGGCCACGGAGTGGGACAAAACGGACCGCGCCGTGGTGGCGATCGTCGAATTCCAATGTAATTCTTTCCCACCCAGCAGGGAGAGACTCCTGCATCGCGTGTAGATGCCGAGGAGGAACCAAGATTCGCTCGATCGCTCCAGGTTGTGAATCGGCGCAACTTATTAAAAGTATCTTTAATTTCACGTTTGCCATCATCGTTATTATTTCAATGGGTCCGAATGTTTTATTTATGTCTTATTTCGTGCGGAGTGGTTTACAAAAGCTTCACGTACCGACCCAATCGTTCGGATTTCATTAATCCAATTAAAAAAGATATCGTGGTAACGTCGAGTGGCTTGATCGAGGACAATTTTGCGCGATTGACGTCGAGATATCGAGCACCTATTTAGCTATTTATTATGCGGCTAATGAATGGGAAAGCAGTTAATGAGGAACGACGAAGAGGCAGCTGAAACAGATCGGATCGAAGGTTGCTGCTTTCTATAAATACGGTTCGTGATATCGTCGATGATCATGGCGAATAATGTGAAACCTGACGTTACGATTACTTCCGTTCAAAAGTTTTATATTACATTACCCGAAAAATCGGAACTTGACAAATTTTTGCAACACGTTCACGATTCGAACGGTCGAATTTAATCGGTCAATCACAGTCGGTAGCAATCTTGTCCTGACAATAACGATCGAAAATTCGGATCTAAGGGATGTGATTGAGGCACAGAGACGAAGCGAGAGGACGTAATGGCAGGGGAGGAGACGGTGCGTCCCAGATGGACGCACTTCCTGGCTCGGAGGTGCAGATGCGAGAGCAGCGATTAGAGACTAAGAGCCGTGCGAACTGGAGATACGATAGAGGAGCTGCGTGTTGTAATAACATGCCGTGCGCGTCTAACGGGTCCTCACGCGTGTGCACGCCAGTGTATTGGCCGCTTGTACAGGTTCGGCGTGTACAATGTACAGTGTACAGTCTCGCTATCGGCCTTTCACCTCGATCCCTCCCCCTCTTGTTCTGCTGGCCGCACTCCATTACGCTCGCTGATTATTCGGCATTGTCCACCTGTAAACGGCGCATATCGACGCGTCCGTTGCCGATCCGGCCCCGCGAGTAGCTTCTCCTGTTAAGGGGAGGACTTATGGACGCGCACGCCATCGCCTCTGTGTCCTATCATTTATCTAAGGACACGGCCTCGTCGACGATCCTCCAGGGAACGCACCTATACGCCGATACAAGGGAGAACAAGCGAGTTAAGCTTAAAGCTTGTCGCGGACGCCGTTGGTTTATGGACACCGTGTGTACGCGTGTTAGAGATAACGCGAGGAATTCTTCGTTAGATGCGCGCCTCTATGAATAGGAGCAAGTTGAACGAGTGATTAGCGGGGAATGCTTCCTGATTGGTCAGTTGCTGGAACGATCTTTGCGTTAAGAAATATCGTGGGAATGAAGGAATTTTTTCGAGAGCTTTTGCATCGGAGTAATTGACACGAGAACGAAGAGTATTTAGAATAGAGCAACGGAAATTTTACGAGTGCGAAAGGTCGCGAGGTCCATGGCCACCCAAGAATTTGAATGGACACGCTTCAGCGTCTCCTTGCAATGTACAGAGAAACACAGAAAGGAAGAAAATTGCCATTTTGCGTTGCGATAGATAGAGATACTGTACCAGTTGGTCGAAAAATACAGCGCGTTGTTGAGATTCTATTTTGAAATTAGCCGCAAAAGTTCCGAACTCTGGCGGATGACATGGTGGCTACTATCTGCAAAAAGCGTAGCGGAAATTCTTGTTGGAATACGAAACGAGCCATTATAAAGGAACAAACGGGGTACGTCTTTGATCCTCGTAGGTCCCTTCGTAGGTAACCGCAGATTGTTGCCGGCCCCCGGCAAATTTGGGGGCCTGATTCTGCCAATCCACGTCCCTTCTGTTTGACTAGACTATCGCTAATGAGTCAGTCAGGGCCGATGGACCGCGACCAAGCCTGGGAGGATATGTGGGATGGGCCGAAGTCCCTACCATCAAAGCTAATATAATTATTGCGCGCAGGCCACGCCGAGCAAACGGCTCAGGGATACAATCAGGACAATCAGCATGATTGGCGGTATCAAGTGTACACACGAGAACCTCGAAAGCTTTTGGTCACGAACCGTGTCACGTAGTGAACGTTGTCGTCTTCTTGGTACGATGATGTCCTCGCTCCTACGAATTCCCGTAGCATTCTTCCTGGAATTCGAGGGTAGATGACGAATAAACGAAAAGGTAAACTGTATAAGAACGATCGAATTGCTTTTGGAGACGAACCGCGTTCAAGAAGATACTTCCGGTCAGAGAACGGCCAAGCTCGACGAAGATCGCGGAATATCTTCGTATTAACGTTCGTACGTCGGATAATAAGACAGAGGAGTGACGAACAGAACGGGGTAGCCGCAAACAGTCAGCAGAGGACTTGTCGACGTTAATGAAAAGCCGCAGAGCTAACGAATCGAGATGGGAGAGCCGCCTTGTGGATCGAATCGACTGTACGCAGAAATTCGATCCTGTCGGTCGGTCAGTTCGCCGAACCGGTCGTGTCCATCGCAAAGGGATTCTGGAGATTCCCTGGGAGCAAATCCGTGGCTTGTTTACGCGGCATATTTGCGCTGATCGATCCATCCGTCGTGCGCCTAATCGAAGGGACGCTTAATGGAATTTGCCATACAAGGGAATAATTTCCTTAGCATGGGAATCGGCCTTCCGCGATCGATGCCATTTGCCACCTGCGTTTGATTAACATCGGTCGTGAGACACAGCCGTACTCGTCCGCTAAATTGTCGAATTACGCCTGCGTTGGGTTATCCTCCCTTGAATCGGTCGAAGATGGACGGCTCCAATAGGACTCGTGTATTTTCCTTCGCCATTTATCAATACCGAAGTCTGGCTCGCGATCTGCTACAGTTCTAGGCCAGGATATTGGCGACGATTCATTTTATCTTTGTGATTCCAAGGTACAATTTCCGATTTTTTCATCGATTATTCATCTTGTTCGTCGATAGGACCCGAGCCCGCGACCTTAAGAAACTTGAAATCTCGGCGAAAACTTTTACTCTTGACCTTCGAGTCGAGATAACGGCATTCGACTCTTCCGTGATTCTTCGTTTTCTATCGAAAGTAGATTCGAGGTCACGATTCTACGAAAATTGAAATCACAAGTTTCTACCTTCGACTTTCGATGTTAACTGTCGCAAAAAAATAAGAATTTAAAAATGTACGATAGCATAACGTTTTAGTCTTTTACTACGATATCGCCGCCCAATTAACACTCAGAGCGAGCTTTTGTTCCGACAACTCGAACAACCGGTTATTAAAAACCGGCGGTGGTTATTTGTTCGCTGGTGGAAAAGTTTGCTGGCCACAATGGAGGGAAAATGGCGAAACGCTGTGTAACTCGTGTACCGCGGAAGGCAAACACCGAATCGCGGTCCCGCGGCGCACTGGAAAATGCAACTTATTGTTCGGTACAATTGGCGCACGTTTAAACGCGTGCCTCGTCGACGGAACGCAGGAATTTCCGTTTCTATCCCAACGAAACGCTGGGGGAAAACAAATGGAAACGATCGCGTGAGAGAGTCTTGTGGAAAAGCATCGCTCCAAGCTTTTTTCGGTGATGGTTTGTGATTGATACGCGTCATGTCTGAAGGACTTGCATCGATGACGATGTACTTCGTGTATTTCCCGTGATGCTCGCTATCATTGCATTTTTTTGATAGCACTTTTCCAACAATGCGATCGCGGATTGACTTGATTATCGATAAATTGCTTTATCAATAAATTGTTCAGAAAGTACCTAACGCTGAAAGTCTTTTACTTGTGTATGAAGGAAGAAACGTATCTTGGTACGTTTCTATCGAATTAAGTCACAACGTAAAATAATGACATATTATATTTTATACGTGAAAACGAAAGGAAGTACTGAAATATAATAGAGTGGCAGTTTGTCATGTAATTAATAAATCATAAAAGATTAATTCGGAGATTTGCTTTTAAATCAATCAAGAATCCACCGAAGCTGGATAAAATGAGAAATCACGTGGCTATAGATTTACGAAAGCAGCAGAACTGTGGAAAATGTGAAGCTGATGCGTGCGGAGCAAATATCGACAGGCGGCTAGTTAAACGAAAACCATTGAAAGTTGCAGGTCGGATATCCGCTGTAAAGCATCGAGTATCGTTAAGCTCCATCCGTTGAATTCGGCAAGAATCCTTTATCCCGATTCGCCGGAGAAGGTGGACGTGAAGCGTAGGTACTGTTAAATAGACGGCGTGGGTGGACTAGCCGCGGCGCGATCCAACCAGCTGGAAGCGGCGATAACCACGTAGCGAGTTCGGTAGCCGAATTCGAAATTTAACCAGTGGCAATCTCGCGAAGGAGCGCCGCCATTTCTTCCAGTTCTCGATGTGGCCCGGTCACGTATTCTCGGTACATTTCCCGAAGTCTTCGTAGACTGGCTGCTCGTCCTTAAGCGCGACAAGGAAAAATCGCAAGGATCTGATCGATCGATTCGCGCGAATCCTCGTCCGATTGTCCCCGTTGCTTTAGTCCTACGGAGTTGACGATGATGATAGGTCTCCTCTGCTTATCTATCATATTAATGGACGATGATATTTGTGTCAGAGATGAAACTTTCTGGCATGCAGAAATCCCACAAAGAACATCGATACATCCATAAAGGAGCAAATTCCTCGCAAAGCTCGTTATTTCCAATCGACCCAACACCTCCACAATACACATCGAATTACAATACCAAAGACGAATATCCGTCTACAATCGCGTCTGTTGGTCGCACTTCGATCTCGTCGACGATTTACGATTTAGAAATTCGGCATCTGCCGACGAGAATCGGATAAAACGAGCGTGAAGGGGGAAAACGACGTTGCAGCTGGGAAATGAACAAAACCGTGCATCGGTACGAGCAGAAGCGGCTAGAAAAATGCGTCACGGTCGGGTTTTCCGTGAAAAACAGGAAGGAACGATCCTTGGTACGGTAAATTCGTGAGCGATTCCGCGATTTCACGGTCAGGATTCGTCACTGCGTGACCGGTCGGGGAGGAGTCGGACACGGGGCGCGAATTTTCAATACGATTAACTCCCTCCTCTCGTTTCTCTCTCTGCCTTTCCATTCGCGGAGGACAATGCCGGACCCGTATTATGCACGCTCTTTTCGGCGTTACGTTGCGACGCGAGAACCAGGCCAGTCCTCCCTCTTTCGCCTCGAAATCTCTCGCTACGATCTTCCACGATGGATCGACTACCTGCTGTGCTCGAGGTGCCGAACCGGTGAGGGCGTTAAGGTGCGTCCGACAGGCCCGTACATAACTTCCGAAGAGCCCTTCTCCGCTGCTTCGTAAGCAAAAATTCAAATATTCCATCTTACTCGTCGCATAGTAAACGAAATTAAAGATTTTGCTTGGTTAACGTATTCGAGGCTAACGTATTCTGACAAGACTGTCTCCGGTAGTCGAGTTGTTTCGTACACATGGTCCCGTGGGTGTTCAGCTACTGGAAAAATATCACTCAATATCTGAGTTATTATTTTCGAGCGAATCGAGACTTTGGGAAATCTTCGTCAATATTGGTTAGCTTGTTCGACGACTGAAGTTCCAATATGCTGACGAAATTTCAGGATGTAATTCTTATCAAAGAATTTCTATCATATATTGAATTGAATTCTCTATTCACGAAACCGTAGAGTGGCACGACCTCGGAGGAACTTTTGTTCGAACGCAAGCAATTTCTCGAATATTCGCCGATATCGAGAATTCCCCTTCTTCTTTGAAGAAGTCGCAATGATCCGAGGTTGCTGAAAGTGTCTCGAAGTGGTGAACCTAAATTACGAAGTTCGCAAAGTCATTGGGTACGGCGTCTTTCGCCTAAAGACACCGCGAATAACCTTCCACGATAACCAGCAGAGTTGATAGAACGATGGAAAAGAAGGAAATTGGTAAATATGAAGACAGATTGCTCGTTCCCCCATAAAGTACAGCCCTGTCGACGAACCGAGGTCTTCCGTAGCGGTGAGAGTGGCAAGTCACCGCCTTTAAAGGGCTGAAAGACGATAGAATGGGAACGTCGATAAAGGGCCGTGAACGCGGACAATTCCCGATCGTCTCGATGATCCCTTTTCGAAAGGGCTACGTGTTTTTTGCCCATAATTGGCGACGATATTCTTCCTATTCTTCTTCTGCCACCGATTTTCTCAACGAAAACGTTTAACAACTTCAACCACGGGAAGCAATAACGACGATTAACGACAATGGCGTGCGTCTGAAACAAGGAGCGGGAAGCTGGATCGTCTACGAATGAAAATACGTTTTCGTTGAAGGAGAGAAGAGAGCACGGCCCGTGAAGATCCTTTGTCGCCAGGAAGAGTCGTCGCCGCATCCACCGGCTTCGCTGGCGTGTTATGAATCCCAAGCCGCTTCCGCGCTCGAAAACATTCTGAAATTTTAATTAACATCGTCACTCTAGCGTGCCCGTCGCGATCCCGGCCTCATTGTTGTCTATACAATGAACGCATCGAAGATCCACCGACCTGTATCGAGAAGCTGATTCTAAAGACACGGAGGACTGGACGCTGCTTCCTCGCGAATGCTCTCCTGGAATCCCAGTCCTTTGACATTCACCACCACGGAATTCGATAAACTTTCCGCTTCCGCGTATACGTGTAATTCTTGCAAGCCGCAAAATTTACACATTTCTACGTTTCTAGAAAATAAACGCGAACGTAACAAACGAAACGCATGGCTTACTCTTCTCTGTTCCAAAAATACGAGCCGGTATAAACAACTCCTTCATAAGCATAAGAAGCTAGAATTATTTCGGTCATACGAGCTTCAACGTCCGGCAATATAATTTTTCGCTTTGCACAGAATAATCAAACTTACGTGATAAGAACGAGAAAATATCGCGTACTTTAGATCCAGCAAGAAAAGATAAGAAAATCGATAATATAGTTCGAAGAACTGTGGCAAAAACCGACAAGGTTCACCGAAACAGTCCAATCCGTAGAAGACGCCTCGTTCCCATCGCTAGAGCGATCCTTATTCGCGATCACTTATGCATGTATGCAACTGTAATGCATACATACATATATGCAGCAGGTCCCGATGCACATTACACATAAGGGAGCCATCCCTACCGTGCGAATTCTCGCAGGTGTCGGTGGGCCGTGGGCCACGTAGGTGGACCGATAGCATCGCGACTCTCGCGGTTCCCGGAATGGCCTCCCGCGAGCCTCTTGAAGAAGAAACGTTTGATTCCGAGCGCGATCCACCAACGCCACGTGGTAAATCGTCTTCACGGGAAACCACGCGAGGCGTTATCGCTCGCTTAGACCGCTCGTAGCGAGTCCAGCTGCCGACCCGAGTCCCTTCGCCTCGAACAAATTGGAACGTCCGTTCGCGTATCGCGACGAGATGCAGCATGAAAATCACGCTAATTTTCAGGGTCAGCCTCGTGTGCCTCGTTACATCACCGCGGGACGCCTGGCCCCAAGCCATTCAGAGGCAGTCAAGGTGTGGTCGTGGGGATTCTTCCGGCCCCCGGCTTCGTTCTTGATTTCTTATCGTGTTTGTTGGGTAACTGGGTTGTGCGGCAGTAGAAAAGGGCCTGGGTGATGTATGGAGGATGTTACGAGTCAACGCGAACAATGTTGGTAGCTTCTTTGGTAGTTAAAGCGGAGATGCATCGGTGATCGAGTTTCACGTGTATACTCCCTCCAATTGTTTGATGTTGTAGGAGAAAGTGTGTGGTTATCGTACGATCGACAGCTAGAATCTTTGGTACTTTTTTAATCGACACCTGCTAGAAATTTTGAGAATTTTGCGAATGATATCTTTCTGTGTTTGCTTTTTATAATCGAAGAAAAGCCGCGTTATCTCCCTCGTCTTAAAATTCGTCGAAAGAAGTCAACCTTCGGTTTGCGATCGTATCACGATTGCAGTTCAACAAGATTCGTTAACCACTAACTTTCTTGGCCGATTCGATGTGGTAAATAAATGGAAGTCTACAGATACGAATGTTTACGGCGACGATGAATGCGCAAATATGGTCGACGGTTTGCGAAACAGAAAGCCAGGTGGCCGGTCGTTCGGTAGCCTGGAGCTTCGGATGGAACATTGTCGAAATTCGAGCTCGAAGGAGAACCTGTTCGAAAGCCACTCTAATTTTCTGCGATCACCGGTCCCTTCCTCTCTCTTTTTCGATGTCCGTTCAGCGAAACCGGCGACCGCAAGATATGAAACATTGAGATGTCCATAATCGAGCGTGGTTCAGCGAAATTGGGAGGTAAACGACGCGCAACATATGCCACGGATTCGATTGCACTGCCGCTGCCTTCAAATTGAAATCAGTCTCACGAACTCGTCATTTTGCTCACCCTCGGCTGGTGCCATTAATTTTTTGCTTGCTGCAGTACATCGCGCTCGAATTACTACTTCTTCCGCGTGCAACGGAGAAGTCTCCACTTCCGTGTTGCGAAATAACGTTTAAGTAGAGGATTGCGAGTTCTTCGAATTTTACATCCTCCAATTTTGTGCGTTGTATTCTTCTTGTAATCCGCATAATCTTAGAAGTAGTCTATAGTTGCACAAATATATACCGCACTAAACTGAGAACCATTAAATATTGAAATATTACTTGCTTTAATAATCACACCTTTGGCATGCATCAAACTTTGGCAACTTGTGAATCGCGTCGTATTGAAATTCCCCTGTTTCATCATACAGCGATGTTAAAATCAGAAAATCAAGAAAGCTCTATCTCCATGTCATGTTTCGCCTCTGTAACGTTTATTTATTTCAACACGTACCGGATGCCTTTTCTCAACCAAATTCAAGACCTTTCAAAAGCTTCCTCCATCTCAAGTCTCAAAGGATCTCTTTAAGATGTTCGGGAGATCGTAGAAACTGATATGTGACATCAAAGAAACGCGGTTAAACGTTGTAACACGAATGACCGTGTCACGTTCGGCGATCGACCAAGTGGAAAAGCCAAGCAACAGATCGAACTTGGTTCGGTCGAACGATCGAGGAGCGGATCTAGGCTCGGCCTGAGCGCGTATTTCGCAAATCCCGGCATTGTGGCCCGGTTAAAAACGGTCGAGCAACGACATGCCGGTTCCCCCCGACCGATCATGGTGACACAATGCACGAGAATCGGTCGGGCCTGTTTACATAACCTGGCATCTGTCACAACTGTTTATGCCGGCAAAGCTAGATTCGTTTCTAAGGCAGCCTTAAGCTCTCGTCTGGTCTTTGTAACGCGACAATCGCACAATGTCCCCGCGCTTCAGTCACGCTCGAGTGGCTCGGATCAGCAAACACGTATCCTCGTTTGTTCCTCCGCGACCCACGAGATTGTCGGGAACACTCTTTGGTTTTCGTGACCGTCAGGACTCGTTTCTGTGAACGCGAGAACGTGAGGATGAAACTGGTATCTGTCAGCGGCACGACGATTATGGCTGTTGGTTAAAGAATAGATTAAGGTTCAACTATGATTACACTGGATGCGTCCTTCAACGAATTGAATACGTCCAAGCAACCAAATATGTATAGATTTTTACGAATGTATGCGTTTCGGTGTTTGAATGTTTGAACGACGATTCGTCAGCGTCCACTGTAAACGTAGCGATATAAAGATCGGGAAGATCGTTTTGAAAAAGGAGCAACTTACCTTTGAACGATTAGCCAAAGTACATACTGTACGAAGTATCTTGTAATTAGTAATGGTAATTGTATGTATCTTGGTAATTAGTTAGGTTGCCTGTATCTTGAAAGATTCGAAAATAGGATGACGTTCCTGAAAAAACATTTGAGACTTGATCGAAGCTGTGGTTACAGTGGACGCTGACGAATCGTCGTGGATAACATTTATAAGAATCTATATAGATATTTCATTGCTCAGATATATTTGTCAGAACGACAGTTCGTCATAAAACGCGTCCGCTATAATTCTATATGTCACAAGAAGTTGAAAGAAAATATCTACATAGTCACTCGAGTTTGTCCTGCTTGTCGACTAACGGTGAACCGTAGCAACAAGCTAGCGAGAAAATCGTGCTCCATCGGTGGTCGTCTTGATTCACGATTCGCTTGCAAAAGTAAATGGCAGACAGGGGACGGATCGCGATTGAAATTACAAGCTCGCCAGTCCCATATATCGCGTCGATGGAAAGACATGCTACATCTATGCGGCCTTCATTATAGCGCAGCAACGTGGAAATTACGCGGATGTCCTCGATGGAAAGAAACGCTAGGAACAATATGCGAGCAATAAACAAGCTGCCATGATATTTACACCTATCGCGAGATCGTTGTCTTGGAAATTGCTCCAATGTTCTCCTTCTAGTTGGCGAATTGAGCGCATGCAAGTACATTTTCAAACACTGCTCTTTCGTAATCGATAAAAATTGCTGCTTTATTCGATCAATATATCACTGCAGATTTACTTTAGATTTTCGTGCAGCGCGTAAATCTATCAAGGAAAGGGAGCAGATTATAGACGATTCGTTTTACTCCTTCCTTGGTTAGCGGTACGGTAAACAGCGCCTTCTTCCCGACGATTACTCAACCCAGGCCCCATAACAACAAATCAACTACTCCTGCCTCGAGATCCATCTGAAATTCACATCGTACATGCTGCGTGATCGGTACTTGGTCCAGCAGAAGTATCGCGAGTTACGCGTTTCCGGGAGCCACAAGTTTTACCACTCAATTCCGGGAAGAGCTCGAAACCGCTACGCCCACCGTCTCTCCATCGACTCGATCAATTTTCATGATCCACCGTGTCTTAGTTTGCGAGTATAAGTTTGGCCAGGAACGCATAACTTCCGCTAACTTGCAATACCTGGAACCACGATAGTTCTGAAACGAGTCACGGACTCGCTGCAAATGCAAGTTGGTCGGTCACCATGGACGACTGCATTAGTGGTTGCTTCTCTTCGCCGGAAGCGGCGCCATCTTCCATTACGTGTACTTTTACGCCAGTTCCCATGACGAGCGTAAATTCAAATAAGAAAGAACTAACACGCTGGCTTATTACGCCGAATATATCCCACCGGCTAATAACAGCCAGCCGACTGCTCCTTTTTTCATAATCGCGAAACCCCGTCCGGGAACTTCGTGCGCGGCTCCTGCGTCGGGCGAACACCGACCACCATTTGCAAGGGTAATTGCAATAGGATAAACGAGGCTGGCCCGCGTTATTGGATTGTGTCGAATCCACCGGCGCACCGAATTGCCCGGTGACGACCGATTCGCGATGCTACGAGGAAATAATATCGTCGGTTCAGTGCGATCATTCGTTAAGGAGGGGAAACCGTATCGGCGAGATTATCCCGGTGATTCGCATCTGCAGTGTACACGATGGTTTGATCATCAGTTTGGCGAAGCTAAATAGTTGTGCGGTTCGCGGAGATCCGAAGGGCTTGCGGCGAGTTATTGTCTGGATTTTAATTAGATTTTTCGCCGCGGTGAAGAAATAATTGGAAAGAGCAAATGGTTAAAGCGTAGAGGCTAAATTTGCTTTCAGGTCTCTTTACAATTGGAGAGACATTTTAGTCTTTGTTCTGCCGAAGTTAACCTCGTCATTGCCATCTAATTATTAAAGACTAAAGTACATAGGGGAATTGCGAGCAATTGCTTCTGGAAGCACAGCGTAATTTTTTCATGAAGTAAATATACGATAAAATGGAGTTTGATTGAAATATACATGTACTGTAGACGAAATATTCTCATCGTGCAAAAAGAAAATTCCTGTACTCCCACGAGACGTGTAAATACCAATATGAAGGCGACAGAGGCTTGACGAGGACCATTGCAGCCATGGTGACGCGTCGTTCCGAATATTATTCTTCCAGTCAAGGAGACTTATTTTTCTCTCTGCCTCACGGCGCCCTTCTACTCTTGAGAAGGCCCTTAGAAATAGCGATGGCACGATAGAAACAAGAAGAGAACACCGTCGTGTCTTATCGAGACGGATAGGCTTGTTTATCTTTCTGGATGAACATCTTTGGAGCTTTTTCTCGTTGAAGGGCGAGACGAAGACATTCTTGGATGGTTTAGCTCCATAGTTATGATGACTGTAAATTGAAGAGGTTTTATTAAGCCCTTGGTATCCTCTTTATACGTAAACCTTATATTAATCTCTGTAGAATCTCATAGAGACCAACGTTAATAAAACACAATATCTTACGAAGCTTCAACAATTTCACGATATTAAAAACTACCCTCTGATTAAAACAAAACAACCCCCGCGATAGAAGTTCATAAAGTGCAATCGCGTCACAGAGCAGCACGGTCTCAAAATCGCTTCAAAGAACCCGCTTGCCTTTTTCCAACAACCATCAGGCGTGCGAAAAACAGAGACATCGACGATATCGAATCAAAGTACGCGCCGCAAAATTCGAAAACATTTTTCCACAACGGTGATTCACACAGAACCGGCTTTTTTTTTTTTTTAACAGAGGAAGAGCTGAGGAAAAGAAATATAATTGAACTCTGTGTCGCGTCCAGCAGGGTCAAAGGGTGGAGGCGCATCTGCCACCCACGCCCCCGACCAGCGAGATAGATCTTGCTAATTCAGCTGCACTCAGTGGCCGGTATATACCCGCCGGCGTATACCGCACTCTTTGACGCTCGAGGCACACCTACCGTTCGGTCCCTACATAATTTACGGAGATGAAAAAACGCGAAAAAGTTAATCAGCCGGCCTCAGCTACACACCTTCGACCTTTTATTCAAACTTTTCTCCACCTGCAAACCGCGTTTCGCCTTCCGGTTCGCCATACTTTCGACTTTTTGGCGTTCTTCGTGCTTCTTTCGATCAGATAGTCTTTTTCTTGGTTGAACGTTGTTTCCGGATACATCAAACTTGTGATCTTTTCTTTATAAGTGATACGATAGTTTTGAACGAAAATTTGAAGGTACAAGTTTTACGACGCGAAGATCATGACTTTAAAAGTTACGTGTGACACGTGTAAACTTGCGTGCGTTGTCACGAACCAGATTAGGTATAATTAACGTTATTCAAACTGGCAGATTTGGTTCCTATTCTTCTAAAGCTATTATACGATTGAAGAACAGGCTGCAAGTTCGGCGTTAGGTCCCATAACCAAGTTCAACTTTCTCTTTTTTCGCTCCGCGATTCACTTTCGCTTTCTATCTATGGAAGCCTGGCCTCTCCCTATTAGCAGCCTGGAGCCCTGGTGTTATTTATCGAAGCAGCGTCGGGACGTCTAATTAACAAGCTGCACGGAGTCTGTCGTGAGATTAGGATTTACAGCGGCGCGATCCTGACTCGACTCGGGGACCGCTGATCGCTCCGTGTCGACAAGATTGCGTGTTCTCGCGTCGTTCGATCCTCCTTTCGTTTGACAGAGGGTCGAGGATGGATTGACGGAATGGAAACGGCCGATGGTGGGCACAAGTGACTTTCTGCCGATCGAAATGGCTCGCAATTCGGCGATATAAATGTACGTCGAGCATCGGGTTGCCTAAGGTCTCCTGGTATAAGGTGTTACCTTTGGCAAGGCTGGTTTAAATGTCGTGAAACGTGTTCTTGGGATCGTATCGGAGGTTGGAGAACAAGCTTGCAAAGAATGGCTGCGTTTCTCGTTAAGATATCATGCTTTGCATGCGGCAAACAACGACGATCGATCGCCGGTGGAGATTTGATCGGTGAAACACAGAAGAGGCGTGGACGAGAAGGGTCGCGAGTCGAAGAAGTCGAAGGTGTTTCATAATGGTTCTTACTGTGACCCGGATCGTCTTCACGCCCACGAAAATCGGCTCTTTAAATAATTTTTAATCGACGAATCTCTTTCTCTTCTTTTTACGCTCTAAAAGTATGTTAGCCAGAGCAGTTAAAAAGGAAGAAATATTTGTCCAGGTAGAGTTCGCGGTCGTTAGAGCGAAATATAACGAGACCGCTGGTTCTCAGAGGGCAGTAGCTACCAGGTAAGCAAAAGTTTGAACAACCGACAAGTGGCTATTCTCACGCAGGCGGTTTTGTTTCAGGAAATATAGTTACCTCTCTCAACGAACAATTTTTTGCGATTATTCGAGGTACAGGATTTAGGCGCTTAATAATTATGCGATTAATTACGTACAATTATCAAGGAATACATAAAGTTATAATCACTCGGACAAAGTTCAAAGATTTCATCGTGGAAACATAATGAGCTAGAGAAATGCGATTCATCCTTATCGCAGGTTTTCTTTTATTGTAAGGATTTGTCGCAAGGAGTGTTTAAAATGTTTTCGACTCAACAAACAAATATCCGTCAACATATTCTCGTTTTGAAGATCGCATGGAGGAAAATCTCGGACAAGAGATTCAAGTCGGATTATTAGTTGGCTTTGCGGGCAACGCTTCGAGACTCGCCCTTCGGCTTAAAGACAGATCACGCACAAATAAATTTTCGTTCACCGGAACTTCCTGTTCGCCTCGATCGAGTGAATTCTAGTTGAGAATTTGTTCGAGATTACTAGACGCGAAGGGAAATTTCGGTTACCGTAATTCATGATAGACAGAACTGTCGAGGAGCGAGAGAGTATTTCCCCTCGTTTTCGTTCATTCCTGCCACATAAATCTTCTAAACGTCTCCATATCGAGAATACGTTTATGATTTCTGTTTGTTAAAATATTTTACTTCCGATGCTGCATTAATTCGCTATTAAAGGGCAAAAGTCGAGACGAGCCACACAATCGGTTAGAAAAGTGATTCGAAAGAGAAGGAAAAGGTCGTCGGGAGTTTTCACCAACGAGAAAAGGGAACAAGAGTAGAAAAGAGAGGAGTCAGGGCCAATTATTTCCGCTCAGTTACACTAGACGTAATCCCAGTTAAACTGTTTGTCGAATCATATTGAATTACCTAGCTCAGGGCAGCGATCCTTTGTGCCAGAGGCCTGAGGGATCGCCGTCCAGATTAGATTAATTCGGCTGATTTTATTAGGACGTTTCCAGCGGCTTGATGCAGCATGCTCGATGCCAAAGCGGGGAGGACAGTCCTCCTCCACCACCCTACGGTTTCTTCTTCCTCTTATTCCCTGTGTTCGCCTTCTCGCTCGCCAGGTGCTCCCTTGCCCGGTTTGTTCTTTATCTTAAGGACACGGTGACATTCCCTTCGAGAGAAAATCTCATTTCGCTCTCCATACAGAGCCACTCTCTTTTTGCTTCTCTCTGACAGAGAGCCCATCGGTTTAAACCTGGAGAAATTAGTACCGCTTTACGGTTCCTTGAGCCTCACCAGGATCCATCCCTCGTCGTTTGGCCATCCGCATTTAATACCGACGAAAAACTCAGCTCACTGATTCCCTGTATACCAATGTATTACTGCCTATTTCCTTTTGATTGTATCGGTGAGCTGCAGGTAGGCGAAACACCCTGGAACTAGGTCTCTCTCGGGGACAGGCCTCTGTATTCCGCGTTTATCCAGCGACAAAGCAGCCCCTCTTGTCGCGTTGCGTTTGGTCGCGCACCGCTTCAACCAAACGACGAACCCTCGCTCCGTATGGAAACAAACAGACATCGGTCGATCTGTGACGAATAATTTTTACGCTAATTCCGAACCGCTTCCAATGCCATTACGGGCTACCAGATGTCTCCTAACGGAGAATTCTGTGCCCCAGGCTTCGAAACGGTAGAACCAGCTTCGTCCTTTCGTTACTCGCCCCGTAACCACCAACCGTTCGAGAGAGACGTTGCTCTGTCGGTGGCAAGTTACATTCGCGAACGGTTTATAATTGCACGGTTCGCGGCCAGTTCTTTCGCGCTTCTCCTTTTTGGCCACGTCAAACCGGTACTGGTTCGAGTTATCGCGTGGCCGCGGGCGTTCGTTCCTTTGACGATGATTTAGCGTTTCCAGCGTAGCGCACCGCTGTGGTTGTTCCATCGTACAGCCGTTCAGGGGATTTATCGAAACGGTCGATGCGTTTATGGGTTGTTCCAATTTGTGGAAAAAAGATGTCGCGAATGGGATCGGCGACAGTTGGAGAGGAAACGTCGTTTCCGTCACGAACGACGACGACGATCTTCGACTGAAACGACGCGGAACCCACCCTGGAGGAGCACAATTTAGCGGCAGCAAGGTTCGTGCAGCCGCGAGGTACAAAGAGGCGACGGGAAAACACACCGGTCCCCGCCAAATATTTTCATATTCCATTCGCGACTGCTACTTTTGCTCTCCTCCTTTTTTCTCGCGGCCGATACCAAAGGGTATTGGGATTTATAAGGAATGAAAACTTCGCCAGCCCGAGAGAGCAGTAGCCAAGGAAGGAAGGAAGAGGCCGGAAGAAAGGGGGTTGGTAGGTGGAAAAGCAATTTAAATTCCGATCGTTCATAAAGCGAAAGATCTCGCTTCCTTTTCCTCTCTCTCTCTCTCTCTCTCTCTCTCTCTGACTTCCTCGTTCCTTTTCGCCACTCGCTCTGGTTTTCTTTCCTCCTTGTGCCCCACACCCTCTGCATCCCTTTCTTATTTCCAAACCGCATTCTATTGCGATTGCCGTTCTCGAAAAATGAACGCTCGCAAAGGAAACGCGTATAGAGGCATTAAACGATTGGCTGCTGTATTTGTCGTCAGCTAGGACTTCACTGGGGTGCAAGATTCGCCACTGTACGAATATTGTGCGGAATGTTATGGCCTTTGTGCCAGCGTGAACCTTAAGCGTAGGTACGTTTCGATAAAAGGATCTTGAATTTTGTAATCTCTCGCCTAGCACGAGTGTAGGGGAATTTCCCCCTTTTGTTTCTTTGCTCTGACGACACGTGTTTTCAATCGCTCCGTTTCTTAATTTGATTTCTCAACTCCAATTCGAATTCGCTACAACGAAAGAAAGAAAGAACCTTTACGAAAATCTGCGATATAAGTTAGAATGGTTAGAATCAAACAATAGACATCGTTCAACCGAAGAATTGTAATGAAAAGTACTGGAAATATAATAATTATTTGAGAAATTTGATATTATCCAATCAATTCGAAGTGAAGTACGAATTTACGAATTATTTCTTCGATCAAAGTTTTAACCACCCTGTTTCAAGAATTCCTGCCGGGGGGATGGTTCGAAGAGACACATTTATCGGTCGATAGATGCATCGCAGCGAAAGAGGAGGTTCGAAAGCCACTTTCAGCGCCACTACTTACCGCAGTTCGGAAAGTAGCCGGCAGCTTACGCGGTCCATCCCTAGAATCCACCCCCTTTCGCGTGAATATGTAAACGGGAGAAGCAAAACGTGCACGTTCGTCTGTCTTCATCTTACTATGTACCATGAAGAGGTGAGACAGAGAGAGAAAACTGGTATACGGTGGGGGAATAGCGATTACGGTTATTTCTCGTGGGACACGCGCCCCCTCGTTTCCTTGCCCAAGAGCCGCTGTTGCTAATGGATCACATCTCTGAATTTCCCTGACATTACGTCCCTCATGTAAGATTTAAAGCAGAGTCCGTTTTCAGCCGTCGAGGCTACAGGCTAATCTCCACTACCACGATAACTCTCTCTTTCTCTTGCTAGTCGCTCTGTCCCACCGTTTTATTCGTCTTCCTCCGCTCGTCCCTCCAAACGATTTCCATGTAACAGGCTCGAATACGTGAAAATACGCGGGTGTTTCTAGAAAATTACATCGCGGCTAGTGTAAGATAATCTACTGAGACTTGTTGATTTTAATCTTGTATGTCTTGTGTCTGTGACATTGATTCTTTTGCTCTTCAGAGAAGTAATATTAAGAATATATATCTACAAATTGCGACCATTAAACACAAGGATAGTTTCTTGACCTGTAAGCAGCTTATAGGGAAAATTTTCAACACGAAGAAAAATTATCGTATGCGACTCTTTGATGCCGTAAAGTTTTCCGAGCGAAAGATCTGTTTCGTGAAAACTAACGTAACCCCATCAAGTCGATGCAAGTCAACTGACTACAGTCCGAAGAACAGGAAATTCGATTGGAAACACCCAGTACATGGACTGCAGCTATGTTAAATTGGATCAAATGTCAGTCGCGGTGAGTAACAGCGCGCAGGATGGTCGCGAAGGCGAATTAAAAGTAAAACTTCCACAGGAAACGGTAAAAGTGGGATGGAACGGGTGGTCGGTTTCGTGAGATTGATATTCACAAACTCATGCGGCTCGTAGAAATCTCGATAATCGAATCGCGGGTTGGCATCGCGTTAACTTCCGCATCTCCCTTCCTCTCGTGTCTTAATATTTTACTCGGACAGCGAAAACAAAGGACGAGGCGGGGGTTGAAGATATCAGAGGGACGGACAGAGAGCGAAACGAAGAAGAGATTTCTTCTACCAGTCGGTCTGCTGGAGCTGGCGGTACGACCGGCCGGATTTTCGCTTCTCCCTGACGATCTCCCAGGGGAGAGCGCCACCAGGACGAGTTTCTGGCACTTTGCAGCTCAGCGTCTGTTGAATATTTGATCGTGGACTTTCCAACGCGCCCCTCGTTTTCTGACTGACACTACATGCGCTCTACACGCGCATTCTCCTCATCCGTTGTACCAATAATCAAGCTTCTTTGATATTTCGAGCGTTCTCAAACTACCAAAACGGGAGTAAAATGAAGCAGGGTAATTTCAGTCAAAAGGATATTTCAATCAAGCCACCTTGTAATTCGTTAAATTCGATTATGAACAATTTTTACGCGTTCTACATTCTTCCTTTGAAAGTACAATGGGTCTAAAAGATAGGAACGCATGAATAAGTTCAACTAGGTCGAGTGATGTCAGGATCAGGTTTGTTAGTTTGTCAAAGTGAAAGAGATATTCACGTCCGTAGGCTTCGATATCGTAGATATTCCTTTGAGCTTGAAGCCTTATACTACTGATCGAGGACAGTTTCATTTGTCTGGTCGGTCGATTGGAATATTAGACTCGCAAAGGGAACAGCTGTCGATGACCTGAATCGCTGTCCATTCGCTTCTCTACATATTTGACACAGTTCCCATCGCGGGAATGTTGATAGACACCCACGAAAATATGTCCGTTGCCATCGAGACCAACCTCCGATTGTCCGTTTTCATGCTCGACTATTTGCATCCATTCACGCAACATAATAATCATTTAATCCGATCGACATCGCGTCTCTACCGTTATTATTATTTATAATTGCTCCATTATCACACTTCAAGCGGTACATCAATTCACGCGTTGTTGAAGAAACAAGAGAAAGCTATAGTCGCTTACGAAAATATTCGAATATTTGCAAAATTGTATGAATGTGTATTTGTATCGTATGTGTATGTGTATGTGTATGTTATGATTGTGTATTTTATTTTTGTTTCCGTAACTGAACGTAATATACTGTCATAAAGCCGTGTTAGGAGATTACAAAGCTGAATATTCTTCCCGACAGGGAAAGAAACACGGAAGCGATCGGAAAATCACGTTTTCTTGTTCGTGCTGCGAAATTATTTAAGAAATCTCATTGGAAAACGGGTTGGCAGCTGAGTGGTTCTCGTGGAGCGGAATCAAGAGATAAGAGTTTATCGGGCAGATAGGCCGGAAGCCAGGTGGGCGATCGGCGGCGTTAGCCTGACGATCGTCGAACGCCGTTTCAATTTCACAGTCATCTCCGTCTGATCAGCTGACTTGACGGTTTTCGCGATGCGGAAATCCCGCTCCACTTTTCCCGCCTCTCAACTGGGATTAAGAAAATTGCTGCTCCCTCCCACAGGACAGAGGAAGAGAAGAGAGCGAGAGCTTGGTATTTGGTTACGTCTCGAATTCACGGCGAACTCCGCTGTGTTCGCTCGACACTCGCTCCGTTCTTGTTTTATTCGACGCCAAAGCATCCTCGCGCTTGGACGAAAATTGAGCTGTCTCTGTCGTCGAACAGCAAACGCTGCTAATTCCCCAGACAAACAAAGAAGCTCGTTCCGAATTACGGAAACTGCGAAAGCGATTACAAAAATGAAAGGAGTATCGATTGGTGTGGATGTTGACTCCGGAGCGAATTCTCGAACGGACGATTTCGAGGATCTTTCACGAGAAGACGAATGGATGGAGAAGGAGCAAAGAAGTATTTTAGGTAGTTTGGTTTAATTGGCGCGGTGAATTATGGGAATGGATGGCACAAATATATTTCGTTCTCACCTGTTCTATTTAAGATCGAATCGAATCGGTAAATAACCGTAAAACAATTTCCTCCTTCTTTTTAATAGTTCATGAAACATCCTATAAAATCGCAGATCTCGAAAGCCTTTGCTGCGATAATAGAAGATAGAGGGAAGGAAACGTAAAATACAAACTCCACGTACATTTTCCAGATGAGCACTCGCATATGGACACAGTGATGGAAATAAACAACATTATTTACTAGAAATATACATTCACCAAGGTCCAACGTCGTTTCTGCACGAGAAGACGCCCGAAGAGAACCGGGGGAGCGCTGCAGAAGAGATTAACCAGAGGTAAGACGGATATATATAGAGAGAGAAAGAGAGAGAGAGAGAGAGAGAGAGAGAGAGAAGAAATCATTTCTGGGGTGTTAATGAGGCCCGTTGTCGCGTGTCTGCGTATTGTCGGATCACGACTACTTGCGGTTCATTCGCGCGGTTGCTTCTCTCGCTGAGGTCTGCCAAGTAGATGAGCATATATGCGATCCGCCGCGCCCTTCCGCCCCACTGCCCAAACATTCGCGAGACCACTTTGTAACCGTCTCGCGTACAAAGTTCTAGGCGATCGACCTATTCATCGTGCTTTTAACCTCGGAATGTTTTCCCCGAGGACTAAGCTCATGGTCCCCCATGGCTGCCTTTTTTGCGAATCCCTTTCATCGATGATCCTCGATGGACGTGAAGGAAAATTGAGGAACCAGAGATGGCCAGATTTTCGAGTCCGCTATCGTTTTAACGGAAAGGGTCTCGCCTTTGTCGGCTGTTGATCGATGCGTCGGCGTTGATGTATTATAGTTCGTGGAAGGAACCAGATAAGGTCTCTTGGTACCGAGGTATACTTGTTGAAAAGTGTATAGCGTATAGTGGGACAAAGCGCTGGGCGGGGAAGATAGCACGCTTAGGTGTCTGAAGTCCGAGAGTTCACGTACGGGGACGCAATCCTTCGGTCGAAGAACAATATCAATTCGCCATCAACTAGGAAACTCCAAACGACAGTGTTGGAAATCTGGAAACCGCCAGGGGCCGTCTCCAGAAACAAAGACACCGTTCGCTTCGACTCGGCGAGCAACGGCCGTGTGGTTGGCTACAGAGGGTAAACGGTCTCGCATACGAGTCCCGGGGTGGGAAAAGTTCTTCTGGAAAGAGCGCGGTGCCCCCATACTGATCGATAATAAAGCCTTTTCGATTCGATCGGAAACTTTTTTCATCTAGCCGCTGGCTAGCTTCTGTTGTCAGGGTTGGTTCGCTGGCCTCCAATGACCAACCCCTGCTTTCTCTCTCTCTCTTTCTCTCTCTCCCCTCTTTCTTTCTCTTTGTAGCCATTATTCGGTGGTATCGACGAACGTAAGTGTTGACAGATAAGCGAAGAAGGAGGCTGCGAAACCAGCGTCGCCGACAAACGGAACCAGCGGTGAAAGGAAAACGCCGAACTCCGGTAGCGTTTTAATCAATCTCCTTCTCGCGCATGTTCTCCATCCTCCAGCCCGGCTCTACCCCTTCTTCCGGCGCGTTTATCGTTCCTGACGCTTTCTACGACCCCACTCCAACCTGCTACCGACCGCATCCCACGATTTTCGTATCCGATTTGGGTTCCAAGCGAATCTAGCAAACGTACCCCTCTGTGCGATACCAGTGGCCGATTCGGGAGTTGGTAGTGGTATGAGGACAGGATGGTATCTTTCTGAGAACCTCGTCGGCTCGTAGTTTGTATAGTTTCATTGATCTTGATACGACGGAGCAGCTGGTCGAGAATGGATCTGATACGCTGCAAGTGCATCTCGCGTCGAATTGAATGGAGGACGAATTGATGGAAAAGTCGCAACTTTTCCCGCGAGTAGTTGAAAATTTGGTCCAACTATTTAAAGTAAAGGTGAAAGATGGCTCGGAAAAGGAGCGAAGGTTGAATGGAGTGGGATTAGTGTTTAACTGTGACGAAACCTTTTACAAGTATTTTAGGATTTGCCGCGGTCCAGTTACAGACTGCCTCCGCTTTATTTAACGATGTCTTTCATGAATGTTAAATAGATAGTTCCGACAGAACTGGAACACGAATGAGAGAAAAGAAGATAGTAGACAGGTTGGGCCGACGAGGAGTAAAAGGCTAGGCTTTCGCAACAAATAATGGGCCCATGTGTCCGGGATAGACAGAAAAGCGGAGAAAAGAAGCTGGTAAATATTCTGCTCCTTTCTTGGAGGGACGCGGCCACTCCATATTCGCGGTCTTGATCGATCACCATCGAAAAGAAAGAAAGCAATTCGGCTTAGGAAGCGATAAAAGAAAGCTGTCATAGCCGCAGTAATTTTTCAGCGTGAACCAACGTGTCTGGCGGTCAGCCAGATCTCGTCTCTGCTGTTAGTTGGCCATCTCTTTCCGACCAAATTTAATTTCCACCGGCGATTTCAACCCTGTGTCTTAGGGGAATCGTCAAAGCTGCTCCAGTTTCTTTAAAAAAAAAAAATGAAAAAAAGAACTGTATTTTACAAAACGTGTTCTCGTTCGTTAATATCCATGGAGAGTTGCTTATTAAACTAGAATGTTTGAAGCACGTGACGTTTGATCAATACTCGACGATAAGAGGATTAAGGAACACGTAGTTTTCTTGCTTCTCCAGGAGATAGTTACTCGTTTGTTTCTTCTAAATGGAGCAATTTGCTTGTAGCGTAGCGTGTTCCTCGCCATCATCATCACGAACTTCTTGTTTCTCGCAAGCTCCACGTCTAATGACTAATTATGGGACAAAACATACAGCGCACCGCCTCCGTTTCTTCTTCCTTGCCATCCTGCGAGACTCGCCCTTCTTTTCACGACTCGACCCGTTAACTCATTACCGTATATATTCACCAACTCGAACATTCCCGAAGATTTCCCAAGCTATGCAAAGATCCGAGCCAATATCTCTTCGGAAAAAGATTCTATCAAATGATAATTTTAAAAACGAATAGAATCGAATGAATTGCCGGCTTTGATGACGATAACTTTATCAATCGCTCGTCGACGACGACTGAAGCAACGTCGAGCTGTCTCACGCGAGGATGTCAGACCTTTTTAACGGGACGCGCATGGCGAACTTCTTAAAAGCAATTAATTCAATCCCACGGGGGTGGAACGTTGCTGACTAATTCGAGACAACTCCGGCCTGCTTACGAAACGGTAACGAAGTTACGATTCCCCGGAAGTTAGACGCGCCACGCGAACTCTCCTCGTAACCGGCTACGAGGCTAACTATAACTTCGAACGTCCGCCGGGAGAACGACGCCGGCCGGGAAAAATCTTTCGGTAACTTGACGTCTCTAACCGACGACACGTTCTTTACCATCAAGCAAACGATCAAGCTTTACGATCGAGCTTCTTATCTGGGCTGCACATTTAGCATGTAAATTTTGCATATGGCGAATTATTTGTAGACCGATGGGTGTGATTAAAATACAGATTCTCTTGCAAAGAAACTCACGCCAATTACACTATAACACTATTGTAGCCAAAATTAATTTCTTCGCCCGTAACTAATGTTGAAGTGGTTACCACTTCTAAGAAAACTCTACATTTGGTCTTTTTAGTTTTCTCAAGCACTGAAGCCATCGACAGCGTGTAGACAAAAGACTGCCACAAAGACAGACCATAAACAGTAGACAGGCGACGTTGGCTTCGGGATTTTCAGTTATTGGGTAACGCAGCTAGCGTGCGGATCTGGACCAGCTCAAATTATATTCTTACTTATAATTACGTTTCTATTTAAATATATTTTCTGCCTTACAATTTATCCACGAGTTTTCTCTGTTTACACATCGAATAACCTCAACAACTACAAACAACGCAATTTACTGTACATTCGAGTACAAAAACGAATAACCAGCTGCGGAGATACGATCGCAAGTAAACTTCAATCCCATCCCCCATTCCAGCCACGTTACACCACGAGATATCATCGTCTGGCGTCCCTATCTCGGACAAACACCTCAGGTCCTAGTAGCTCGATAACTGTTTTCCATCTGTCGAACGTATCCGAGGAATAGATTCGCCTTTGAAAGCGTTCGGCCGGTTTATCGGTGTTTCGAGCCGAAGAAAACCGATTGGTCGCGCGAGATAAGGCGATGGCTGTACACGATGGAATGAAAACGGTACACGGAACGAAGCGCGTTGAAAACGCAGACAGTATCACAGGTCGAGATCGGACACACTCGTGTCCACGGCTGAGACCGCAAGTCTCACTGATACGTGAAATCAGACGGACACGTGGTCTTCGGCTTCCATTTTCTCCGACGCGTTCGCACCTTTCCCTTCGCGATGCTCTTCGTCTTCTATCTTGATAAGCGATCTAAATTATCGCCTGCTCTTGGGTGTCTCGTGCTGCCTGCCATTATTCTTTCTGCCGTTTTAAGTGGTTTTTTTCGAATTCCCGTGGTGCGATATATGATTCGGACATGACGAATAATTTTTGGTAATTGTACGAGCGTCGTCGGTTCTTGGGCCATTCCCACTTTTGGTCAGCAAGAAAGTATCCTCTCACGTGTCTTGTAAGGTACAGCGAACGTGTCGTATCTCTCGATCTGCCAAGTCGGCTGTTCGTGTAAGAGGTATTAATTCGTTGGCACGTAATTCATTCTGAGACGCCCGGATCTCCGGAACGCACAACTGCGATTCATCGTTGTTCTTTAATTTTCCTCTTCTTTTTATACTCTTGCGTGACCACGTAGTTGCTCCGTGACGACACGGTAATTCCAACTACTGTTTGGATGACGCCGCTATAGCGATGTTGATAATATGGAAATTGTATTATATTTTGAATTTTATTCAAATGTATAAAATGCACGAATGTGGTTTATCGTGTTTCTCACTTATGGTCTTCGATTAATTAGTATAGATAGTCGTACAAATGTTATAATAAATACAACGGTGTGCCAGTACTTTTTGTCGCCATTGTACGTCTCATGAAATGCACATCAAAAATAGATCTAGCGCCATTTCGAACTCCAACAACCCTCTCGCTCCGCGCAAGTCGTGATTCCAACGAGGCAAGAGATCCGAGAAATGATCGTAGTAAATCGCGCGCTGTTACCCGTCCCTAATTGCTCATTCCCCCATGCGTTTCGGTAACTTTGGTTCGTGGTTCGAGGGGGCGGACAGAGATCGCGGCTTTGTCGCGGCCCGGCTGCGTGTTTATTAATGACGCGCGAGAAATCGCTGCATTTGGCGCGGCTATTACTCATCGAGAGACTTCTCTCGTAGAAAGACGGTGGATGGGGAAATAAGAGATTGAAGCAGAGAGCAACGAAGACTAGACGCTGGTAGAAATCGCGGATGCGTAATTTCCAGCCGTATTTGCCATCGTTGTTATTAGAGGGCCAGTGGGAACACAGAAAGCTTCCGGTTTCCGGTATGATGAATGGCAAAACGCTTTTGCCTCGGTTGCACGTTTTCGTTTAAAACACCGACACCCGTGGGAGTTTTCTTCGAGTCATCGTGACGTCGATTTGGGTCTTCGTGGTAACGTTTCCACGGTGAAACTTGAGAGCTAGTCGTTTGGAGTAGACGAGGATTTCGCGCGCCGGCCATGAGTGGGCGGTTTCTTTTCGAGAGCTGCGAATAACAGTTTACCGGCTCCGCGGTCGAACATCGGTGCCAACTTTCGCGCGGAATGAGTTTGCATCGTAACTGTGTGTGGGCTACGATGCTTTATCTCGTGACGGTCGCGCCACGATGCGCGCGCGTTGTTACGCGTAAATCAAATTTCGCGGGACTCGCTGGCTGGCCAGGAGAACGTCCTTCGCATTGGGAATCGATATTTCACTTCGCTGACCATTTTGCACCGCTATGGGTAGAATTGCAAATGCGAGCTTGCTGCAAGAAGAACTCGAATTTGAGAATTCGGCTTGCATGCATCGATCCGATGTGTATTCCACCGTGCTTCGGGACGATCGCGCGAAGTCGACTATCTAAATGTCGATCGCTCCCATGTTTCGTATAATGCACTGCGCTCCTTCGTGGAGTCTTGGACCACCTACTGCACTGAAATCTTCTCTAGCAAATGGATTTATTCTATTTCCTATGTTTCTCCTCCTTTTAATAAAGTTATAGTTTTTTCGCGAATGTTATCGATCAATTGTTGTTTTTCACTTTCTCTTGAGTTTCCTTATTTGTACACAATCCCGTATATATTTTACAGTACTCGCGATACCTTTCTTAAAGCACTCGTGATGCTGAGGGAGAAATTGCTCTCGATCGACATCGATCCCAGAGTGATCTCAGTTAACTCCAACGGTGGCTGCTATATTTCAAGGAAGAAGACCGGGCTGACTATCGTGGATTTAGCGATCGAGAGATCGCAGCGTCAATTAACCGGTCGGTGTCTCCGTATCAAACGAGCGACGCCGGCCTAACAAGGTTTTTCGTCGGAGTCGGTCCACATGGAAGACCCACTATGCTGATTTAAATAAACCATTACCGGGTGGTATCTTTCATCGGCTGGCCCACACCTCCGGTCGCTTTCTGACACTCGTTCCTCCTCGACTCCGGTATGAACGAGAATAAGAATACGTCGAGGAACGGGCACGACGAAGAAAGGAGAGAAAGAAGATCGAGAAGGGAGGGAGAAAAAAGAGGTAGAAAAAAAGGAGCAGGCGGAAAGCAGCTCTGGAAAAGAAGAAGAGAGGAAAAAGGAAAAAAAAAAGGAAATAAAGAAAAAGGGATGCAAGCAGCACCTGCAGCAGAAGCAGCATCCTTGAAAGTAGCTCGCAACGGGCTGCCAACTGCTACATAAACGCTAACGACTGATCGGCACAACCTGATAGACCCTGTTAGCCAAACGCCATGCTCCTTATAGAAAACGAATATGTTCGCGGTTCGGCCCTGTTAGCCATTCGACCAGCCACACTCTTCTGATATCTGTGTTCGTCCCGCTGCCGTGCCACCGACTTCGGTTATATAGCCTGGTACACACGTCGTGTAGCGCTGGATATTCATCTCCCGTAGCCTTTGTTCCGAGAGCATTGTTCGTGATGTACCCACACAGGGAATTTCGCTAGAACCGTTCAGACCGCGATAGGCCTCGCCTGTCAATTTAGAGAACGTTTTATGGAACACGCGCGACGCGGCCTTGTAGCCTGGACCATCCACCGCGATCGATTCTACAGAGTTTGGTCTATGAAACACGCAGATCGTAGTGCCGTTCTTGGGAATTCTTGAAGCTCGTGAAAGACGAAATATCGTCTCGTCCTTTTCGGATATATGTCTATGAATTTTATCGATACATATTTTACATATTT
The DNA here is from genome assembly GCF_040668555.2 of Bombus flavifrons. Lineage (NCBI taxonomy): Eukaryota > Metazoa > Arthropoda > Insecta > Hymenoptera > Apidae > Bombus > Bombus flavifrons. Next base: position 7,376,087 of record NC_138454.1, read on the forward strand.
TATGATTATATCGATCATAGTTGATTCTTTTTTCCTTTTACGTCAATGCTAATACTTACGAACGAACGAAGGCGCAAATAATTAGTCGAAAGACGATCTCTATCGTACCGCCAACCTCAGACCACCTCGATAAACCCAGAGAATCACTTGAAACACACCTTGACGATCGCCACTCCTATCGAACCCCCGCCCATTTCTCCAAAAGAACATTCCACGGGCGTGCAAACTCGACGACGTCATCGAGACCGTCGAAGGAGCGACGAAACGAAGGAACGAGACGAAACGAAGAGAAAGAGTCGGCGAAGACGAGCCTCGGAGCTGGTCCCGGGGCTCGAACGAAGATTACCATTCAATGGATGATCCATCAGGCCCCGGGGCCGTCACTAAATCACGTTGCACGCAACAGCACGCCCGATCCGCGCATCCGGCGCGCTTATAATATACGCGTCTGCTCGCGAGCGCGTACACGCGTGTACGCGCGGTACGCGCACATTGCACGCCTTCGAATCACCGAGAAAAGAGAGCGCGGCTCACGCACACGCGAAATTTATACGCGCTGTCCGGTTACGCCCAAAGTTTGTTCAGTGACGCGTCCCTCTCGGTCCGACTACTGACAGATCTGGCTTATTTATACGTCGGGACGCCCTCGTCGTCGTCGTTTCGTCAGTGTCGCGGTCGGATTCGACGGTTGTTACAATGATACAAACGCGTGAAACACGCTGTTACGTGGGTATAGTATCTGAGTTGGGGTTCCTGATGTTGGGATTCTTGGAATTTGTGATTCTTTTTATAAGGCACGATACTTTACGATGAATAGCATTCGAGAATACTTGCTTTAAGGTGTGCAGATTGTTTGCTTTAAAACCTGTGTCTTTATAAAGTTCATGCATGTTGCGCAGTTTCCTGAGCGTCTGTTGACTCTGGTCGATTAAAAAATAGACCACGAATTTTTTGTGCCACGAAACGAAGTTTAACCAAATGTAATGTTGCAGATGGTGCGAACCAGAGAATTATTTAGAAAAAAGGATTACATACAATAGCCGGTTTTCGGGGAATATTGTTACAATACTACGTTGCTACATTGGGAATTGCAGAATTTATAGTGAAATATCCTATTCGTCGTTAAATTCAATTTAATACAATGATGGGGGAGTTCAGGCATAAAGGCTAATAATAGAGGGTATCACGTCATGTCAGAAGATCGAGATCGTTAGAAATCTTCCAAGGCAATTCGGAGATAGTGCCGAAACGAATTCGTTAGAGATTTATTTGTTTACCGAGGATGTCGTGTTGGAGCTGCTGGAGGCGGTTTCCACGGGCTCGCGCGACTCTGCCCCGCGATATCTATAAATATTGGATGTGTCCGGGGACGCGGTTTGTAATTATGGGAATAGATCGCCCCGAGTGACGCAGCTGGCCGTAAGTCAATGGCAAAACGCGCCGGAGGCGGAATCGAATTTGAAATTTCGGGAGGCGTGGAGCTTCTCTCGAGGACCCCGAAATTTTCACTAGCCCCGCGGACAACGAATTGCCGCTGTCTCGACACACTGGGGCGGGTTCTCGTCTCGCTCTTGGTCAACGCCGATAATTAATACTTCTGATCAATTCTGGAGTTACGATTTCGAATCATCCGTCGAAAAGCAATTATCATACAGTTCTTTTGATCATCGATATCGCTATCAACGAATCTCTATATTATAGCATCGAAAATATTTTAAGCTTAGCTTCCTTTAACCCTTTCGGTATGTAAAATACCTGGACTTGATTAATCGGTATATAAATGCTATAACGAATGTGTACGTGCGATGTGTCAATACTTTTTGTAGCCACTGTACGGTATAGGTCGGCAATTAGGTAGAATCAAATGTCGATGAATTATTGAAAAACACGAAGAAAACACGTTATCGAACAAAACTCACGCATGTACGTCGATAAGCGCAGCAGAACCGATAGGGAGGCAGGCGTAATTAATATATGACCGTGCGTCGAGCGAGAGGCCGCGAGCGCAACGCACACGCCCACCGCATCCGGCATACAATGCGTATAAATCGTCATGAATTTTGAGAGGGCTGCAATTTCGTATTGAATCGCATTCGTACCGGGTCTGCCCATCCTCTCCGTTTGCCATCCACGTCGCCACCTTTCCCATCTCCCGTCCCCTCCTACTCAAATCGTCCTCGAGAGGGAACCGTATTCCCTCTGATTGCAGGTTCCAGTGACTTAACCCTTGGACGATTCGCGATCCACACGTGTGCGCTATCTCGACAGGCCGAGAAACTGATCTGCGATTATTACCAACGATGTTCGCGTCATCGATGACCGCGTTCTTCGGCTGGTTTCGAGGGAACCATAATGACCGCCTTAATTGCGACGTTTATAGCCCCACAGCCAAGATTGATGCGCGTCTGCCGCTGCAAGCTTCTGGTGATTTCAAGCTTGATAGGAACGCTAGCGTGAAATTTAGGATCTCTCAGAGAAAATCTTAGATCTTGAAAATTTGCGGATCGAAGATTTAAAAGCTTGTAAACTTGAAAACTTGAGTGTTTGACATTGGAATATTCAAAAATCCGTATAGACAGGATCTGCAAATTCGGAGGATTTCAAGAATATTTCTTTGACATTTTTTTTTACCCTTCGTTATTTCACTTTCTATGAAAAGTTTCACAGTTACGTCATAATCATAGCCGGCTCGTCGTCTCGACGACGCGACGGCGAGACAGACGTTAAACTGCATGCGACTTGCAAGAGCCTGGTGTTCGGTGCAAGCACGTCGTTCAATTAAAGATCGTGTAATAGCATTCCAGCCCTCCTTTTCACCTTCCTCTTCATCGAACCCCGCATAATGCGACACGACTTTTTTAATTGATGCCTTTGCGTTCCATCCACATGTACGCATCCTCGTGTACCATGTCGCGAAACCGAGGGAACTCGATAGCGTCATCGAGACGGTCTTACGTGTCGCTTTATGTCGCGTTATTAAACCACCGTACCGTAAATATCAGAATAGTCGTGCTACAAGCTACAAGCAGACGAATCTCGATATCGATAATCTTCCTTCACCTTTATACATTGCTCAAACGCTAAGATCAGAATTCTAACGATCGATAAATACTTCCAGTTGACTCTTAAGGCAGGTTTCTGGCTTTCGCTCAAGCCAAGTCCATTTGAAAGAAGAATTACCGCTTTCGAAAGTGTTCCCTTTTCGTAGAAATATCGTGATTTGTCTGTAATTAAATAATACCGATAATCTGAAAATTTTGTTGCACAAATAGGAGAAATTGAACGAGATATTCGAGACAATATGCATCGAATCTCGTTCTTCCTTTTCAAAGGAGCGCACAAATATTTCGTAAGACGACGATCTCAAGAGGGTAGCGACTATTTATCCGAAGGATGGGATCCAAGACGTAGACAAGGTAGAAGCGTCGCTTTTGATGGGTAGGAAAAATGCGTCGGTGCGTCTCGACGCGGCTTTATTTCCTACGCGACCGGTGCGCCTTTGGCTTTTCACGTTCACCAGCGACTCCTCACCCCTCTCGACTTCCGCTGCCATGTCGTGAAACCGCGTCGATCCGTGAATCTCGAGGCGTCCCGGCTCGAGATTTGGAAAATGACGTATCGGGGCCGCCTAAGCCGCCGGATGAGATCAGGATGATAAATGGTGTCTCCGGTTCACGTGGACGGCTTGACTACATTATACGGTTGCGTACGCCTACATACAGGGTGTTTCTTTCTCATGATGGAATGATGAGAATACATGATGGAATGAGAATGGCGAGAATACACCGGATCGAAGAAGTCGAGGATTCGTGGAGTGAAATTTGATCAATTTAAATAGAAATGCAAAGTCATTGTGTTTGTTAAGCGAACATTTTTTCGATCTATGTACATTCGATGTATGTCGATCGTTTTTTAGAATAATGAAATTCACAATGCGGAGCCATGATAAAGTAAAAGTATAATACGCAAAGAAAGATAAATGATCTTCAACCACCAGGATACCTCCATTTACGAAATTTCCCTCGCGATACCCGAATCATATTAACCCTCTACCCTCGTACCTTCGTCTTTTTCGACTCGGTGAACCTTCGTATCGCGCATACACCTATTTATATTTTAAACTGACACGCCTTATATATCCACGTTCATCCTTTGTTTTACATATGAACGCGAATATAGCCACCTGTAGGTCCAACCCCTAATCCACCGTGCCACTACTAAATTCTGTTTAGAAGCAGTCTATACAATTTAGCGTCACAGTTTATGATCATAAAATTCAATATTTTGTGTAGCAACGCTATGAACGAATCTTCCATCGTATTAAATAATCGACTAACTTTCCTCGACGATCTTTCTTCAACAAGTTTTCCACAAATCGGTCCCGTTCAAGACCACAACCATATTTCTTCCTCTTCTTCCAAATCGCTTCGAAGTATTTTGATGTTCGATACCAAGCGATTTCTGCAATCGATCTCTCCAAGCGGAAAGAAATCAATCACGACGCCGGAGAATACGTTGGAAAAGTTCACGCGTAGACGCACCGAAAGGAGAGAAATCGCGAGAATGGAATCAGGTCGGTTGTCTATCGATTGAAATATCGCACGGTCGTATCTATTCGGGACTTCCCCGTAAATTCGAGCGTGTTTCGCTTCTTTCATCCTCGGCGCCGTTCGCCCGCTAAGAACTTGTAAATTGAAACGACCAATGGAACTTTCTTTTATTTATCGCACGGCCGGAACAGCGGCGACTTCCGGAGCTCCATTTTTCCGCAGGAAACACACTGGATTTACGTCAAAACTAAATTTTAAAGGGTGTCGATCGCGAAAAGTTTCCGCCTCTGAAATATTGCCGTGATTTGTATTTGCAGGAAGGGAATGTGCGAAGACAAGTTTTGCATTGTATTACGGAAACTTGGAGCGACTGTGGAAAAATTTTAAGTCGTCCAAAACGCCTGCTAATCGATTCAACAAATTGAAAGGTAAAGAAAGATACGATAACATGATTGTTTCTAGAAAGTCGTTTTGGAATTAGAATTCAAAACTATAATTAGTAAGACCAACAATATAATTTAATACTTCCAATATTAGAATATTACAACGAACTATACTTTGAAAATTTTATACAGAATAAAAAAGCACATTTAGCCTCAGAATCAAACGTAAAAACAGTTTTGGTAATATGGAATTAACGACAAGCCAAATCTTAAAACTCTGTAAAACATATATAAAATGTGTTCTACCTTTAGAGTCTCCGATTTGCAATATGAACTTTTCACAGCTCTACTGGAAAAAGGTTACATTCAGAGTCTGGTATGAACTAAACAAATTCTCAGACGTGTTGAATGGATGATCTATACCCGGCAATAATTCTTACGAGCCGCGGTAAATGTACGATAGACGCGTTGAACAGCCGGGAAGAATTATACGAGAGTACCGAGGCGAATCGTGCCAGGCGAATTACAGGCGTCACCGTTGCGATCAGGTTAATATAGAGACCACAACGAGCCGTACGCGTTAACGTATCGATATCAATGTCTATCGCGCGTGTTCCTCGCTATTATACGACGCGACCGCGCGTATTTGTTTCCTGCACGAACGTTCGCGTGGCCAGACGTTAAGTTCTGTACATTTGGTATCGCGCGATCGTGTCGTTCCACCGCTTCGAAACGATAGCCTCTTTCAACGTACGTGTTCTACAGGCAAAGCGTGATACTTGGGTAATTAATGGCGCCAAGAGTCAGATGTATACTATATAATATCTAAATTTGAAATAATTCTACGAAACGAATGGATTCTTACGACGATGGAACTGATCCAACGTTCGTGGTATATTTTAGAATATAACAAGTTTTAGCAAGTTTGTAGCCGTAATTTATTGCACCATATATTTTAAATTATAGAAAGCTTGATACTCGGACTATTCTTTGACGAAAATCTAATAAACGTATATTTCTCGATTTAAAAATTCCTTTTACAAATGCCGGCGATCATTAGAGATCGAACAAGCCGGGGAAATTAGGAGGACTACGAGATCGTCAACTCGGAGGCGAGTTTGTTTTCCAACCAATCATCCTGGCTGAATACACCTTAAGATTCCGAAGGAGTCGTCGGCGTTTCCCTCGTGTTCAGAGGTCGGCAATTACACGGCGGACAGGTTACGGGAAAAGAGTTATGGCGTTCGAACGAGCCACGGTGTCTTATGGCGGAGGTGGGTCGAGTAACTTGACCAAGGCATTAAGTCGATCTCCTGCGGCGAGCGTGCATACATTACGTCGTTTATTCCCCTCATTCTTTCGAACGATACACACGCGTCCCAGAGAGGAACGGCACCAGCTCGATTAGCCATCGATGATCTATGATATTTCCGTTTCTTCGGAAGAAAAGGACACACAGACCTCGTCATTGGTTGAGTCTGAGCCAAGAAGAACCAGCGTTTTCGTATTTTTAATAAAAGCAACGGTGTTTTCATGCTAATGCTTCTTCGCTGGGGTTCATAATTAGGACCTTTAATTTAGATTTTTAGGACCGCTATTTTGTTGGAAATTTGTTATTTTCTTCGGTAATTGAAGTCTGTTGAAATGCCGACGGTGTATTGTTACCCTTCTTGATGGAAAGTTGGCTAAAGTTCATAAATATCGGTAAATTGAAGGAAAATTTACCATGAACTCTTGTCTTGGTCTCACTTGGACAAATTGTAAATATTCAGTGAAAATTACCTCTTCGTTATTAACTGCTGATAAAAATTAAGTTAAAATTGTAAACGCCAGGCAAATAGATTCGAAAGGAATTGTCGTAAGAGGATTTGTCTCGAGTATTCTAAGATACAGGTATGTATCTGGAGATCGTACTTGTCGTCGATTGATTTCAAACAAGCTGAACTTCCATCATCAGGGCCCGGTAATTATCAGCCAACCCTCTTTCACCTGACTCTGTAGGTCGTTTTAATCGATCGAGCCAGAGGTTCAGGGCTCTGCGATCAAAGGAAAAAGTGGCGGCCGGGCAGAGTTGTATCGACCGCGAAAAAAGTCGGCGACGACAAAGGTCGGTTCGCCTTCTGGGTGACTGGAAGATCCGTGCTCGCCCGTACATCAGTCGAGTCGTGCTCATAAATCGTGATTAAATCGAGCGGCCATCGTAAATACCTATCAGTCGGGCAAGGACCGAACGAAAGTGAAACGACGAAGCAGCTTGAAAATCGGAGAAATGCTCTTTCGTATCTTCGAATCAATCCGGCGCCCTTCTTACGTGTAAATAACGAATCTCGCGTCATTGGCTTTAAAATATTCCACTTTCCACACTGACATTGTTGGCGAAGAATAGGAGAAAGGATAAAGGGAATAAAAACTCGAATACATTAACGTCTGGTCTTGTTAAAAGAAAACAGATCACTGGAGATTTCGCTGCACCACGCGGAACCATCGCCGCCTTCTCCGCAGCGACAAATTCCTCCGGTTGTCCGATGAAAAACGTTCGCGCGACAAGTTGATTCAGCAATTTCCCCGGACGTTATTGTTCGCTGTAACCGCGCAAAAGTCGAAGAATGCCGTTCGCGCGAGCGCTAATTCAAAACCAGCCTTGTAACGCAGAACGCCACGCCGCGAATAACAAAGAGACGAGCGTAGAAACAAAAGGTGCGCGGTGCACAGGAAGGGAAGCAGAAAGAGGAGAAGAGGGCAAAAAGGCGTTCGCGCGTCCACGCCGACAGGCTGTCACGTGCAATTATCCCGTCTTGGCGGGTTCAAAGGCAGCGTGAGAGACCCTCCCGGGTATAAAAGTGTTACAAAGGTGGTAAACGCCTATGAGGGAGTTTGACGACCCAGATCGAACGACCACGAAGAACCGCATAGAATCTATCCGCTCGATCAGCGGGATTATTCTTGGAACGGCAGAGCTTTGTGCATGGAAAATTTTTTAATCCTTCTTTTATTCTATTATTTAGTCTTGTTCGTCGCTGAAATTTCAAATACTTAAATCGAATGCGAGTGTGTAAATAGTATCGACGAAAATTTATCGTTATCAAAAACGACTGAGGCTGTGGTTACAGTTGATGCGCGTTCTGATAAACTGTCGTTCCGACGGATCAAACATTTAAAGATCGAAATGTATACGCTCATAAAAATCTATGTACGTACATGCATGTTTGATTGCTCCGATGTACTGGTTACGATTCGTTAAATATACAGTAACTATCCGTTTACACAAACTTGCCTAGAGACGAATAGTTTATATAATTGGAGTCTACTGATTTTTCCCATTACCCGTAATATTCCACATATTTGGATTGTGCGTTTTGCAAAGTAGTTTCAACCGACAGGTGTTGTCCCACTCGATCGGCCACTGAAATAAATATTTACCGCTAAGATCAGACACGATCTCGAGCGGATCGAACGACGGAAGCGTGTCCGTTGACCCGGGAAATCCACAACGAATAACTGGTGGCAGGTTGTCGATGTCGCGGAGGCTTTTCAGAACAGGCTTTTATTCCGGCGGAGTCGCGGGATATCGAGGGTCGACAGAGATTGCTGGCGCGTCGCGGCCATAGTCTAAGACCTCTGATTGACAGGACCGCTACACACCGATGATACCGACGTGTCTGTGCTCTGACTTCCATTTCACGCCACTCTGCGTCTGCCTGTCGTTCCGCTTTTCCACCGTTTCCTGAATCTCGGATCCATAAGACCTCGTGGATCTATTCTCTCCTCTCGTTCGAATCGCGTAAAAGGCGGCTGCACGTTCCAAGCTCTTCGCTTTGGTATTACGGTGTTAAATGCCGGAATATTCTTTTAATTTAGACCCCGCTTGCAGTTGAAAACTGGCATTGAGGTAGCAGCGGAATACTTGCAACGCGTTACCAGAAAAATACGAGAAAGTTGCGGCCAGAGGCCACTCTAGAATCTCGAGCTTCGTTTCGCCTCTTTTATTATAATTAAATTCATCAAAAGTTACGCCAGACGAGAGCCCTTGTTTCCAACTTTCCGCCAATTATAAACACTCTGAAGACCGTGTATCGATGTTCATACGAAATGCACGTGAGATTTCATTTAGCGATCGACCAGCAGCTCGACTCCGTCGTAATACTTCTGCTGCAGGTTTACGCTGGATTAATATCGAATTCAGGGGCCAACTTCAACGTTATTGAGCCTCCACGCAAGAAACTTCCGCTGGCTGCAGCTGCATCGCAAAATCCACGGTTCACAGATTCGGAAAGCAACCGATAAAATAATCGTTGGATAATCTGGAGTATAACGATTTTCATCGCACGAATAAACTTCGACGGTAGCTACCGCTTCTTTCAAAAATTGAGATTTAGATGTCGATAATTAATTTCAGATCGCGGATCGAGCAGTCAATTACGTGCATGTGCAAGCATAACGTGGATCGTCAGCTACCAATTCCTACCTACGCAAATATCAATTTCCAACTGTCAAATCGACGACAAGCAGTTGCTAATTGCAACAATACTACCATAACAGATCGCTCCTCGAAATCAGTTGCAAGAACTGGTGGGGATAGCGACGATCTGTTCATCATCACAGACATGCCACTACTGCTGTCAATACGCCAATCTTCACCCTTCGCTCGCCAATTTCTACCGATAAATTCCCAAACGTGTCACGTTCACGATAAAACTTTCCAACTGCGGTACTCACCGCTACTGAAAGAATTTAACCCATCGTTTAACCGTCATCCGTTAGTCGAACAAGATTCCTCCAGTTAGATACATCGCAGAAATTGAATCCGAGAAAAGGCAGGATCAAGCGGAGAAGGATAGGAGGAGGGAGGTCTGCGACGCGCAAAGGGAGCAATTTCTCAAGTGATTACCTTAAAGAAGCTACGAGATATTCAAGGTATCGTGCGGCCTGCGGCACCGGGAACCGTCGGAGTGACATTGAGCCTCGGTTCGCGGGGACGAGGGCCAAAAAGAAGAGCGAGGAAGGAAAAGCGGCCGAACACCGACGGTGGATAAGGCGAGACACGTTGGTCGGAGGAACGGTGACTGAGGGAACGAAAGAAGGAGCGGAGCAGGACGAAGAAGAAGAAACTGCCGGTTCCCGGAGGAAATTGAAAAATCCGAGTTAAAGGATGGGCCGATGCAGCAGCGCGTGTCTGCGCTCGCCACCGACTGCGAAGTATTTAATTTAACTTTTTCCTCTTTTTAGCCGCATTTCCAATTTTCCCTCGGTCCCGTTCCTCGCGACGCCGGGCCACGAGTCACGCCATCAGAGGCGTCTTCCTTCTTCTGTCCTTAAAGACGGCATGCGCGCAACCACCTTGAATCTCTCTACCACCGCGTTAGTACTATCCTTCTATACGCTGAATATCCATTCAGCCCAAGTTCAGACAGAGAATCCTGGAAATTGACCGTACAGGTATTTTATTCTTCGCTAATGCAATTCCGCCACATTAATTTCTATCTGTCTATCGCAGTATACATGATACAAAATAATCGAAGACATTGGGAATTGTAAATTTAAATTGATTTTAGTTATTGGAGATGTTGACAAGGTTGAAACCATCCGAGTTGATTCGTTGATTTATCATTTTCTACTTGATGCTATTTAGTCGAGTGACAATTAGTCCATGACTTTCTTTCAAACTTAAGTTTACGAATAAAGCAAACTTCTCAAAAATAACAGTAACGGTACAGTAAGCGAATTTTTATTACACAAAGTACCATATCTACTCTCGTAGCGAAGGAAAATGATCCTTATAGGGATCAAATGATTGAGATCAAATCCCCATTATTCACTTACCAACCTTGATAGACGTCTTAATTCTTTACAGCCACCTCAATTCTATTCAGCTGGATTACTCTATTTCCTAAATACTCAGAACTCTTCTTTCACCAACTCGCAATTATAGATATCATCTTCAACCCTCGTTTTCTCGTGGAAGAAATGGTAGATCATCGGCTACTATGCCGTTACCTATAATCTAACGTGACTCGAAGACCCCTTACGAATCAGAAGGTAGAACTTCCGGAGAAACCAGCCTAGACAGGTGTGGAGACGGCGCGATCAGAACGGTCTGGCCTCGATAGAGTCATTAGCGAGCAGGTGAATCCGTGCACTGACGAAACTCGCGTAATTTCTCGACCGCAGAAGGAAAGGGCACAGCTGCGCGCGACCAGGTAGACCAAATTGCGTTCCTTCTAATAAGAGAAACAAAATAGGTTTCTCGAAGCAGACCTTCGCGAAACGAGGTTAGAATTCGTCAGGAGAACTCAAGTTTGTTGCGATTCGGCGAGATTTGCAACGTGGCGAATCGATAAACGAGGTCAGAAGATGGATGATGATGTCGGTGGTTTAAGCGTGAAGGTTACGGTCGAGCAACGAAATCTTCTTCAACGCGATGATCTTCGCTGAAAGTGGTATTACACGAATTGTAATCGTGTTTCGAAAGAAGTATTACTGGACTATTACGTAGCAACCTAGTATCATCGATCGTTGGAATGTTCGCAAGAAGAAATTTCTGGGTGCGCTATTTTTAGTCCGACCGTTTTAATTCTACAACTGGACTGTGAATATTTATGCAAATTCATATTTTTACAGACGCCCGTAAAGAACTGAGAGTCGGATAAAAACGTGTCTTATCTTCTAAATACCGTAAAATATATTTCACTTCTGGTAATTTAGTTATTTTTTGCATTTGCGCCCGATCGTTTTAGCTGCAAACGTCGCTTCGTCCATCTCCGCCTGAAAAAGATTTATGAAAGTGAGAATAGATGAAACCATCCCCTGATGTACGCGCGAGAAGATTTGGAGCGAGTGATATCGCGGGTGTATCATCCTGCGCGGCTCCCAATTACGTTCAAAGTAAATCTAGCATAATTGACGCGGGCGGGAACGCAGTCGGGAAAAACTGGTTGTTCTTCGTGGCAATACGGTAATTACCGGTGGAAAATAGGAGACCGTGCTTTAATCATCGGCTTCATTACCGGAGCAACCTTTTATTCAACAGGTAACACAGATTTCCACGTTAAAATTAACAACGTTACCGAGCTCATTAACGAGCAACGAAACGAACGAAACGGGCAAATATCCCGAATGGTATTTTTCCCGACTGACGTGGAAAAAGTTTAGCTCTGTTAACGCTTCCAACCAGTCGTTAGGCGATTGTTCCTCGGCAAACGTTCGCGATCATCGACGTGCGGTCGACGTTGCGTTCGGTCATTAAAGAAACCTGGGAAAATTAACGAACCGGTTACCTTTTTGTGCCGAGTGTTTTATTCGAGAGGAACGAGTTTGTAGAGCAGGCCATGCATAGATACTCCGACTATTAAGTATACTGGCAAATAAAGCATTATTCCTATTGCAGACAGAGGTATGTTTGCCAAGACGTCGTAAGATTTCCAAACGTGTTGAACATTGGACCGTAATGAGAAAAAGCTGCGTAACGAAAGAGTGTTGGAAAAAAGTTTTCCACTTTCTTGTTCCTTCAACGAAAAAGTTTATCTAATGAAACGTATCTAATACGACGTTTCGCTTTGGAAGATCCGGATGCACCTGTCGTAGCCTAATTTTTTATCCAAATAAAAATCAAGGGTCGACGATTAGGAGAATTGGTGGTTATAATTTACGGTATCTATCGGACACGAACGTATAAAGACCGGATCCTACCTGGCGCCACGGTGATTATGGCCTTAACTGTCAGATAATAATGGCATATATCACCTGGCGCGCGGATGTCGAAAAAAAAGAACGCTTTTCCACTACCTGTTCGCCGCCCCAGCCAAAAAGGGACTGGCATCTCGTACGTGGTAATTAACCCCTTTCGTAACCGGCGATAAATCCGTTCGACGAGCAGAACGAACGTGTCTACGCTGCAAGAGAATCGACCGTATCTTTTTTTATCCTGGAACAGAGATAAGGGCAGATAGGGTGTATTTATTCTAGGAGAAGCCAAAGAAAACCATGTTCTCGTATTGTTAGAGAGATTAAAAGGGTCGGTCAAAGGTCCGGTAAATAGATTGGCGTTTAACAGAGTCTCGTTTCTCCGACACCAACAGCAGGTGTATTAATCGTTCGTGAAACTGTCTACGGTTCTCCGGTATATCGTCGACCTTTGAACCGATTCCATTCCCGAATATTTCTCTCCCTTGTGGAAGCTCAATTTTCCCCGCTGCAAACTTTCCACTTGCGGGAATTTCCAAGATCCGGTTCACGTAGTGGCAATTGCTTTTCCATGACCTCGTTTCGGACGATTGTCAGCCAATTTCAGCTGCTCTTCAATCCCTGACGCGATCCTACGTGATTTGTGACTCGAATACTCTACGTTTCCGGCATGTTCTCGCGCCTTTCCCTCCTTTACCTTCTCAAAACTTGACCAAATATTTCCATATATATATGTACCAAGATCAATCTGTCACCAGGAAACCCTCTTATGCTATATTCTATATTCGTTCTTACAACTGCGGGAGGAAATTCGTTCAAAATTTAAGGTTAAAATATAGTCGTCAAGCTGTCAATGTACACGATATGTTTCACTGTTTAACACGTCGCTAATAACGAGTTAAATAGACTGTTTTCAAATATAGTTTAAAGATATTGCTTAAAAATGATTCATAACCCAAGTTGGCGAATTACAGGGTACATTATCTAACTTGACTCTAGCCGATCGTCTGCTTGGCTATCTGGATCGATCATCGCGTTCTGTACGAGACCAGCAAATGTCCTGTTACTTACGAACGGGGGTGCACGATATCTCACTGGTTTCTCTGCTTCCCTCCACTCCGTTTCACGGCCAGATCGTTTTATTCGCCGACAGCGGGCATCGTCGCCCATAATAAAGACATTAACGGAGCCGGCCGCGGAACGATGAAGGCCTTCCGTTCCAGGAGGCCAGTTAGTTCGAGCAAAGATCGCGCGGCCTGACGCCACCGCCACTCGTCCCGGCCAGCACGCTTTCGGCGAAGTGATTTACGCGCAGCAAACTATAATTATTGAAGCGCCGCACGAAATTGCTTCCACGTATTTCTCTTGGCCGTTCTCGTCGTGCGACTCGACTTAACAGCCATCGTTCCTCTTATTTTTCAGTCTTTTGACAACCGTCGGGCGACCCGCCGTCCTTTTCCTCGTGAATCGTATATATTTATCTGTAGAAACGAGCTCGATTTCGAATCACGTCGAACAGGGACGGTGTAAAGATTTCAATTCCTCTCTCGAGTCGAGAGGGGAAAGGGGAAATCGATGGGAAGCCGAGGGACGATAAAGTCGAACGATGGACGTACTCGCGGTAGCACGCGTCGAATTTCCCTTAGATTATGTCCGTCATAACCTGGATTTAAAAGACACCGGTAACGAACAAACGACACTCCAGAGAAGGTTGCTTCACTGTTCAAAAGCTGGTTTATTTTTCGCTTCTTTATTCCGTGCAGTGCTCTCGGGGATCAAACGAATATTGACGCGTTGCACGTGGCGAAAAATGGCAAGTGAACGAGATGAGAATGGTAAAATAATATGTATTAACGCTTCCTATTGTCCGTATTTTCTGATCCGATATCTTCTATTCCCAAATGTATCGTTTCGAGGTGAAAAAGTCGCCAGAAAGATCCAATTACCATGAAAGCTACGTTGAAAACTGACAAAATTCTTACAAACAAACAAATTTTGTAATAAACATAGAACCTGTTCAAAGGCGCATAGTTCCTTTGCAAGCGGAAAGGTAGAGAACGAGCTAAAATGGCGGGTCATAGAGGTCCGCGATTAGCGTGTTTCCCTGGCTGGCCCGAAGCTACGACGCTGTGATGGACAAACGAGAGGCTCGTTTGGACTTTTGACGACTTTGTCTGCAACACTGGGACCCTGACCCTCTGGAATACCTCAGGATCCTATCCTCACAGCTGTTCCCCGCCACGAATTTCTCCTCGCTAGTGTTCGCGTCGATTCCTCCCATCGTGGGCGCGGTAATTATGCTAATTCCACGAAAACCGGTCGACCACCAACCATATCGCGATTAGGATACTTCCCTAGATACTGCAAGAGATTCTGATTTACAGAAAATCCGTGGAACGTGCCGAGCAAAGACTAATAGCGCTTCGAATTTTTCATTCTTGGGTCGTCCGTGTTTTTACTCGACCGCAAAGTATCGTTGAATTCTCGTTTCTTATACCTCGACAGCGTCGCAAACTGTGAAACGGATGAAAATCTCGTAAAACGTGTTCTTGTAAGGCGAGCGTGCATTATTAACGCAACACTGCGCAGAGGGGCATCTTATTGTCGAGTAAAAATATGCTCCATTTCCACGAGCAGTTTCTCAAGACGAGGCTATTAATGGCCTGACGCTGTGTCCCAGATAGCGGCACGATTAAGGCAATTACTCCACCAGTCATCCTTTTGCACGGAAAGAAAGAAAGAGAACAAGGGAGCCACCCTTCCGAGGGATCTTTGAAGAATTAGAAAAATTCATTTGCGACCTTCTGCAAGCAGTCTCGAGCTTATAATCGAAAACCTTGTAAAGTAGAATAGTCTGTCTAAATAAATCTTTCTGTTGCGCTTTACATTAAAGATGTAGCAGGGAAACAAATGAATACTTAACAAATGTATACAAGAAGAAAGACATACTAATTAGAATTTAACTACTTGCGAAGCAGTAATTATACACGAGAATGCATTTCCAGTGCGTGTATTTACCATCTCCCCTCATTTATTTACATTCTCCACTTGTTTATTTATCTTACCGGTTGTTTGTTTATGTTCCGTATCTATTTGTCTACTTTTTGTTAATCTTCTTGTACCGTAGATATTAATGGAGTAGCTTCGAGCGAATAATATAACCCGAACGAAGAATCATCTAATTGCAGTAATTATCTCGTGATTAATCGAGACGCCGGGACGGTACGTTTCGAGGAAGCGGATTTGTCGCCAGGTACCAATCTGCTAGTTTTCTCGTCGCGCAACTAGTAACGGTGCCTGAAAAGAGACTTGCGAAGGAATGCCATGGTCCAGGAGTTGTAATTTTCCCATCGTTACGCGGCAAGCGCGCAACTTGCCAAGAGTACAAGGGAAACCAGAGAAATACTTTCCAATAAAGGGTCCCTGGGGATGGCATCCTCCATCTCGCGGTTTTCTATGTTTTTATCGAACTGAGAAGGTACGAAGGAAACAGGCGAACGTAAAAACGTGCTGACTAGAAGCACAAGGCAGAAATGGGAAGAATATCGCGAGAGTTCCCGAGAGCTATGACCGCTTCAAAGGAAGAACGGGATGGATCGCGACTTAAACCGATCTCTAGGGTGATACGTTCTACCCTGAGTATTGGATGAAGAAGGGTTTGAAATATTTTCCGTCTTATGATCCCTTGTAACCTCGACTCTCTACAGATTCGACTTTCCAAAGATTCCTGCATTATTTAAAGACGCGAGAAGAACGAACATTTCCTATTACAACAAGTAAAGAACGTCTGTATTGCGCTTCATATTCAGCTTAGTCTAGCTTTCACGAGTCTGTAAACTCAGCTTCCAACATTCTATTTTCCAAAGACTTGTAAATTATTTACTAACAGAGAAAGCTCAAAGATATTTTTCTTGCAATAACTATGAACAATGCGTCTATTACACTTGATATGGATAGAGGCACCGACCACGAGGCACCCGGTATCCTCCCTCGTTCTACACTTACACACCGCACTCGAACTTGATGCTCCCGATCAAGAAAGAACATTATTAAATTCCTGCCCTCGATATTTACGATCCTCCGGATCTGCTACCGTTTCATCTCCAGCAGAAAGTTAATATTTAGCATACACGCCGACTAACGCCAGTTATTATACTCAATCTCCGTTCGAAATCTCCGCTCGATAAAGCAATAATCTCGCCGAGAAAACCGATGGATCTACAGACGTAGACTCGCGAGGCTAACTCGAAGTTAGCCCGAAGAGACTCGAGAGTCGTTCCCGAGGCAGCATAGGCAGCGGTTTCCAGCATAGGGCAGCCTCGTAGTATTAAGTCATTACGTTCGGCCCCGGTCCTAATAATACCCTTCGCCTCGCTGCGAGTGAGCCGACCGAGCCAAGTCCCGTCCATCCATCCAGTTGTCCGCCACGACGACGTGCCGCATCCTCCGCGTCCTGCAGAGGTTCTCACGCGAGTCCTTCCGCGCCACCCCGATCGACTGTCTTATGCAGATTGTCCAAACGATCCGACGCTGTTACATAGGCTACCGTATTTACGGCGTTGACTCGGGATGATGGGAGAATCGTGACTGACGTTTAAAGGGATCATGGAGTTGCTTGTTGAGAGAAGATACTAGGTATTAATTAGGTCGGTTGACTATCGTAAGTTGACAGTGTGTTTACGTGTTTATTCGATGTACAAGGGCAACGATGAATGATGGTCTTTGAAGTTAGTTCATTATGCGTTCAAATTGGTATTGAATAAAGATAATTTAGTGATTAATGAGGTTAAACTGAGATAATGAGGTTAAACTCAAAATTCTAATATCAAAGTTTCGAATTATTAACAAAGATAAATCAATAGACTCTCGGTATTCAAGATAGACAAAATCGAAACTTTCTCATCTGTCACCACCATCTACGTTTCCTCCCAAGACCCACGAGTTCATTAACGAATCTGACAAATTACAACAGAACAAGTACTCGTTGCACCAACTTCGCTGAAACTTTGGACGAAACCGGGCTAATTAACCAAGATACTTCGAATAAAGACACCTAACGATTATTAAACAGGATATATAATTCTAGAAGAGACACGAATGTTCGCAAGGTATCGTAGCTATAGATGACAGAAGACAGGGTTTCCACGGGCACGAGAAGCAACGTAGAATCGGCAGAGACCACCAGGCTCGTTCTCCGGTTATGCCCGTCGGCCTCTCGTGGCTTTGCTCTCGTAATATCTTATTACACGATCGCTGCATGCCTCGGCGGTGCACATGCACGCGTGCACCTACACGCGTCAGCCGTGCTCACCCACGTTTACCTGTCACCGATCGGTTGCGATCGTATCTTTTTCCAGGGAAATTTGTGCCGATCGGCCCGAGAAAATTCGAGGCGTGTGATTATTCCGCGAGCCGCCGGGACATTTTTATGTAACGTAATGATCGGCTATCGTAATCTCTCGCGGGCAATCACCTCGCGACTTGGGCGATATTCTGCTCATCCTGAAATCTTCTATTTATAAGTATCATTTCAACGTATCACCACGAAGCTATTGTCATCTTTGCTTTCCTACGTCCAATTTCAAATATTTAGATATTATTTCGTAACAACCTGTACGATATAACTTCTCTAACGCAGCTAACATTGTTAATCTTAAAAGAAAGCTCATCCTTGTTCGTTGTTCCGAATTGTATAGGTCACGTGGATCAGAAGATTTCACAAGGCCACGTTTGGAAAGAGGAAGGATAAGTTACGAAAAAGGATATTGAGAAATGCTTCTACGTCGGGCGGATCTTTGATCGACTCGCTGGAACGTGGGTCGTTGATTCGAAGAAATAAAGGGCGAGGCTCCTTCACGCGTGACCCACTGATTCCGAGAAGAGAAGCAGGAAGGTTTTTAGAGGATGGATGGACTACAGATTCGGAGGAATAGGTTATCATACTGCAAGGTATCGAGGATGTAGAACGGGAATCGGTCGAACCTAAGAGATAAGGAAGATGAACAGTAGTCATATCCAAAAATGAGAAATAGTAGAAACTTCCCATCCCAAAATATCAAATAGATCTCGTAACTATAGAAGCACTCTAAATGTACCTTTAATAAACATCTCGCATCGAGTTCCAAATTCAAAACTCAAACCTAACTCAAAGCCATCGTATTCGATACGAAATACGTTATTCTCGTCAGTTCCTTTTTGCTCGTTTAGGTGATATAAAATAATTGCCTCGAGTCAGAGTCGTTAATTACAAGGGCAATCAGGTACCTTGCGATCAGAGGCTGCGTCTCCCTGACGGACGCTTTGTTCCGTGGCTTTGCTTACGTCGATTTCGCTCTGTTGTACAGCTCGTACGTAGCATGGACCACCAGCGCATCGTATGAAGTTATTATCTCCGGCGGGTTCTCTGACACAACGGCGCATCAGCTCGACACACTGTCAGCTCGCCTCTCCTCGTGGCATCTTACGAGTCAACGAGTCCTCGCGAAACGACGAGCGAGCACACGCATAAGGCGTATCCTTGGGAAAAGAAAGCGAGTGGAAGAGGAAGAGCGTAGACAGCTCATAAAGTCATGTTCTAGACCAGCATCGCTGGCAATGGTATCTTATTACTGGCTTATCGACGTGTACTATACCGAACCTGAAGCCACGGGAACGCGTACATCGAATCCGGAATCCGTACGAGGGGCTCGCGTCGTTTTCAGAATTGCAACTTTTGCTCCGAGCTATGCAGCCGCTCGTTTATTGAGTACGAAGCCACTGAAAGGTACCGATCGTGTTCGATCGCGCGTACCATAATGAACGGAGTACCGAACGGGTATCCAGTATGGTTCAAAGGTTGCTCGATATTGCTACCTTTGAGAAATCTCTGCCCCTGCTCCAAGAATATTGCTCAACCTCCACAGCTTCTGTAATTTCTTCTCGTTTATGTCTAAAGGTTGTCCCGGCGACTTCGATGACTAAAGATCGTATTTGTAATCGAGAAACGTAGTTTTATTCCAGCTATGATCTCTTCTCAATCTTTTTGAGACTAATGGTACAAGGAAACTAACGGTATTGTTACAATCTTTTTAACACCTGTGCTGAGAATATTCCGTACATATTTTCTAACACGAAGAGCTAATATTCTTAAAGGTATAGGAATACACAAAGTATAGGAACAGACGTCTCCAAAGAATCGTTTTCTGTTCAAAGGTAAGAGATTCGGATGAGCGATTGGAAAATTCCTAAATTTTCCACTTCAAAGTGAAATCAAGTTGGACCAGTACGCACAACGGTTCTCTGGATAATTTCGTTGGTACCAAAGGAAGTCGAAAAAAGAGAAAAGAGAAAGAGAGAGATGGAGCAAGAGGGAACGTCAGTTGTGGTAACCGCGAGCGATTCTCAAAGGCAAGCGTGCCGGCCGTAAATCTTGTCGAGTTTGCCGCGGAATCGATACGGCCTGGTTTTCTCGGTCAAAGCTCGTTAGCGATTCTCTCCGCGGTGAAGTTGCTCTAATTGGAGATCCCGCGCGCGCTCGGGATCGTCCTCCGTAAGGAACCGGCCAGCCAGCTGTGTATACACGTTGCATTCGAGAGGCGCTATTATTCGAGTCGAGGGGGATTCCGTGAAGTGCTCATTGTCGCGAAATCTAGTCTACGGGAAAGGCAGCTTGCCGGAACAGCCGTTCGTTTTCCCGTCCTACTTCATTAACTGTGTCTTCCACGAACCACCGGCTTCCTTCGCCTCCCTGCTCCACCTAAGGAATCATCAGCTTTTCGGAATTTCCGTCGCGTCTTCCGTCCTTCGTGTATTACCATGCTCCTTCGATCGATCGATGTCCACTAACTGTGTCGTGGAGAATCGATCGTTTAAAGTCTGATGTACACGGGCTGCCGAAAGTGTTCGAATACTTGTATCCCGCCGCCACGCTCTTTGGTCAAAGCGTACTTGGGAAACTTCAGAGTCTTTGCGAAGCGTAGGACGAGGAAGTAGAAAATAAATTGGAGTGCTTCTTCTGTATAGATATAGCGAGGAGAAGGGACGATACGGTGTAAGGTGTTTATCTCAGCAACCTTGTCGTTAGAAAGTCCACAAAGACTGTAGAGGGTTAACACCGTGTTTCCGAACGTGTGCGCGTTCGAGCGTAAGTTAACTGGAATCAGGGAGGAACGTTACGTCAAAGTCACCAATGGAGGAGCACTCGTAAATACCAAGCTAGTGTTGCTTTGATCATCCTGGATTGAACGTTCATCTAGTTAGCTGGAAAATATCTCGACGAGGCCGACTTTGCTGCCAGGGGCTCCCACTTACGAGGCATCTTATTTGTCGGAATTCTTACGAGCGTTTTATTAAGCACCGTTTCATAGCTCGTTTCCCGACCATTTTCTTCCTTGTTCGTCGGCCATAAACAGCCGATACCTCCAAGAATCGAGCTACCTTCTGTCCATGCTTTCAGTTTCTAATTAGAAATCCGATGCTCATGGTAACCTTTCACCAAGGTAACCTAGCCTCTCATTGTGGTTCGTTTTATTCCGAGTCTGACAGAGGGGTAAGAAATACGTACCGTAGTTTCTAACGCCGTAGTTTCCTAACGATATTCGGATCCATTATTAAAACTTTTTTGCTTATTTCGATGAGCGCTACATGCCGCTGAGGTTTGGCATAAACTTTCTCACGGTCTCTATGCTTGCAAACTATCAAACATCAATTCGTTGGAAGACAATCCTGTGGACGAACATCGTTGACGGAATATCGAACGATAGATCTTCATCGAACGACTATCAGACTCAGGGAAAGATCGAAATATTTCATTCGGCAGTTTTGATGCGTCTTTCATAGCACATGGAAGAGACGTTCGAATACGAAGCGAGAACACAGGCCGTAAATGTTCCGGTTAAGAGCAGCTTCGTCCGCGTTAGCCGCGATGAAGTCGAAATCACCGCGCGAAGGAAATAACAATGGAACGCTGACGTTACGGCTTCCATCATCGGGACGGGAGCACGGATCGTTTGAATCTTATTGCGGCCCAGTTGCATTAATATCGCATTGCCTCGAGATCCTCTCCGTATAAGACGCGTATCGATCCCCGTGACGTTCTCCAGTCGTGCCAGAGGAATATCAGGATTGAAATGTACACTATAAAATCTCTATCAATGTCAACTTACACTTACTGCAGAAATATGGTGCAAGAACATTTTATGATAAATAACGGTTTTACTTGTGTCTCATTTAAGCGACGAAATATTTCATAATTTTAATTCAGTCAACGAATTTCCAAAAGTTCCAATCTTAACAGCAGTCTCAACAGACAATACTTGTTTACTCTTTGCGGAAGTCAAAGATCTGGAGCCTTTGTCTTGAGCACCAAAAGGGAAATATATCCTCGAGAATGGATATCAGACGGTGGTAGAATGAAAGGGCCGGTAAGCAGAGCTCTATGTCGCTTTCCTGATCCATTTAAGCGTCGAATCCCAGCCCCGTTATGAACGATCGTATCGCTAAGTGGCTGGAGGCTCGCATCCAAGCATCGGGACCCCACCGAAGCGCAGACGCCTGCAGAAGGCGAGAGTAAAGCGGTCCTGGCATGCATCTTTCATCTTTAGCGAGGCAAAGGGTTTCAACGGGTAGAAGAGACGGAGCTAGTTTCGTCGTAAGGGTTGCACCCGCAGACACTGACTCCTCTCTTCTTTTGTTTGACAGAGACCGTCATGAGAGGCTGCTCATTTGCCTAGTCAAAGGCTGTGCCTTCCTGCACACCCCTTTCGGTTCTCCCTTCTTCCTCTTCCTGGACATCTTCGTTCGCTATTATCTTTCCTTGTGGTCTAGCGCCTCTTGCTCCACGATATTTGCTCTTGTATCTGACATTTTCAGGTAATGGTAAGTAAATGAAGAAAAATAGGCCTACTGCTTAAGACTAAAACGATAAAATAGTCGAGATCTTTCTTTTCCCGTAGAATATTCTGATAGTATCGAACAGAGTTTATTAAAAACTCCAAGATTTTCGACTCTGAGTGAAATACGCCAGCAAATTTCTCAAAGAATCGAAAGGGGCAGGAAATTGAACGGGTATGCTATTTCAAACTCCTTATGATTCGGATATAACGTTGCTCGGGTAGTTGAAATTTTCCACTCGTTATCCGAAACTTCACGTAATCCAACGTGTCGTTGCTATACGAAATATACAGCAGATATCAAAAGTTAGTCGGCTCTATATCTATAATTGAGTGCGCGCCGAAGTCGATGAAAGCTCCTTCACTTTCTTCTCGTGAGGAAAGGTCTGGCAAAGAAGAGTCAGGCTGGCGTGTAATCACTCGGAACCGCATGCTTCGGTATTCCGCTTTGAGGATGGGATTCGAATGCGACGCCGTCAACGTCGTCGTCTCCGTTGGGCGAGGAGAACCTGCTAAATTAAACGCAGTGAACCGTGATCCTGTAAACAGACCATTTCCATGCCAGGAGGTTCGCCAGGCTGCGCGACTAATGGGCTTGATGATCCACCGGGGGTTGACGTCGTGAATTAACATCAACTACGACGTTTTCCTGTGCAAACGACCTTGGAAGTGGGATACATCCGCCCCTCGACGTGGCCCTGCCGCTATATATACACGGAGTCCGCCCGACGAGAGTTAATGCCAAGGACGAGGGAGGGCCGAGCTTCGATCTCCAACCCTCCTTTCCCAATTGTTTATCTACCTTTCTCCCCACGTTTCAACGAATTTCCTCGTCGCAAGATTTGGAAGACGATTTGTGGAGTGTGTCGAATGACTTTCATTATTCTTTCGTTCATCCCTGGCTTTATGATTCTTCTGGTAGTTACTTAAGTGATCGTTCGCCGTTCATTGCTGCAACGATATTACGTCTGACGTAAAATATCGAAACATTATATGTAATTTGTATTTAGAAATTACAAAAAAAGAAACTAGATTTTATTATGAAGACAATCTGATGTCGATATTTGTCTGTGACAGTATTACAAATACAATAGTACAAACGTAGCAATCGGAAATGTAATGTCGAATCAAAAAATGTGTAGACAAATATAATTTAATGCCGGGATGTTAAACATCAAAGGATAGAAAAGAATAAAATATCTCAGAAGATAATTTACTCTGGCCTGTAGCAGCGCTAATTTGCATTCCTATAGCCAGCTACTTCATCTTTCAGCTCAGACACTATTCACGATCCGTTTGCAAAATTCATTGTGATTTTTACAGACAATACCAGTACTATGTATATCATGTTTCTTTCATTTAAATACTTAATCAGGAAACGATTCGCCAATTAATCGTAACGAAGAATATTTCGACGAGTACGAACAGTTTGCGTGACAGATCAATGCATAATTGTCCATCGAGTCGGAACAAAGGGGTCCTGAGCCCCTTTGCCGGCCATAAACCGCCTCTAACGTCATTTTTAAAACGGGCAAGTTAAGCAACAGTCCAGAGGATGGTCGATCCCCGGTTTAATCTCTGCCTTTTTGCCCGCTAAATTCCAACAAACTCTACGCAACACTGTGCTCCTTCCCCTGGTTCGAAACGAACACGCACCGGCCAGTAGGCATATTTACTAATCCCCCATGGATTTATGATTCCAACCTGCAGCGATGTTCGGCCGTATCGCGCTCGTTATAAGCGCAACCATTTATTGTTTCCCCCGCCGCGCGGGCGAAACACGGCTGTACCCTCGGCCCTCCATCACCTTTCTCCATCCCTTTTATTTGTTTCCCTGTTTTTTCCGTAATTCCATCGTTTCTTGTTCAATGAAACTTCGTCTGCTGTTTCAACATGACAGATCACATTTCTGACCCATCTGATCTAAAGTTACGCTTCTCATATTTTCGCACACCGTATGTAATCATCAGTTTAGAGAAAAGATCAAGGACTTGATTTTATTTTTGTTCAAGGACACTTTGACTTACATCCTTTCATATATTATATATTATATTAACCTTTGGTACACTAACGGGATTTTACTCCATTTCTTTTTCCATTTTCTCTCTGATCCATTCCATTTCGACTTCAAAGAAGTTATCGAGGAGTCCGATCTCTGAGTGGCCCACAGTTTTCGGAACGTTCGAATATTGACGCCTAAATCGCTTGCTGTAGGTATATTACCGAACGATATATGATCGACAGAGGTTCCCCATAAAATCGACGAATGCAGGGAAACACGGCAGAAAGCGGGCGAATATCGATGAACTTCCTGAGAAGCGGTTTCTTCTGACGGAACATACTCTTCCCTCGAAACTTTCAAATTCACGTCGATTACTCGACATCGTGGCTACCACTACTACCGACCAGAAACATCCAGCTCTTTCCTCTGATCCGATCGATTTCCGTGTTTCTCGTTCCTTCTACATTCAGGTCCTCTTTCATTCCAATAACACTATTACATATTGAGTGTCGCTCGATGACGATTGGTAAGATTATCCGACAGAACCATAATGTACGATGATGCCATTCCGCTCATGATCGTGTTATAAGGTTGACGTCGCGTAAAATTAGCATAACATGAACTGGAAAATCTACTAATACTATCAAAAGAACATCTAACGCTAAGCAGGCTCAGACTTCGACTGAAACTCGAAGAATTACCGTCGAAAAATAGCTGTGACTTTCTCAAATATTTTTCCCCGTAATCCATTGCTTGTTTGAACATAATACGTATCTTATGCCGATTTAACCTCTCAAGAATCTTCTCTCCACTTAATGCAAGCCGTTCATTCACAAGGAATATATTTACCGTTCCCAGAAGACTCGTTTAGGTATGACACGTGACCACAATTCCATTCTCTTCCACCAACAATTCTAATTTACGATGAAAATCGAGTTCACTGATTCTACTTATAGACGATAGGCAAGTAGAAGGAGGATTCATTTCGTCAGATACGTTAAATAAGCCGCGGTGCGCACGTTGCTTTCCAAATTGTCTACGGTAATGCGTTCGTAATTTCGGATGCTACCTGGTTTGAGAGAGCTACCTGGACCGAAACTTCACCGTTGCAATAACGGGCGATCCGCCAAACCCCGATGGCTTCAATCCCCGTACTAGCAACAACGAATCCGAGTACCTCCGTTTACCACAGCGTCGAGCGCGCCTGACCAGCAAGGGAACTTTCTACTGGCTCGCTGCGATATTAGCCCAGCCGAAACTGTTTCGCTATGGAATTCATGCAAATGCGAATTCGCGATTCGCATCATCGTGTACAGCTTGCCTCCTTATCCTGAAGATCCTTAGGGTTTCTGTACACACAATACAACGTGAAGTTGCTTGGATTTTCACATCTAAGATTTCGTCTTTTGGGAATTTTTCATAAGTATTAGACAATGAGTAAGTATCTCGATATTTATGGTCGTCGGTGCGTACTTAACACGATATTGAGAATATCAACGTTAGGAAGAAAAAATAGTTAATTCTAGAGAGAGATAGTCGAAAAAGGAAAAAGGAATTGTTTATGTTTAAATATTCGCAACGAATAAAGTGCAATCTGTAGAACGCACGAGATAATCCAAGTAACAAGTAACAACGTGTAGCGCAAGTAGCAGAAGAAAAGGAACGAGAAAACAGAGTCTAGGCAGAATGTAAATCGCACGCGGTTATCATTCAGGGTGGAAGATCGTGAAATGCAAATTGACGAGGGTTCGGGCGTAGAAAGCGACTGGTGCATTGCAGTGGCCAGCTAAACGGATAATCGATATATACAAGGCGTCAACTCGCGACTTCCACGTCGAATTTACAACGAACGTCGGGAACCCGGCCGTTTTCACATTATTGACCCCGTTTTTCAGTGATTCGGCCTCGGATCGCTCAAGATGACCACTTGAGCACGTCTCGATCGGAGGATTTACGATAAAGGAAGATCGCGACGCTGTTTTTTCATCACGAGCACTATGGTCGACCCCCGATCGTTCTTCTTTTTCCCTTTTTTACTCTTCTTCTCGAACGACACCACGGCTAGCCCGTTGAAAGCTCGTTTTCCGGCTGACTCCACTTCGAGTGTCGTTCATCGAACTTCGACCGGTTTCACCCGTGAAACCAACGAGTTTATTAGGTCGCGTCCAGGCGACCTATAGCTCTCCAGCTTCGCGAAATTTCGTGACTAGAGAAGCCTTTCCCCTTCTGTATAACATTTTAAAGTCGGTCTGTGAAACTTCGAAACTGACCTTAAAAACCAAAACTACGAGAAATTTCTTCGCGATTGAATTCACTGGAAGCCCTGTTTGAACGAAATCCTAATTAAAGACACGTTAAAACTTTCGTCCCATAGTGGTAAAAATGTGGAAATAAAGGTAATTATGAATTAGGTGGTAAAAATTCTAACAAGAAATGCATGTGTGTTAAGTTTGAACAATATCGACCTCTTGCACAACGATTTACCAATTATAGTAATATCAAGTATACTATAATTTACAAGTTACAAGTTGTAAATTATAGACTTTCTCCCCACAATTTTGCAATTTTACGTTAAATATGATAATCAAAAAATTCGTAATTTCTAAAATTTACTACTGAACTTTCATTTCCTTTTTTCTTTTTCTTTTTTTTTTTGTACAACGTAGTACCTAAGGCTACCTAATTTATGACACCTTTTAAGTACTTTTTTACTGTATCCTTCTAAAGGAACAGATTCCCGAACGATCGCTCCCAAAGTTCGTAACTTCACTTACATACATAATACTTACGCGGTTCCCTCTATCCGAGATAACTCGGCTTATTTACTTTGAAATTCCGTTGAATAGACGCGCGAAATTCGCGAGCTTACTCGGTCGATTCAAACAGAGCAAGTTGGTAGAAAAGGAAAGTCCGAAGCAAATATACAGTTAAACCAAACGAACGATAAAGTTCCGCTGTTTACGCACGCGATGCAAAAGGAGCAGGGTAAAATTACATTTAATTCGTGAGATCGCGTGTACGTGTAAGATATATAAACCGAACCGTCTTTTCATCCACTGAATTACTAGCAGGCATTCGAAACTATCAGCTACCTTCTCGAGTGTGCAAACTAGTCAAGACTATCAACGTTCATCAATTAGACCACTAGGAACTCGCGGCGAAATTACCGGACTTCTAAATTGCTATTTAATTACGATAAAACGTCCGTCTATATTTATTCCTTCTTTGATATTCCTAGAACCGGATAACGTTGCTCAAAAACTAATAACTCGCCTTGTTTAACAAAATTATTCTACGCAGCTTTAAGTCACTGATATCGCCATGACAAATTCGCGGACACGCTATACTTACAAAAAGTTTATTCCGCGGTTCGTGTCACTGAAATTGTGTCCCGTCAAACGACGACACGTTTGAAGATCAAATAACGCGTGTCTCGTTAGCAAAAGCGAATCGAACTCGCGGCCACACCTATTTCCCTTCCATGTGCTTCCTGCACTGGTATAGGCTGGCAGGTTCATTCACCGTCCATAGAAATTTCAGAGAACTCGAAACGGCTACAGATATTTTCATGCAAATACGGTTACCTTTTTTCCAGCTCGTACGGCGGTTGGGGATCCTAGAAACGGCAACAATACCGGCCACATTCGCTTTTGCCGGAATCGCGCGTCGAAATTGCGTGAGTTAACGCACGCGAGCCACCGGTGGAGATCCGCCTTGGCGGAGAGGCGAATTCCTGGAAAGCAAAACGTTTTTCCATGCGAGGCAAAGGGAACGCATAAGAAGAAAAGAAGGTGAGAAGACAACTCGAAACAGACAAAGGGCAGCCAGGTGAAAGGGACGTAAGGGTGAAACGGAGAGAATTGAAACGAAGAGGATGTTCGTCCGTGAACTCAGTTGGTTTCTTCGCTCGAAGCAAGCAGGATTTCCGCGTAATTTTACCGAGTAATAAGATTATACCGGTCTCGAGCTCCAAGCTGCCCATTGTTTTCCTATTCGCGGCCACGAGGATATTGTATTCTACGTTTCATCCCGGTCGTCTCGAATTTCCTGCTAATTTTTCCGTGCATACGACCCTCACCACCGTCGACTTCACCCTTCCTCTCCTTTGCCCCCGTTCTTCTTCGTCTCTCCGCTAGAGGGGAATATAGTTAACATTGTAGGAGGAAGATGGCCACCTCCGAAGTTTAGTCGTCGTCTGTGATGGTCCATAAAGAGCCGGCTGAAATTGCGTCTCGTACCGCCTCGAAAGCTGTACGTGCCCGCTTCGCAGACTACCACACCAGAGCCACCCTTTCCATCCTCCCGTTTCAACCCCTTTCTCCTTTCGCTGCTGTTGCCGTTGCTCGAAGCGGCCACCAGCCTCTGCCGCCTTCACCCTTCGGCTGTAATAGCGCAGCCGAGCGTATACAACACGGCGTGGCATAAACTTTACGATGATGAGGAAGAACCGAGGCGAAGGAGTCTCGAAAGTCATCTGGCGAACCTTCGCAGTACACCGGCTCCTTCCTTCCCCCCGTGATACCGGAATTAGATACCCGTGCGCTTCATCTAGTCAGCCTTTGTACCTTCTTACCCTCGAGAGATCGTTTTTGCGGGCCACGCGTTCTCGCTTGCGTTCTCCCCCTGGAAGTTTGGGGCGTCGCTCCCTCCGTTGCGCTGCCACGGGTCAACCTCTTCACCCTCCGATCCGCGAATCTTATTTATCTGTTTGTTTGATGAGAAAACCGTGGTTTCGACCGCCTGCTCGAAATGTAAGCAATGATTTTGATCGACCTTCCTGGATAAATAAGGGAAGGTGTAAAAGGTAACGCGGGAGGTTCATGAAATTTCCTTTGCTTTTTCGGGTGATATCGACGGGGAGAGAATTGATCTAGAATACCTATAATAGCGAGAAGATCGTAGATAGTGGAGGAAGAATATTTTGATAATGGAATGTCTAGCAAGAGAATTTTCACCAAGTGCTACGCATCGATTTTCGAAGAAGCATACTATCTTATGAATACCAAATATGCTGCATAGTGTAAATTATAAATGCTTAGCATATTAATCTGTTATCAATCTATCATTCCTACAGAACATTCTTCGTTAAAAGAATTGTCTTTTCAATTATCCTCGTATTGATAAAGACAAGTCTGATGAATAAAAATTTGCCTTCAAAAGAATAAAATGGGATTTTTATGAACGAAGGAATCTCTCATCAAGCATTCTCTGTCATTCCGAAATCTAAGGTCGCCTAATCTAATTAGGAAGCCGAGCAATCACGATTGCGGAACCCAAATCCATCATAATTCAGAGTTATCTCAACCACGAATCTTATTAACCCAAAGACGACATAGGCCAAGCAGACTGGGTATCTCGGGTCCGGTGTAATCCACGAACGCCACAATCCCCCTGTGTCAATATCTCAACCACCGTTTGAAAACCGTCAAATCGAATCAGGATCGTTTACCGCGAGTAAGTAATTAAACCGACATCGAAGGATTCTATCCCGTGAACTATTAATTTCTTGGGATCGTCCCGGTTAGCCGGAGGAGTCATGGCTTGGCCGATAAACGTTACAACCGACGACCATCACGGAAGTGTGTCCCTGGCAGGATGAAACGGTCGTAAAAGCGAATGGCGGACCGCGGCTAAGTTATCGTTTCGTTTCGCCAATTGATTACATGAATTATAGATAGCCAGTACCGGTATCTTGTATCACGTACCGTTGCTACGTGGTTATCCTTTCAGGGCTGTTAACGTCCGCCCAGGAAGAATTAGAGTCCGCCGCCTTTAACCACTGTTTCGCGGCCGAGCCTCGTAACTCACGTGACCCGGAAAAAATACGAGGAGACTCGTGACGAGGCTGGACGCTTCGGCTAACCTTCTGTCGCGAACCTGAACCCATTGTGAACTGAAAAATGATATAAAAAAGAAGAAAAAAATAAACACATACACGAGCTGGCAGGTAGAGGGTATAAAACCAGAGCTGCGAGGGGGTTGGACGAGGGAAAAAGGCAGAAATGTCACCGATCCAACGGTCGTTATTGCTATTTCCAGTTCAGTGGTATCTACATAATACGCAAGGGGGCATCGCGTATGCGCGACGCGTCGCAATATTTCAGCCGAGGGAACACTTGGAAACGACGCTTTACGTCCTAACGCGAATATTGTATCGGCCCCCGGGCCCCGGCACGCCGCACCGCACCGGCCAATTTTGTTTCCATCAAAAGTGGGATTAGCGACAGAGATGGTATCCGATTGAATACCGCCGGATCGAATCCGGGGATCACCGTTTTTCAAGAAGCCATCCTGGATAGACCGGTACCCGGATGGTTTTTTTCATTCTCATCCACGTACCGACGCGACGTCGCTACAAATTTGTCACGAATCCGCCACGTGGAAACAAAACTTGGTATTTTGTTCGAACATACGTGCTCATTTCGGTAAACTATTGTAGGAATAGGAATTTCCTGTGATTGTTTATAGCAAATGGTTGACACGAAGTTCAAATGTCACAATCAGGACCACTAGGATTTCGAAATGCAGAGATATGAAATAAAGACAAATGGCAAAATGAACTTTCTAACGTGGAAAAATATGGAACATTACATATGTCCAATTAACTCCAGCGTTACAAGTCATTGGGTTATCTTATCTTATATCGTGTTACCATGTACTATACTTTTATGCTTCGGAACTATTTTAATACATCCAACTATGGTTTTATTTAGCGTCGAAATTATACTGCAACTTTTTTAAACTAAAGTTGAAATTGGGGAATTAAAAGAAAATACCGTTTTTCCAAGAAAAACAAGGCGCGTTAAAAGAAAGCTTAGGCGAAGTTGTAAGGTTCTATGGTTGCTAGAACGAACAGCCGTCACGTGCAAGGTCCATTCTCTCGAGACGGGCCTTCGAGTAGGCTCGATCGTATTTAACTTACGATCTCCGCACTCTATTTACGTCAACGACGCTCTAAGCGTGCAACAGTATCGACAACCTATAGATACGGTGTTATACGCGCACTTCCTACCCCTTTTTTCACTTCCCTTTTTATATTCTTCGTTCGGACGATGAACGGACCGAGTTTCTATTAAAAGTGAAACGGCTACGAGACGCCCTGGTTTTATTTTCTCAGTGTGGCCGAGGCGGAAGGGTTGCCCGTAAAAGCGAGAACGTAAGCTACCGCCGCACCGATTTCGCTAATGACCGGGCGTAAAACGCTCCGTAAAATTTCGACCTTTATGAGCAAGAAAATAGCACGGCCCGTTTTCAGCCTGCGAGGGAAAACCGAGCCCATCGGCGCAATTATTCAGGCCACGTTCCTTGATAGATCAAGCCCGGGTCTACCACGCGCCAACTTCTTCAATTTCCCACGAATATTCCTCCGTAATCAACGCTCTTTCACCTTCGTTTCGTTCAAATGTCAAAAAATCAACGTCACTTTGCTTCTTCGAATCTATCATATATTCCTTTTTCAATTCTTCCACGATGTTTCTCTCTTTTTATTTAGAATATTGTAATATTGTAGGTTTATATTCATTGGTCATTATTCGTACCCTGCTTCTTCTCAATACCTAACACGTTGTTGTTAGCTTTTCATTATGTAATATTATGCCGCATGCTAATAAATAATTTTTATAGTTTCGTGTATTCGTCGACTCCAACACATTTATAACCCTCCTAACCAGTTTAGCCAATCTTCAACCCATATTCTATCCCTGGAAACGTTCTTACATATTGCCAACCATAACCGATATAAAAATTCTGGGCTGTACATCAAAGAACCGTAACATAGGCCGTTAGAAGCGGAGACACGTTGCTTCGGGAAGATTCCGCCCCAATATCCAGGCTTACAGCGGTCCAATGGAATTAACCAGACGCAGTTTAGGGATGAGGATAGCCAGATTGAGAGATTTACCGGCGGGGGGTAGCCAGGTGGGCGGTTATTTATGAAAAAATCGATGCTCCATGCTCGAAAGTATATTTTAGGGGGATGACGATGGCTTGTGGGTATACGTGAGTGTATACGTTTGGGAATGAGAGGAAAGGCGGCTCGACACGGAAGGAGGAACAGGTAGAGTGGGTGGTAGAAGGGAGATGGAGAAGGGTCCATAAAATAGTTCGCGTTACGATATAGCGCGGCGGTTCTCTGAGCGAGTAGAGCGGACTCCGCGTTAACTTAGTCCTATGATTGACGGTTTCCGGTTCCGGCTTGCCTCGGCCGGACTGATATATCGCGACTCGCCGGAAGTCTGTGCAAAAGCATCGCCGCAGAATTATTGGCCGGTCAGGCGGGCTGCCCTTATCGAATTTCCACGCTCGAAACCGAGCCTAATGTTTCCCTGAAACGCGAAAACCTTCTTCTTCTTCTTCTTCTGCCATCGTAGTAATGAAAAAGGTACATTTTGTATTTTAACTTCGAACGTCTTAACTATACTTTGGCAATTTCACTGATATTTCGTTGGCTTTACTACAATTCCATTAAATTTCACTCAGGTAAAAGGCAGAAAGACTCTAAGCGTAAACCAAACCAGGTTCTTCGTATCAATAAAACAACGCCTCAAATGTCGTTTGTCTTTCGGAAAACTGTTTTTGAACAAAAAGCAAATCTGGTCGATCATTTCGGGCAGGTTCAATGCAATCATAGAAATTGGTATATGTATTAGACAAAAGTTTTACACCTACAGCTAGCATCGTAAAGCGTCGCAAGCTATATAACAAAGGAATTTCCTCTCAAAGGACTCACAAACAAAAATCAGTCTCTATGAACCTTGGCAAAGACTTTTTATCCTGTCAATGTCAGCGCAAAGTTCAAGAAGTTTATAAATTCACCACTTTCTACAATTTGCTTCCAAAGAAAGTCTACAAGCAAGTTAGCACATAGGAATGTAGACATAGCACATTTTCTCCAGAAATCTCCTTGTAAAAGCGATGGTAGAACATCGAGCAGGTGCGAGGATCGTCGCGTTTGGCGTAGCTGAGCGAATAGCGCGAGACAGAAGCCACGAACAACAATGTCGGCCGGCGCGTTTCCTCCTCGGCGAAGTATTCAATTACTAACGAGTGCTGGGCCATAAAACAGCCTCTCTGGCTACAGCACGCGACCAAGTCGCGCCGTGTAAAGGATCTTGTCACGCGTGTATTTTTAACGAGACTTCGCTTACCCCCTCCGTACGAGGTTCCTTCCACCCTCGAGCTTAACGTCGTGCCCGCTCCCATCCGCCTGTAACCACCGTCCTCGTCCTTGCTCGCAGACTGCACCTGCGACGCGTTTCCCATTCCCTATACCATCTCCTCGCTCCTGATCCTCCACCGAAGGAACCGAGTCGTTTGTTTAAATTGCGTAGCTTCTAAGTATCGTTACATGGTCGTGAATCGAATTGTTGGAATATTAGGATATGCAGACTCAGGAATATCTTAGATATTTGTACCCAGAGTGGCTTTGGCTTAAATCTGAAAGCTAATGTGCAACTTTCGTACAAACATAATCTAATTCGTTCTAGGAAAATTATTTGGTTTAATGGAATTGTGTCAAGAAGCAAATTTCTTGATTTCCTTTCATTGTTCGATCACTCTTTGACGTCGATGTTAAGCCTTTTTTTTTAAATACAACGTAGTCCACGTGAAATTGGGAAAGGTTTAAGTCATCACTTTGCTGATTTCGAATTTTTTCAAGAATTTTTCTCCATTTATATAAAAACTTATGTACTTACTTATAAAAGAAATTATAAGCGTATCACCTCTATTATGGAATTCTACGCTTGTTTCGTACACTTTGTTCACCGTATTTAATCTGTATTAATCTAACTGTTGTTAAAAAACACGAACAAAGTTTCTATGTTAACGTTAAACGCTACTCGCTTGGCAAACTAAACGGATAACAAACAAATGGTAAACAATTATGGTATTATCTACTCCAATAAATCCCTCCACCCCGGTCTAAAAGATTTACCCCCTGTACCACGTTTCCAAACCCGTCTAGTATCCACAATAGCATCGTCGAGTTAAGGAAGGAACGTTCCCCGCGAAAACTCGCTGACGTTTTTTTTTTTGCTCAGAGTTCGTTATTACCAGCGCGGCATTGAGAGTGGCAGACTACGCGACGGGGATTGCAACCTACCCTCTTACCTACCCTCCGCAGTCGCGGCCGAGTGGTAGGTGCTCCAGAACGTCTGAGCGTCGCGTTGCACCTGGTTACGCGTGGTACAGTCGACGAAACTAGTCGTTGAACCGCGGCGAAGTTCAATGTCCGTGTTGTTCGATTCGCGTCAACCCCGGGAAAAATAGGAACGCAAGGGGTTGGATGGGTCGAGTTCTAAATTTCCCGGGAGATCCGTCGTCGCTATTTTATCCGACACGCAGCCGCTGTTTCGCTAAATTGATTTCGCGGCTCGCTTTTCCGACATCGTGAAATTTTCGCTACGATTCGCTAGAATTCGTCGGAGCTCCAGTCTCTTCGATTATCCGCGCGCAATTTGTGATACGCGATGACACAGACACGGCCGAATTTGTAAATCGCTTCACAGCTGAATTTGTATACACTGGTTTCAGCATATAAAAAAGAAACGAGTAACCAAGAGAACTTCGAAATGTAAATATGGAATAGTGAATTTCGATTCCTGCAAATTATTCCTTAGTTGGAAATCGAACTCGAGCAAGTTAAATTGCTTAATTTCATCGTGTAGACGTAAATCTTCAATTTAAGTTCCTAACTCAAATGCCGTGATTTCATCCTGCAAGTGATAAATACTCAAATTGGACACTTCAATATTTTCTGAAATATATATTTCCGTATCTAACTCAAGAGGTTCTAGACATATCGCCAGAGTGAAAGTGGAAGTGGAAGGAACTCTTCAGCCGACTGTACGCAAAGCGGTCGCGATCTCGATCGCGAACACAGGGCGCGCACGACGTGGAGTCTCGAGGAGTCGCGTCGTTTGATCGAGCTTCCATCCAATCAACACGCCGATTCCGCTCGAGACCACTTCGATAACCGTTCATAAAGATAGTCAAGCATCATCCTTCTTCCTGCTCCACCACTGAATTCGCGCCGCATTAATTTACAACTCCAACTCCATGCTCACCTTGAAATTTTAATTTTCGCTATCTTTCCCAGCGACCGAGGTCAGCCACGTCTGAACCAACCACTTCATCTTCCATTCGCGGTTATCGAATAAAAAAATTCACTTTCTCCGTGTTTCTGCTTTTTATTGCATCGAATCTACGTAGAGGCCAAGGTTGACACGATACGAGCCGGCTGACTTGAAATTTACGACATCATACTTGGTAGCAGTTTTATTAGCTCTGGAATGGCTTGGTTGACGCTTTTCCCTTGTCTGATCAGTGTCTCAAACTCTTGAGTCAGCTTCGTGTATAAACTCATTAGAGACGTCATGGTGCGAAGCAGCGAGTCCTGGCCACCGAATTTGTTCATCAAATCCACAATTTGCAATTGGGGAACTGCTTCGGTCTGTTAAGAAAAGAGCCAAGTTTCTGTAAGCTAAAAATGTCCTCAGTTCTTATAGAACGATAACAAACAAATGTTGCATTCACGTTCGCGTAGAACGTTATCGTATCTCTATGGTACCTACGTGAACACGCTGGAAATGTACTTTTATTACGATTGCACTCCGTGGATGTACATCGTACGATATCTAAATCTACGATAACTAGCATTTTCGTGTATTTGTTGGAAATTTAAAGATGCAAAGCTATACATAATACACGTAACACTCAAACATATATAAAACATCCAAAGTATAGTACTCGTTACAATATTAACTGAACAAGACTGGTAAATTCACTAGCTTTTTTCTTAAAGTATTTTCTTCTCCTATCATCTTCAAAAACAAAGTCGCCAATCATAGAACTACGAGAATTGCTATATTCTTACCTGAACAAAGAGAAAGGCTAGGCAGAAGATCGTAATGGAGACAATTACAGGGGTCCTCATAATGCGAAGATTCGAACGATTCAAGAAAAAAGTCGCAAATATTGGAAATTCGTAGGTGAACCAACGTTTGGCGATCATTAATCACCGACTGGCCAGGTATCCGTATTTATTGTGCGGATCAGTCGGTCGCCGGATGCTGCCGCGATTATCA
Organism: Bombus flavifrons; assembly: GCF_040668555.2. Classification (NCBI taxonomy): domain Eukaryota; kingdom Metazoa; phylum Arthropoda; class Insecta; order Hymenoptera; family Apidae; genus Bombus; species Bombus flavifrons. The sequence goes on from NC_138454.1 coordinate 7,412,657, forward strand.
GCCGTCGGAATTACCTGCCATCAGCAGTAAATTGCAGCGAGCGGGGCCGACATTGTGTTGGCCAGTTCCGGGTCGCGGCAGCACGACAGCTCGTTGCAAGTTACAACGACAGCGAGCAGGGACGAACGAACGCCCGGCCAAATCCTGAGACGAGATATGACTCGATGAAGGTTTAACCTCTCCCGATCAGCGAATAGTAAATTTCGTCGACCGACGTGTCGGCCGTGTTGCGATCACAACGATCGATCTGGATCGCTGGAACAGGATTCGGTTTGGTTCACAAGGTTTGCTTTGATTTTCGGAAACCTCAATCTCCGTCCAGTTGACACGTGTCCCGTTCGATTCAACTCATCAGAATATTAACAAAAGTTTGAGCTGTTGAAAGATTTTCAACAAGATCATAATTTTATTATCTGGAGCATGAAAGATAGTATGGCGTATCTATGATTAGAATTACTAATTTAAGAAAGCTGTCTGGAAGAGATTTAATTGTAAAAAGTTGAAAAAACGAAGCTGCGTAGCAAACCATCTTCCAAGGAAACTACTTCTATCTAAAATGTAATATTTATTTTGAATAATCCTGTATACATCGTCGCCTCGGCGCCAGTGTTATTGCAAATGCTCATGAATTTGCATAATTCATCGCGTGATCGTTTTGACACGTCTACGAGCGAGATAATCGTGAATCTCAGATGTACAAAAGAAATCCTGTTCTTTTCAAAATATTTGCACGGTATATTCATGTTTCATCGTGGCTTTGTGCGATTCATCATTTAACAACAGTCTAATCGGTCGATAATTATCCACCAACACGAAACTTCAACGTGATTTCGTGCTGGAAAGCAAACAACACACTCGGTATATAAATCAACGTTTTCAAGTAGACCAACTTTCGATTAGTTCGAAATGTACGAGTATCTGTTCTTCTAATTTTTTGGTTTTCTTCTCGAGAGGAAACATATTTAGTTCGAGAATTCTATAGAAAATATCACGATATTCTACTATTGAAGTTCCGTTTACCTACCTAAGTTATATTTTGTTGGTTGTCAACGAGAAAATTAAACGTCACTGGGAACATTTTACGACAGTGTGGCGCGATATCGAGCCATCAACGCGTCATTACGCAGAGAAATAGAGCGAACAGATGGGCTTCCGGTTGTCTTCATTCTCAGGTCGCTTCCGTGGCGAGCGCCATCTTCCACAGATCTCGTCGCTTCGCACATTATTTGTTCGCGTCTTCGACATTTCGAAGCCGTTAAAAAGCGATTTCCCTTTGCGAACGATCCATTTCTGACGTTCCTGGTCCGTTGCATCGCAAACACGTGTCCCTATCCAAAAGGAACTGGTCCTTCCTTTCATTCCTAATCTACTATATATTCTCTTTGTACAACTGTTCTTACTTCAATATCTTGAGGAAAAATATCTTCTCTAGCTTTTTAATAATTCATACTTTACGTGTCGTTTAACCAGAGCTGCGGTTCATTCGTTAAAATTTAATTGCAAAACCAATTTGGACATCAAATATCACCAAGTATTACAAGAGAAATATTTGAATTTCGCTCTCCAGTCGATACGAATAATCAGAATATTCAGCCGATTTTTCTACTAAAGATTAAATTCAAACAAAATCGCCAGAAGCCGTTGAAAAAATAAAATTGAAACTAATTAAACGACGGGATGAATGCATGAAATTCCCTCTATAAAATTAATTTTCGTTAAATACATGAAGTTTTGAAGAAAGTACGTGTGGTTGAAGTTTTATTTAAAAGAACGTCATTTTATAACATTAAAAATGGTAGAAACGAATTCTAAAGAGCACAATGGTAACAATGGCCACCTTTAATGCTTAACCCAAACGTTCTACATATTTTAATCGTATAAAATTCTCTTTCACGAGAACTCTTATGCGCTCTTATGCGCTCTTCTGCCGTTTCTTTCGCCGATTCAACGCAAAAATTATGCAGAGGATTCACGTGTTCTAAACGTCTTTTCATTCTGGCTCTCGAAATGTTAATTCACAATTGAACGTCATCGTGCAGACTGCGAGAAACAAGCAGGCATAAAACGAACCCGATGCAGAGGCGGACGCGTTTATTTCGTCACGTAGCGAACGGGGAACGAGTCGCGAATTTCCCCGATCCGTCTGCTCGCATGCGGCTCGAGCTGCGTCTTTTGTCGTCGCGAAGAGCACCGGCGTTTCCCCGAGATTGAATCGTAATAAACCGGAACGTGACGAATTTTATGAAAGGGACGCACGCCGCGGCGTGTACTGGCGACGAACGCGCGCACAATGAGCCCAGCTCACGTACAAGTTCAAAGGAATTCTCCAACGAGCAATTAAGTCTTCGACAACGTTAACAACGTCCCAATTCGCGACACCAAAAAAAAAAAAAGGAAGACAAATCCAACCTGATGTTCGTCTCTCGTTGAACCTCGATCATGGTTTCCGATTATTTTAATTCATCGCTTCGATATTTTTCGGTTTCAGAATTATATGTACACGTGATAATGAGAAATTGTTGCTCTTAATTGGAGTTTATACAAGGCAGTTATAATGGTTATAGAATAGATGATATAACTCAGATGTTATTTGAGACATGTGCTATGGAAGCGAAATTGGGAGGTTTTATTGATTAATCCTTTCGTGCTTTACGTAACTAAATTCGTTAAACGATAAATGTACATACGAAAAAGTACTGGCGCGTAACCTCATTTGCCAATGAAACGTTTTTCGAACGAGTATCGTGTTTTTAAAATCGTATAGAAGTACTACTATATGATACGAGATTTAATCTACTTCGACCTAATTAGTTAATACGTACATGCTGTAACTGATGTGGCAATCGTTATCATAGCCATAGTATTCTTCGTCGGTGAAATTCTGATCTGAATTTTTACGAAAGAAGACTCAAAAAGGATGTGTTTCTACGATGAGAAACCGATAAAAATTTTCCTACATAACTTGAAAAACTTCAATCTTCAAAAGGCTAATCGTTTGGTTTCTAGAAAAATATATTAATTACATCGATGCCATCAGGTGTTTAATCGAGTCGTCAAAACGGTCAGAGCTATGGAAGTCTATATTAACCGCTAACCATCCCGCCAGGATTAAAGCGGTACATTTGTCAAGCTTTAAATATTCCTCTGACCCCATCAGCATTCCCGTCAGACAAACAGGTTACTGTGCTCATCCGAGAACCGCTCCTCCTTCTTCCTCCCTTTCCAGCCAACGAGCGGAACGATTCCGAAAAACAAATAGCCGCGTTGGCTCGTTTGATTTACTCGCGTCAATTTGTTCCCGGCCTTATTAAACACGTGCACCCGCGTCCATCCTCTGGGAACGAGAACCGAAAAACCGGCCACCGAAACGACCGGGCAAATGATCCAGATGCAACAGAGAAAAGACACCGTCGCGTCGTAGTCGTCGTCGTCGTCGTCAGACAGGATCTACGAACCGCTTTGATCGTGCCGCGAAACAGACGTTGCCATCCCCGACGTTAATCGAACGAATCAGCCAGTGAACGCCGCTGACACGACGATGCCGCACCGATCCTCGAACGCAGACAGAACATTTAACATGCGAGTAACCAGCACCGTGGCCAGAAATAAACGAGCTTAGAGAGGGCCCTGTCGACGGCTCGTCGTGTAACGCCGCCTCGCAATTAAATCGCCACGCGATTCCTCCCTCGGATCACGTGTTTACGAGGCTTCGCGGAAAATCGTCCATGCAACGGTGAAAGATTTATGGAGAGCCTCGACGGGGTTGACGACGTATCGGGAGCGTTATTAGCCGTTTAATGGAGATAGGTGCGATGCCGGTGAAACGCTGAATTACATTTCCCAGAACACAATGTCTGAATACTTATACGTACACATGTACGTGTAACGATCTTTTTGTTTGTTGAACTATAAATTTGGAGCATAAGTGTTTCGCGACCGTTTGTGCTTTCATTTTAATACTTGTCTTTCCTTTCTTTTTTTTTAATGATAGTTGCCTTTTCTCTCTAATTTTAATACTATATCTAACAATTTCAACTGCCAATGCGTCATCCTCTCGCGGTACGGTATTTCGCTCTGTTCAAACTCTGACGGAACAGTGAACGGTGAATCGAAGCAAAAGAGAAAGAAAGAAAAGCTATGGAGAAAGCTGGGTAAGACGCATTAGCTGGGAAACAGTGGCGACGCTCTATCGTCTGGCGCGGCGCAGTTAAATAAACCCCGAGAAAATGCATTTCTCCGTGTGTCCCGGATAGTACCGGATGCGGCTGTCATCCCCGCAAGCTCGTGCATCATCTTCCAGAGACTCTGGATCACGCCTTCTCCTTTCCTCACCATCCTTACCACTCCACCACACTTTCTCCTTCCTTCTTCATCTTCTCCTCATTTTCTACTTTCTTCTTATTCTTAAATTTTCTTCTATCTTCTCCCTTCTTACTCTCCTACGTCCCTCTTTCCGGTAGAACGACAGGATTATTAATCCTCTGTTTCGAAGCAGATATTTTCGTTCTCCTGCGCAACGTTAATTTATTTATTTCAACCGGTATACCACCCTTGCATGTTGACTTATTGCTGAATCTGCTCGTCTTTCACACGTGGTCGCCATTAAAAATGTTTCCGTCTCGTTCCTCTGATATTATACGATTCGCGTTTTCGATTTCAAAGTTTCTTTTAGAAAAAAGGAAAAAGAAGAAAGGTTGATGATTAACAGGACACGGGTTAAAAATATTTCCAGCAGGTGTTAAATAATATTTTTAACAGGAAAGAGCGTGGCGTGTGCGAGGATCTAGCTGGTTGTTCGCTAGGTGGACGACTTTATCTACGCGTGACATTTATTAATAGCCTTTCTATCTTTAAAAGGAAAGATGACACGTCGTCGTGTCACCTCGACGCGCGAACTAACGAGACTAAAAGCTCGTAATTGATTCTCTTCCGGCGGGCGCGCGCTCGCGCGCGACACCCATCCTCGGCCGCGACACGGTCCCGGCAAAAAAGAAACTACCTATTAGCGACGTTCATCGGCTGCCATTAAATTATGGCCCGCTACTGTCCGGATAACGATGGCGTCGCTTCAAAGCCATCGCGCAATTTTTTCCGTCGCCATGACCAGCCTGTCTGGCCATTTCCTTCCCGCTTTTTTCAACCATGCTCTTGCACTTTACGCACAATGAAAGTTCGTTGCACGAATCGAGACTGCGTGCAGAAATTCAAACGAATTTTGCTTTCGTTAGAAAGAGCTTGGATATTAATTTGCTAGAACTAAATTTTTCTTAATCTGTTATATCTGTTATATTGCTATCGATATGTAGATATCGTCGATATTTCAGGATTCTCAACTAAAAGGATAGATATGTACTTTCAGTACGATATGACCAATATTTATTCACAAACCGCATTTTCGTTGAGAACATTGAAATATTGACGATATTATTGATCTTCCGAAAGCAGCCGTAACAAATAATTCGTTTACTAGACTTCCAAGTTTTCAAATATTTTAATGACAGAGATATAGAACCCTACAAAATCATAAATGATATCCGCCTTTAGCGATCTTCCAAGTAAATGCTTACAAAAAATCCTCATCAAATAAAGTATATTCCGATAAATCAGATTTTTTCCTCGCAAGTCTTCGCTTCCCAAGTTTACCTGAAACCATCTAAAAATTCCACATACATATTTATAACACGATAATCTTCCTTCCGAAACCAAAATCCCAAAACAATATCCCACGATGATCAATCCTGCGCGTCGAAAACTTCCTTCCGTCATCGATTTCGCATTACAAGCACAGCAGTTCTCCTTCCAAGAGGGAGTTGCAGCGTCTCAGGCGTCGCGTACGCGACTCCGTGATTAAATCTCATTCAATAACAGAAACTCATGGTAGAACTCGACGAAAGTTTCGCGCTTCCTCGCAAGATCTAGCAGAGAGGAAGTAGGAGGAGGAGGAGAGGTGTCGTTGATCGCGCTCGCAAAATCGACGCGTCACCGTCCCTCCGCCGGAAGCAGCAGACGTAACTGTCCCTTCGGGGACGTTAATGTCATCTCCATAATCACCGTAGAGCCGAGTGACAGGAACGTGATGCGGAAGCTCGAAAGCCGGTCGCTCAGCCGACCCATTACTAGTCGCGCCATCAATCCCTGCGATTAGGCTAATAATTTCTCTCGGTCGCTACCCCTCTCGATGGTAGGAGAACACGTCCCGTTTCCGGGCCAGACCGCGGTGTTAACCACGGAAAGGACACCGTGAATTATAACGCGTCCGTGTTCCGCCGTGTTCGATCCCCCGGCGAATTATCTGCGTATTAAGGACGCCTAAACGATCCTCGATCGTCTGCTTGTTCTTCGTGTAAGCCTTCTGTTTGCAGAAGGAAGAGTTGGTATCCCTGGATGTAAGTGGAAACGGATTGCTCTTACATATCTATAAGTTGATTTCTATGGATGACGCTGCAAGTAAGTGAAGTTTCTTCGCGATTTATTTGTATCTCATATATAATATAGAAACTGGAAGAAATTTGTAGCGTGAATCAAATCGTATGGATATCTACGCAGCGATTGTTGTATTGTAATTACGTCACGTTCCTGAGGAACGTTCATCCCCGAGAAAACAGAAAATATCTCATAGAATAATTTCTAAAGTAACTAGGAGAAATTACCGAATTCGACTCTTCGAATGACAGAAGCATCCCACAGTGTTTCTCGTGAAATCGTTCACAAGAGGATATTGTCCGTAAACGAAAGAAACGGGAAGTCTAATTAAGGCGGAGGTCAAGATTCACGTTGACTAATAGCGCGATTAGCGTTCGCGAACGTCGTCAACTGCCCGGTAGCGAGGAGATTCCACGACGTATCGTTGAGCTGGACGCAATTCCTCGTTAAAGATAATACCTTCTGAGCCGACAATTGCGCTCGCACGAAGACGTAAGAACGGATTGTGAGACTGGCATTCCTCTTAATTAGGATCGCGGCTGATGCCGGCCTGCGAACGGTGAGATACAGTCCTCGCGGACTGGTTTGTTAAATAATCGCCCAGTCTTTCGTAAACGTGTCGCTTAAGGCTGTTCACCATCGTTTCGCTATCCCCTTCGAGTTTTCCACGTAATCGACCTTCACGCTAATTCACTGTAAAATCCTGATAAAATTGAAGTTGTATAAGAATAGAACTCGTATAAGATAAGACTGATAAATTTCGATAAAACTGTTTTCAGTGATCCACGATGTTCCTGCGATTGTAACTTGTACGTTATATTTTATATGTACTTTGTACGATGTTTACATATTAACAGCCCCAATTGTGGTTATGTATTGTTTATTCGGTTTTAAGATCAAAGGTAATTTTATTCTTCGTCTAATTTTACTTATATTGTCTATGAATATTTTTCTTTGGAATAAAGCAATAGTTACAGTTACAATTTTCGTAAATCTCTCGCCGTGAAATTCTTTCGTAAGAGGATTTGTTTATTGATTTGTCATGTCGCGCGAGTACTCGAAGGAAGTAGCTGGAGCTCGATCGAAACAGTCGCCGGAAACGTACACGTGCGATGTCCTTCGGCTCTCGTAACCATCCACTTTGCAACTCTCGAGAGTGTCGACCGAGATTGGATGGCTATCGTTGCCATTTGCAAGGTCGATTGCACCAGTCATTTGGAAAGTCGAATGGTTCTTCCGATGTATGCCGCCCAACATTCGGTGCCCCTCAAACCGAACATCGGATCGACGTTTCTCTCCAACATTTCTGCATATTTCAGTATCACGACATCTCCGGACTTGTCGCGCGGATCTGTTGAATTATTGTCAACCATTGCGTCACTCATGAAACTAGGCAAACGTTTTCCACCTTCTCCGATGGAGAACAATTGCAATACTAGTTATAAAATGATGCTCTTGTTTTGCTAGTTTTGACGCAGTTCAAATATAGTTCTGTATTATTTATTTACTTTTTCGTTCGCCTATTCACGTTTGATTCATTTATTCGTTGTATAACACGGAACGTGTTAAATCTTTTGGGAATAGTACAATTTTTGTATTGTTACTACTTCAGAATTATTGTACCGTGCTACGAAAACCGTATTACCACTGTGAATATTGTAAATGTAAATATTCCTATGAAAAAGTGGTAAAGCTATTCTTCCAATTATTAAAAATGCAAAATATACAAGATACAAAAGGGAGAGACCGAATATAATTACTTCTTGAGCCAGTAATATTAAAACCTATTCTCTGTACTAGAAGAGATAATGTTAAAGGTATTTTCGTTCCATTAAATTCTTCTCGAAATTATTCATCTAAGGTACCATGGCACCGTCAACGAGGCCACTCGCAATATCTTAGCATTCGTCTTTCTAAATATTCCAGGATATCCCTTGAAAAACCAAAGCTTGCTCTCTTGAGTCGCAGCTTTTCTTCTTACACACAGCGTTGCAACAAAGGGATCGTAAGAACAAACGAATGTAGGTCGAGCGGAGACCAAAGAGGCCGTCTTCGGAAATTCGAAATACCTTTTTCGAGGTATCGATCGGCCGTTTCAGCCGTTCAAGTAGACGTTTTTCCGGTCGCGTTTCGTCGCCTGAGTCGTTTCAAACCCAGCGTGATTGTTTTCTGCGAATCGTACGACCTCGATCGCGGACAGACACACCTGGCCGCGTGGATTGCTCAAACCAAGTGGCAACAACGCCGCTCATTAACGGATGCCAGCTGGTCTTTGGACCAACGACGTTTTGTCTCCGTGTTTTCCTACCATGTCCCTTCCGTCATATACGACTTATAAACAGGACTGTATCGATCATCCAGTCCAACAAGTCTGTATTCCGGTATTATTACCTAGACAGTTGTGTTACGGATTCTCAAGCTTTCATAAGCTATATATGGAAAAAGTATTTCGATATTCGGAAGCATAGAAATTTCTCTATTAAAGTTTAGCTTTGTCCACAATCTTCCCCAATCGAAGGTTTTATCACTGGTATTACCTTCCTCCTGAGTTCCTCATATTGTATCCTAATCGCTAAAAACTGCACACTATGCGGATGTCCACACAACTTCTCGATCTTCACGAGGTTCTCAGCATTTAATAAAGCATTTCGCTCGATAAAGTATCAACTGTAATTATATCTATCAATAGAATCCTATCGCGAAATAGAATTCAACCGATTAATATATCTTCTCAGAGATATGAAAGAATTATTTAGATTAAAAGAATCACGAAAACAGCTCTGCGGAAGTAAACGAGCGAAACGATTTACCATCCAAACAGGACACCTGCAAGCAGTTAAAACCACCGGCTATCCGTCTCTTGACGAGCCACCATCGAACCAGGCCGTTTGTATCGGTGTTGTTGACATAGAATAGTGACAACAACGACGTCGACAACGATGATGACGAGGGAACGAGGTCCGACGACACGTAACCAACGGCCATAGTGGCCGCGGAAACCAGGATGGCCATGGTGGAATGCTAACGTCCGCATTAATACAAATTCCGCGTAATTAGTAGCAGCTTGGGTACAGGGGACGTTATTCTAATGTGTTCGCCGGAGTCACGTCGCGAATCCCGTCGTTTACTTTCGACACCCTCGTCAGCTTCGTCACACGTGCCTTTGCCTGCTCCCTCCACTGACACGTCACGTTTTCCAAATATTTTTCGGCTTATAAAAATTCCCTGCTACTGGAAATTATTGTGGCAATGTAGAAGAATCTGCTGAGTTCTACTTAAATAGAAAAATTGTGATCGAAAAAGTATTAGGTACTTTTATTAATACGTTAACCCATTATAACCAGTAAAGTGAAAATTTAATTTTCAAATTTTCAAATCTTCATTTCTGAAATATTTTGTCCGTCGTTATTTCATCCACAGTGATCTCAAAATTTTATAGGATCTGAAAAATGTTACGCGCTACATAAATTCGTACTGGTGAAGACCCTTCTAATAATACGTACGTGCAAAAAAGAAATACAGCACTACGGTAAAACATACTCTAAAAACAATCTTCGGCTCTACAAGCATCCGTCTTTAAAAACGTTCATCTTAATCTCTAAATCGAGAGGAAGGATGAAAAGCGAGCTCCTGGAAAGAATGAGCGAAACTCGTGCACGGAGTGTATCACAGGTCGAGGTCAGTTTCGAAAGACACGATTTCTCAAAGGTGTTTCATTTCTCTACGTTCGAGGTCCGCGATGTAACAAGAAGAAATAGGGAGGATGAAAGGATGTTCGAGGGAAAGTTTTGATTGAAAGACTGGGTCACCGAAGGGACAAGTCTGACAAGGGCAGACTTTTGTCAACGAGTATCTCGGAAAATTGAACGAGTCGTAAAAAAGCTTGCTCGATGGAACTGCATCGTCCGCGACTTACATTTTCCGAATACGATACCCGGTTTGTTTTTTTCCTCCTTGGCTGTCATACGACCCGTTTCCTCGAGATTTTCGTCGTGGAAAACAGAAAAGCTAACTCGGATGTGTGTGTGTGTGTGTAAGTTTTTAAGCAAAGAGAAAAGAATAGACAAAAAGTAACAACGACGAGAGGAGAATCTTTCTCTTGATTCTTCGCGTTTCGCGTTTCGCGTTTTTCCCCACGGTGCGGTGCCCGTTTCCTCTTCGAGGAACTCGACGCGATCTCGTGTTCGTTCTTTTGGCGCCAGACTGGAATAAATGAATGATATGTGAGACGATTGCGAGCGGCGGTCTCGAGGATACCAGCCAACCCGTTTAACAAGCCCCGGATGCCTGGACTTTTCTTTCGCGAGGCAAGTTCGTTGCCTGGTGTATAGTCGCGGTGTATACTAACTTCTGCTTAAGATCGCTGGATCTAACATTGAGAATTCGTTCAGCGACCAACCGTGACTGCTTGAAATATAATTCTTATAAAGATAATGTAAACGGTGCTACGGAAAGCGATTGAATTGTTCGGAAATAGTTCATTAGTTTGTGAAAGATTGTGACTCGACACAGAGAGGGACAAGCGCTCGAAGGAAGAGAGAAATTCGTGCAACGAGAGCCTAGAAAACGGTGATCTCGACGAAAGCAATTTCCAGGAGGCATTAATACGTTGCAGATAAGATTGGCAATTCCTTGGATCTTGGTGGTGGTGGCGGCCATTACGCCCGGCGCGATATCATAAAACAGAAGCGATTTTCAATAACGACCGGCGATAATATTGGTAGACAACGAGTGTCTCGTCTTGTTCCCTTCCAGCCTTTTCCTTCCTTTTTCTTTTCTTTTCTCCATTCTTTTTCTCCTGCTTCTTCCTCTCTACCGCTAATTTTCAGCAGCCTCTTCTTTCGATTAAGCGTCGCCTTTTCTCGAACAAACGTTCGAGATTTCTCAAAGAGATCAGGCCAGAATCGAGAGTAAATAATGTCGTATAAATGCAAATTGGTAGCCATCGAGTCGTGCTAACAAGGAAATATAATCGCCCTGTTCTCCCGTCGTTTAATTGTTCCGTACGATCCGTAGACATCGTTGTCCATCGGCCTCTTCTTCTTTGAGAAAGTGTTTCCTCTTTGTTCGATGCTGGCCGTTGACCTTGAGACAAGTCAGCTCTCGCGTAATTAGGAAAGATCGATAGGGGACCATTCGAAAATTTAATCTCGAGCGAGTTGATCAATGCCTGGCCAACGTTGAAAGAACTTACTAATTATGCCGCGCCTAAAGCCTGGCTGACTCCCTCTGAAACCGAGGATAAATGAAGATTTAGAGCGGACGGGGCGAGCGAAAACAAACTGGCACCAGCTCTTCCTTCCCCGTTACAAATTGCGCTTCATTTGACGGACTTAGCGCCGGTGAATTGCGATCCCTCGCCTAAGATTCTTTTCAACGAAGTCAAGACAGAATTTTTCCCCGAGATTCTCCCAGAAACGGATATGAAAAATTTTTAGCATCCGCAGTAAGGATATGATTACAAGTTGAAAAGTGGCGATATACTTTGCACGAATGTGAGGAATTTAGCTTGGCGGAAAGCTTGCTTGAAGAGATGTAAAGGTAGAAAACAGTAACAGGAAACTTGTTTGAAAAGATGAAATAGAAATTGGAGATGGCTGCTGTAAAAAATCGCGCATTCAATTTCTGATGTTTAACAGTTCTCCCTTTTGATGACCTTTTTTGTATTTAAATATTAGAAAACTATAACTGAAGTAGGAATCGTGAAACATCTGAAAGATACTAATATAGTAAAGAGCAAGTCTTTGAACCAAGGTGCAAAAACAATGTAGCTCCAAACAATCTCACCACCATTTTCGAGAGCAAGAAATACCACTTGCCCGACCCAAGGAAATTAATTTTACGGATAAAGGAGTTGCAGGGACCAACTACAATAAACAAAAAAGAATTGGATGAGGAAAGGTAAAAAACCACATCTTTATGACTAAAAAGGTATACAAAGGGAGTGCAAAAGTATCAAAAGAAGGACAAACGAAGAACCGTAACAGCCGCTTAGATTGAAAGACAAAAAAAAGTTCGACAAAACGAACGGCTAACGACGATGTTCATCCGAAAGGACGAAGAAAAAACGGTGGATGGAGAAGTGGAGAAAATTCCAGCGGCGATCAATGAGAACGCATTGAATTCACGGGAAAAGAGAGCGAACAATATACTTTACGGAAGAACGGTTCCGCAAGGGGTGTGTACTGCGAAGAATCGTAAAGATAAATACCAATTTGATAATGTACAGCGAGGGGAAAAAACGCGTAGAAAACATTCCCGTTGTACGTCTCACACACACGCGCGCGCGCAAACTAGGCAGTGGAACACGAAGGATGGAAAAACCGAGAGAAATGCGAATGGCGGGCGAACTGGTGGAAAAAACGCGCGTACCTTATCTGCCGGCCGCGCCGCTACCGTTACGAGCATTGTTTCAACGCGGGAGAAGGTGAAAGAGGCTGATAACGCGAAGGCTGGCCGTGTACGTGTGCTTTTAACGAGCAAACTTTCCAACAAATAAATTTCGCAAATCAGCGAGCCGCTCGACTCCTGAGAAGGAACCGACTCTCTCGTAGCCGAGGGCACGAGTCGGACATCGTATCTCCCAGCTAGCTGTAATTCGGAGGAATAAAGCGAATAAACTGTTTCAGAGGACGGAGTGCTCGACGCGTGCCACGACTCTCAGCAAATATTCCGCCTCCAATCTGGAATGAACCGCGTGCGCATTTCCTCCTTTTTCTCCCCTTTTTCACTGTGGGACGCCGATTGGATTGGTGAAAGGATGGAAATAATTTCCACCAGTTACTGTTGGATAGGTTGCAGTGGTTACTTGATGCTAGGGTGGCTCAGAATTTTGTAATGATGTATGGAGCACCGCACGGTGGTAAATTACGAGTTTAACTCTTTCGTAGCCTCCTCGCTAATTAAAGGGATTTATATGGATAATGTGATATATAATGCTGAAGTGCACTACTGTTACTGATTACATATATTGTTATAATCGTAAAAAATAGAAGATTAAGTTTTGTTTCTAGAGAAATTATTAGCACAGTAAGAAAACTTGGTGCAATTCCCATAGAACGAATGAGAGATCCCTGTTCGCAGATTAACCGAATAAATGGCACTTCACGACACGGTTCATTCCTTTTTCTGGCAAAATTTCTCTTGGTGAAATTGATGCTATCGAGCTTTAAGGGTCGCTGATTGTTTCCAGAGCGGTGAAAAGGCACGGTCCGCTGCTCGTAACCTATTTCGAAATTAAGGTTGAACGGCTGGAACAGAGGGGTGGTGGTAGTGGTTTAATTAACGAAAGTACAAAGGTAAAGCGACTCCCTTCTTGTAGCTCTCTGCCATTCCACGCCGAAATCTCTTTCCAGGTCTGGGTTAGGTCTAGGTTAGGGTCTCTGTGATCCAACCAACTTTCTCTCTACGATTCTTCTTCCCTTTCTTCGACCTTTTCCCTATCGTTTCGAGAAAGTTTCCCCGATTTGACATTTCGGTAACCGTTTTATCGAGCGCTCCTTAACGCCCTATTAATTAAGGAACTTTCGAACAATGGCTTTATTTAACCTTCGATCTTGGTTGTTCAATTTCAGTGCGCTACGTCACCCGCTCGCGGTGTATTTCCATTAACTTTAATGCTCAAATAATTCAGACGGATCGACGAGTGCTACGTAATTCGTTGTTCAAAACGATAGACCCAGTAAGCTGGAGAAAACACGAGGCTGCGCGTTAATTATCGTGCTTTTAAGGGAAGCAGGGCTTCGTTCGACGAAATCTGTCTCTTTCCACCGGGATTTATTTGCTCCTCGTTAATTCCACGGGGATGCAAGCGGCTTAAAAACTAATAAGTAACTTCCACGGGGCCCTTTCGTCCTTCTTTTTCTTCCTACCGCCTCGTCCTCCTGCGTTGAACCGAGTTATACCCGTACTTGAATAGATCTTTGCTTAAATCTCCGACGAAGAGACGTGTTCGTACTGTTTTTACGCAGGGTCGTTCAACCAGAACATTTCTACGAACATTTATACGAGATCCTTGATATATACTTTCTTAGTTTTCACCAGGAGACGCCGTAGGGAACGATGCTTTTTTTCTAGACTTCTTAAAAGGTCAGAGCCTCGATGTACGGATCGATTAATCTGCACCGGTTGATCCACCCTTGTAAACGTTCTTTTTGTCCCAACGCTTTCCTCGCCCCTTTTTACTTTCGCCTCATACTCCCTTTACGTAGAATGTTTCTGAAGTAAATGACTAAATTTCGGCGGAATATTCTGTTCAGGGGATGAAAAAAGTCTTATGGACTTGGCGACTCGAGAAGACGCCACCCAAACCAAGTTATTTGCGACAAAGTTTCGCTACAACGTCTGACAAGTTCGCTTGGAAAACCTTTCTCTGATGTGGCTTAGGCTTGCTAGAACTCGAGGACGTTTAACGACCTCTGTCTGAAAGCCTTCGATCAGTCAATCGCCGAACAAAGACCAATTACGTACCTGTCTTATAGAGAATTGACTTTCGTCTACTTATTCTCTTATCTATCGATTTTCAGGAATTTTTTACAGCTTCCCAACTACTTCGGTAAATCTTCGTTAAACCAAAGAACGAGACATTGCAACGCTGATTTCGATACGAACGAAGGTCTTCCAACTCTTCGCCAAGATAAATAGGGTACATTTCCCAAAGGTTTGGCCAGCGATTTTAGAAACACCCAGTACATCACCGGCATACAGACGGACATAGAGGCGGGGTTAGCTAATTGCTGGGAATGTGTCTTCCCTTGGTCACAAAGCCCGCTCGCGGTCGACAAAATGGCTCGACAAAGTTAATCCCTTCGCCGAGCTCCAACCCCCTTCCCCCTACCATTCCGTCGACCTCTTTCCCCTCGGACTAGCCGCGCTTCGAAACCCGAAATCTCATAAATTCGACGAACTTCTCGATCCGGCTCGCAAGATTTAGCTGAAAAAGGAACGAGGAGGGGTGACAGATCTTTCTTCGCCCTCGTTACGCCCGGCCCCACCGCCGTGCGTCCAAGCTGGATTATCCAGCGGAATTAACTTTCATCTTGGAAAACTCTGGCCCTGCACCGCTCTCGAAAATCCTTCCCCTACCGACAACCGTTTCCCTCCGACTAATTCCGAAAAATTCACCGACGATTCGTCGATACCTGTTTCGCAGCGCTCTAATCGCCTTGTTTTACTGTCTGCCCTTGGTAACTTCTATTAATCTCTCTTTTTACTCTTGCTTCTCTCTTTCCTACTTCCACTTTCTTTCGTATTTCACGATAACGACTTGGAAATTTCGACACGATTAGTCTGAAATTAAAATTCTTTTTTAAAGCAGCATAGTACGATCGAAGAAGAGTTCGAACTTTTTCAAGTAACAACGACGTATACTAGTGGCCAGACGTGATAGGAGTCGATATGAAAATTAATTTCCATTTTAACTGATTGCAGAGTGGGAATTCACGAGTTTTATAAAAACAATATCGGTCATGAAGTGCACGATTTAATTAGATACAGTCCATCCGCGATATGTTGACAGCGATTGTAAAAAATTAAAATGTATCGAACAGACATTAAAGATACTATCGATATTCTTTTACTTTACTTTCCTGAAAGGAGACGGCATGTATCATTTTTATCATGAACGTTTCGATTCTCTAGAGTATGACTGGTACCTTAAACCAATCGCAATCATCATAAAAATCCTCTTCTCCCAAAAGAAACAAAAAGCTTCCGGTTACACTGCATGAAGCGCAAAAAAGAGGTGCTAGTACTCGATTGGGGACGCCATGGCCACAAAACACGGGTATGTACGAGGGGGGACGAGCGCGAGGGTAGCGAATAAATAGCAAAAAAGTTGGTCCTCTCGGTGCACCGCGAAAAGAGGGGTCGACTGCGCGGGTTGCTGGCCCTCGCATTGGTTTTTATTCGGTGTTTGTTATACACTGAGAAGACATAAGAGTAGGCAGGCTACCGGTAACCGTAGTCAGACCGCCTACCTACAAGCCAGAGCAATAAAATGGATTTATCGATGCCACAAAATGGCGGCTCCTTGCCCGCTCTCCGTCGTGCTCGTACTTCATTTTGCCGATATTAAATGCTGTAAATTCAGGTCGCCGCCACTTTCACTATCTCTTTCTCCCTTGCCCACGATCCTTTCCTCTCTTTCTCATTTTCGTTTCATTCGTAGCTTCTCCCCTCCTCGGCGTTGAAAAAACTGGGAAAAAGAGCGCGAGCAATGAACGGGCGTGGGTGGGTTAGAAAAAAAATTCGGCGAAACTTTGCCCACGCTTAATCCGCGCTCCTCCGCTCGATGTAAATTCAATCTCGGTCGGAAGGTGCCAGACTGAACCAAGAAATGGAGGAAGTTGCGCTTGGTCAATGCTTTAAGGTTCACGGACGGAGCAGCAGCAAAAGGATAAGAATTGGTGTCAGTAGAATCGCGTGATTGAACTTCTTCAACTCCCTTGGAAAGGTATTTGTATTTGTAGAATATAGATTTATGAGTTGAAAATATTGTTTACCTGGGAGGGATTGAACCAACGTGAAAGACGAGAGTATAAGTTTCACCAAGGCTGTTGGATGGTCTGTAGATGTCTCGAGTTATAAACTATCACGGTAACTCTGTTGCGATATTGGCTAGCTGGAAGTATGTTTAGTGTCCATAAGGGAAGCGTAGAGTCTGACAAGCAACTTCAACTTCCACTTTCAAGTAGTTTATACCGCCTTAGAACTGTTCTTTCTCCACTATCCTCACTTCTTTACATATACGTGTATTTCTTATTTTAATATTAACCTGAAACAAAAACAAAAGTAGTTAGTATCAAATGTATGTATGTCATTAATCTACTTGAAAAATTTACTAATCAAAGTAATGAGCTCGCTAGCGAATTCAAAAAATTCGCGTCTCTTCATTTCCTTTCCAACAATCTCACAATGCTTCAGTAGCCACGAAACCAGCATTCCCGGTAGCACAATGATGTTCCAGTTTTCCCCTTTTTCCTTTCTTCCTTTTTTTCCACCGTCTGAAACGAGATGCGCGGAAAGATGAAGAAAAAAAGCGGATCCGCGGATCTTTCATTGCCGGCGAAGGATGTTCGCTACTTTCCTCTTTGGCTGGTTCACATATCATAACTCATCCGGAGCAGTCCGATATTAGAAAGGTGACACATCGTCGTGTATTGTCAACCGTCATTGAAAAGAAGCTTCAGAAGGGGAAAAGAAGTCGAGTCTTTTGAAACCAGACACGGGAATACCTCCAGTGTAACGCGTGCGATATATTATTCGAGCGTGTAACGCGACGAAACCGAGCAGTCGCCCCGGCGTAAAGATGCATTAATCCCCTGACAGCCGCGTGCCTCATGGAAATGCTTCCAGCAGAAACGCGAAAACACGCGGTCCGCACGAAATTTATTTTGCCAGTCTGCCCCGACTCATTTTTTATTCGACGCGACCGCGTTGAAATTGACCCGACTTCCAGAAAAAATATTAACATTCCCTCCCTGTAAGAAGAAGAATGGTGTAATATCGTTAGAGTACAGTAATATTTATTGCAATATTGTGAATATTTTATCAAAAATTCGTCCCTCTTTCTGCTCCTTAAAATTGACTCCACTGGCTGAAAAATGTTAAGATCGTCATAAATTATCTTAACATCTTTTTTCTTCGAAAAATTCATCTTTCTGCTTCTTAAAATTGACCCGATTCGGCGGAAAATATTAACATTCCCATCTTTAAACAGCAGAGTACCGTAATATCATCAGAGTAGAGTAATATTATCGTGACATCGTGAACTTCCTTCGAAGAATTCATTCTCCCTTCTCTCGTGAACAGACTGAAATTGACTTAGGATAAGAAGAAATAATGAAATTGGTTGCTTTAAGAGAAAGTCGGAGCTTGTAAGCTTGAGAGACAAGAATTCCAAGCGAGTCATCGTTAGGAAACGGAATACAACTTTATTTAAAGGTGGAAATGTGTATATTCAGTCGATAAAGGACAGTGGTTGTATAATCCCTGGTTCGAGCTACATTACGATCAATATACTGGAGTCCAAAAAGTTATCAGCGAATGTCTGAAGCGAACTTATTGGAAATTTACTTGTAAATTGTTCATCGCTCACTTTTAATAAAAGCTATGTTAAAGCACAGTTATCGCGAGTAATATTCACATTTACGGAGCAGCAATCTAATTTATACGCATTTTTCAACGAAGCGTGTGTGGAAAACTTTGCATACAGGAATATTTCATTTTCTATTTAGCTTTGAAGATAATGAATACGTAATTTACACATTTTATTATTAATCACAGTAATACACCATGTAGTATTTCGAATATTATATTTTTTATAGTACAAATGATCTTCTCAACCACCACCTCCATCCAATTTTTGCACTCCACATTCCTTACGATTAGAATAATGCGCAGTTCGTCGAAAACGAGCAGCTGCAAGTTGTCAAACAGCCAGTCATCTCGCAATAAGGGGTTGCGTCGTTATTGAGCTCGTAAACGAACGCTTTACGATCCTCCTTTTACGCAAAAATCCAATCGTATCCGTACGGTGGCGGTAGCAACACGTATCCCCGACATAAAACGCGACGAAAGCAGCGTATAAGCAGAAGGGTGAAATTTTGTTCCTTTTCATCACTTCTCTTCTCTCTCTCTCTCAAACCAACGCGAAAGCATGGCAAGAGTAATAAATTTCGCGAGTGTACGTTTACGCCTCGGCGTGACGCGTGTTGCGTAGAGGCTGCTCTCAAATTTCGAGCCATCGAACCACCCTTCTTCAGATGCAAATTACGCAGAGGGGTTGCTCGTTTGTAACGCGAGCAGCTCGCTTTTTGGAGCAACCATAGCTGTCGTGTCTTTATCGATGCGTAGAAACTTCCCTCGCAGTCTGGAATATGGGACAATAATTCGAGCGTACAATGGAAATCGATGCGGAACGTTCGCGGTTTCCTCTGTTTCGTGGCCAGGACCTAGTTCAGTATGACATATACAAGGATTCGAACTGTATCTGAACTTCAAACAATGAGATAGTTATACGATATTCGTATAAATAGTGCGTCTCTCTATCCTATAAAAAAAAAATTATTTCGCTCACAGAAATTAAGAAGCTTCACCGGTATTAAGTAATACTCAAAATCGTGCTGAATCCTTTTCTTTGGCGTCATTCGACGATCGCAGAAAGTTCGAATTTAGAACGACATGTTATATGCTCAAAGGTAAGTTCAGAGCGGACATGTCACTAGAGCCGAACACAACCCGCTGATAATTTTGATGCAACATGTTCTTCAATTGTTCCGCGTGATCTCGGTCTCTAGTCTCGCAGACCACTTTCACGTCCACGCTGAAGATGTCCGACATAATCCAAGCCCGCTCGTGCATGATGTCCTTTATCGAGACACCGATGCTGGCCAGCATTTTACAGAGCTCTGCGATTCCGCCCGGTCGATCGGACACAGTCACTGTAAACTTCAAAAGCCGGCCTTCCGCTGCTAGTCCACGCTCCAAACACCTACCTAGGATCGTTGTGTCGATATTTCCTCCGCATAAAGGCAACACCACTCTAGAAAAGAAAAGCAAAGCGAATGTTACGGTTATTATTAGAGTAACTTTTTTTTTGGCTAATCAATTATCTTTTTCACTGATAAATTGAGAAGAAATGTTAAAGAATTATAGCTTGAAATTAATTGAAGAAAGGAAATCGAGGAGATACAGGAAGCGTGGAAACGCTCTCGTTCTTGAATTAACTATGTGCAACATCAAACGACCTTTTGCCTTTCAGTTCTTCCAGCTGACCAGCCAAAATGGCAGCGAGACCGGTCGCTCCAGCACCCTCCACGATACATTTCTCGTTCTCGACCAGCTTCAGGATCGCGATTGCGATCCACTCTTCCTTCACCACGACCAATTTGTCGACCAACGGATTCGCGGTGGCAAAAGCGTTGTATCCAACCTTAGGAACAGCAAGGCCATCGGCCAAAGTCGAATCTATACGAGTGTAGGTGGGTCGATTTGCCTTTCGGGCCTTATGGAAACTGGGACATCGTTCCGACTCAACGCCCTGGAACCCGACAGAAAAACGATATTGGTTTACATCGAAAATACGTTTCATACTCGTCGATGTGGAAAAAGAAGTGTTAAAAAGAGGATGAACGAGCTTGAACGTTCGTTTAATTCCCATGATAACTCACGATGATCTGTACATTTGGTTGGAGAGTTTTCACGGCCACAGCTACCCCCGCGATCAAACCACCTCCTCCGATGGGAACGACCACTGCATCTATGTTGGGTACCTGCTCCACGATCTCAAGACCTAGGGTTCCTTGTCCTGCCATAATATCTGGGTGATCGTACCTGAAATAATATAAACGAGACACTCTTTTGCATGGCCAGCTCTTGTAATAGACGATTTTCTTATTTTCAAAATTTAGAAACATTGTCGCTAACAAATAAAAATCTCTGAATACATGTTTGTGGCGGCACGCGAGCAGGACAATTCAAATCCTGTTATTGTTTTGCTTCGGAGTAACAAGACCGTTAGGTCACAAGTATTGTAGAAAGTAACGAACTCCGAGCAAAACAATGTCGCCGCTACATACAACCGTCAAACGCAGCCGAGTTCAAATTTTCCGGTTGTCCCCCAGACCAATATAAATAAACAGACGCAGTCACGAGAGACAGAGTTTAGTATACGAAATAGAGGATTACGGACATAAGCGAGCATACGAAGTTTCTCCGAGATTATCATCGAATCATATTTAAATATTGTACCTATGTACTGCGTTATCATCTATAACTAATTATTTATTACAAATATATATCGACGGAAATAACTCGACTTGGTTATTTCGATATACCTTTAATAGACCAATCCTCCACATGTTAATCTCGCAAAATAGATTTTTTTAATATCGTAAGAGAAAGATGTTAGACGTCGCTTTCGCGTAAAAAAGAAACAAGCAAAAGACATTTTCCATTCACTATAGATTCATCAATAACACGTGTCGAATATTTTTTTTATTTTACGTTATCCGCGAATGAAACCAGCAGCAAACTGCTATCATCGCAAGTAGAATATGCCTTTACCCATTTATATACGTCATCCCATTCTCTTTCGCCTGTCCCATAGCGATACGCTTTGCCTCACCCATATCCAGACCATCGACGATTACATTCGCACCGTATTGACGACAAGCGGCGATCTTCATGATCGGTGCCACCACCGGCATCACTACGGTCACTGGTATATTAAGCTTGCACCCGTGATAAGAGAGAGCGAGTGCGTGATTTCCCAGCGAGGCCGAGATCACGCCGATATTCTTCTGTTCCTCGGTCAGCATCATCAGAGCATACCTCGCACCACGTTCCTTGAAACTTCCAGTTGTTTGGAGGAAGTCGTTCTTTAGATACAAATCGATACCCATCGCATCTGACAGGCGCGATTTCTGACAACAAATAGGAAATATTTCAATTTTTTCCTTTTTTCGTGTTAAATCGAAAAACTTTCTGGCAAAGTATCCATTAGACGAAATGATGAATTGAACAAATTGCGTTGGAAAATTTGATTCCATTTTCATAATATTAGCTATATTTCGATTGATAATTTGAATAGTTCTGAAAGATAATTTATAATAATTATAAATGATCTATAAATAGTTTATAAATAATCTATAGAGAATTCATAATTATTATATAGACACAGAAGCCCTTTTTCAGAAAGCTTGTCAATTGTCATTATACTGAAAATTGAATATAATTTGAAGCTATTTGTCATGTGAGTATGAATTACGAAATAATAGGAAAAGAAGAATTCATTTGAGATTGTGACATAAAGATTCGAGTATGGTGGTAGGACTAATAAACATTTTCTATGGAAATAAGACATTTTCAAATTTCAGATCATACCACGCAAGGAGTGTTAACGATTCCACATTTGATTTTGAACGCAGCAGAAGTGATGTCCTCGAAAGTAATCTTTTGGGGATTTTCCTCGACGCAGTATGGATCAAGTATGTCCTCTTTGCTCTGTAGACAGAAACGCACACGATTCGAGACTTTTCGGTTCTTTTTGGAGCTAACCCATTCGAATCGATTGAAACCGTGCACCAAAAGAACAGATATCGCGGGCAAACGCGATCTTGTCTTGTCTTTTAAAGAGACAAGATCACCGAGATGATCGTTTGGTGACATCACGTTTTCATCCCGATGGTATCCGAATTCCATCTCGTGTTTTGAGCCGTGTCAACTCGAATAAAGCTAATACGACATTCGACGATTCTTATCACGATTATTGCCAAATGATCATGCTATTATAACGATAATTACGTAAAGCGTCGATGAGGCGATATCGTTGTTTCTACTTTCCGCGATCAAATCGAAATCTTGACCGTTGCTATGGTCCTCTCCGTTAGACTTTCGGTTCAGATCCCTCATGATCGTCAGATTGAAAGCGGACTGACATGTACCAAAAATCAACTGCACGTTCACCGATCGTTCGAGTTATTTATTCAATCGGGAAACGTCGTGTAATCGCGGTAATGTGCTTTATCGTCGCAACCTTCGACCTCTTTTCCACGAGAAGAGAGCTGAAAGTCTCGTGATTGTCATAATTCCGCGGTGATTTCCCTTTTCTTTTTTGTCGATAACACAGCTCATTATTAATATTCCACTCGCGATACCACCACGATCAAACGCCAACCAATCGATCGTTTATTGTCGTTTCGAAGAAATAAATTGCACGAGTCGTGTAATGAAACGCGTGAGAACAAATGTGCACGGATAAATCGACGAACTTTGACTCCGGTTTCCGATGAAGAAATAGTAACGAACCATGGTTAACGTCTCGAAACTCTTGTTGCAATTTTTGTTAAGTTCAGGGAGAAACGTACTCCTCGACGTACCAAAATCAACTGGTGATCATGAATCGTGATGGTAACTAGCCCTCAATTTACAGATAACCCCGACTGAACCGATAATACTCAAAGAGACAGATAACGAACGAAATTATTTCGTCTTCGAGTTTTCTTTATTAAATATTTCATCTATTTCCCGCGATTCTCTTCTCAAGATAACGTTAAAATTTCTACAAAAGGTACTTTGCTTATCTTTCCGGTTAATGTTATAATTTATATGTATAACAATACGACGAATAATTTATTTCAGAAAAAAGAAATCAGACTGTTTATAAAATGTAACAGTTCCATAATTGTCAAAGGTAACGAATTAAGTGATTATGCGAAACAAATGGAATTTGGCTATATATATAATGATGTTTGTCATAGACGATTCTTACAGACGGCAGCCTTATTGCTTCTCTCGAATCTCGTCACGTGTTGAAACGAACTCGGCTGCGCTCACTGACACGTCGCTATCTATTGTCTAATCGTGAAACCTTTTACGCGATAATTTCAGTTTACAAACACTAGTAAGCGGAGCAAAGTCTTTGCGAGTTAGCACTGCAATAACGAAGCCTCTTTCGTTTCACGATGATCACGTCAGCCTAATAACTTTGGATCGCTAGAATGCGACACCGTTTGCAAAACGGTGGTTGGATATTGAAATTCTAGCGACCTAGAAGAGCTCAGATAACAGAGTCACCACCTCTTTGCGACATGCACTCAAACTGTTACTAGAATTGATATACTAACCTAATTTCCCTTATCTGCACTAATAATTGTACCTACCGGTGGTGGGTATATAACTCGCGTGTATCGTGTTACATTCTCACATCGGTAAATTTGTAGTTCGACTCCACATCATTTAAATGTTCTAATACCATTCGCCTTATAAAAGTTCCAAGGAATTCCTAATGAATATGAAATTCGCTTCCGCTGGAGGATACTTTAGAACAAGTTCATCGTATTTGATAAAATATCACGACAGTTGTTCAACGCCCGCTCAACGAGGATTAATATCTTAATTCAGAATTGCTGAATTACATCATGAAGAGTAGAATACGTATAGCAATGATCGTTCAAAGAATTAATCAACGATCCACAAACAAATTACCCCTTTTCATCCCTAGTTAATATTGCCTTTCCTGCCTTTTTGCCCTGTCTGAAACGGTGTATACAGAAGCACCGAACAAGAAAAAGAGTGAAAATTGGCACGTGTTCCGCGTTTGGTGCGTCGTATTTCTCTACAGTGCTGATGCAAGCGTAACGATGCCTGTTTGCGAACATACACGAGAGGATATTCGACAAAAAGGCACGGCCCCGGTGTAACTGCATCAAAATTCTATCCTCGTCGATTCTTATAAGTTTACGTTTTCTTTTCCCGCCTATTGTAGCTTCGCCAGCGAAAATCGTGCCGTGCGTCAATCTTGTAACAATATCGAAGAAAAAAATGCAAAATTTGTCGTCGATGCTGGTATTTCTCGATGGAAAAGCGCGATCATTACTGTCGCGATTATGCCATCGATATCCGTTTCCATGTTCCTTGGGATCGAGGCAACACGTGCGTCAGCTCTTTGACCAAACAAAGCGCGAAACACGGTTTGTGTCAGCTGTAATTCACTCACAGCTCGTGTCGCGAACCTTCTGGACCGCGAAATCGTCGTTAAAACGTTGACGAACGCGCGTCGATTTCTGCCAGCTTGATCGGTGAAACGAAAACAAAAATATTGTTGTTCTGTGATTCAACATGGAAAAAGAAAAAACGAAGGATATTAAGATAAAATAATGGATTCATTCGAAAACTTTGTTCGATTATCGCAAAGTTCACAAGTTTCAGAGTAATTATCCCCTAATTTCGAGTTCCACACGTATCAGCATTTAATCGCATCAGTATTTCGTAATACCCTCGAATTATGCTAGAAGCTAAAGGGAACGTTTCCAGAGAGATTATTCCTTAACACCCCATCTTAACCAAAATTCGTGAACTCTGCCACATATAGAAAGTGTAGGATCATAATGGCTGTAAATCAGTTCACTACGTAATTATCTAGGATTATCGTTATAAAAAATTTATTTTACCTTTTCAAATTATAAGAAGGAATCACGGCATAGAATCGGATTGTAACTTGATAAATTATAAATCTGAAGAAATTAAATTAAAATTCTCAAAATCTTGATTTATGCCACTATGATTTTCATACATATGAGCCTGTCATGCACGTATGAATCACCATCTTAATCTTTGGCTTACCACAGGAGAAGAGAAGAAGAATCATAAAGAATGTAATTTAATATTACGAACAGGGGCGAATTACACGATCTTAATAGAATACTCAGAAGATAAATAAGTTAAATTTCGTCGTGGGTGCGGTGACAAACGTTACAAAAGGTTCTGAAATCTATTATTTACAAAGAGGACGTCGTCGTCGACATTGTGACGACGCGTTACAATAGAAAAATACATTTTACAGTTGAAAAGGGACGACTAGGGAAGGCACGTTCAAGAGGCACTCGTGCCACGGCTGCACTCGACTATTCGTCGCCTCTCCCGAAGAAGCTCCAGAAATCTTGCCCTGGGACTTCCGGGATATTTCAATTTATCCCTGAGATGCATGATTTCGCAAGGACTACTCTCGATATCCGAGTGATCTTTCGAACACGCGCACACCCTGCAACATCCGTCCCTGGTTCTTCGCGAATAATCGTCCGTTTCTTGAAATCTTTTCCGCGCGCTGTCGGTCAACACTCGTTGCTTGGGGAAGCTTCCCCTTATATTGTACATTTTCCCCAAAGAATCAGTGGTATCAGAGGTCCTTGAATCGTTTACTTTGTATTTCGAAAGAAAACTGTACTTGCTCGAGTCGTCCTGTCTATCTGTCCTAAATGTTGGACGATCTAAATCAGTTGACCAAGAGGAACGATTAAATCTTCTCAGAGGTAAGAAATCTTCTTCCATAATAGAGTCCAAGTCATCGTTCTTCTGTTCAGCGGAACAAGTCTTTTCAACGGATAGATTCCCTGTTATTTCGTACGTGGTGAGATCTTTGCGATCGTCCGAAGTCTCTTCCAAACTGAAATTTCCTTTAACATCCCCGCAGAATGGTTCTTTCATAGCGTAACTATATTTCTCACGAAATTTCGAGCCACAGCTAGGACTCCTCGAGTTAGATTCGGATGAAGCGAGTAAACGAGATTGAAGTTTATTAGAATTTCCGTAACGGATGGAATTGGCGACATTCATCAACTGATTAAAGATTTTCTTCTCCAAATCGTCTTCTTCTTTCTGCTCTACAACACTGGAACTCCTTCCCAAAGGACTTTCCGTTTCACGAAGAATCTCGAAGTCATCGTTCGTGTTCGACGCGCGAGGCTCTGTGCTAGGACTCGCTAGATCCAGTCTAGCGCCAGCAGATTCGCAATTAATGCCATATTTTTTCCTAAGCAGCTCGTTGTGCTTGTCGACTCTCCGAATGCAGTCCTCCAACCTCTGGATGCCCTTCATACACCTCTCGTAAGAATCCGTGCACATCATTGTATCATCGTCCTCTCTTAGATAGTCATCGTCGTTCTTTGGATTGACCTTACGACCTACGAATTCCGAGTAATCGCGATTCCAGGAGGAGAGACAGCTCCGTCGACGACCACCTCGTTGTCCACCTCGCCCACAACCCACAGATGTCCATGACAAGGGATTTCTTGAAAAAAAATTGATCGATTTATTTATTTAGAATAACTAATTCCATTAACTTTAGACTGTATAATATAACATTGAAATATCATGTATAATTTGTATTAATGATACTTCCATATTTCCATAATTAAATAATATTTCCATTAATGTCCAATTATACAATAATATTGAAATATGATACATAATTTGCATTTTATAATATCCCATCTAAAGAACTGAAACTAAATAGAGTGCGATCTAAATGTAGATAAAAATACAATGTTTCTTTATTAAATCAGAGCTGTATCACGGATATCTAATTAATAAACTTAATGAAATAAAAATATATTTTATAAATAATCCACGCACTCAATCCTGCAAAAACAATCGCTGCAGATTCTTTAATCTAAAAATCGAAATCAACAGAGTCAAGAGAGGATCTAAAGCACCGTCAGTTCTCGAGAAGACTCTCGACCTATCAAAGACTCGGGGCCGAGAATGTTTCTCTTCGCGATTGTTCCTCACCTCTCGAGCATGCTCTTCCCGTTCACGTACTCGCTGATAGAGTTCAGATTTCGCATGAAGGTCACCGCCTCGCTCAGATACTCTTCGAGAACGTTCCTGCCCGCACGATCGAGCAGGATCTTTTCTATCTCGTCGTTGTCGTCGTCGTCATCGTCCTCCTCCTCCTCCTCCTCCTCCACATTCTCGTAGCTGTCCGACTCACTGCACGTGTTCTCCGATGATTCTTCCATGGAGAACTTGACCTTCTTGCGATTCGGCTTCGAATTTCGCTCGAATTTCACCGAATCCTGATCTTCTTTGTCTTCTTCTGAACTCGCAGACTCACCTTTCCGTTCGCTTTCCAAGGTTAAATTGATCCTTTCCTCCTGCTGAGAATCGTCAGTTTCGTCGTTGGAAGAATGTACCGAGTTTAGAACTTCGGACATGTTTTTCTTCATCCTCTTTTTAATGATAGACTTCAAGGTTCCTGATGGTTCACAAGTTAACTTCTTTTCGAGGACGTTGGAATTGGAGAAGGATACTTTCTTCTTCCCCGAACTTTTCGCATGATTCAAGTAAATATTAGATTCGTCATTGGTTTCTTCGTAGTTATAACAAGGCCTACCCAGGATCAAAAATTTGTAATCGTGTATATTAATAGCTTCTGTTGACTCTGTAAGATTCTTCTTAGGGAATTCCACTTGATTGTCTTCGAAATCGTTAATAGATTCGTTCTTCTCTTCGATAGATTTTGAACAATCTTTTTTAGTATGCGCTACTACGTCAGGTGGACAAAAATTCTCACGCTGTTCAACCATCTGTTCGCTTTTTAGTATCATCGACTCGCTACATACGTTACTGTCGTTATAGTCCAAACTATCATCTGAGAAACCATATTCATGATCCATATTATTATTTAATTTAATATTACAAGAAGAAGACTTCATCTTCGAGATCTCTTCGATATTATCCATCTCAAAATCCACCTGTGATTCCTCAACGTAGTTTCTATGCGACAAACTTTGTTCGACCAGCGGAATTTCGCTGACTTCCGGTTGCCAAGAAGATGGGATAACTCCCAAACCCTTCGAAGAATCTATCGGATGGATCGTGTTAACCAAGGACACAGGAACTTGCCAGTTCCTCCAAGGATCCTGGTAAACGGCCGAACTAGGTGTTCTTTCCAAATTAAAACTGCGCTTCCGGTTGATAAACGCCTCCGTGATTAATCCATCCCTGATAAATCCTTCAGCGTGAACTTCTCTCGGAGAGGGCTCGTGCTTCTTCGACTGGGGCACGTACGATGTCCCTAGGGAATTCCTGAAAGTAATGGAATTCCTTATCCTCGTCCCCTGCATTCGATTCGGATCAGTTCTCGAATACTTGGCCGCGTTGTTAGGGTCCTGAAAGATGTTCTCGATTCGGAATACCCTGCTATCGGTTTGGCTAGGCGTCGATGTGGTCTGATCCTTCGAACAGAAGATCTCGTTACGAAGATCGTTCCATTCGTTGGTTTGAGCTTCCTCGTCCTTTGTAGAACGTTTCGCATTTTGTTGCGATGCCTCGTTGTCCGGCACAGCGATCCTAGAATCTACGGTATTTATGGTTTCGATGGTAATGTTGATGGTATCCGGTAGTGAAATAGAAATTACACTTTTCTCAGAATTATTAATCGATGAATGACTTTGAGAATCTTTGATGGAGTTGCAACATCGTCTTGAGCAAGCAGGAGCTTTGTTCTGTGGTAATGATTGACCAAAGACTTCCGGTCGCGGTGTCTGTACCGCAAAGCTACGACAAGAAGAAAACATACTCGTATTCGTCGAACTTTCTGCGTATGCCACTCTTCTGTCAGCCTCTTGACATAGATCAGACACCTCTGTGCTACTTAAATTGCTCTCCGCGTAATTTTGAGTGTCGTCCGAAAGAATTCCAGAGTCATTGCGCGGAGACTGAATTTCGTAATCGTATTCTTCGAGATCGTTCGCCAAACTTCCCACGTCTTTACATCTGACAATGCTCGTCTTAGGTTTCTCCGTCGAAGTAGCAGTCTCTTTCACTCTCAAAACAGGTGTCTTTTGATCCAAAACGTATTCGCAGTCCTGGTGATAATCTGTTAGAACTGCAACATCCTGACAGACTATCCGTGGCGTTTCTGTAAGAGACGCAGTGTCCTTCATGCGAATAGTCCTCGAGCAGTCCGTCTGAGTGTCCACGCAGACTCGTCTACGTTTACCCAGCATCTTCCTCGAGATCTCCTGCAGCTTCAACTTGGCCAAAGACTTTACCTCGCCTGTGTCTGGAGGAGACCGCATCCCTGGAACATCCTCCACGTTTTTTCTACTCGAGTACAGTCTCTCCGTAACTGCCGCCACTATTTCAGCGCGTTTGACTCTTTGAATAGGCGTGTGGCTCCTGATGGAAGGATCTTGGTCTAACGAATTCTTTCTACGCAATAGTTTATCTCGAGCCAGACTCGAAATCAGAATCTGTTCGTCTTTCGAACTACTCGAACTGCTATCCTTGCTAGTCTTTCTCTTCAGGTTCTCCAAACTAGGCTTCCTCGCGTAGTTTTTTATCTTCGATCCAGGTTGGTTGTTGGATTCTTTTAGACTCTTATCCGAATCGTTGCTACCTTTTCGTTGAAGCTGTTCTTTAGACCAGTTACCTCTATTCGATATCTTCTGATCATCGATCTCCCGGATATTGTTTAACTTCTTCACTCTATCAGGAACCGTACAACGTTTCTCTAAATTTGTATGAGATCTTTCCAACGAGAATACAGGATCTCTATTCTTCTGGATCGTCTCCACCGAACCAAATTTTTTCAACGTGTGTAGATTGGAAAGAACAGAGGTTGGAAACACGTGCACCGAGTCCTGCTTACGAAATTTCGGCTTTTGCTTAGGTTTGGAAGCTGATTTTACTTGATGACTTTCGGAATTTTGATAAGCCTCCGTTTCGATGTCCCCAAAAGTGTGACACGAGTTCACAGAGCTGCTTCTATCATCGTGATCGATACTGTCCAGTTTCTCAAACTCCCCGAACGCTTCGTGATCGTCGTTAGCCGCCTCGAAATCCACATCGAGCGATTCTTCTTCCACTACCTCGTCCGAACAAATCTCCTCGATCTGAACCGAGGATTCTTGCAGATTGTTATCCGGCTTGATCAAAACCGCAACCAATGTGGGGATGTCGACGAACACGGACTCGTGGATCTCGCTCACTTCGTCTTCTTCGTCGTTCAACTCCGTCACCTTTGCTCGGTTGAAGCGATCGCTCGTCGCTAAAAATTCTAGCGAACCGAATTTCTTTTTGGACGAACCGACCTCGTACGTGGTAACGCTGTCGCTAGAATTGGATCTTCGAACTGAAACGACGCTCTTCGGTCTTTTTTCTTCTTCTATCCTCGATCCAGCTACTATTGCTTCCTCCTCTTGGGATTTTTCTCCCGAATTTCGCCGGGCGGATCGTTCAGTTGACTCTGCCTCGGCTTCTTTTGATGATCGATCTGTATTCGTATTGCAGTTTGGTGGATTCTTCTGGCAACAACACAACGCATTCGTAGCTGCTTCTGCGTTCTGTAAAATATGATTTTTTACGACGAAAATATAACGTTGGAATCTTAGGCAACGACGTTCATCCAAATCTTTCAGTGCCCATGCGCTTCTCTCTTTTATATTCAAGCACGCATACTTACACTCAAGTGCGTAAACACATAAATCTCTGGAATTTGAAACTCAACTTCTCACAATAAGCAAGCACACAGAAAATTCTTGCTCTCATAACAGTGAACAACGTGTCATCGAAAACCTACAATTGCCAAATACCTTTCATCCACATATTCTATTCTTAAGCACTCGGTTCTTCCACATACATAGGTATAATTCAATAAATTGCAATCACTCTCAATCAGATCCAATAAACAATCGGAGGAAATTCCTGTCCCCAGAATAATATATGATTGGCAGGTGTCATTTTGAAACTGTTACCACGAAAGCACGCGCGAGGGATTGATTAAGATAATTACGCGTACGAAACGAATCGGGGAAAATCGATGACTGGCAGGAATAACGGCGATCATAACGACCGAGGGAAATTCGATGAGGCTAATTAATGACCGATTACATAACGCATAGCATGATCGAAGGATATTGTAAAATCTACTCATGCCGGATAGGCGAAATGGAAATGCGGATCACTCGTTAAACGCACGCACCTGCGAACTGTATTTTATCAGCAATCGTTCGACCAATCCACAGGAAGGATCGGGCGACCGGTCAATGAGTATCAAATAAACGATTCATGCATTTCATTTGCGTAATGACGATTCGACGATACGAGTTTATGTTCGCTTTGGGGTTCGATAATAAACTTGGTCGATTTATCCTCATTGCTTCGTGAACCAGATCCTGGACTCCTGGGCAACGCGAGATTTCCCGTAATGGCGAATCGATTTCGGTTATAAATAAAACCCCGATCCCCCCCGCCCCCTCCACTGATTTTATCCCCTTCCTCTCCTCGTCTTCGGTAACTGTGAATTTATTTTTCTATTTGCTCCGGTCCCTATTAATATTCATGCCACGAAAAATACTGTTATTGCTGTTTGTTTATGAACACACACACCGATATAATGTGGAGAAACGGCATCGCCGATCTACCGAGAAACGATTGAATTCCGAAGTCAATTTGGGGAAAATTGTTCGCTCGTATGATCGATGGAAATGGAAATTTCTTTCATACAGTTCGCATTTATCTCTATTATCTCATCTACATATATAACGTGGACAAATGTCATCAAAATAGAAAATCAGTTCCGATGAATTTTCAGATGTACGGTCAACTACGAGATGCGTGAGAGTGCTTTGAAAAATTCACCGTCAGGATGTCCAAGCTTTTCTCCATCAAACTTTTCTCAAAATATTCTACGGGTATAAACAAAATGATTACAAGCAAAACGCGTCTCCAATATGTATTCGAATCTTTCAAATCACTTCGCAATTTTTCATTTATTATACGTTATAAATTCGACTTGCCTTTTCTAACAATAAAGACTTTAATCGGGCCACCTCAGCTCTCAACTCGCGGATGATTCTCGCCACGGGATCCTCGTTGACCACCGGCCGATTGACCACGCTCTGCGCTCTCTGCGCGAATCGCAGCGTGTGCGCGGTCTCGTTGTAACTTCCGCTTGCTGGCGAGATCGCTAAAAACCAAGCACAGAAAATAAAGCTCGCTATAATCAACACCTGTACACCATCGCGTACGTGTTCATTCGTCTACCGTCGGCTTTTTAATTTGCCACCGTATAATCCCTCGCTATTTTTCCCTTATAATTAATCGCAGCGACTAGTCCCACGGGGTAAAATGTCATCAAAAATTGTTTTCCCTTATCTTCCAATCCGCTGCAACATCGATTAATCGAATTTCAGGGTGGAATCGATCGAATAAATTTGTTTTAGCCGTTGGTCTGAAGCGCAAAGCGACGCCGTCGAAAAAAGAGGCAGGCAAATTTTCCTCCGTTTTCCATCATTCGAGGCAGGTCTTGCGCGAAATGAAAAACGTCACGTTTCAACGGAATTTTAAATTCGATCAGGTGTCATGGGAGAAAAAGGGCCCGTTCGAACGTCTATCGTATACTATATCCGCGGTCAACCATTAATGCAGACACTGAATATTAAACGTCCTTCTCCCCTCCACCATCGACACGATAATAAGCCCCGAATGCTATTAGCAATTCAATTGGACGTCGATGATCATCGGTTTGGAATATTTCGCCACGATTAATTATACGCATCGCGGCCGGCCTACGAATATTTGCCGATTCTTCCGTTTAGGTGGTATCGAGCCGACCGTGCTAATTAGTCGATCGTTTTTCCATCTGGATTCCAGCGATTATATACCACGTTGGATGCATTAGATGAATTTCCAGTCATCCGGAAATATTGGAATAATTCGAAGAAGAGGTGATCACCGTTATTGTTTCACCAGATAAATTCTCATTTGCCCGTTTAACCGAAAAGAGAAAGAGTAAAATGTTGCTGTAGCGAAGGGCGGGTCGAAAATCGTGGTAGAGCGAAACAATGACCGGACAAGCAGGGCGATCGGTATTTTTCAGGTTCAACCGTCAGTGCACTTGTCATGTATGAATATCAAAAAAAAAAAAAAAGAAATTTTTCCATGTCGATAAACTGGAAATTGCGAAACAAAAATATTTTTCAATTGGGTGGAACTGAATCTCGAAAATGTTTGACGAGATAAAGAGTTGATCCGTGACAAGGCAATAGTCGCGCTCTTCCGATTCGATTCGATCAGTAAAGTATTTTGTTATAAAATAAATCAGGAGATCTGCGCTCTTTTCCCAGGCTGTACGCGGTCAACGAATATTTTATTCTACGTTCCAGATCTGTGGCCAGATTTACGAAGGACTCGGTCTGTCCTAATGTACAACTCACCCTTTGTACGGATGGCCACGCAAAAAGAGTTTCCCATTCTGTACCGTAATTTCTCTACATGCCACATTTAACTACAAGAAAAATTCTACAAGACTTACGATCGACCTATTTACAAGAGTTACTACCGAAACTTCGTTTTTCAACAAAAATACCGACTTTCGTTGCTACCAGCCACTAGCGAAAAAGACTTATCGCTGACTTTCTTTTAAACGAACAACTGGTCGAAACTGGTGAAAGTGTGCCGTGATAATATGTATGCAAGTATTAGGTTGTCCCAAACGTTTCTTTCTCGTTTTATAAGGAAATAATAGGCGCACAATATTTTTTGTTTTACATTACTTTATTGAATTATGCATAATCCATTTTGTTCTATTACTACGAGTAGAAATATATAATATATAATAATTCGATAGAATGATATAAAACAAAAAATGTTATACATCTGTTATTTCCTTATAAAACGATAGAAACTTTTGGGACTGCCTAATAGTACAGGTCTATCTACGAGTAATCTACGCGCTAGAATTGTTGCATTTCGTTCCATCGAGTGGACATTTCAACGTCAACCAACAGGAGTGAAACGTTCAAAGAGCAGTGCGGAACTGCGACTTTGACAAGCTTAAAGGATTTCGTATTTACCGATTCCCGTCAGTACGCTTTCGCACCGGTTATCGAATTTTAATCTCCGCGCCTTAGCTCGCCTGGAAAAGCATTTAAACCAATTACCATCCGGGCCGAGTCCGGACTCCGGTATCGCCGGGATAATTTCATGAATCAGAGGCTCGCGATAATAATTCTCCTCTGGCAATTAACTGGAATTTATGGAAAGCTGGAGTTAAGTAGTGACAAGGGTGGGAAAGGACTGGGTGAGTGGGTGGTAACGGAGACTGAGAAGATAAGGAGAGGATGGAGAGCGTCGGCCAATTTTTTTTTTGTCGCGTCCTGGAAGCTGAGTCGTCTTCCCAAATTAAATATCGCGATCCTGGTACGACCGGGCCTCGGGAACAGGAGTGAAATGGAGCAGTAACTGCGTTTCGAATAGAACAGGACGAAATCTGGATGAGCGAATCTGGAACGAACGGTATAAACGGATTAGCGACGAATCAAAGTGGAAAGAAAGCTGTTCGTTCAACGTGTAAATCATCGTTTAACTGGATACACAACGGAAGAGGCGTCTAATAAAAATAAATACGAACGAACGAGGGGGAGAATGAAGCAGAAGTAAGAGGAAAAAAGATATAAGGAGGGATAGCTTGAAGGCTATGGATATCGGGAGAGTGAGGAAAAGTGAGAGCAGAAGAAGGGAAGATCAAAGGGAAGACACTTACTGGCGAGCATAATGGTAGTGGCATTTCCGCCAAGTGCGTCCTTCAACAGCCAAGTAAGCGAAGAATCTCTATAAGGGATGAACCTCCTGCCCGAACCACTTCCGGTCGTGCCTCTCTCCGCAAGGGCTGATATTACGTTCCCTAGAGCCACTAGACTCTTGTTTATATTCGCGCCCTCCTGCAAAGACACGTGTCACGCACTGCTTTTTTATTTCGTTCTTGTTCATACGATCAGTCGGATGAAACCACTAGAACTGTATCGTGATTACGTAAAGCTTCGTTCAGATTGATCACTTATTGGACTTGTGTACTTAAACTCACACGACTTGATTAACGAGGATAAGCATAGGAATTCGGGAGTATGTTTCAAGTCAAGTAAATAACAGATTTACGCTGGTAAAGTGATTTTAAATTGCCTGAATCCATCTGAACAAAAAATAGATTATTTCAACGATTCGATTCTTTTTCCACATTTCAATTTATCGAATTCCGATTCGTCGAAAATAAAAGCATCCTATACGATCGAATCATCCGAAAGGGAAATCCCGATCATGTAGCTTTCCGATTTCTACCTGCTCAAAAAGCTCTATCGATCGGTTCGTTCGTTCGCGCCAACGATATTATTTTTAGGAAGTGACTCACTTTCAGTCGATGTACACCGCTGCACGTGGCCGCGCTCTCGCTGCCCGCCAGATCGACCAACCGTAATTTGCTACCACCGCGTGGCGAGATCTCTTTCTTCCTCGAACAGACGCTGTTACCGACACACTGCGATTCCTCTGCAACGGCGATCGTCAACAGAGCGTGGCTGCGACTGCTACTAGGATTTTGCAACGTCGATGCTGTCTTCCGGGCTTTCGTTCCCTCGTCCACATAGGACATCAACGACCCCAGCGTGCGAACCGCGTGATGGGTCAGTCCTGTTACGGAAAACATTGAGCAGAAGAATTACAAAT
Organism: Bombus flavifrons; assembly: GCF_040668555.2. NCBI lineage: Eukaryota > Metazoa > Arthropoda > Insecta > Hymenoptera > Apidae > Bombus > Bombus flavifrons. The sequence goes on from NC_138454.1 coordinate 7,448,867, forward strand.
TTAGAAACTTGAAAGACAAAAGAATGGATAGATGAGCAGATGATGAGGAGTTTTATAGATTTGAAGAGAAAGATTGCCAAATGCTGAAGAAACGAGTCAAGTGGCAGGAAATCTCCGTGACAACAATTATTTTAGATAACAATCATCGAAGTTGTAGGATTTCGAAGCGAACTGAATGTTCGATTGGCGGTACCTTGAACATAAGGGCCGAGTCGAGGATGCTCGCGAACTCTCAATCCGCTCGTGCTCGAGGACGGCTTCAAAAGATCCCTCACCTTCTCGTTATATATCTCCAAGTAACTGAAACAGAATTCAGCCAGCGTTACGCTCCAACTATCGCGTTTGATTGATTGCATTCATTTCAGGACGCCGCTGATGGATTCGCCCTCGACGTTGAATCCGATCGATTTGCGACGATTTTACACATTCACCCTTCCAAATTAACATTCTAGTCTGAAACATCTCTAAAATACCAACTGCAACGTCATATTTAAAAAATATCTTTCTCACTATCGTAAACCTAAGCCTAACAACTATCTATTTTAAACGTATAGACAACAGAATAATAGCTTCTAAACTCTCTACGAAAACAATTCACACCAAGAGAATTTTCCAAAGTCCTCGTCCAACAATCCCCTCCATACAAATAGCTCTTCTGACCTAACCTTTACTACCCGACGTTTAAGAGCCTGGTGTGCTACTTTATTGATGAGTCCACTAGCAGCTCTAGCACGAAACACATCTTCCTTTTCTTCTCCTTCATTCATACATCCTCTTCTCTCCTTCTTTCTTCTTTCTCCTCTTCATTCAGAACCACAATAGCAAATTGATGGAGTCTACTTTGTCGTCTATCAGCAGAATATATAATAACAATTCCAGTGATATATGGCAAACAACGTGTCACGTTTGCCTTACTCCGTCCAACACGAAAATCCATGAAAAGAGCTGTCGCGGTTAACCAATAAATAATTCCATATCGTCGACAACGGCGTATCGCATTAGCCATAGATATTCAACAAGTAACCAGTGGCTGGTGTAATGGGGAGTGACCCACACGCGACACACGCCGAATATCAAAGAGATAAACTCCACGTAACACGCTCGATAATACGATTCACTAAACTGGACACGTGAATATTCAACGACCATCTAAACAGTACGATTTCGAATTGTAGGCGCGCAAGAAAATCCGCCGGAGACCCCGGGAAGGTCGGGCAAATTTATCGGGTGCACAGCCAGCACGACGCATACTTTTCGTCCGAACGGTGCTCGCAGCCAGACCACCGCAAGCTCCCGGATCCTCTTAACGTCATTATCTGCTCCACTGTGCTCGTGAAACGTCCGCACGTGCCATCGTAAATCCGCTTAACAGCGATCGGAGTTTCAGAAACACTTTCCACTCCTGGATCTCGTCCCACACCTTTTGTATCTTTTCACTCTTGCTTAGTTTTTCGACAGGATACATTGTACGCATGTGTGTGCTTTCTGATTTTCTTAATTTCTCAAGATTTGAATAATAAAGGAAGAGTTGAAGTAAAGTAATGCGGTGTTGGACTGTTTCACTTAAACTCTCGCGTCAAACAATCCAACCTCCGAAACCCGACAGCTCTACGTGATCTTGAATCTCTAAAGTTATCCTCGGATATCTGCATTTTAATTGGCCACATGCAGTTTAATTGTATTTGCAACAAATCGTGCATCTATTTCCCACGACTGTTGAAAATATCTACATCATGATTAACACATCGAATGAATGTAAAATGTCGATACGAAAGTTCCACGTGTAAAGCGGCCACTGTTCAAAGAGCAAGAACAAGTACCGATGAAAATATTTCTGTTAGAAAGAGTTGAAACACGGTTTCACAGGATCACGATATCGTTCGTCGACTAATCAAAGCTTGCAGGTCGGAAAATCAGCGGAACAGGCGTTGAAAAATTGAAACTGTTTCGAATTTCCTGCGGAACCGTCTAAAATTCTCATCGTTGAGCTGACCTAAAGGATTCGGCTCTTTTGACGTCACGTATCCCATCCGTAGACCACGGACCGGGCGTGGAATTGGACTCCAAGTAAATAGGGTCGTCGGTGGTCTGACTTCTAGCCGCTGCAAGTATTCAGGAATGCTTGGAATACCCGTGAATAACCGTGGCCCATCGTTCACCGTATGAATGAGTTCGTGAGCCGCCATGGCGTGGCTGACCAACACGCTTCCGGAAATTAGAAAATCGAACGGACTCCTAGAATCAGCCTGTTCACGCTGCTTTCCTTGACCTCAAAAACCGTTCCACCTAAGCCTTTTGCGCTGGTTCGCACGCGTGCAAGATGAGAAACGACGAGGAGCAACAAGAACGAAGAGGTGCATCTAAATTTACCAGGATCTTCTCCTAACTTTCACGGTTCACACGATCGTGCTTGGGTCACACGGACCGTGTACTCGTGTAGTTATCTATTTAGTTTCGTTTCTTGGATCGAATAGATACAGTCTTTCAGTGTTTTTGGATAGAAATATTTCATCTTTAAGGATGAATATGATATAATCATTTTTATAAAAGGACTACTCGATTAACAACTAATTTTCCCACGACAATTATTCGTTCTGTGTTTCGTAGTCGGAATAACAGAGTAATTTTCTTGTTCGTGACCCTTTATTTCATGCTTCGAAAGAAAGTTTCGTAGAATAAGGTTATCGTAGCGAAGGAACATAGCTGTAAATTCGATTTTCGAATAACGATCGAATGCTCCGATTGTAAGTTATTTGCATTTACGATCTCGAAATTCGCAGGAGCGAGCCAATAAGAAGAAAACTGGCTCGGCCCTTAAAAGAGTAAACCAGTAGCTTCACGAAACTCGGTTGTTTTTATCGGCGTCGTCGACTCCCGCGGAGCCGAGCGAAAAAGCTATTTAAAGTTTCGCCAAGATAACCGGCTACCTTTGTCCGTTCAACGTTTAACCCGTGATCTGTTGCATTCTGTTTTTCTCCAGACACGTTTATCTACGAAATAACTCTAGTTAAACACGCTGTTGACGAGTCAATATGTTTAACAGAAAATCAGAAAAAAAGAAAGAAAGAGAAGAGAAACGCGTAAATTGAGTCGAAGGAGAGATCGACAGAGATAAATAAAGAAAAGCGGTAAATACATTTTACGAGAATTTGGGGATTTTTCTACTGAGAAGTTTGTGCCATTTTTTAGCCTTCCGGAAAGATTAGAAGCTTTCGTCCAGGTACAATAGGTCAAATCTATCGTGAATCAGCTTTTCTATTTTAGAATTACGCAAGGATGACTCAGATCTAGTCGTACTAAATTTACTTGTGTCCGAGAGTATTCTAATCTCCACTGAGAAAAAGCGAAATCAAAGAGCGAAACTGATTAAAAAAACAATTCGCTGAGAAGCTTATCCTTTTTCGTTCTTTCAGAGTAATTAAAATACCAATAAACGATATTAACATATGTACAAACAACACCTACGTTTTTAATCTAATAAATTATATAAGTTAACGGCAATTCATCTAATTATGTTTACTAAAAGAAATCGATTCTGATAATCGTAAATCTTGAAGCAAACAGAAAGGATCAATTGATTTGTGTTAATTAACGAAATTCAGGCGAAAACCTGAGGAAGTCGTTCGTCAGAGGCTTTAAAGTTGTCGAGTGGCTCTCGTTTTCACCGGTGTCGGCGGGTGCAGAGGAAACGAAAGCTAGCTCACGTGTTTGCCGGATATTACGCTGGCGAATGATGTCGAAATAAGAATCGATCCATCTTCTATCTATTCGTGCAATGTCAAGAATATAGGAAGATTTCTCTCCAGACTATGACTATCTCTAGACTCCAAGATTTTAATAAAACAATGAATATGTTGATTAATCGTAATGTAAAAGAGAGTCCCGTCTAATTGAGAAAATGATCCTTTCTTCGATGCCGACTCGATGCAAAGACCGAGCTCTGACTTTTAAATCTCATAGATAGCCATACTGGACTCGATCTTTTGGCACTCCTTGCTCAACGAGTTCTTTTTTGAATTTCAAATTCGAATAATTCGGAAGAATCCAGTCGGTCGAAGGAATTCCCCTGGATAACGTTTCTTTAAATTCAACCGACTGATTGCTTCATCGGCCGGGATCCACAGATTCTTCGTAATCACGCGACGTTTAACGAGTCGTCGACCCACACCACCCTCGGTTGCGCGAAAGCCTCGAATTCAAACGGAGACACACGCGGCGGCGTTCACGCGATTCCTTGTAACATTAGACACCGTTAGACACCCGCTCCGGTGAATATCGACCCTCGATTACTGGGTCACTGGGAGCACGACCGCGAATCGGCGTGAGAGCTCAGAAATCCGCGAGCTGTTGCAATTTTCCATCCCAACGAGGATAAGAAGGTTCGCCGAGTATCGTTCACTGGGAACTTGATATTTTTCTAAATATTTCCCAAGACTGGTAGCAAACTTTTACAATACCACGGTTATGCATTATTTTGAGATTCTACTGAATCTACCGAAGAATTTTACTTTCAAAAATAGTGTAATTTTCGAATGATTCGGTAATACTCTCATACGATTACCAAAATTTGATACTACGAAAATGAAATGTGGAGACTGATAAAAAGACGCTCAAATACATTTTATAGTCTCTGTACATCGTATCTTAAAATCAAATCTTCTAAGAACGAGATTAGGTACGTCTCAACAACTTTGCTACAGTCCGAGGGAAAAATGTTACAGTGCAGAATGTTTGTGTACAGCTTCTCCGCCAAAGTCCTAGTTTACTCTGCTCCAGCCACTCGGTTCTACGACAATTCAGAGCTAAGAAGATTCCATGTGTACACGGTTTACGATAGCTTTTAAACCGGACATAACTAACACTCTGCAGCAGGTGGGCGTAAAACGGCGAAACGACGCAACCGGTCGACAAACAGAAACTGCGAAATGCAGGTCGAATTGAATTTGCGATCCAGACCGAGATCGTAATGACTGGGAATCGAGAGTGTGGTCGTAGTCGAATTAAAGCTTTTGCGAGGTTTGCAGGGGGGACTGAAACGGGAAAGAGTAAGGAACAGACGACGTGGATGTGAGAAAGAGAGAGATAGAGTGAAAGAGAGAGAAGCGGTAGCGAGCGGCGGGGCGAAACAGAGAGGAGGGAGAGTGTTCTATCGATCAATCAGCCATAAGTAATGCGGAGCTTTTGATCGGTTACCGTTTCATTGCGGATGGGAAGAGCGGCACGGCATGCTATCGCGTACGAATTCGGCGACTTAATCACGTTAAACGCCCGATGCCTAATGACGATGGTTCCTGATCAATTGACGGCCAACGAATCATCCAACACACCGGCCGTCGGAACATTTCTGTACGGCATCACCATGGGGCCGGCGAACGAACATTCACCGTGCAAATTGATTGCCCGGCCGCCTGATAATTGGCGAAAATGAAAATGTCGCGTAAACGGCGATGTAGCCGATACTTTGATTTCCGACCCCCAGCTTCTCTTTGACTCGGTCCTATGAACTTTATGTACATGTTACACCTCTGCCTTTTCGTCCAATATTTTAACGTTCAAACGTGAATGAAATCTATTTGGAGAAGTGCAACGATTTCTTCTCATAATGAAATTAAACCATTAAAGACCAAACGATAGTTTATGTTAATAAATGTTTATATCGTACAAACATTTCAAGTTCTTTAAATTTTATATTTCTATAAGTAAAACGTATCCCCTGATTTTATTATAAATCGATCGTTAGTTCGTATCGGAGAGGAACATAAGTGACGCACTTAGTGCGTCGTCGGTTTCAAATTAACCTTAACCCGTCCCTCGACATTTTGAAAATTTCTAGAAGAAGAAGTTGATACACGGCGTAAAAAGAATATTATGGACACGGCCCGACCGAATTTCCCCTCATCGCGAATTCACCCTGAGTCGAGGAAATCACGCGTGAATTAACGATTGTGCGTGAAAGTGCGACAATTTTCGCGCGACATTAGCCAGTGCCGCGTTTATTACCGGAACGTGTCAATTGTAACAGGGTGGGATCGTTGTTAGATCGTAAATTAAATTATGCCCGGGATCGTGCTGGCGCGTTTATTGACGAGAGTACGATTCGCTAATAGGTATAATTAATTGCACAACAAAACCTGAATATCGATCCGGGGGCGCGTGCATATTCCCTGCGTGTTTATTAGACGCGCAACGTGAAAGCCGATCGCACGAAACAATCGTGGAAATATTCGTGGAGATATTCACGGAGATATTCACGGAGATATTCGCGGAGATATTCGCGGAGATATCCGCAGAAATATTCGCGGAAATATTCGCGAAAAATCGGTTAATCAGCCGACGCGTTCCTTTTCGCCGACTGGCTTTTGCCCGCTGATTAATGAATAAATGTTTCGTGCTTTCCTCTTTGCCCCGACTGCCAGAAGGCTGATGTTCTTTAAGCCCGTTGTTATAGCCAACTTTCCTCTATCAGCCATTTTTTTGCCAGTCAATAGACCAAATAACTGTTATACAAGCTGAGATTTATGGAACTTTAGGAGTTTCTTTCGTTTCTTTCCTTCTGCGTTGAGCAACGGTGTAAGGTGATGCTCAAAGTCACTTCCTCTGCTTTAGAGAAACTTTACAAGTTTCCTACTTTTCCGGGATTTTCCTATATTCTCTATAGAAACAGAACACGTGAATAGAAACACGCGAAAATTCATGTTCGCGTTATGAATATTCGAACTTGCGTACCTCTCTTTCCTGATTCTACCCGGTAACAATCTGATCGCTGCTAATTCTGCTTACTGTGGTTCCCCTTTTAGTTTTTCTGCCAATGCAGTTTATTTTCCTATCGTCCTGCACTTCCCGTGCTTGTGATTCATTTTAGTTCCCTGGTTCACCAGGCTATCGACAAACTTCCTTTTCTCCATCGTTCTGTTCCTTTCTCTCTTCCTCCATCGTCTCTATTTTCTCCCCATTTCTTCCTAATTTTTCTTACTTGTTCTCTACTCCTCTACACTTTGAACTTCTTTCTCATAAACTTTTTCCTATATTATTTTCATTTTTATCTCTTTACCGATATAAACTTTTACGTTCTGCTTCATCATGGTCGTCACCTTTTGAAAAATATTTCCAAAACTTGGTCATACTATCGTTATCGGCGACACTTATACTTTTCCTTGTAGCTTTTACAGCCGTCATTGCGATAGTCCGTGTAAACGTTACTGTAACGCACAAAGTCTCGTCCTTTTGTGTTTCAGATGCATAAGAGAGAATTAAGACAGCCACAGGAAGCTCGTAAATTCGTTTATACACCGTTCTCGACGTTCACGGTGTAATTCGCGACACGCAGCAGCGTGCAATCGTAAAAAGCCCGTTTTCAAAGTGCAGCACGGTTGGAAATGATTCACTGGGCGAGAAGTTAGTCACGTAAGGAGCCAAGGAAGCTCGCAGAACGACTGTCCTTCCCAGGCGAATGGCTCAGTTTCGAGCGTAAAAGCGGCAACATTCTATTATTCGCGTTATTAAGCAACGCGAGATTGGCTTTAATTGCGTCAGAGGAGCTCGCGTTTTAATGGACAGTCGCGACTCGAAAACGGCAACCGCTTTGACCGGGAAGTCGTCCCATCCTCTTGCGAAAAGCGACGACGAAAAAAGAGGAGACTTTTATGAGACAAAGTGATGGTACTTTGAACTAAAAGCAATGAACTTGGATATATTGAATCTTGAACGTTAAATGGATCAAAAGAGGGTGGAGTTTAGCAGAAAACGTATTAATATCGCCAAAACTTGGAAGCGCGGAAACGTTTCTTCGATTTGTATATCGTAAATTAGAGATACATTTCTGGTTTATCGTTTGGGTGGCTAAGTTACATGGAAAAATTCAATCATTTTGTTATACGCGTTGCGTACGACGCCAACTTTCGAGCCTGATGCACGAATAGAAACGAACAGAAGATAGAATGCCATCGCGTTTTATCGTTCGAGTTCACGAGATTACGAAGCCGTGATATACCAAGACATCGTTGCTAATATTCGATGACACGGACAGCCTCGAATTCGACACGAATCCTCCCTTTACTTCCAACTTCTTATTTCTTACTACTTTATCTCACGAGAGCGAAATAAATGTAGAAAATCAAGACCGAAGCCCCATAAAGATTAAAAGCTTGAAAGAAAATATTTATATGTATACGAATCTTTCACGGCTCGGTCTATCAAATTCTTCACGTACAGACCCAACACCATAGCCAAATGTAAATCCTTTAATCGTAAAGAACCCTAAAACCACAGGATGTTCGAAAACTCTCCCGTAAAAATTTATATTTTATGAGTCGGTCCATTAGCGCGAATTTTTTACGCGGACGCAGTCCTTGCGAGCTTTTAGATGCGCTTTAATTTAAAGGGTGCGCGAAATATTTTTCAGAAGGCGCCGCTATTAGCACTACCAGGATAAACACAACGAATGAGAATAGCGGATCGGTGACTGTGTTAACGTTTTGAAAAATTTCCATCCCTAAATCCGTCATGACGAGGCTGTATTTTCGGTTCGACTCGCGGCAAGGAAACATGAATGGACGATGTCGGAAGCTTTATCGTACCAAATCGTAACAACCGGGACAGTCGCGACACAACGCATATTTTTGCCTAGGCGAGCAACGAATTTCCGTGGCACTTTTAATAACTGCCGGTGATCGTATAAACGCGGATTTATAGTATTCGGTCGCGGGGATGCCGGCCGATTCTACTGGACGTGCGTAAATCTGTCGTTTCTTTTTCCCGACCGGTCAATACGGAACAAAGGATGATTCACGATGCCAGTTATAGATGATGAACAGCTTAAAGACACTCCTCAATGATAAAAACGTTGTTTCTTTGGAATGCTTCCAGGGACGGCACTTTCTTTTTAGCCCGCGCTGCGCGGGAAAGAATCGGCCGTCGATGTTGATCGACGTAGGATTTATTTGATTTGAAAATAAAATGGTGTCAGTGTTAGAATATTGTTCAAAGTAACGAAAAATCGGCGAATTGTCATCAACTTTTTAGGGATGGAAATTTTAATAGTTACGTAACGACGTAATTATGTACCTGTGTACAGTAGCTCACGATACAGTAACTCGTAAATATACAATAGTTAAATATAAAAAAGACATAGCTCGGAATATGTAATTCAAAACATTTTAGGGACGTAGAATTATCCTTCAATGGTCGGCACACAGAGTTGTCACGAATTTCATTCACGGTTCAAAAGGGAACACGTAGATACGGAACTTTCTTCGTCGACCCACTTAACGATTTTACGTCGCGAACTGACAGAGAGGCGGCCCAAAAGAGGAAACGCCGCTCGAGCTGACCGATTCGCTTATCCGGCAATACATCAAGCGAACTTTCTCGCGATTCTTCGTGCACGTGAGCGAAAAAATCCATGCAGAGAAATACAACGAACAGATACGTTGCTGTCGTGGAGCTTTCCTTCGTCGTTCTCTATTCCCCCGGAAAGACGATTTTCCCCTGAAAAGTGCTCGAGTTACAAATGCAGATCTATTCGAACACGACGTTGTCCTCGGAGAATGTCAGAACCGTCTGACGACAGTTATTTGTCAATAATTTCAAAGATTTCCATTATACAACAATTACTTTATATCACGGTAATTCGTTCATTATTTTTATTTATCACTTCGTAATAAATAATATTATCGACAAGATTCGATATCAAACAAGAAATGGGACAACGGCAAAGTGATTTACGAAGACACGTTAAATTCGGAGCAACGTGTTTCCAAGGGGAATTTTATGGTGGTCTTGCAGTTGGTTTTACACGGTCCAAAAAACCACCAGCAATGGAACAATTTTCCGCGGATCCATCCTCGTTTCGGTTACACGTACGAATTTCAAAGTGCCGATAAAACTTGCGTGGAACGACTGGTACGCGGCAACCGTGCGTTTTCCTTCGTTCACCGATGAAACGACCAAAAAGAGATAGAGAGGAGGAAAAACAGAACGAAAAGAGAAACAAAAAAAAAAAAGAAACACAGAGGAAATGGCAATCGATATTTCTCGTGAACGGTAAATACAATTTTTACGAGTGTTCCAGCGCAACGAAGCTCCTCTGCTTTTTATTTTTACACCAAGCTCAAGGCAATCCGGCGAACGTTTAATACAGGAATAAAGCGGTGTTTACGAGGGAAAGTGTGAATCGAAGATCGGGGGTGGATCTGTAACGAGGGAAAATTTGTACACATGGAACGTGTCTATTTCTTTAGAAGTCTTCCGCTTCTTACTTTAAGGTACCTTAAATTAATGCAGTATATTTAAATAACAAAATCTCGCGTTTTACATTCTACTATCGGACGTTATTTACCATTGAGAATGAATTATTCATTGACAATAAAATTTTTAATCTACAATATCTTAAGAGTTTTATAAGATATCTATAATATCTAGAGACGAAGTTAATATAAAAAGAAAGTTAATAAAATGATGGAAATAGAACTTTAGAGGGTAGTAATTTGAATATTGTCAAAAGAATCCTTCTACAAATTTCAATAACCAAAACACTATTGAATTCCTACGTTTTTCTCCTATTTATCGTACGATACTTGGGCAAAACTGAAGAAGTTAAATTAATCAGCGAGCGAAATGTTGTCATGGGATGAAAGTGCGAACGAATATTGGAACGGTGCTCTGCAAGGGAAAAGATTCTTACCCAGGTAGAGCAATGCTTATACGTCCGCCTACGATTGCGAGTCACGGGGCACTGAGCTTACAAGACACATCCAGGCCAACACGGCGCTCGCGAACCTCACGACTCCTAAACTCGACTTACACGTTTACCTACCCCCTTCCAACGGCGTCAAACCACCCCTAGCCATCCCGTCGACGTATAATATTTTCACAGCTACTGGACGCGACCTCTTTACTTCGATGTCTGTTCACTAATTAAAGACAATTTTGTCTAGCGACACCTAAATTTCCAGTTATTCGATGACTCTTTCATTTTTACAATATAAAACCATCGAAAAGGATTTCTTTAACAGTTCGATGTTTGATACTAAAATCTATCGTGTAAAGCGAAAGGAAATTGACAGATAGTGACAACATTGATAATGACGCATTAAAATACATTGCAAGATAACAGTTACTATCTAACAAAAAGGTCAAAAGGAGAATCAATTGCATAAGGTGGAAGCTATTATCTCCAGAACAGATTCTATTAAGAGTTTCCTCAGAACTAGAACTTATCCTGTTGCAACAGTGTTCGAAGAAAACGTTTCCACAGTTCAAGATAAAGTCAGGTCTCGGCTAGTGTTATTTAAAATCAAAGATTCCTCTTCCCAAACTTACCTCTTCCTAAACGGAAAGACCTGCGATTACCATTTTCAATTAACCAACGCCGGTTGCTTCGGCAAACTGGATGCCAAAGAAAAAAAGTATGACAAAGGGGACGATAAACTTTTCATTCCAGTATAGTACGACATAGTACGACAGAAACGCTCGTCGATAACGATTTAGGAATGGATTCTTGAAACCCTATAATCGCTGGAATGCGAACAAGACGCACAACAGAGGGATTACATTTTCAACTTGTCAATCCATCTAATCATTGATTTGACTGGAAAGAGGCGAATGGAAATTAAGACGACCATCGACACGAAACAACTTTATCGTGCGAAAATGACGAAGAAAATTGACCCGACAGCTGGACCTTGACCGACAACCGCCAATGTCTTGATCGTCTATTGGCGTATAGCTCGTCGATGCGCCTCGTTTCGCGAAAAGACGCCGCGAATGGCAAGATTCCCACACTTATCAATCCGGATGCGCGTTATCGCCACGTTGCTTCGCATCTACGTTCAGTTGGCTTCGAGTAAAATTCACGTGTTTGCTCCGTAAGCCGAGTAATTGGATCGTAGAATATTTAACGTGATACAAACGAATATGTGAATGTGAATATTTATAGGATTCATCGCTTTCAACAAGAGATTGAATATTATAAAATTGTTTTCTTTCAAATTGGCAAATGAAATAAGATCCTTTGTCAACCTACCAGCCATTTTTAGAAGATGACTCTTTTACATCTTCGAATCTGACAAATTTAATCATAAAGTGATATTAAAAACAAAAAATCAACAGAAATGTACTTATCATGTTTTCCCCCTATCACTCGGAAGAGATAAAACGAGTTATCTTCCATTCTGGTTACCTGACAGAAACACCATAGTTCCTCTCGTTTTTCCTTTCCTCCTCGATCCTAGCGAAAATTCCTTCGCAGAGACGCGGCGTGAGTCCAGGATCTTCCTACGGACGAAAAAATGGAAACATCGTTAACCGTTGTGCTCTTTGTTCCGTTTCTCAAAAACGAATGCACCGAAATCGCACGGAAAAATTACGTATCGTTAACTCTATCGGTCATCGAAATGTCCCGGAGCGATCGAACGACTCCGTTCCCATAATTGAAACTGAACGTGCTCGACGTATAACCGCAACACGTGCTTCGCTTTTAAAAAAATCGCTCGGTCGTTGTCCCTCTCCTCGTCCCTCCTATAATGTAGCCGCGATCGGCTACGGAGCCACAGGGCAATTTAATTAAGCGCCGTCCGAGCAAAAACAGTTTCAATTTACCGGTCGAAATTTGCCGGAGAAACCGGAAAAAAGAACGCCTCTCTCCGTTGCCCGCCAATTAGAGGCTGACCTACCACGGAAATCGTTACCTCGTTCCGAATTATGCGCGTTACCCTTTGATCGTTTGCCGTTTCCTCTTGGATTCTAAGCGAGTAAACGCGCCGTGACGCTGGTTATCCCAAAAATAATTCAATTGATCTATATTATAGGAGGGAGAATTTTTGTGGATAACGAATAATTGTGGACTTTAAGATTTGGCGTACATGATATCACACAAAGATTTACAAAAAAATCATAGGATACATACATAATGTAACACATTCAGAAGTCATAAAGTTCAAAAATTTTCATGCTATAATTCTTCGCGGATGAAATCTTTTAAAAACCAAGAAATAATAGGATACCTTGGTTCCCATCACGGTGTAGGTTTTTCCTGACGCGCTTTGTCCGTACGCCACCAAACAGGAATTATAGCCAGTGAAAAGAGCGTCCAAGACAGTTTGGCCAAGCGTCTGGTAAATCCTTGCCTGGTCCGCGAAACTCTGTGCCTCTGGATTCGACGAATCGAAGCAGTAATCGAAACCATATTTCCGTGTTCTTTCGCGACTATCTCCAGCTTTGCTCGAAGATACTTTCACGTTTGTTAAGGAAATCCCGTTCGACTCCGTATGAACAACCACCTCTGATCCAGTTGAATTCAGCTCTCTGTATGAAAGAAAAAATGTCACGTTTTACTTCGCTTGCTACGAAAAACAGAAATGAAAAACAACAAAGAACTCGTAGGCTTCTGTACAAAAGCCACAAATTCATTTTTTATTCATTTTATCGAACAGAGAGGCACAAAGATTCTTTCTCCTGCGTGCTTCGTGAAAACATTTTTCCACGTTCCCTGAGTCGAAATCGACTCATCGATGCATATACCATTTACACGAATCGCTTTTGTATTCGAACGTGTTCCAAAATTCTCTCGAATTCCTATCGGTGGTCCGATCCTTCCGCTATTTTCCATTAGCGTTTCCGGTTTCCTTGAGGCGCTCGATTTCGTCATCGATCGATCAAAGCACGGTCCATTAACGGATCGTTCAGCCTGTCTTACCAACTTCGGGCAATTCCTGCAATTTAATCCTCGCCACGAAACAACGATCCTCGTCCGATTATACCACGAATGGTTTTTCGATTCGGCGACGTAGTTCCATTCGAATCGCTCGGCAAGTCGAGCAGATGGGATTGCTAATTCGTGGAAAAAAATCTTGGAAGGGGAAACCGATAACACCAAGTTAACTGTCACGAACTTCCGTTCTTCCAGGCCAGATTCGGAATTTCCAGAGACATTCGAGCAACTTCCTCGCGGGATTATCAGATCCTGCTGCGGAAGATCTATCGGAAAAACGCGTCTGGTAATGTTATCGATGATTTTCGTTCGCGGATTTCCAGCCTGTCCAAAGGTATACTGGATACGAGGGCAACCGATTCCAGCCACGTTCAAATGAGTTTTTGGTTTCCCTTCTGTCCTGTGGTGTGACGTTTAACGTAACGCCGGATAAGTAGTAATAGTAGCCATGATAGCTATATTAATAACTTTGGTGTTCTTGCAGTACCGTTTTTATTCCTGGAACGCACCATTTTTAGACCTTTTTACGTTACTTCCTTTTATTTCTGAAATGATTTTTTGAGAGTTCCTGCGCTACCGTTTTTAATTTCACAAACTCTATTTTAACGTTTCTACATTGCCTTTTTCATTGTAAGAGTTGATTTTTCGAAAACCTTCCGTTCTTTCATTTATTACTACAACTTGCATTCCTTAATATACACACCTTGTTATCTTTTTCTGGTTGAGATTTTTTTATGACTTTATGGCCTCTGAACTTTCCTCGTAATAATCAATCAATGTGGAAATTGTCGAGAAAGTTATTTAACAACGTGGAATACAGTATGCAGTCCTATGTATCACTGAATTAATCAGTGTAACACTGTTTTAATTTTGAATCTACCGAAAGAGCGACGATTGTACACACGTGGGTATCTCGCGTGCGTGTGACGCATTCGAGCAGAGAAAGCGGTAAAGTTAAAGGTACTTTAACCCCGGTCCTTGCGTGATCCTATCATGGCCCTGTTCGCTCTCTAATCGTCACGATTTCGTGCCCCGTATCCGCGTTTTTGCGAAATTAATACCTACTACCTGTTCGGTAAAACGCTTTAGCTCGTACGAGTTATTCGTGAAGATCAGAAATGATTTCCAGGTTTGTTCCGCCGAAATTGATCTATCTAGATCCTGTGCAATCTTTGTAGCTACGAATAAAGTAGGTACGAATTGTTGTCGTGACTTTTCAGTAAGTCTGTATGTGACTTAAATTATCTACACATTTTAAATTATCATCAAATTAAACAAATTAAGATAGCGTGAATAAATTTTACAAAAATATTGAAAATTAGTGAACTAACTCCTTCATCAAAGGCTTTTGCACAGTTCTATAAGAAACCTCCGCAGAATTCTACATTTCAACTTCTGTTTCACTACTTTCACCTTACAATTAAAACGAACCTAATCATATGTTTCTCCTACACAAACTCAATAAACAAATCAATTCCGAACAAATAAAAAATATTCGATCCTCGACAATCGTATCATCGATCCAGTCAATAATTCCGGAACTCTATTCAACTCGGTTCAATACAGGGCCACTTCACATTCGCATCGATCAACTCCATCAATCGTCGATTCGCAGGAAGCTCGTGACAGAGATCCAACCCGCCGATCCATCCGTTCGTGGATAGCCCTTTCATCGTCGAACAAAATGGCCGACCAAACAGCTCTGAATGAAGCGTACAAGCGTACACGTTCAAGGGAAGACCGTTACTCGTTCTGATCAACGCAAAAAGCGCCCAAGAACACATATGGCTGGGTCCAAGGAAACCTCGATGAAGAGAGGAGATCTTGAATGAACCAAGGCAGCGTACGCGAATAGCAACAGTCCGCTTGTTATTATCCTCTTGGTCCTCTTCCGTTGCGAGAAGGCGCCGCTTCGAGTGTTATTCTCGAACGGATGCTCCTCTCTTTCTCTCTCGCTATTCCTGTTTCAAGTCGTTAAACTGTCTGGCCGTGTGTCATCGGCGTATCGTGCTGCTCGTACGTCACTCCACGGATCGGTCGATCCTTTATCGCGAGAACATCCCCCGGATCGGCAAGGGCTTCCTTAGGAAATTTGTTGCTTTAAATAAACCCAGCGACGACACTCTTCGCAGTGGTCTTACTCGCTGCAAAGGTAGAAGCTTTATTATACTTTATTCGGTTCTATGTTGAATTATCGAGGAGCTTCTTTTTAATCTATGTCCTTCATACTTTCTAAACTATATCTTTTCGATCATTTTTGATCTAATCATGTTTTAAATAAATTTGAGGAGAACACATAAGAGTCCTTGTTAACGTGTACAATTCCTCGCTTTTTCTTATAAAACATTAAAAATGTTTAATTCGATAACAGTATTGGGACATAAAAATTCGAAGACTATGATAGAGTTAATCATAATGTCGTTAACTTTACATCTCTGCCATTATAATAGCATGTTAATTTATTTATTTATTCTGGATGGTCGAAAAATACATAAGTTCAGAAGCTTTTAAAAATATATTTACAATAGTTTGTCAATGACCCTAATTTCATTCTCTTCGGCCAAGTTTATTACGTTTCCTAGCCGAGAGCAATTGTTAGTTTGTCTTACTTTCGCGTTCTGGCCTCGTCTTCTAAGTATAGAAACGAGTTCATAAGTAGCGACTCAAAGGCGCACCGCGTATCCCTATAAATCTGCCTCCAGATTTCTGTCCCCGTTCGTTTCTCGCTACGGCCGTCTCGAAATATGTAATTATTGCCGAGACGCGTGTTTCTGTTTGCCTTCCAAACAGACGCCTGTCCATTACCGAACGTTCCTCGTAAAACCGTGGAACGAAAGAAAATTGAATTTACAAAAATGAAATTGCGGTGTATAAGGAAGCAGTAAACCTTGACCTTAAGTTCCAAAGAAACATGTGTATATCGGGAACATGGGGAAAGGGAGAACGTGGCTTCCGTTGATTTTTTCGCCTATTCCTTAAAATACATTTACAACTTACCAACAGAAATGAGTTTAGTGGCAAAAGCAACTCGCAACGTAGAATTTTCAGCTAATATTTTTCATTAGTCAAAGCACCTTCCTACCTTACAGTTTCGTTCGATTTTCAAAAACGCTTCACTCTGTCGCATGCAGATCCAGTCTGTTCGAATCTGTGATTAACTTCAATTACAGTTACAAATACTTTCTGATATTTCTTTTTATCATGCGATTAATCCGATCTAATACTCACCTGGCAGAGATCGGTCTTACGCGAACTGCCACCTTGATGTTCGCCATATTGCCATCGCGTGGACAACAATAATTAGCATCAGCTGGCTCCCATCGTAGTTAAGTGGCTTGTATCCGTGGTACGTCCAAGCAAGAGCGATCGAGCGAAACCGTCCAACAGACGACGCAACGTCGAAAGATCGGCCACGTTACATTTTGTACCGTCACGTTAAACGACCGAACGACGATGCACACGGAGAAGAGAAGTCGAAAGGAGCTGTACGTGCACTGGCCGGGTGCACGTGTTGTACTGTTGCGATGAAAATACCCTCGAGTCGCTTCCAAGACCATACGCCGCCGATGGTTTACCCCACCCAGAGAGAGAACTCGGCCGAACTCGTAACATTTTGCCTAAACTCCTGCGGACACTCCGCTACTGTGGTTTAAGTGATGCCGCATTTTCTTGTCGCATCCTTGCTGGCAAATTGTTGCGAGTTATTGAAAATAACGAAGGATTACTGCCCTCTACAGTAGATACCCTGGATTAACGCTTATTTTGATTATAATTCTATTATTCTCTCCTGAAATAGCTTGATTATTCGATCGTAATCTTCAATGTTAGTAAACTTCTTGAGATAAATCGGTACTACTTGGGGTAATTAAGGAACCACACGTGGTCTAGTAAATGTAGCGTGTCTCGCGATACGTACATATATACTCATAATAAGCCGGATGTTTGGTAAACACGCTTAAGTAAATATCGTGTTAGATTATAAGCATGAGTAGTAGGCGCGTCTAATTTGTTCAATCTGTGCGCGTTGTACTACACCCTCTGATCTTGTGAGAAAAAGGAAATAGGTCTCCTTCTTGAAGAAAGATGTAATAAATAAGAAAAGACGTTTTCAGCAGTGATCATGAAAGAAAATATTCCAATGATTAGTATTAAATCAGTTATCGTTAAAAATCCTCTGTTTCCTAGTTTATTGTAAGAGTTTCTATCTCGATTCCAATTGTCTTTGGATGCGATCTACACCAGAAGATATCCATCGATCTTAAGAACGAGAAAGAAAACACGAACTTTCCGTCGACACTTTGTTTTACACGGATATTTTTAGGCTAGTGGAACGACTAAAGTACTTATATTCTCTGTAAGTTGAGTCATCATGGGATGCCGTCTACAATCGTAAAGCTTGTCGTACAAACATCTACGTTCATTGGTGAGACCATTAATCGCCTTCGGTGGCTGTAAGGACCGTGAAGTATGAGAACGACGTACTCAGAACCTGCAAAACAGGCAAGATTCCATAAGAAAAAGCTTCAGGTGCTCGAGCGAAACGATCATCTCTTTCTCATAATAAATAACGCGGATCCTTCAAAAAATTTTTATTCACCGCTGAGAAGCTCTCCAAGGACATGGCATAGAACTTTGCCGCGGTGATTTTGCTGGGAATCCTCGCGCGCATCATTATGATCTGAAGACTCTGGCTGAATCTGCTGCCGATCCATCCACTGCCATAAGCGGAGTCACCCACTGCTCCGCTCTATATTATCATTGGTCAGCGATCATTTCAATACGACTTTATAATTTAGATTCTTGAAATTCTTCTGAATTTTCAATAAAATTTGTCAAACAGCTTCTTTCATGAAAGCGACTATAATTTTTAAAATCACCTCGTCGATCAAGCCATTTCCACTGAAGCTGAACATGAACAGCTCAAGAATGGCCGAGTTCAAGAAGGTCGAATATTTCATCAGGCGACCCTTGTCCTTCATCATCTAGAAAGGTCACTTTTTATCGACGATGCCTTGACTCGTGAGCATCGAGCGGACGCACCGAGGTAATCTGGAATCCCGCGAAGCAGATCAGGCCGGTGCTAATGATGAATTGCCCCAAAGCCAGAACATTTATGATCCTTTCCAGTGCATCTGCGTACCTGCGAACAGATTATTCCACGCGAACGTAGAGCAGTATATCTTACTGGTAATTGATCGTCTGGAAAAATGTCTGCGACAGAATTACTAAAAAAAACTCAATAGATATTATTACAACGATGATTATAGATAGATATATAGACTGAAAATGTTTATGCATTTATGAGAAATTTAAATACACATAATATGCAAATTTATACAAAATATAGAAAATAAATGTTAATATATGAAACAAATCTTTATTTAGATTTCATTCCATTAATTATATTCATAAAAATGGGCATTTGCATAAACATTCGTAATCTAGTATAAATTGTAATTTAATATAGTTCGGAATAATAGCAACTGATATTGCTCTATCTACCGTGCAACAACATCATACATCCAACAAATTAAAGTGCAAATTCGTGATAGGACAAGTGACGCCCACTCTATCGCTTTCTGGTGACGAATCACGTAATTGCTCATGATAGCGGTAGAATTAGGATCTTCTCCACTGAGAGCCTCCAGCCTTTTCCGCAAAACTGCAAACTTGCCCGAACCGTGCATTATTACCACCAGATTGAAACTAGTAGCACCGGCAATCATACTTCCGCCAAAGCCACCCGCTGTTACGTTAAAGAAATAAAGGCACTCAAACACCGGTGATATGGTATGATTGATAAAAAAATAGCCTCGAAACGGAAGTACCCTTTCGTTGCTACCAAACGCGTAAATCTGCAACAGAATTGTGCTTGTTATTATTATTTAATGTTTCATCGAACGTTATCATCATATGTAAAATTACACAGATGTAAATCTAGTGTATTTTTAGGTTGAATGAAAGTGTGAACAATCTATCTATGTAAATCAATCTCATTTCGTAGCCGGCAGGCAGAAATTAATAATATATATAGTACACGTTATAATATTCAGCAAGTGAAACAAATTTGTGCTCAAGTTCCATTTCCTTAATTATATTCATAAAAATATGAATTTGCATAAGCATACAATTTATCCATGAGCAGTTTATGTGAAACATTTTCAAGCTTTAAAATTCTGTCATTGAGTTCAGACATTTTCAAACTAAAATTCTCCAATTGAATTCAAACACATACCTCTAAAAACGGGATACACATGAACAGTACAATCGTCATAGCCACGGTACTGATAAAATATTTCGCGAGACGAAAGGCAAACATCGTTTTCTTCGCTAAAATTATTCGATCTTCGTGAGAGGACAGGATCCAATCCTCTTTCATCGTCTTCACCACGTAGAACATGTCCTTCTGATGGAGCGAATACACTAGCAAACGGACTACACAGAGGTAAAATGCTGTACAAATCAGTGCGCATTCGGTCGCTTCATTCAAGTCATCTATATTGTGAACTACGTCGGCTGTCACGGCGATGGACATCACTACCGCCTGAAAATTCAATCTCTCAATACCATTCTCTTAATTCTGGTGAAGTATTGGGTTATTCGGAAGGTTCGTAGCGTTTTGAAGATTAAAAGTAAAGATTAATCGATAATTCTACTTGAACATCAGATACAGTAATGAACGGGAAGAATTCGAGATTAATCAATGTGGAAGGTATTTAACGACATAACGTTCACCAACGTTAACTCGCAAAAAGCTTTTTTTTCAATAAGAAGAAATAAAATATCTATAAAAACCACTTGAAACCATTTACCGTTGAAAGATTGTTTGGAAAGGCAATCTTATAAAAGAAACAGGCTAGGTATAAACTGTTTAATAAAATTCTAATTCTATAAAAAAAAACATTATTTTTAAACATTTTTCTGAATTTTGCTACGAACATACCGAACAAATTAATAAATTATCATCTAACCAATTCTCCACTTTAAATCTTGGGAATATAAATAGCGCCGAGACTTCCATTTAACTCGAAGTTAATTCTACTTGATCAGAGCTTACATTTACTGTTTGATTTTATTGCATCCTAATACCTTTGTTAAATAATACATCGATGTATTGCAGCACTTACCAGAAGAAACATACAGAACAAGTGGAATCTCCTAAATAATATTGTTCCCTTGCTACTGTCCTCCTCCAATGGCCAGATGGAAATTATTTTTGCGGTTATCATGATTGGTTTAATCAATTCATCGTACTCTTTACCAGAGAATTGTTGATCACTCATATCCATGGCTCGATGCGAATTTCAAACGAACTTGTTTCTTTGCCAAATCGTATGACTGACGATAAAACAGATTTATTCTAGCACGAGTTCTAGCACGTCTTCTAGCACGAGTCGCTTGGACAAATGCGACGACAAAAAATCGCAAAAAATGTCGCTACAGTCTAACGCAAAATCGATCGAAAACATAAATGATAGTTATCCTACTGCAATGGGAGGATCGTGACAATTCACAGTGATTGAAACTTTATGATAGTTAGGTACTTCGTGTAACTTCTTTTCACTGGGACTGGCGAAATAGCTTACCGCGTGGAGAGATAACTGTAGTTACGAAAATATGCAACTTTGTTAAAACTACTGTATATGATTTTCCTTCTATATTCGATGTAATGTTCTTCCTTTTCTTTTTTCTCTCTCTCCTTTTACAAGTCAAATTCCGGTCTTCGCAAAAGTTTCAGTACACACGTATAATTTCGATGAAATAGTATAAAGGACGACACATAATCGTAATTATGATATGCAGAATGTAACTAAGAATGCTGAGTATATTTTTCTTATACCTCGTGATATAATTTAAAATTAAAATCTGCGATTTGTATTCCCAGTTTTAAAATACGAATATCACGCCATCTTACACAGAAAGTTAGAAATTTCTGAATATGAAACATCATAAACTTCTATTGATAACCATGAAAGTACCACGGATAATATATAAACGCACATATATATGTATCGATAAGATACAGAATAGATGTGACGTTTAATGCTTTTTCGTGTCTCATGTTTTGGGAATCACCTAATTCCCTATACCATTTTCGTATCGCATGCGACGTTATCGATCCAGTATAGTAGTGATATGTATACCATCATTGACTAAAAACAACATAAACGCGATATTAAATAAGTCTTCGTGTTTCGCGTTCTGAAATACCGACTTCGGAAAAAATCAGTGTGTTTTTCACGCCCTCTGCAATGTATAACATCGCGTCACGACGATTATAATTATGTCAGAGTAGAAATTTGTTTACTGATCCGTTGAAATTTTTACATCATATAATATCAACTCTCATTTTTCTTGATATACAATATATATATAATTATGAAATAAGATTATTTATAATAATTTTAAATAATGCAACAACAAATTAAAAATATTCATCGGTATCGAACAGACATATTGTTCAACAGTATTTCCATTAACGAACGCCCAGAGGGATGCTGAAAAAGAAATAAATCCAATAGCCAGAAGGGCGATCCACTCGATAGAATCCCCAACATACCACGAGTGGAAAATATTTTTCTATTTCGCAACACTAATTTACTAAATCCATAATCATAAAATAGAAATTTCTCGGAGTGCTTTATTTATTTGCAATACTATTTAATTTGTTAGTGACAAAAAAAAAGAAGAAAAAAGAAAGAAAAATAAAAAATCGCGGGAGCATATACCGCAGTAGGGTATTTTAATCATTCACGCAACACTAATAAATACTAACGCATGCACTCATACTTCAACATACGCAACGCTAATATCGAAATGTCGAAGTGCAGCTATATTTGAAGCTGCCGATGCTTGACCACCTTTTTGCAACTGTTTCCGTTGCATCAGGTGATCCAGGAACAGGAACAGGTTTCCACAAGTGGAAGAAGTTTGGGCATTTCATAGACGCAACACTACGCATAGGACGCAACACTAATCGAAAAAGCTATTAAAACAATCTCGATAAAATATATCGCAACGCTAATTCTTAAAATGAATCTAATGTAAAGTTACTATTTATAAATGAAAAATACTACTTCAACTATGCGCGATGATCACAAATCGCAACGAGAATGACTTTCTTCGGGCGCGATGCCCGCTGAAACTTACATTTAAGCTCGAGACTTTCTAAATCGCAAACCAAAAAATAACGTACAAAGTTGAAATAAAAACATAAATCACGAAAGCTGATCCAAATACACATGGATGAACAACGATCATACAGAGATCGCTGTCCGTTCGTATGTGCATGCTCAAGCGATATTAACGTTCGTGTCGAAACCCAATCGCGACCACGACCGCGGAATTCAAAAAATCGATGGGCAAAGCCAAAGACGAAGACCAGAAATCGACGAATTATTAATTAATTAATATCTGTGGCGTCCATTATCTCTTCCGTAAACCCCTATTCTTTGTCATTTACTAGTAATCTGTAACCATCTGTAACCAGTAAAGAAAACCAACAATTTCAAATAAATGTATGATGAAACCAAAAATTTATAATAATAGAACAAATTATAATAAAATAAAGCAATAATAGAACCCAAATTCTATTTCAAAGGCCAGTAATATGAACTATCGATGACCCTAATCGTCAGATATACAGTCAACGATAAAAGTACAGGCAAAGTTTCGCAAAACTACTTAATTTTATTCAAATGATAATTAATAAGTAATTAAATAAGAACGTATTATTTAAATGAAGCAGGTGGGATTGTAAAAATGATGATAAAGTCGAAATGAGAGTACTAATAATGACGGGTACTGCCACAATCTCTGTCCACAAATTGCAGCAATCGAATGTCACCCCGCACCACACGTCTCCTATGAATTGCGAGTGACGCAACATTTTACGCCAATAGAAATGCTCAATTTGAGTTTGTAATATTCTGCGTCAATAGGAACGCTCAATTTGAATTCGCAATATTTTGCACCAATAGGAGCGGCCGATTTTTCTATATAGAAGCGCGCACAAATGTTATCTATTCAAATAGTCTAATTGAATTGGTAAATAGAAAACATATTTAAGATAATATTCGTTAATAATTATAATTAAAATTATATTCTTAGTAAAAAGTTTTTATGTGTTATACGACTAAAGCTACTATTATTAAATAAAATATCGTATTAGTAAAAATACCATTACGATACATTATTTCATTATTCATAATATCATTAATAACTATATTTCAATAATTCAAATATTTTAACAAAAAAAGTACAAAATGAAAGATTTGTACTATCTTGTTTTATGAATGTTTTAATTAAAAATAAATTTCACTTTTAAAATTATTTAAAATATAATTATAAATTATAATAATTATAAATCAATTAAATGTTTCTAATTGAGAACAATTTATTATCACTGTTTACTTTGCTATTAATTGATGTATAAATTATAAAATTTTTATTTTGTAACACATGCTAAGGTTATTTTGTGTTACAGTGATTTTAATTTAAACCAATACCACACATACACACACATCTGTATGTGTAGATAGGTACCTCTCTGTGCTTATATGGGTTTCATTAAAGCGACACTCACTGTGCAACTGTGGAGCTAACCATAAGTTGAAGTTATTCTCTTGTTCATAACCTATCGAAAGTAGAATGTAATTCTTTTTCGTTTTAGAAATATTAAAATAAGACATGCAACATCAAAATAAAAGTTTGAATCACTTATAATGATGGCTGTACCACCTTCTTTTGGACTTAGTGATATTGTACATTTGAACGTTGGTGGAACAAGGTACAAACAAAAGCGTTTACTTACTTTCAGGCATAGTATGATAAATACATAATCTTTTTTAATTGTTAATCGACAACTAAATGCTATTATAAAATTTAGAAAGTGATACTTTTCAAGCTATTTTTGTAATTATCTGAAATTATTCATTATCTAGGTTTTCAACATCAAAGCAGACGCTAACATGGGTTCCAGATTCATTTTTTACAGCTTTATTAAGTAACAGAATTGCCAGTCACAGAGATGAAATTGGTGCATTATTTATAGATAGAGATCCAAAATTATTTTCTATTATATTAAATTATCTTCGTACAAAGGATATTGATTTAAAGAATGTAGATCTTCGAACATTGAGACATGAAGCTGAATATTATGGTATTACTCCATTGGTTAAGAGATTAATGCTATGCGAAGATTTAACTCAGTCTTCTTGTGGAGATGTTTTGTTTTATGGTTATTTACCACCACCAAGTAAGATTAATCAAACCTCTTTAATTAAAAAAAATATATATAAAATGCAATTGTACTTAGATTTTATATATTATAATTGGAAAGGTATACCATTGCAAGAACCTACCACTGTTGCATCAAATGTAGGAGATGTGTCTGTTCATGGCAGAAGTCCTGCTAATAATACGAATTCCAGAGCAGATGTACCATCTACCTCCCAAATTACAACTCCTGGAACTTCTAATAGCTACAATAATAATGGTACAAAACATATATTCATTAATTTTATTTATTTATTAATTACTACAAATATCTAATATACATTTACTTTAGGACAACAAAACCATAAAGGAGTACTTAATAGTCATATGCGAAATTCTTCATTAGATTATAGAATCCAACAAAAAGGCTTACCACATTCACGTACATCATCTCTAGATTTAAGACATGTTAGGAATAATTCAGCAGATTTAAATAAATTGTATAAAAATGATATAAATTTAGTATTTGGACCTCAACAAGGTAAACATATAATTATTTTATTTGCGATTCTAGTAAAAAAAATAGTATTAAAACATATTTTTTTATATAGTTTCATCATGGGTTGATCCCTTAAGAGTTCAAATCATAAAAGCACATCATAATTGGATTGTAATTGCTTATGCTCATTTTATAACATGTTATCGACTTAAAGACTCATCTGGTTGGCAACATGCATTTACTAGTCCTCACATTGAATCAGTAATTGAAAGAGTGGCAATAACGTCAAAATTAAGTACCAGTGGCGATGTTAAAATGGTTGCAATTTCTTATGGAAATCAGGTCAGATTATGGAGTATTTCAGCAAATGGAATGAAGAATATTGGTACATTTAATCTAAATGTTCGTGTGGAATATTTATTTTTTATTGGGAGCCAGTTAGTTGCTCTATCTCCTACTGACAAAATCGGTGTATGGCATGCTATGACACATCATTGGCAAATACAAGATGTAGTACCTATTTTGTCATTTGACACAGCTGGTTCGTTTCTTCTATTAGGCTGCAACAATGGATCTATTTATTATATTGGTAATAAAAAATTATAATACTTTTAAAATAAAATAGATTTTATAATTATGACTGAATAGACGATTAATTTTCAGATATGGAAAAGTTTCCTTTAAGAATGAAGGACAATGACTTACTTGTAACTGAATTATACCGCGACCCAAACTATGATCCCATTACCGCCATATCTGTATATTTAACACCAAAAACATGTAAGTTTTGATATTCATTTTTCATATTGCAATATTATACTGGTAAATAGTTAAATATAAAAGTTGTAGGCAAATGATAATTAATTTATGGTTCGTAACATTGAATATTACAGTATCTCTATTCCAGAAATATCTTTTCCAGTGACGTACAAATAAGTGGACTAAAATTTAATTATTAAATCTGCTTGTGTATTGAGGAATGTAATAACAAACGTCACTTTCATAATATATTTTTTTTACATTCTTTAATGATTGTACGACTTTTTTTATTATTTATATATCATTAATTCTAATCACAAATTTCATTATGTATTTGTTCTTTGTAATAGAAAGTCTAATTTTTTTTTACTTACATCAATAAGTGTCATATTTATTCAAGTACAAGTATCCTATTTTTTATTATAAAGTTCAATGCTGTATTTGAATATTAATAAGAGTTTATTATTACATTCTTTGCTTCATGATTTCGTACAACTGGATAAATAGCACAAGGCAAGTATGGGTCGATATGACAATGTTCTACAATATTTTCACATTCAAGTCATAGTTCAAATTGACATATACATATTTCTCTACATTTTATATTGCATTGAACATAACACATTACTTTGAGTACTAGTATTCATACCCTTCCTCTCCAGATATAGTATATCATTTTGTATCAAATCAATGCACAAGTTCATATTCATATATTGCTTTTAATAGCACCTTTAATTAAAATCCTTTATGCATATATTTACAGACATCAAAAAAGTAGCTTTTATTTATATTACTTTAAATTAGAACATACAAAAAAATAGTAATATATATTCAATCAACTACTGTCAAAAATACATTTAAAGCACTAATAATTATTTTTGCCTTAGACTACACACCCCGCTATCCTTATGCATCCAGTTGTACTTATTAACACTTTTATCTTTTTTTTTACTTTATTACGTATGTCAAATGACATAATAATATATTTATAGCAGCATCTGAGAGGGGAAGGAAAGGGAATAAACAACATATACCTCTGCTTGCATAGTTATCCTTTGTTTTAAACAATTCCAAATGCATATCAATATTATTTTATTTATTACATACATCATAATTATAATTTCGTTATATGCATTGTAAATATTTGTATACTTACCGTTTTTTCTAGTATATATACATACAATTTTATTAAAACATAAATAATATACATTTCTTCCTAGTTGAAAAACATTCGAAATGACTGTTTATGAACATTTATTCTTTCTTAATCGTCATGTTGTAACGCATGTAATATGTACATAGGTCAATTATTAACGAAAATGAACATATTAATTAACGAATATAACGAATATATTATAAATGTATCTTCTTTCATTACTACAGTTTTCAATATATGTAATGTCGGTATCGTGTCATTTACATTTTATATTAAGACATGTAGTTACATTAAAAGATTTTAATATTTTAAAGAGAAATAGTGTAAAATAGTGTAGAACACTGTAATTTTATAATTTTTTATGCAGCTGTCTGTGGTAATTGGATTGAAATTGCATATGGTACAAAATCTGGCAGTGTTCGAGTTATTGTCCAACATCCTGAAACTGTAGGACATGGCCCACAACTGTTTCAAACATTTACTGTACATCAAAGTAGTGTAACGAAAGTATGTATCATATTTACTTCTATTAAAGTGAATTTATAAATTGTCTACATATGTAATAAATTATATTGTAGGTAACGTTGTCAGAAAAATATTTAGTATCCGTTTGTTCAGAATATAACCATGTTAGAAGTTGGGCAGTAACGAGGTTCCGAGGAATGATTTCTACTCAACCTGGTTCAACACCAGAAGCTAGTTTTAAAATTGTATCTTTAGAAGCAATTGAATCTTGCATTAGTTATAATGCTGGAAATGACTTTGGTATGTTATTATGTGAAAAATTATTGTGATGTTATTAATAAGCAAAAGTTAATTACTTCACCTCAAAACTTAGGACCATTTGGTGAACAAGATGATGAACAAGTCTTTGTTCAAAAAGTTGTACCTGAGACAGATCAATTGTTTGTACGCTTAGCGTCAAATGGAAAAAGAGTCTGTGTAATCAAATCAGTGGATGGTAGTATTATAAGCTCCTTTTATGTGCATGAATGTGAAGGATCCAGCCGTATGGGTTCAAGACCCAGGCGTTTTATATTCACTGGTCATTCCAATGGTACCATTCAAATGTGGGACCTTACAACAGCTTTAGAACCATCTTTCTCTTCTACTCAAAGTAATATCCTTATTTTTTCCTTTTTTAATGAATATAATAATATCAATTATAATACCAAACATGTTGATTGTAGATGTCTCTGGTGGCCCCACGCCAGAAGAACTTTGGAAATTATTAGATCAATGTGATTTAAGTAACAGCCATTCCTCGACGCCATGTATTAGTCCATGTCCATCACTTATATCTACAGGCCCAAGTATAAAAACTAGCAATGTACTATTTCTTAATCAATCACAAAGTACTGACGCAACACCTGGACCTAGTCAAGTATGAAGGTAATACAGAAAAATGTATTTTATAGAAGTTTTAAGAACTGATTTTTTATATTTGGAAATGATTTTCTTTATTTCGAATCATTAACAAAAGAATATTTACAGTTACAGTTCCTAATATAACAATTTCAATAGTTATAAATAAATATATTAGTTAAAATAAGGAACAATAATATGCATTTTCTTTGCATCACTTGAAATTTTACATTACATATTGTTCTTCAATAAATGATCTAATATTATACAAGATACAATTTATAATTTCGTTCTAAAGTAATTTAAGGATTTTACGATTGTATATTCTATGTTACTATGTTATAAAAAGAATGAATTCATTCATGTTATAAATTCAGTTTTTTAAATATATTCAAAGTATATCAAATATCAAATTTTATCAACAATAAATTATGACTAAAATGTATGCATCAAAATGTACAAGATCAAATACATATCTGTTTTTGATCACATTTATGACATACACATGAGTTCTAAAATGGTTTTTCCGAATAAAAGAATGTTATCTCAGTATATAAACTTTTATATATTTTCTTGTATTTCTTTACTATATAAATACTTATACACATTTATGGCAAATATTGTAATACTGTTATCTGTTATTTCTGTGATTTAAATAAACAGTAAATGTATGTATTGCTAGTTCTTATATTAATGTAAATATGTTTCTGTATATGTAAGTAGAAAACAGTTAAGTAAATTTAAAATAAAAACTTTTTTACTTGTACATTATATCAGAAAACATTTCCAAAAAGATATATTTTTATGGAAATAACAATTTTGTTATCAGTTCAAAATAACACACTGTTTATTGTAACAATGTCATATCTTTTTAACTTTACAATATTTTATTAACATCTTTATTTTAAGAACTTTGCCTAAAGTTCTATTGGCATTCATGATTATAACTATGTAAATTGAATTAAATTTGAGGCACTACGGTGATTTTATATTAGTTCTATATTGCATGATTAAGTTGCCTATGGTAACATTTTTGCATAATAATTATATTATACAAAACATGTTCACAAAAATTAGAACTAAAGTCTTGTATTACACAAATTTGATTAGCTTCTAACTTATAAAAGTACGTCTGTGTTTGATAAAATTGCACTTATATGTAATTATATCTATTATATAATTTGCAAAACAGTCTCGTCAACTTGTATGAGATACATTTTGTTAAGTAACAAATACTTCTTAAAAAATATCATGCAATATAAATTCTTAAAACGATATCAGTTCAAGTTAGACTAGTTTTTTTATAAAAAATTTACATAACATTAGTGACATTGTTGCAAATAAATCACACTCATATAAAATTTTTATGCCAAAATAAATTATTATAAAATAACCTTGGATTTGTCATTGGTGTCAATAAAAAGCACCAGGCTACTAATCCAATTACAAACAAAGAAAACAATCCAGCTCTTTTTAAAGGATCTTTAACTGCAACAACTTCAGAAAGATCAGGGCATCCCATATGATTACAAAAAGAATGTGCTGTAAACGGCGCTGCTAAATGTCCTATAAAAAGTTATAAATTGTCTTTAAATAAAAAGACATATGAAATTAAATAAAAAATAGTTGGTCAAAATACTACACCTGTTTTAGCAAAAAGAAAGGCAGCATATGCACCAAACAGTGTCGTAAACGCAAATTGGAAACCTACATCAAAAATATATTATGACAAATTTAATAGTATACTTGGGTTAAATTGAAATTAAACGGAAGTACTTACAAGATATAAAAAGGGCATGTTTCAGATTCATGCCTGCTTTCACCCTGTCTACTACATGATGAAAATGAGCAACACCAAAAAATAAAGGACATACAAATATGGCAGTAGTTGGTGTAAAACATTGCAAAAGCAATGGTAACATACATGCTCTAAATGTCCATTCTTCAGCTAAAGGAGCAACTACTAGATTTCTCCACCATATTATTGTTCGTACACTCCCAAGCCAATACATAGGCTCTAAAATCATTAAATATATATTTATAAAGTAATCTCATAATTATCGAGTTATTTGATTTAAATATTTAGGCCCTTCTATAATCATTCCAAGATACTAACCAGTATATAGTCTCCAAAGTCCATTGAAACCTTGTACACATATTGGCCCTAGAAATAGTATCATTGTTAATAATAATGGTATCACAATTGCTTGAATTAAACCAGGCCATCGCAGACCCAATAACTCCCAAATTGTTGCCTAAAAGTTGTAAATTACAATATGGACTTTACTATGTAATTAATTATATCATTATATGTAATTACCTTTTGAAATACTTTTTCATTTATTCCAAAATACAATAAAGCAGGAGATATAAGGGACATAATAAAAACGCTAAAAAATCTTTTTTTTATTACAGTAGGATGTTCCCTGCAATAAAAAAAGTTTCACTAGTGTTTTATTGATTTTGCGCTTTTTCTTAAAGTATTACTTTTTAATTAAAACTTTCGATTAACAGTAAATTCTCCGGAAAGAATTAGGATTTTAATGTCAAGCAAAACTATAATAAAATTTCCAATGTTTGAAAAATATATAGTTAAACATTTAAAATCAATATTATTGGCAGTAAATAGTTATCGATATAGTGATTTGACACAGTCGATTTGAAATGACCCGCCAATTATAGAAGAAATCGAAAGAAAAAGTTCGCCAATAGAGGCGCTGTAGATTCGATTCTTGTCCAGAAAAGCGACTGCGTGAATGGGAGAATCAAAGAGTAGACATATTCATGTTCTCGGCCGACGTGAATACAGTTACACTTTGTTCGTGGTTTCCTGTGGTTCACTGTTAAAGGACCGATAGAGAGAGCATACACGGTTCAACAAAATGGACATTTAAAGATTAACGTTTATCCGGTTGTTAATCGGCATACATACCTACTGTACGGAGAATTCCATACATAGAGACTCGCGACATACATCACCGATAAAACGAAACATGATAGAATTGCGGTTATGCAGGATAAATCGGTATTTCGGCCCATGGTCTCCATAACTCCATACTGATGTTGGTTGCTTGTGTCGCGATCCATTGCAGAAGAGGGAATCGGTAAGGGGTAGAAGGCAAGAGAGAAGGATCGCTTTGGTAGGAGGGAGGTCGGCGAGGAAAGAGGGGAGAACAGAAATTCATCCGATTGGCGGTCTGGCACCAGTCGGCAGTCCTACCGTCAATGAGAAGATGGCCGCTGGGCTCGGTGGAAGTGTCGCCATTGTTTAGTGTTTAGTTGTTTTACCGTTTCTCGCATAATTTTCCGGGAAGCACGATAAAAATGCCAAGTGCGTCGTTCACATCGTCGCGCAATTACGTGCGAAGATCCCGAAGAAAAGGTGCAAACAGAATTCCTCTGCCTTCGAGAACCACCTCGGGTAAGAAAACTCTGCATCCGGAGCTCGGTTCACTGCTCACCTGTCTCGACGAAAGACTTCTTTGCCTTCACCTACTTCGATATTCCCTGGTTAATCATCCAAACGATTCTGCATGCTACGAATTCAAACTTCAATCCTTCTCATCAATTCTATTCCCAGTTTAGAGATTAGGACGAACGACAACTCCGTCAAACCCACTGCCCACACGTCTTCTCACACGATTTTCTCAGACTCGGGATGGCCGAAAAACGTAGAACCGATGCCTCATTGACGTTTACCCAAAATCAACATACGCTCGCCAGTTTTATCACCACCCTTCTTTTTACTAACATCGATCATGATATCGCGTACTTCACGATCGTCAATTTTTACTCTGGAATGTCGGCTCAAAGTCTATTCCTCTTACCCCACTCCCCTTTTTTTTATAATTCTCATTTATTAAACGTTCAGCTGTACAAAACTTACAACCGATACTTCTTTCGATTTCGATAATCTCTCTGTAATATCAAGGCATAAGGTCAGGCATCTTTCAATTTGATATTATACTAACCATAGATTTTCTGTTAAATTAGTATAATGTTCTACTTTCCCAAACCACATTGTGTACTCCTAATACATAATTGCAGATGTTGCTATTGTTTTCTGAATATAATAATAATAATAATACTTCTGTCCTAAAATATGGTTGATTAATTAGTTATATATAGTGCCAATAGACAAGGACTATATATAGTAAATAATAAATAAAATTAGTTACATGTATACATTGAACATAGAAAATGATATATGTTCCAAGATTTACAATAATGTCTTTCATAAATTGTCCGTGTTTTTTATTTCTGACTTTATCTCCTACATATCATTCTTTAAATTTATCCTTTGTAATCAATCTTGTCAATTAAATAGTAATTCATATATTAGTGTCATTCTATGTTTCTAATAATTGATTATGATTTTAATATAAATTTGCCAATGTGTATGGATGTCAAAACATGTTTAAATCAATTATGATTAAAAGACTCAAAATAAATATGCATCCATAAAGCGGAACAAATTAATATGACTGTGATTATTATCTGTGTAATATAAAATATGTAATTATTCTTTCATTTATTTTAAATTAATTATAAATTTGATGAATACTTGGTATGTAATATATGTATTAAAATATTAAATATAACAATATTAGTAGTTGTAACATTGTTGGTTTCCAGCCGAGCCATGCGACTTGCCATGTTCAGCATCAAATCAGATACCTCCTGGGGGTGGAGTTGGTGGTGGAGGGGGAGGAGGAGGAGGTGGAGGTGGGGGTGGAAGTGGTGGAAGAGGATCGTCACCCAGCGTCTCTGGTGTTGCAGCACCATCGCCTTCTCCGTCACACTCTCACTCATCCCCATATGATCTAAGACGTAAAAGTCCACCTCATCCAGATCCTGCTCCTGGTACCAGTTCTGCCCTACCTCCTTCAGGTGGCAGTAGTATAGGAGCCACTCTTGGTTCTTCCTCTCTACCAGCAAGAAAACGACCTAGGCGGACTTGTTCATTATCCACAGATGGTATGTTTTCTAGTAATTAAATGTCATCTTAGATGTTCTTTAATGAAAGTATCTTTTAAAATCTTTCATTATTTTACAGGTACAAATACAAATACTGCAGCACATTATCTTCAGTATGAGTTACCGGATGAAGTGCTGCTTACTATATTTAATTATCTAATGGAACAAGATCTATGTAGAGTTTCCCAGGTTTGCAAACGTTTTCAAACAATTGCAAATGACACTGAATTATGGAAGTCCCTCTACCAGCAAGTTTATGAATATGATTTACCACTATTTAATCCTGCACCTTGTAAATTTGAATTTGTTTCCCCGGATGAATCAGACTATCCAAACCCATGGAAAGAAAGCTTTAGACAACTATATAGAGGAGTACATGTTAGGCCAGGATTTCAGGATTTGAAGTTTAAAGGTCGGAATTTGCCATACTTTAATACAGTTCAGGGAGCATTAGATTATGTAGATGAATATAGAAGCAATAGTGGCCCCTCGTCAAATAATAGCACAACTACAAGTGGTCAAGGGAATTGTTGTGGAAACAATTCCCAAGTAACAGAAGAAGCACCCCAACATCTAGTTTTCTTACATGCTGGAATATATAGAGGCGAATTTCTTGTAATCGACAGCGACGTTGCATTAATCGGAGCAGCACCCGGAAATGTGGCAGAATCTGTTATATTAGAACGAGAAA
The DNA here is from genome assembly GCF_040668555.2 of Bombus flavifrons. Lineage (NCBI taxonomy): Eukaryota > Metazoa > Arthropoda > Insecta > Hymenoptera > Apidae > Bombus > Bombus flavifrons. The sequence goes on from NC_138454.1 coordinate 7,483,239, forward strand.
GTGAATCTACAGTTATGTTTGTAGAAGGAGCAAAACGAGCTTATGCTGGCCACCTCACATTAAAGTTTACCCCAGATGTTACTAGCACAGTGCCGCATCATAAACATTATTGTTTAGAAGTTGGTGAAAATTGCAGTCCCACAGTTGATCATTGTATTATTAGGAGTTCGAGTGTTGGTAAGTAACACGTCTAGATTGTAAAATAATTTGTTTATTGAATTCTAGATTTATTTATTTTTAAATTTACTATTGGTTCTCCGACTTTTTAGTTGGAGCGGCTGTTTGCGTGTCAGGGGTAGGAGCAAATCCTGTAGTGAAGAATTGTGACATATCGGATTGTGAAAATGTTGGACTCTATGTCACTGATTATGCACAAGGAACTTACGAGGACAATGAAATTTCTAGAAATGCATTGGCAGGAATCTGGGTGAAGAATTATGCAAATCCAATCATGCGAAGAAATCATATTCATCATGGAAGGGATGTCGGAATCTTTACGTTTGATAATGGTCTCGGGTATTTCGAGGCTAACGATATCCATAATAATCGAATAGCAGGTTTTGAAGTAAAAGCTGGTGCTAACCCAACGGTTGTACATTGTGAAATACACCATGGTCAGACAGGTGGAATTTATGTTCATGAGAATGGTTTAGGGCAATTTATCGATAACAAAATTCACTCGAATAATTTCGCTGGTGTTTGGATTACCTCCAATTCGAATCCCACTATTCGTAGAAATGAAATTTATAATGGTCATCAAGGGGGAGTATATATATTTGGAGAAGGAAGAGGTTTGATCGAACACAATAATATTTATGGTAACGCACTAGCTGGTATACAAATCAGAACAAATTCGGATCCTATTGTTAGACATAATAAAATACATCATGGTCAACATGGTGGTATATACGTGCATGAAAAGGGACAAGGTTTAATCGAAGAGAATGAAGTATATGCAAATACATTAGCAGGTGTTTGGATAACTACAGGATCGACGCCGGTATTAAGAAGAAATCGTATTCATAGCGGAAAACAAGTTGGAGTTTATTTTTATGATAATGGACATGGAAAACTAGAAGACAATGATATTTTCAATCATTTGTATTCAGGAGTACAAATAAGGTAAGATATTGTATCACGAAACAAATATTATGTTTTCTTATTTCTCTATATTAATTGTCTTGTAATGTTAGGACTGGAAGTAATCCAGTAATACGCGGGAATAAAATATGGGGTGGACAAAATGGTGGCGTTCTTGTGTATAATAGCGGATTAGGCTTACTCGAACAAAATGAAATTTTTGATAATGCAATGGCTGGAGTTTGGATTAAAACAGATAGTAATCCTACGTTAAAAAGAAACAAAATATTCGATGGGCGAGATGGTGGAATTTGTATATTTAATGGTGGCAAAGGTAAATTTTATATTTATTTTTAATTTTAATAAATTTCTCTAATTAAAATAATCATGTATTTCATTTTGCGACGTAGGTGTCCTCGAAGAAAATGATATATTTCGTAACGCTCAAGCAGGAGTGCTTATTTCCACACAATCCCATCCTGTCTTAAGGAGAAACCGAATTTTCGATGGATTGGCAGCCGGTGTCGAAATAACGAACAATGCAACTGCTACGTTGGAATTTAATCAAATTTTCAATAACAGATTCGGCGGTCTATGTTTAGCAAGTGGAGTACAACCAACAACTAGAGGTTAACATATTTCTCTTTACATGTATAGTATTAAATCATATGAAAAGAACAGATGGTCATTGATTTTTATTTTTGCAGGCAATAAAATATTTAATAATCAAGATGCAGTTGAAAAGGCGGTCGGGAACGGCCAATGTTTATACAAAATTTCGTCATATACCTCTTTCCCTATGCATGATTTCTATCGTTGCCAAACATGCAATACAACAGATCGTAATGCAATTTGTGTAAACTGCATAAAAACCTGTCACGCTGGACACGACGTAGAATTCATTAGACATGACCGGTAAATATCATTGATAATATTAATATCCACCAAAAGAAATTTATAATGTTAAATATGTTGCAGTACCATAAAGTTTTTGCATGTAACAGGTTGGTAATTGACTTATGTTTTCAGATTCTTCTGTGACTGTGGTGCTGGAACACTGAGTAATCAATGTCAACTTCAGGGTGAACCTACACAAGATACAGACACGTTATACGATAGTGCGGCACCAATGGAGTCACATACACTTATGGTCAACTAGGAACTAACATAAACTAAATAAAACAATCAACACTGAGTCTGTAAGTCCCATGCATTGCAAACAAGGAGTAGTTTGTTGCAGAGTTCTTTATTATGACACTTGTTCCTTCGCGTCCCTCATTGTGATTGTTATTTTGTAAAGCTACCATTATTGTTAACGTATTCCAATTAATGATAATTTCATTATAATCATTATTATTATTATTGTCATCGTCATTGTCGTTATTCGCTTCATTTTCACCATCATCGCAGTGATTAAAATTACCACATTCATTTTCATTATTTTGTAATATTATATTCGTGAGTATATAAGTGAAAGTTCGTTGATCCATACTGTTATCATTATCGTCATCGTCATTATTATGGAGAGATAGTATATCTTTTACAAAAAAATTAGTACTCTCCGTTCCGATGTATATCTTAATATAAACAGATATACGTTAATTGATATTTATGTTTGGTCAGATATAGAGGAACAACTTTATCTGATGCAACACAAATTTTATTTGGAAGAAGGAAAATTGTTAGGAAACTGATTTCTCCTCTTTTGTTTTTTTCATTGCTCTTTTCTGAAAGCAATTTCACAAGATAAAAATAATATTTCTTGTGATTACGTAATAAAGAACTCCGCAACGAAAAAGAAAAAAGACGTCGATGATCAAGAAAAATAAGTGACAATGAATTTCTTATGTAAGCAAATCTATTAATTAGATAACATCAAATTTATTTAAATGTGTAACAAAAAAAAGTACTGTGGTTAAACGTTAATCAACCGAAGACATGCTATAAACTTTTGATGTGACTCTTTCCATTAAGTTTCTTTAATTCTTAACTGAGTATATAAAGCAAAGAAAGTGCAGTGGATTTGTGTAAAAAGATGGAATTAAGAAAAAACGTATGTGTATACGTATGTGTTAGGAAAAAGACACGTGACAATCGTGACGATATTTAAAGAAAACTGTTTAAACAATGAAAAAGTTTGTGCAATGCAACAGCATTGATAAAAGGGAATAATTCTCTAAGCTTACGATAAAACACAGTGTCGCGGATGTAAATTGTGTATAATCGTATCGTTAATAAACGCGAATAGACAGTAGCATTAAATAAATGACTTGCTACTTGAACAAAAACACTTTGACCTCATATAAGTTGTGAGGAAGGCCCACTACAAGATCTCTCACTCACGATCGAATGAAACTTAACACACTAGTGCATTAAAACAGAGAAAAACATGAAGAAGTGCATATTGTGTATTCATAACAATGGAATTGTTGGTCATGCTGAATGAAGTCAGCTAGCTTGAAGATAAAAATTGGAAGAACAATTAGAAGCAGTTACAATAATTAAATGATAGGACAAGTGCGGCTTTGATAAATCTGTGGTACAAATTTTGAAGCATGGCAGGCGAGCGCGAGCAAAATGAAGATCAATGATGACATACTGAAACGGATGTCTAAAAAATGTGATATGTAAAATTCACAACTGGAATAATCAAAATGGAACTGAAAGACCTGTACAATTCTAAGAATCTTTTTTGCAATGTAAGTGTACCTCATAATACACATATACAGTTCTTCAATTCTACTATCCATATTGTGAATAGTGATGGCTCTAAGTTGCCCGATGGGGAAAGTGCATAATAAGACGATACTATATTTAAAAAGTAAATTTAAAAGAAATTTACGTAATGTGCATTGATGTATACCAGTGACAAAAAAGGAAAGGAAAGTTTATGGAGAAAAGTAAAAAAAAGAGCGATATACTGTCCAAGGAACAGTTTTAAAAAAAAAGTAATCTCGAATTTTTAAAGTAATCCGATTTTTTTAATATTATGTTAGCGGTAAAATCTAATCATATTATTATAATTGTATTTCAAGGGCTATTGGCTCTTGTACGAAGAAAATGAACAAAAAGCGCCTATTAGCGATAATTTTAGATGCCACCACATCCATTTATTCAAATGATACTATATTAAAATAAGTAGGCAAAATATTCGAAACCATTGTGGTAAAATTTTGTTGCGGAAACAAAATTTTACAAGTCAGTCCTATGTAGTACTTTTGTATATCATTTGGTAGAAAATGGATAATGGTACATGAGAATTGCCTTTGAACTTACTGACCTAAGGTCTGTAGTATTATACACCTCAGTGTCATACTATACATAGTATAACTATATATAATTTCTAACATGATATGTTCACTGAAAATATTAAGGGCGTATGTCAAAGGCATTTTTCATATGTGCACATTAGAACACAAACTTTTTACGGTTTTTTTTTCTTTTTTTCTTTTTGAGTGATAGTCTTTATGCTCAGTTGTTTTGTTTAAAAAAAAACATTTATCTGGAAGATATGAATTCTTTTTGTAATGATATTTGAAACTTGGAGAGGAACTACAGAAAAAAGAAAATTTCCTTACAAAACAAAGACAAAGAATAGAAAAGAAAAAAAGTAAAAAATCTACAACACTTGAACATCATCAAACGGAAACCGAAATTTTCTTGTACGCTCTCTATGCTGTAACATATTTATCAAAATTTATTTGTCGATTGTTTTTTAGTGCTATCTTGAGTATTATTTACGAAATGTTAAATATGTGTTTATGTATTTACGAGAAATGAATATTGGATTATAAAAGTAGAACTGGCGACCTCTTTATGTATGTGCCCTTTTTGTGCGTTTCATAACACCGACTCTCATGGATATTATTATTATTGTTCGATTATTCAAGGGGGAACGAGCGTTTTTCTGTGATTTTTCTATCCTCTCACAGTTTCAAAGTATGTTGAATTATAATATTCTTATTCTGAACATTGATTTGCGCAGCAGCCGTTTGAAACGCGTTTTTGAACGTGCAACGAACGATTTTACTTTCCTAAATGCTAATCTCATGGAACGATTCTGTGGCTTCCATACCGGCTATTTTTGAAATCTCACAGGCACGTCCAGAGTTACACGAGAGATTAAATCTATAAAGAAAAATTTAAAAAAAAGAGAGAAAGAAACGAATATTACACAATGTCTTTGCACAAACGTGAAACTTACAAAACAAAGGGGAAAAATACAAAAAGAGCGAAAAAAGAATCATCGAATGATTCACTGCTCGGCTGCAGCACAATTCAAATGTTTCTTCTGTTTCTTGTTGTTGGATGTTTAGAATTTAAGATTTGAGATCAGCAATAGAAATCTCTGTTATGTTTGAATTTTTTGTAACTTCCGTGATATAAGAACAGGCGATCTTCACTGGATATAAAAAGAAAGAGAGAAAAATTCCAAAGAAGAATTTATTTATTCTGTTGTCTGAGAACATCATTGAAGTACTGTAAAACTTTGGTATTAAAAAAGGGATAAAAGAGGGGAAAGGAGAAAAGAGTAATGAAATTTAACGTTGAATGTGTACACATATATGCATTCGATAAAGCATTTAGAGCTTAAAAAGAAATTGGCGCGTATACAAAATTCTTCCTGTGAATATTCATGAAAAGAGAATCTGCGATAGTTCTATATTGTATTACTTTTTAGTTTCGTTCATTATTGTATATTATGCGATATGTTTGTTTGTCGAATTATTGTGAATGTAAAGTGTTTTTAACTCGTTTTTTTTCTTTATTATTAAGTCGTCTTACGTTAATGCGCATTTTATTTATCAATTCTTGTTTTCCTTGTTTTTTTTATTTTGCCTTTTTTGTTCATTTTGCATTATGTCGTAATATCTCTATTTCTTTTCTCGTCGTTTCATTCCATGTGTACACTATCCACCGAAACGTTTTACTCTGATCTTTCGAACAGCAAAAAACTTGCCATTAATTACGTTAGTTGCCATAGTTCTCTCGGTTTCGTTTTTGCGGCAGGGAGAAAAGCTATATGTAGAGATATATAGATATAAATAAATGAAACTGTGCAAAGCAGAAGGGAAGAAAGAATAAAAGGAAAAGAGAACCAGAGTGGAACATGAACCCGCAAAAGCTAATGCCACAACGTATTCTGTAAATATTAATTTGCCCATTATATATATAAATATAATTATATATATATAAATATATAAACACCATTGATTATACTATTATAAAAAAATATATTATTACCAATTGTAATTTTTATTTTATTTTTTTTCGTATCCTTATTATGATCGATGCTGATAATTATTGTTGGCTTTTTTTGTTTTGTTGCACTTGCAGCAATATCATGTAAAAGCGCAAATGAAACCTTTCGAGGAGAATGCAAATTTTCAATAGCCTCAAACTTACGAAATCGAACAGATCCAATGATATCCTAACCGGAAAAAACAACACGTTTTCGTATTTTATTTTTTTTTTTTCCTTAGAATTTCCAATAAATCATATAAGAATTACATTGTCACGTATAATATAAATTATATCCGTTAACTTTTTGTGCAATTTCGTTCACGGACTATGAAAAGAGGGAAGGAAATTGTTAAACTGTGTATTGTTCGTAGGTATACGATTGCGTAATGCTATGCTTGTTCACGGATGGAAACGGTTATGATTAAGACTATACATTAGAATTGTAAGTACATAAGTGACAGAGACAGACAATTTTGCGAGACTAAAATAATCCCGAACTTTTTTGAAAATAGTTCTCACTTTTACGTAATACAAAGGAAGATTTACAGATGCCATGGCCTTAAAGAAACGTACACCTAAAAAAGCTCTTATAGTATACATACAGCGGTATCTAACAGATATATGCCCTTAGCAAATATTACGTATAATCGATACCGATATCTTACAACGGAAAGTTGTGCCGGGGTGAATTTTTCATGCAGCTCAAATATCATTCAGAGAAGTTTCGGTGAAAACACGCAGTTTTATTAACAGATGTGTATCGTTTATTGCATTAAACCTCCATCGGATCCAATGTATCTCTTCTGTTTTTCGTTTCCCTATGTCAGTTATATCTTATTTCGATCAAACGCTGCGATCCTCTGTAAAAAAAAAAGAAAAGAATATATAATGGAATAAGAATATTTTTGAAATTTGATCTCTGTAAAAAGAACAAAATAAGAAATACAATAGAAGTGCACGATAATTTAAACGATTTTGTTAATATCATTATCGCTGTTATTCGGTACATTGAAATCGATGAAGGTTTAAGAAGCGGCAAACAGGAGATTAAGTTGCGATTTCGCGGGTGAAACGCATAAGCGCAGCCTTATATTGTATTTTCATATAGTACAACACGCCGATACGTGGAAATGATAATTGATAAGTTAATCGTTTTTGTATTCTCGGGTCTACTTGTTATCGATCGCGGTCGAAATGGATCGCCGCGTTCTCGATGCATAGAGCGTTCAGTGCTTCCGAACCGAACGAACTGTATATTCCTTGATTCGATGATCACGTTCGCTGTATATCGATACATGGTAGGGCTGGTATTATAATAATAGTGTCTTATAGACGAGAGCGTCTTACGACTTGCACGATTCGTATTGAAACGATGATGAGGCTAAATCTAGGCAACAGAAAGTAATGCGCGAGGAAGAAAAGAAACGACAAACGCCCAGAGTTGCACGCGTGCAAGTTAGGGAAGAAAGACAAGATATCAGGATAGGGAGAAGAAAGGATTTTATAAGCGAAGAAGAAGAGGACATCTATTTTTCACGAGATGTCGATCGTGAAAATGTACAATAAGTTCAATTTGTAAATACGTCACGCGTAATTATCTTACTTAAGTATATATAATATCGTTCGAAAAAAGCGGCGAATAACAATTATTATTATTATTATTATCATTATTATTATTATTATTATTATTATTATCATCATTATTATTATTATCGATATTATTATTATTATATCGATATACGAGCCATAAGACGAGGAACTTTGCTCCTTAAAGATACTTTTCTAAGTAGACAAGAGAGAGGAAGAGACGCGCGTTCAAACGATTCGTTGTTTCTTAGCTAAGTAAGCTCGATTTCCACGCTTTAACGTTGCATAAGAGAAATACCGCGAAGAAAAAGTAAATGCGGCAACAATACTGGTAGAAGGGATAAGATGTTAAATGAGTATTCAATGAGACCTTTTTGTATGAACAAATAAACCAAACTAATTTTTTTCACATAATTCGCGTTTACTAGTTGTAAGATCGTCAAATGTAATACGTTGCCGCGACACACAAAATGATCAAAGGATATAGCAAAAAGAGGAAAGAAGAGGTAATTTAAGTCGATGTATCTAGAAACGACTCTATGCTGAAGATATTAATCGAAATTAAATTAAAGCGACACGATTCCGCGCGTAGTGCCAATGCATTGGAGCGGAGGAAGCAATACGACGTTATGCGTATTGTAAAAGTATTAAACGTGTGTGGATTTGTCTTGACTATTTTCCGCTTCACACGGTAAAAGATTAAAGAAAGAAAGTAAGGACCGGTGCTAAACGATGTATTTGTACGTTCAAGGTACTCATACATGCACAGGAATGCGGAAATTCATAAGAGAAACGTCTGCACAGGAATTGAAAGAATGAATTTTGTTTTTGGATACATAAAGAAGGTATACAATGATATTATTTAATTATTAATTTGAACAAAAAGAACACAGAAAAGCAAGCAATGGCCTATAGATATAGAAGAGAATCGTTCTTTCTTTTTCTTCTAGGCGAAACCGACGGACTGTATAGCATGTAGACGTAATAAATTTAGTGATCGAAATGTCGACTCGAATTCTAGAAGTGAGGAGAGAGGAAGACAGCGTACGCACGATCATTTCCTTTTCAAATATAAAAACTCGCACCCGCACTCGATCTTTTCCTGCGTTCTATAATGTTCGCGCGGCGACAACAACTGTATTATTCAACTGTATAATAGATCCCTTAGCCCGTAAGCAGATATAAAAGATATTAATTCGATAATTGAATTCGATCGACTCTCTTGTCCAAGGCGATGCAGCCAAGGTATTTTTACCAAATCAAAAACGTCTGTGGACAGGATCTATTCTTGATCTATTCTTTCTTCCAATCATTGTTTTCAATTTCTCATTGAAAGAAACGGAAGAAACGGAAACTTAAACGATAGTTTGAAATAATAAGTGTTAAAGATAAGATTTATAAAGATTAAAAAAACTTTATAATAAAAAGCGTTTGATTAAAAAAAGAAAATTGCAAAGTAAATTGACTGTATCGCCTTGCGCACGCCTGTATCATAATGAAACGCACGAATTCTCCTGTGTCATATAAATATATATATATATAAATATAAAAATTATATATATATAAATACAAATATATATAAATAACTAACAATAATGATAATAATTAAGTACCTTACACGTATAAGCAGTATCCAAGAAATCCGAACTAGTTGCACCAAGTGCCATAGTCCATAGGTCACAGTATGTTTAATATAGCGAGAGAGAGACTACTCGTAGTCGTTGCTAGGGGCAAGAGGAAAGAAAAAGCGTAATAAAAAAGGGAAAAATCGAAAAAAACACACGCATATAGAGTGAATATAAAAGAAAGAGGGAAAGGGAAAGGCAGATCGAACACGTGGCGTTTGACGACTGGCTAAGTCCTATTCTTATTGCTTATTGTTAAGGTGAACGAGCGTGAAGTGGCAGCTAGCAATCAGCTAAAAACACGCGAGAGAGAAAAAAAGAAGGAGAGTTATGTAGTCCGTGTGACCCAAGATTTCCGATGGGCCGGTTTCGCCCATCTTCTGGAGAACGTTTTAGAACATAAAGCAGACACCAATATGACAATATACTAATGAAATTAATTTCCGGTCCTGTTGCTCGGTTACTATTGTCCATTGCCTCCACCTCCTACCCCTTCGAAGGAAACTTGGAAAAACGAAAAAAAAAAAATGAAAGAAAAAAGGAAACACCGAACATCCATTTACTGTACAATTTCGCCGTTTATTTTTCGACACGTTAGTACATGCGATTAGACGTGGATCCCGGCTCGCAAAATCCGTGCATTCCCCGACGAAAGAGTTGAAGGATGCGAGAGAGAGAGAGAGAGAGAGAGAAAGGGCGAACGAGTGCGAGAGAGGGAGCGAAAGGGAAAGAATAGACGCAATTGTAAAACACGTTACGACCGTGAATGAATCGTGAGACGAAATGCGTGTGACCGTTCTTTTTTTTTTCTTTTTGCGAGAACATTATCAATTATCTTAAAGGAAGAAAAAGAAAATGACAAAAAAATACTGTAGTAACGTCGCAATTGTATGTTGTAAACATTACTATTTCAAATATAATGTCATTATTAACAGGAGAGAGTTTCTCACTTCCCACCACCCGTGGAGTTCCTCGAACACGGGGCGAAATCTTTTATATTTCAGAACATAGTAGATTTCGGGTAAAGAGTACGAAGATAGGTGGATATCCAAAGAAGGTAAAATACTTTATTTCTAAATTTATCTATCTATTTCATCGTCTGACTAAACATAACTATATCTACTTAAATCTACCCAATACATGGAAATGTTTCTAAACGAAAATTATCAAAATGTCTATAAACTCTCACGCATCTCATTGAAAAGTATAAAAAATATATCGAATTATTCACGCATAAAAACGCTAAATCAACAATAAAAAAAAAACCCTTGGTTTTCTGAAGATCGTCGTGAGGATCAAAGAGTCTTTCCGATCACGTGATGGTCCAACTGTTATCCGAACTCGATGAACATCCCTGAACGTAGCTCTCGTATCGTTTTCTACGTAGAAAGAAGGGGTTGCGACTCGTCGTGAAGGTTCGTTGCTATTCGCAGGCTGTCGCGTGTGTGCGTTGCGCGGAACAGGCTACACACAGGGGTTATATATCGTGCGGGAATCGAGAGCGTCGAAACACGAAGCGAGATCAGACTGACTTTACGAAAATCGATCGGCGCTCATCGTCGTCGGGTTAGCGACGCCTGCAAAGCGTGTCCATTGCAACGACGCGGTTACGAGGAAGCACCGCTGGCCGGCTCTCTCTTTCTCTCTCTCTCTCTCTCTTTCTCTCGTCTTGCTCCCTATCTTACTGTCTTTTTCCTTATCAGAGAACAACCCTCCAAATGTCGAGAAAGCTTTCGCGTTATCCGAAACGGACAAACGTTCCTTCCAGTCAGTTCGCGAAACAGTGCAAGAGAATGGTGTTCGCGTAAAAGTTCGCGAAAGGTGATTCGTCGAATATCCTCTCCGTGCGTTCATTTTTTCCTTGACGAAAATCGGGAAACTGATGATCGAAGCTCCAGCAAGGTGCTATACACGGAGGAAGAATGTAGAACGAGTACGAATTCCTTCTCGAAGTGCGGTCAAAGGCTTCCATCGTGAAATCTTGACGAGTTTGCAAGATATATTATACCCACTGTTCACCCTTGAAAGCGGTGATTTCTGTGGGAGCATACGAGGGTGTAAGAGAAGCATAAAAGTGTCCTCCTAATCGTTATCGCCATTGTCGAAGCTCATCGGTGGTTTAATAAGAGCCGGCGCTTCTACGCTCGTGAATCGACAATAATTTTAAACACATTTGTATTACGACCTACTAAACTACCACCCATCGAGACCCATCGGGGTTTTGAATTGCAGCCTTCTCACGCTCTCCAACCTCCTGAGAATCGATGTAAGCAAATGAATCGAGCTAACTCAAAACGAAGGCCGTATCTTATATTCAGATTGACTTGATCCGACAACAAAAAAAGAATGCGATCAAGACGACGAGACTAACGCGAAAGTATCTCTATATCGCTGGTCAATACGGAATTCATTGGAATTACGAACAATCCGTTCTCGATGTACGCTTTAAGCAGAGAACGGGTAGAGGAAAATCGGCCGAAAAGTTCCTACGGCGGCAGAATTAATCGGTGAGCGTGTCCTGCGCCCTGTCCCTTTGTCACTACTCCAGAAAGAGAGAGATAGCGTGAAAAAGGAGGAGGGAGAGAAGAAGAGAGTCGAGACATCGTACGTTCGTCGAGGGCATCGCACACGAAACGGAGGAGGTGGGAGGAGGCCGTCTACCTCTCGACGTGGAATGATAATAAAGGAGAACCACAGGACAGGCCGGTACGGGGCGACATTATGCAAAAAGCGGATCTGAATGTACCGAACTCACCCCTTAAACCGTTCCCTCTTGGGATGGCGTTAGGGGTGCTCATTGATATCACGATCAAGCTAATCATCGTCGGCTACATGCTTGCTGTAGTCGTGTACGTGAACGCCACCGGGAACTGGGATAAGGACGATGATTTAGGTACGTTGTTAATGTTATAGTTAAAGTTATGCTGTGCAATGGAATAGTAGAATGGATAATACTCACAAAGAAGAATAGAAAATTCTAAGACAGAATTTATAAGTTTGAAGAAACAGATGAATGATCCTATAGTATTATTTCTTTTTTATTATTTTTAGAGTAGAAAAAAGAGTTTCGCAAAGAAAACATTTTATGTAAGTTGTTGATGTATGCAAAATTACTCGGAAGTATATGTCTGACCAACTAACTATAGGTCGCATCTACTTAAGTCGATCTCCAGCAATGTGAAATAGCTTAGAACGTAGAGACGCTAGGTATTTGTCCCAAATACTTAAGATTGCCGTGCCTTCAATAGATTTCGTGTACATTGATCAGCCACATGTCTGACATATTTACTTGTACTACTTGCTACATAATAATAATGTACATAGATATTCTGGAATCGTTACTTCATATGTGATCGCAACCGTTCACATTAAATTTCAGTAAATTTACGATTATTCAACAAACAATTAACGAGGTACTACCGAAAAATTCAATCTATATATTTGCTATATATTCTCGAGAAACCAAATAAAAATATAATTCTTTATTTATCTTCTTTTCAGTCGCAACTTTTGAAGTTAGTGCCGTTCTTGGACGCACCGCTAGATTGCCTTGTGACATTGAACCGTCCACGCGTGAAGATCGCGTATACATGGTGCTTTGGTTTCGCGATGACGCCGTGAAACCGATTTACAGGTATTATTTCTGTTAAAAGACGATTTAGTTAGAAAATTCATTTGAAATAATAAACTTCATTTAATTCGAAAGGTATATTGAAACGGTTGACTGTTTTAGTTTCGACGTGCGAGGAAGAGCATTTAACAAAGCTCTGAATTGGTCGGACAGCACCGTGGTTGGCCCGAGAGCTTACTTCGTTACCGTGACGAAACCGGCTACTCTTTCTCTGGAAGCGGTTCAACTGGACGATGAAGGGATCTACCGGTGTAGAGTAGATTTCAAAAATTCGCCCACGAAGAATTTTCAAGTGAACCTCACTGTAATAGGTAAGAATTCGTGTGTATAACATAGAAAAAGCGTTTAACGTTCGTGAGGATATCTTCAAAGTTCTTGGAATTATTTCGAAATTATTTTCAGTTCCACCTTATCAGCTTTTAATTTACGACAGCTCTGGTGTGGTTGTGGGTAATACCGCAGGTCCACTTCAAGTAGGCGTCGAGTTTGGTCTATCTTGCGAAGTAAGAGGAGGTAATTCTTATTTTGTTGATTATTTAGTACTAAAAATATGGTATTAAATTTGTTGAAGATTAACTCTAATTCGTTTTCTAAACATAGGCAAACCGACACCGGTGGTTAGTTGGTTGGTCAACGAGAAAGAAGTGGACAGTAAGTTGGAGGAAATTGGAAAGAACTTAGTCGTCAGTAAATTAACAGTACCTCAATTGAGAAGGGAACATCGTAACACAACTTACAAATGTCGAGCCTGGAGCACAAACCTCATACCTCCATTAGAAAAGACTATTCTCCTAGATGTTTATCGTAGGTATTCAAAATTCGTATCATAAAAAGTATTAATTTTACATAGTATATTGATATTTTATTGTTTCAGTAAAACCACTGTCGGTGAAAATTTTATTAAAACCGACGATGCTAGAAACGGAGAAAGACTACTCCATCACATGTGAGACAACAGGATCGCATCCTCGAGCACGAATTACCTGGATGGAAGGAAACGCCATTTATCACAATGGCAAAGTATATGTCGATGATTTTGCTACAAATTTGTAATTAATGTCATGATATTTTTATTTATGAAAGTTTTAATCATTCAGGTAATCGATGGTGGTAATACTTCCGTGGTCTTAAGTACGCTCATGTTTTCACCGATTCCCGACGATCACGGGAAAATCCTCAAGTGTCGAGGAGAAAACCCATCACTGCCAGACGCGTATCTAGAAGATTTCTTTCAATTAAACGTAGTTTGTGAGTACTCCGAAATTTGTGGTAATTATGTTCAGATAAGCATTTCATGTTTATTTCACAGTTCCACCTAAAGTACAATTACACTTGGGTAGTACCCTAAATGCAGAAAAAATAAAGGAGGGTGACGATGTATATTTCGAGTGCAAAGTTCGGGCTAACCCAGAACACCATAAAATTACATGGAGGCACAACGTAAGTATCTTACTTGTTATATTACCTACTTACTTGTTGTAATACCAGTTATTAATAAGAATTTATTTTAAGCAGTTATTGTAAGAATAATTAATAATATTATTAAATAATCATAGGATGCGGTGTTAACGCAAAATTATTCAGCTGGAATAATCATGAGTACTCAAAGTCTCGTACTGCAAAAGATAGGTCGAGACAACGCCGGGAATTACACGTGTCTTGCTAGTAATGACCGAGGTGAAACTACCAGTCCAGTAGTAACTTTGCGAGTACAATGTAAGTTTTAAAAAAACTATATGTTCAAACTATAAATATTATAAAAGATAATTGATAAATGATTTCACTACAATTGTTCTCCTTTTCAATCTTTTTGACTCTAATGTTTAGTTGCACCAGTGTGCAAAGCGAAAGAGGTATCCATCATCGGAGCATCGTTAGAAGAATCGGTAAAAGTTCGATGCGAGGTGGACGCTGATCCCAACGAGGTAGAATTCGTCTGGGAGTTCAACAATAGCGGCGAGAATTTCGAAGTTGCACCAGCGAAATTCGATGGTAATAACGGAACAATGAGCGAACTTGTTTACACGCCAGTGTCTGAAAGAGATTACGGAGCTCTAACGTGTTGGGGTAGAAACATAATAGGAAAGCAGGAAGCGCCTTGTATCTATCAAATCATTCCAGCAGGTAACTTCTATGTACAAATAACTCATAACAGATGTCTGTATCGTACAGACAAGAAACCAATTTGATTTACGTTCCCAGTGAAACCAAATCCTCTGAACAATTGTACGATAAAAGCATCCTTGAATCAAAGTTCCGAGATCCTGGAAGTGGAATGTGTGCCGGGATACGATGGTGGATTAAGGCAAGAGTTTCGATTAGAGGCGTACGAAGTTCTTACTGGTAATTTAAGAGTGAATGCATCCAGTGTGTCCGCAGACGTACCAGTATTTAGGATTGCTGTAGCGGATCTTCTACCGGCGACACATTTTTATCTCGTTACTTATGCCGTAAACGCGAAAGGAAGAAGCGAAGTGAGTCTGTTAGAGGATATAATGCTAAGGGACTCCGATAAGCACACGGGTAAGAAATTGTACTTGGAAAGTAATCTTTTAATCTGATAATTCAGATAATTTCAGCGTTTCCTAGCAATTCAAAAGGATAAAGAAATATCATATATCGAATGTATCAAGTGTTATTGGTAATTCGCTGTTTTAGATAGCGGAGTAAGCATGGTTCCACTTATTCTACTTCTTATCGGTTGCTTAATGGCGTTTGGCATTATTGCACTTTTAGTAATGTTGGTGATGTACCGACGCAGAGGTACCACTTCTCCGGTTCATATTGAGCCTTACATGAAACAACCGATAATTACTCCTCCAGATTCGAGGAATAATTCGATGCTTGATGTTACACACGGGGATCATACTTATTTTGTCGAGTACACGTTGAAACAGGTCACTGACTACGCACTCAACAATCAGCCAGATATCATACAGTCGCCACAAGGTAGAAGTTTATCCACTTTTATTTCTGTTATAATGTATGCATAATATGCATAATGTATGGATAGGATAATGTAGTGAGTTTGATTTTAGACCAGGAAAAGATAAAACGCGAACCACAATTATTTTTACCTGTACGACCAGATACGCTGTTTGCACCGTATGATATTCATAAGCAAGGACTTCAAAGTAACAGATGCAGCGTGAGTAGTACTATATAATAGTATTAGTAATAATTAATATTTTTAATGTAATTTGTAAATCTTTTTCCCTTCTTTTTTTCATTTCTTTTTTCTTTTTTTTATAGTTGAATCCATTCTCTACAAAGTCTTGGGAACCTATTAGTTTTAAAGCTGATCGTAATTTAATGAAAGAGATCATTATCGCCAACTCTATACCCGGTCCAGAAAGTTGTGTGTAAAAAGTATCTGAGAGAACGAATGAGCGAAACATATCAAGAGGACCGATATTTCGAAGCCTAAAAAACAATCGTACCGTATAATTGTTATGTTGGGTACTGAGGATGAACGTCAAACGAACTGCAACTAGTCTCCTCGTCGAGTTGGTGTACATTGCACGAAGGAATGGCATAGTACGAACATGACGACCTGTTACACTGCTTACAAGTCAAATGTCTCATCATTGAAAAATCTATGGAACTGAAAAAAAAATCTAGAAATCGTCAAGACTAGTTGCATACTAACTAAACGCTACACATGGTGTATTATTCCAAGTTTAATATATTTTGTGTCAAGTCTTAGATGGTTTGCTTATTTTGTTGAGAAATTTACCCACAATCGCAACAATATCCATTATCTTCTCCAACGATTTATCTTAATCTCTCGTATTTATCGTGCATATTTAAAATAATGCATGTTTAACGTGAGTATACTGAAGGGATGTGATGCAAGATTTCCCATTATTGCAAAGATAAACGCGGAAATAAATGCCGTAAATTACTGCCATCAGTATGATGATTCCAGCAATTAAAACTGTCATACAAATTTTTTTTCGAATTTTTCCCAAGGTACGCAGACACAATGCTTGACCATCTGACATTGTACTCCTTCTCGGTACATCGGTTGCTTCTTTATTCGTATCTTCTGTTATATTCACTTCGCGCTTTATTATATATGACATATTTGGCGATTCTTGCATGTATCTTGTTTGCCATCCATTTGATATTGAAGATGCTTTGTACTGGGAAAAAAAAGATCATACTATTCCTCTAAGATACACGAGCGTAAATCCCAAATTAAATATTTTCATTGATATTTAATGTTACTTGAGTATCATAAAATTTACGCATTTGTCGACGAACTAACTGAATTATTTTGCACTTTTCGTGTTTCAAATTTTTTATAAATTCATCTTTGTCAGAATCACAGGTACCCTGTCCGAAAAATTTTTCATCTACGTATTTCTCAGGACACGTATTTCCGTCACATATCATTTTTTACCTTACGTGCCATTCTTCTTCGTAATAGAAAATTACAAATGAAACTCTAAAAAATAGTTGAAACACTAGTATATTTTATTAATATCACTTTGAGGTCCTAAAATATTTTCATAACCATTTCCTTAACTAAAAATTTAACGTAATGCATCATATTGAATCGATTATACAAATTAATATGAAAGTTTGTAACAAAATACTTCTCAATTTCATTCAATAGTTATAACAATACAATGTAATTTCATAGATCAGATCAATTGCTACATCAAGATATTTTTGGTTAATGCAAGCACATAAACATCAAGGATTTTTCCGTCATCCATCATCCGAGAAAGAAAAAATTAAATGTCCAGATTCTACCTTTTGTCGTAAATTTAATAAAAAAGGGAAGATTAAGAAGAAGGAGACTCCACGGATGAAAATAAATGTAGAAGAAGAAGTGGATAATCCAGATTGTCCATGGTGCAGGAAAAAATAAAATACTACCAAGTGACAAATATTTTCTATTTTTTATTTTTAATTTCGTACAAATTCAGTAGTTTGCCAAAATATATTCACATGCACACCAGTTCATCACACTTTCTACTTAACGAGGAAGATATAATTAATAATGCTAAATACCTATTTCATAAAATAAAAATTGAAATAAAATACAATATATACGTAGAACATTATTGGTCTTATATTCTTATTAAACCATTATAAACCCTTATTAATTAACCTTTGGTTTCTTTTCTGGTGGTGGTTTCATGTCCTTCTTTTCTGTTTTTACTTCTTGTTTAATTTCCATTGCTAAAAGATTAACAAATTAATTTTACTTTGATGCTTAACATACTTCAAAAGAAACTACCAAAATAAGTATTTACAAGGTTCTATAGCTTGGTGCACTGGCTTTGGAACGGGCAATGGGAATTTCCGCGTAAGTTCAGCAAGCAACATATCCACCCTTTGTCGTTGAAATAGAGAACTTGGTTCTTCACGAACAGGTGTTTCTTTCTTTGCTGCCATAGCTTTCCCATTTTTGAAATCCCAGTAGTAGCCCTTACTAGGATGATATCTTGAACATGAACTAGCTTCTTCAAAAGCAGATTGTAAGTGATGTACTGTAGATAACTATAAAACGAAGTTCCATAAATTAACAATACGTCCTGATAATACTCATTTTTAATAAATTTTAAGTACCAATCTGGAGCTCACAACCGATGCCAAATCAGGAGCTTGATACACAACACCTGCAATGATATAATAGTCTGCAAGTGGCGCTGCTAAAGTAGGAGTATGGCGGTGTTGCTTCCTGATCACATACAAAATAGGTGCTTGAACATGTAAAAGAATATATTCAAGGCCAGTCATATTTCTAAAAATAAAAATTTAATTATTGATATTTTACATTTAAACAATGCTTTTACTCATATTACTTACTGTAACTGATCAGGACTTAAACGCTGCATTTTGACAATTTCATTATTACATGTTCTGTCATAAAAAGGATTACTTCTTTCAGAAAAGTAATCCATTATATTGTTTGGATTTAATACAGGAATCCATGCACTATCATGCCAAGAAAGCCCCAAAGGATTTTCTATTAATTGTATGAAATAAAAAGTAGGAGGTTAGGAAGAACATAAACAAGTTTATTATATTGACTGTATAATAAACTTTATTTCCGTATGTTATTACCTGTTACAGGAGGTCTTGCAGACAACATTTTTATGTTATGAATTATATATTTGTTAAATATTTAAAATATTTGTTTCGTATACACAACTGATATAATGTACTATTGCTTATACGTCTCGTTTCCGTTAATGGAGTTTATGTGCAATATAATTACTTGTAATTCTAAATATTTCTAAATAATCTGTATGAATACCATTATTTATTTGACTTAAATACTGAGAATAAGATATTAGAAACACAGGAATGATATAAGTAAACAATTAGCGGGATCAACAATGGTTCTCAAATCTCATTAATCCTTAGATTTAAAATTCAAAATAATGACAAGTAAGAAATGAGAAATGCATACATAGTGATTTCCATAAACACTTATTTTATTTTTTTCGTAAGTGATAAATGCAAAAGAATTACTTTTTCTGTAATTCCTTAAAATCGTATCATTCAGAAACAATTATTGACCATCACTGTCGAAATAAAGAATGCAGGACATTGTTCACATATATATGTAGAACAGAGGCTATTTAAAAAAATGGGTCAAATGCAAAAAAAAGAGACGCGTTAGAAAGAGAGTGGGTCATGGACATGTCCCAGTGAGATACTTTATACAGAGAAATAAAATAAATAAGCAAAATAAATAAAATAAAAAAGCAAATAAAAAAATGAAATTTTTCTTATCTAACATTCCAATAATGTATCACATTACAATTTACAAAATAAAAAATAGACTACAAAACTTTTTGTAAAAAAATAAGATATGTAATTGGAAATTAAAAATAGTACAAGTATTTCCCAGATATTTTATATATAGTATAAAATTCCTTTCTATTAAGATTAACAAGTGAAGATATAATTATTAGATAAAAGACGTATTAGTGGAAGAATGACTTGAAATGAGGTGATGTACTCTATAATACCACTGGGTGCTACGAAAATTTTATGTAACAGTGGGGATATGTTCAACAGAAGTATCATTCTTGGCTCAAGATGATATTAATCTCAAAGCTATTTCCACACGGGATACATATAGGTGAAGCACAGTGACCTTTAAACTTATGTGTCAAGTTCTCATCATCCAGTTAGAAAAATACGGTAAGGACATCTGCACCAAGCTATTTATTACACTTGTTCGCATATGTTACCTTCTATTTTTCGATACCTGTCAATCACAGGTTGTTGCACGCTTTTCCCTCTAAAGGAGTCAATCAGTCAGATAGATCCCTATCTCCGACCATCCGTCCGTTTTACTCGAACAAATTTTGTCTCATATATTAATATGAAATATGTATTATTTAACCTTCCTAGTTGCTTAATGGATTCTTCTCCGATATCTTCACGTCATAATTTATATAAAAATAAAGCAATAATTCTTATTGTAACGTTACTTGTTCTATAGTATGAAGAAATTTTACCTTTGATATTTCATGACAAGTTATTTTTAATTCCTTTCCCCGAAAATATGAAAATTATTGTCCTGATTATAGCTATAAAAATAGATACTTTACGTAATATTATCGCGAAATCTATTTCTGTATGCTTTTCATTACCATTATCTTATCACAATCTTTTAATTTTTTCAATTTCTTCTAATATTTCTATTAATAACTGTTATTACAAAAATAATGCAAAACTTTTACTATTCTACTTTTTGAAATATTTCGAACTTAAGAAAGTTAAATTAAATTGCACAAAAATTATATTATCATAATTCATTATTACAGAAAAGATATGACTGCTATTGAAAAGGAATATAGAATAGTACCACTTCATAAAAGACCAGACCTAATTCCAGACTGTTGTACATTACTGAATTCTGAATGGCCAAGAAGTGAAACTGCACGGTATATCATAATACTTAATTTAAACAAAGTCCTATTTAACAATTAAATGAACTTCAATGCAAAATAGGTTAAAATCTCTGAATGTATCATGCGATGAGTTTCCCACATGTCTTATACTAATAGACAAAGAGGACAGAGTCCTTGGTCATTGTAAAATATCTTTAATACCTCGATTACGTCATAGTTGTTTTATACAATCAGGTAAGTATAATTAGTTTAACAAAGAGAAAAATATGAAAGTGTACAAACAAGAACCAAATTTAATTTTCTATTTCATGTCTTAGTGATAATTGACTACCAGCGTAGATCTCAGGGTTTAGGATCTAGACTACTACGTGGAGCTGAGGAACATGTAGCAAAGAAAGGAATTAAAAATGTATATTTAATAACTAAAGGCCAAGAACTTTTTTACCTAAAAAATGGATATAAAACCTGTGATCCATTTAAAGCATCAGGCATCAATGATGTTGTATATTCTAGTGCAGCATTTACTAAAGCAAAGCTTAAAGAAAAAAGTACACAATATTGTGGTCCACCACCACCTCCAATGCCAAACTTTCAGATGCCAAAGTTCTATGATCTAGGTATCTTAACACACAGAACACATATGGTAAAAAGATTATCATCACAGTAACAGTTTTATTTTTTTCAAGATTCTTTTATATTCCACAAATGTATATTATTTATTTATTTATCTAAAAAATTATTTTTTTAATTGCTTTTAAATACAGAAACACTTCTCATGCACACATCCTCATATTTTACAAGAAATTATAACCATTCCAATAGATATTTAAAATCACAAATATTTTTCAATAGCTGCATACTTTCAATGTAATACATTTTGTACAAATTAGAAGGTGCCTTTTCATATTACCTATTTATTTTTTTATATGACTGAAAGCTAAAAATATTCTCCAAAATATTTTTTAATTCTGACCACATTACAAAATGTACTTTTTGTTATATTAGTTAGCAATACCACAAACTTTTTGATAATGTTCTGGTTGTTGAAGACTTTCAATAAGAAAATCTCCTAAATCATGTATGGAAATAGTCCGACCAGGAGACTCATCATGCTTTACTACATATTTTGATCTTTGTACATCTGCAAATAGACAAAATATATATACAAACGATTGTCTGTAATTGTGAAATATATGTAAATAATTTCTTTAAAATTACAAATAATGACATACTTGTAAAATGGGGTGGTAATATTGCAATCCATTTTAATTTACTTTCTTTAAGAAGGTCGAACATTCGCAGGTGATCTGCATTTACATCTTTAAATATATTAGGCACTGCTTCAGGTTTGTAAAACAAAAATGCTGCAAGAAACAAAATATTAATTAACAATACATGAAAGTTATCAATATGTGTTGTAAGTAAGAAGATTAGCAAAATTTACCAGATAAACAAACAGATACTATTTCTACATTGTGCACTTTCATAGCATCTATTATATTTTTCATGCCATTGGACAATACTGTAGTTGGACCTAAATGAAAATTTGCAATGGATATTAAGCTCATATTGTAGGCTGAAAAATTAATATTTCATATAAAATTGAATATTTACCTAAATTATTCCGTGTGCCAAGCACAACAACCACTGCATCCCTATTAGATATTGCATTTGAAACTTGTTCTGCATTAGTAACATCTCCAACAACTATTTCGATTTTATCTTTTAAATTTGTTGGTACTTTGCTTTCATCTCTTACAAATGCTCTTATATTTAATCCTAAATTTTTTAAGATAATTAAAATAAAATTAGTTTTGCGCATAACTTGCATTTTTCAAATATTATACGCTTGTACTTTGTCTAAGATTTTTACAAAAACCTTTCTGGCTATTTTATATTTTTTATTAAAATCATCGTCCGCGAATATAACGGAACGAGAGTATAAACAAAACCAAATACAGGGATTGATCATAACGATATTACCTGTCTATAAAATATTTTATATCTTTATTACATTTTCGATAATTAAAATCTTTTTAATATATATAAAAGAATAGATTACAAAGTTAAATGGTAAATAGTAGATAAGACTATACCCTTATTTACAGCGCTATTTAAAGCACATAGTCCGGTATTTCCTGTAGCTCCAAATATCACTATTCGATTCATGGCGATACAACTGCTATCAGATAGCTACTGAAAATTCGTTATCCACTTCAAGTACTTAGAAGCGATTGTCTAATCAGAAATGCTATGCCATGTCTAGAAAACACTTAAAATTGCAATTTCAAGAAAGTTGCAAACAAGAATATGACGTATATTTTTCCTGATTTATCTATTACATATAAATGAATCGAATTAAAAGAATAAGTTACTAGATTTTTAAATGAGTTTTATCGTATCATATATACATACTCGAATTTTCCATAAAGCCTCAAGCCTATTTTAGTAGTCTAACCTATTCTCTAGAAAAACTTTATATTTAGCGTAAATATTTTTTAGACTTAAGGAACATATAGTCATTATTACATGATATAACATTTATTTTTTTGTTTTATATATATAAAAATAAAAATATTAATTAATGTATAAAAATAAAATAGTTCACAAACATTTAATTTGAGAGGTAGTCAGTAATAATTTCAATAAGTTAAACTTTTTAAATTATAGAGGCATTTAACATTTATTGCATGAAACGTCGTAAATTATCATTTATTTAATATCTAGCTTAATTAAAATATTCAAATTTGTTGTTTTAGCAGAAACATATATACCTTATGTATAATAATTCATATTAAAGCTGTATTGACATTTAGATAGTCTTAAATAAACAAATATGGTTTCTTTTGTATATTTTATATTATATCTTGTATATTTTCACAGCGAAATACCAATACATTTTTTGTTAAATATCATGTACACAACTTTTATATTATTATTACTAAAAAATTCTTTACTATATAATAAAAATGTTAACTTTCTGTTAGGCATAATAGGATGGTGGCATTATTAAATCTTGCAATACAGATAATTGTTCTTCTGTGAAATGTTGCATATACTCCTCCACACCCCTCCATCCATTATGAGTTCTTTTAAAATCATCCAAAGTCTCTTTAATTGTCATCTGTAACTCAGAGGAATTTTATTATTTAATGAATTATTGTATCATGTTTCAAATTTATTTTGGATACTAACTGGTATAGGTTGTGGATCATTCATATGAGCACGAAGATGTTCAAAAATTGGAGGAACATATTTTGGTATATCATATGGATGAGCTTGTACAAATGCACACATTCCTATTATAGCTGCATGACGAATACGTAAAGCATCAGCTTTTAGATTCTTTTTTGTTTCTTCCTTATTACTATTCAAAGCTTCTCTTTTACATAATTTAATATTTGCTTTTTTCTTGAATTCATCCTGAAAAATTAGAAAAAATCTATAAATATAACTGCTGGTAATAATTATCATAAAAATATTTCAAATATATTTACCAATAAAGATTCTAATTCGGGTATAAACATACAATGCACTAATCCACTAAGTAATTCACCAGCACTTTTTCTTACTTCAACTCGTTCATCTTCTAATAAACGTAAAACTATATCTTTAACAGAATTAACCCATGATGGATTACTTAAAAATGTACACATGTTGTAAAATACCCAAACTTGAAGGAATTCCAAACAAGCAGATCTTGTCCACCAAGATACATGCTTTGACATTTTTTCTACTGCTTCTAAAGCTACTGGCATATTACATGGCAATGTGAATGCTTGTGCATATATTGTTAAAGCAGATGTACACGACTGTTTCAATTCTTTGTCTGTTTCGCAATTTTCCATCTGATAGATGATTGGAAATATTTGATACAATTCTGGCGGTAAACCATACCATGGACGATTCATATCTACAATCCATTTACAAATTGTCTTAAGTAATCGAATCGCTCTTTCTTTCTCTTCTTCATTTATTCCTATTTCTTTTAGATCGTTCGATTTAACAATAGATACATGTGCAGGCAGATTTTTTACATCATTGTTGAATTTCGTTGCATTTTCATCTACAAGAGGTTGTAATTTTGGCACTATTTTATTTAAGAAATCTTGTATTTGCGGTACCGACTGATTGTTTGAAGTTCTTAAACTTGTGAACACCGTTACTAAAACAGAACTTAACCGTTCTCTCACATTTTCAAATGGATTTGCTAATAATCTATCTTCTATCCGTTTCAACAAACGTTGTAATAATTCTAAAACCCGCCATAGTTGTTCAGTAAGAGTCGTTTGTAAAATAAACAATCGTCCCGATTCAATAAAAGACGATTCTGATTCGCTAACAAAAACTTCTTCAATCAAATGCTCCAGTAACCAATGTTGTCTATTTGGATCTCTACATTGTTGAGCTGTGGAAAAACAAAGGACCCAGTCCTCAAGAGTTTCTGGTGTCATATTAATTAAGGCAAGTTTTATAACCGGTAATAAAGAATCCCACATTTCACAAACCATATTAAATGGCCAATGTTTTGAACCCTTAATGATTCCCGCAATAATCTCGGCTGCACACCTTTGACTACTTTCTTGTTTATCCTTCACTAACTCATGTAAATGTGGCAGAAAATTTTTTAGGAATACTATCCCATGATTACGAAAAAGGGCTTTAAAAAGACGATATTTATAATAACTGAATTTGTCATTGTCCTTTTTTGTTTCAAGACTATAAAATTTTATGAGTTTTTTGATATTCTGCAAATCGTTAAAAAAGAGATCGATTTCTTTTTCATGATCTGTTAATTTTCGTACATTTGGATCTAGACATGGTTGTTGAGGTGTCGGCGCATACATTTCAATTTTTTTTGGCCATATGTAATATCCTAGATATGGCTTATGAATAAATCTGGGTTCATCCCATTGCTCTGCAGTCAAGGGCCGAGTTTCGAAATTATATTGGAGCCAAGCATTGTCTGGTCTTTGCCCTCGTTCGAATTTCACAGATTGATTTTCTGATGATTCATTTTGTTCTAGTGATGTTGGTGGATCAATAGTTATCTTGAAATGAAAAAATTTGTGTTTAAGTTATACCAAAAATATTTGCAAAATAAATTTTTTCAGTACTTTACCTTTGGATGTTCTCTTTTTTGTTGTTGCAACATACATATAACTACACGAAGAGCAATATTTCTTTCACTTAATGAATCGTGTATTAATGCTCCTACAAAGTAACGAACTACTTTTGGTGGATAAATTTGTTCTGGGTGAACTAAATGTCGAATAAAGTCTATTGCCATTAAACGATGTCTCCAATGTAAATTCTTTTCCAAAAGGGCATTTAAGAGATCATTTATTAAACCATTATAAGATGCCAAATTACTTTCATTAAATGCTTGTGCAATTTTTAAACCTTCCACAATTTCATCCTCTGTGGGCTGAGGTAAAGTAGGTTGAGGATTAGTCTTCCATAAAGCTGTTGCAATTTCCAAACATGTATTCGGTATTTCAAACGTAATAGCGATCGTTGTAAATTGTTTACTTATATATTTCACAACATCTTCTTTCAAGCGAATTATAGATAATTTCTCACATGGTTTAGAAAGTACCAAAGTTGTCCATAAATCTCTCAATTTATTCCAATCATGTTCGATAATTGTTTCTTGAGAATCAACTAAAATATTCAGAGCTCCCTATGTAAGATAAAATAAAGTATTAAAAACAATTGTATTAAACGTTGCTTGTCATAATTGTTGTCGTTCTTACCTTATACGCATCATGATCTGCTTCCGGATCCGCCCTCAATATATCAAGTAATTTTGGAATAATGATTCTAGATGACAACGTCAAATGATGGAAAGCCCGCAAGAGGACGCGTTGAGCTTGACATCGCACATCAGAGTACCTACTAGTAGCCAATCTAAATAATTTTAACATTATTTTTTTATGAGCTTCAGTTAAATTAAAAAACTGTAAATATGAACGAGTTTTGTGTTGAATTTCTGCACATAGCAATACAAAGGACCCCATTATTCCCTTTTTTCTTACTAACATATCCTTCATCATTTTGTGTGCTCTTTTTATATTTCTATAATTTACAATATTAGTTGTAACAGATGCAGGTCCTAATAAGAGATAGCCCCAAATCTAGAATAAAAGAATTTTATAATGTGTTTAATATTCTTTATTAACTTATTATTCTAAATAGTATATTTAAACAGATACCTTTATCAAAACAAATAAACTTTTTGTATCGCCCTCTGTATTTTCAAGAATTATACTTTGCAATTTATTCATAAGTGTTCCAATGTAACGTTTAACGTTACTACCATTAGGCATTAATATTTCATGTTTCATACCAAGTGTTGGCCTGAAAGGTTGCCATTTTAAAGACGATTTCACTAAATTTAATGGTTTCCCTTCATATATAGGTAAAACAGATTCACAACCTTCAATAATGGTGCTTATAATATTTAAGCTAGTCAGTAACTCTTCTCTAAAATCATATAATAATTTTATTTCACCTATTCTTAATGAATATTATCATTAAATATTATATAGAAGTGATCAATAGTTAACCTCCTTAATGTGATCAAGCGTTTACAATATGTCTTTAATTTACTTGTTTCAGGAATAAGATATCTTAAAAATATTCGATTTATTGCAGCCATTTCTTTCTTATCAGGAATGTACCATTTGACATCTAAACTACTAATATCCAGAACTTGACCCCAGTACTTTATTTCATCAGTAGATGTAAAGTGACATGGTACCATAGTAGATAATGAATGAAGGACTGATCTTAATAATATACAAGCTAAATTGTTTCCTTCTCTAGAGTTTAAAATCACTACACGGTCAAGAACTGTTGTGAGTGTATCTATATAAGGTAGTAAATTGTTCCCTGTTGTAGTAACAGTTGCAGATAAAAGCAACATTGCATATAAAAGACGATCATCCACATGTTCTTCCTTAATAATATCATTACTTTCGCCCGTGATATCTAAGATAGTTTGTGAAAGTACAGGCAATAATGTTCTCAAAGTTTCTTTGCCATTAACTTGGGCAAATACTCGACACAAACCAGCTGCCAACTGCCCAGCAACTTTAATTTCGAGTGTACGTTGAGTTATAAATGTGCATAATTTATCTAAAGCCTTTTTAAATATTGCATCATTAATATACATTAACAGGATCATGCACACATTATACAGAACGGTTTCTGTGACCTTTTCTAATTTACTTTTCTCGCCACCAGCAGAATTTTCTAATCTAACCAATTCTAGAGAACTGTGATCTATGAAAGAAAATATCTTGTCCAAAAATTGTAAAACAAAATCTTCAAATCCAGATGCTGTTTCATAATCTAATTTATCTTCTTCACCTATTGCTGTGATTGGTTTAGAAGTATCCACAATAGGTATGAAACAGGCATAAACTGAGATAAGACGGAAAGCTAAAAAGCACTTTTCTGGATTATTTGGATCAATGCTAGATAGAAGCAGAGAAAGTAGTGGTAAAATATGTCTTGGTCCTTCTGGGTATGTATAGTCTGCAAAAGAAAATTATAATTCATAAAAATGTAAAATAAATAGTAAATCATGTCAAAAAGTAGCCAGGAAAGCATAATCCACACCTGTATTTACATTTTTAGACCCTTCTGCCATTGGCCTAGCTATAGCTTCCATACAATTCAATGTAGCAATCAGTTTATATGATTCTATTGTGAGAGAATCCAATGTAGAAGACACTCTATTCAAAACATATGGAATAACCAAATTGGGCCTCATAGTAGCAAGATATTGTAAAGCTTGTGATGCATGATTAACACTTAATTTATTAAATATTGATGCCATAGTTACTGGTAACATACTTTTGACAAATGCATCAACATGACTATCAGTTAATTTATACTCTTCAGGAATGGGAGTTTCCCAAGTTGGCTCAGCATACCTTTCTCTATAATATAAATAAGACATACATTATAAATTTATAAATACTTATAAAAATTAATTATAAAACTTGTTATTGATTCTCACTTGTGCAAACGCGTAATAAAATAAAATGAAAGCTTCATAAGAATCTCTTTTAATATATTCAACCAGTAACCATTATTAGCAGGATGAAAATATGTTTCTATCGTTTTCAAAAACTTATCAAGATATGTTTGAGCACTTGAACCATTTCCCTAAAAACATTATACAATATATGAAATGATATTTTATTTAAATATACTCCTTAATTTTCAATAAAATTTTACCAGAACTGCTACTATCCATATTGTTATAGAATTTGCATCTATTTCATGATGTCTTTGTATTTTATTATATGATACTGGTAATTTTAAGCACCGTATAAATCTAGTGAACATCAATGGTATATAAGGTTCCCAATTAATGTATCCAATGTTATAATTAGCTACTGCTGCCATTAACTCCATCATTTTATTTTCCCATGTTGGTGCATTGTGACATATTTCCCATAATTTCATAAATTCTTCAAACCATAGTTGATATCCAATTGAATGGTATTTTGGAGGCAATTGTACTGGTAAAAACCACCGTAACAGTTGTATACTTTCAGACATTGTTATGACATCAGTGAGGCATAAAGTTGGTCTTAATTCATCTAATATCTCCTGTGTTGCACTTAACTATTATAAAGGATTAATTTTCATTCTTTTGTTAATTTACTTAAGAAAAATATTCACTTACAGGAAAATAAACTTTTGCATATACAATAAGTGATTCTGTTGTATTCTCAAAAAGATGACAAATATGGTACATTTCAGGACGATTTTCTTTTGCTTTCATTATACGAAGAATCATATTATAAAGAGGTCGCCATGGCAGTTCCAATTCATCAGGAGATATAAATTTCTTCTTTCTGTAAATATATATTAAAACATGTGAAATTCATTTCTTATAACAAATGATAATCCTATATAATGTTATGAATAAAAGTTAAATCATCTTACTTTAACAACATTAGTAATGTAATAAGACACTGAAATGTAGAAGCTGTAGGTATTTCTGAAACTGTAACCAGTTCATATAATAACTTTATAAGCAAGATGTGATCTTCTTTGCTGAAGTTAAATCCATACATGTTTATGTAACTAGAAAAAATATTCATGAATCCAGATTACAAATATATTTTCTAAAATAAGCAGTATAATTAAAATGTAATTATTGCCTTTCTTTCAAATAATATAATAATATAAATGAATATACTCACTGGCCTAATTTAGTAACCCATACATAGCAGCCTGGCCATATTTCATTAAACATAACAGCACGCCCTAAATTTGCTTTAATTTCGGCTAATAAAGCCTGTGTTTCTGTCTCTACTTCGTCTGCATAAGGCAACAACTTATTGTATATAAATTTCTTAGATTGAACATCTTCTATACTTTTGTAAATACAAATATCTGCGAGATTCTTGTTCATTGTCACTTAAACTGTCTTACTATTACGAACACAAGAAGCACAAATAGATGCAACCTACAAAAGAGCGCACTGTACAATGCAAAATCATGTATATTATTAAGTCAGTAACAACTTGCTTATTCTGCTTCGATTTTATTGAGTCATGTTTTGCATTTTAGGATGCCATATTTGATGTATAAAAAGAAACATGAATTACTATAAATCTAGAGAAACATCGACCTTCGTATTCAATATATCGATATTCAATATGCTTATTAATATTATCGATAACAAATTCGATTTTTCATTTTGAATACTTTTCATAATATCTCATTTATAATTAAATAATTACCTTTTTTTATGCTTTTCCTACAAAAGAATATAAGAAAGTTAAATCAGGAATGATTGATAAACGGTAAGTGGTAAAAGTACATTTAAGTATGCTTTGAATATGAAAAACTGAAATCAAGAGAAATTTAAATACACATCTACTGTTTATAGCTTATTAGCATACGTATAATGTAAACATATATTATCCTATATGTACTACATGTACTCTTTATACTTTATCTTAGGCCTTAGACCGTATATGGTCTAACCTTTTTTCATATGTGTATACTTGACTACATACAAACATATGGCGACGGCGGTAGTTGCAAGAGGTCACATACAGACCGTACAGTGTAATCTTGAAGAAATGTAATATTAATAATTAATGTAATGTCGATGTGTTATTTTATGTGAATGAATAGAATTTTATATTTCTTCAATTTTTTCTTTTTAAATAAAGATAT
Organism: Bombus flavifrons; assembly: GCF_040668555.2. Lineage (NCBI taxonomy): Eukaryota > Metazoa > Arthropoda > Insecta > Hymenoptera > Apidae > Bombus > Bombus flavifrons. The sequence goes on from NC_138454.1 coordinate 7,514,504, forward strand.
CTAGTTTCTTAATGAAATAAAATAAATATGTAATTTTTGAAATAAACATACATATAAGGTTAAGATCCAGTTTTTGTACTAAAAAAAGTTACATTTCTTTTCGAAATCAGAAAGATTTAATCTTTAAATGTTATTGATAGCTTAGTTCATCTGAGAACGGTATATTTAAATAAATAAATGTGTCAAAATGAGGACTAGGAAAACATTAGCAATCATCAGTGCAGGCTTAATTCTTGCTTGCTGTGTTATGATATATTTAATAATGGATTTAACACTTTTTCCACCTGGACAAGGGTCTAAACTTTCTGTTAATGATGTAAGTTATTCAATAAATATCCATAGATTATAATTTATATATAATAAACAAAAATAACTTATTGTTCTATATTCTTAGAATCAATGGCTACACTTTGAGAATAGATTAGCAAAGCTAGAAAAAGATTTCAATAAGCATCATGAAGTTATGAATGCTTTAAGGGAAGTGGCTGAAGCAAAACATTTTGTACCTATAGACCATTCTATAAATCGTCCTGATCAACCTATGTCATCTAGTTCTTCCCATTTAGGAAAAGTACTTAAATGCAATTTTAACATACAAAAAATTCCTGAAGTTGACATTCAAATGTTAGAGATGTATAGACAATTAGAGTTTGATAATGTGGATGGTGGAGTTTGGAAACAAGGATGGGATATCACATATGATGAGAAACAATGGCATCCAAATAGAAAGCTGAAAGTATTTGTTGTTCCACATTCTCATAATGATCCTGGTTGGCTTAGTACCTTTGAGAAATACTATGCATTTCAAACACAAAATATATTGAATAATATGGTAACAAAATTGGCAGAAGACAGAAGACGTAAATTTATTTGGGCAGAGATATCATTCTTTCAACTTTGGTGGGAAAGTCAGTCTAAGATAACTCATAATTTAGTTAAACGTTTGATTCATGATGGTCAATTAGAAATTGTATCAGGAGGTTGGGTTATGCCAGATGAATCTGTTTCTCATTGGATGTCTCAGCTTACACAACTTACAGAGGGTCATCAATGGTTAAAATATAATTTAGATTATATACCAAATTCAGGTTGGGCTATTGATCCATTTGGTCTTTCTCCAACTATGCCATATCTGTTGAAAAAGGCAGGATTGGAAAATGTACTGATACAAAGAGTTCATTATTCAGTTAAAAAAAGATTAGCTAAACGAAAACAATTAGAATTTCGTTGGAGACAATTATGGGATAATGATGGATCAACAGAAATCTTTACACATGTAATGCCATTTTATAGTTATGATGTGCCACACACTTGTGGCCCAGATCCAAAAATATGTTGTCAATTTGACTTTTATAGACTACAAAATTTTGGACTAAGTTGTCCATGGAAAATAGCTCCAAGAGCCATAACTAAATCAAATATTGCAGAAAGAGCTGCTCTCTTACTGGATCAGTACCGTAAAAAATCTCAGCTTTTTAAAACTGATGTGGTATTAGTACCATTAGGAGATGATTTTAGATATACTCATTTTACTGAGTGGGATGCTCAGTTTAATAATTATCAAAAACTTTTTGATTATATGAATCAAAACTCACAAATGAACGTTCAAATTAAATTTGGAACGTTAAGCGACTACTTTGATGCGATCAGGGAAAAACACACTTTAAACGAATTTCCTACTTTATCTGGCGATTTCTTCACATATTCCGACAGAGATGATCATTATTGGAGCGGATATTATACATCAAGGTACACTCAAATTAAAATTAATCATAATAAACTATCAACAACATGTTTATTAAATACATTTTAGGCCTTTTCACAAACGATTAGATCGTGTATTATTGAGTTTACTAAGGGCATCGGAAATATTAACTACTACAGCTTGGACTAAAGGTAATGACAATTTAGTGGAAGGTACTCTTGCACAACGTTTAAGCAAAGCAAGAATGTGGCATTCTTTGTTTCAACATCATGATGGTATTACTGGAACTGCCAGAGATGAAGTTGTTATAGATTATGCTAAGAAGATGATAATGGCTTTGAATAATTCTGCGCATGTATTACAACAATCAGTGATTCATTTATTAAAAACTCCACAAGAATCTTCTGTTAATGTAGATGCTGTATATATTTCACTTGATGAATCTAGGTTTGAGAAAAATTTATGAATATTTTATGAAAAATAATAATTTTTTGAAAATAAACAAAATAATAATTGTAAAAAACTCATGTTTTAATGTTTTAGATTGCGCCATACCAGTGTAGGAGACAAACATGTTCTAATACTAAGGGAGGAAAATCCTTTAAAAAAAGTTATTCTTTATAATTCTATTCCAAGACAAAGAACAAAAGTACAGACATTGGTCGTATCCACTCCGTTTGTTAAAGTTACCGATCGTATGGGTCAACCAGTACAATGTCAAATTTCTCCAATTTGGATTGGACCAGCTGCATTAACTGTTGCTAGATATGAGTTATCATTCTTGGTTACTGTACCTGGATTTGGTATTACAACATACGTAATTCACGCTTTGTCGAAATCATCGTTTCCACCGTACGTAATTTCATTTTTTAAATTATTAAATATTTATTTTTACAATTCAACTTTTTACTATTTATTATATGCAGGGAAGTGCATGTTGCGAACATAACTGTTTTTAATACAGATATAAACCTTCCAAAAATACCAGGTTTTAATCAAATTCAAGTAATACCAAATGCACAAGAATTTTCAATTACACAACGACCAGAATTATCTGCATCTTTTGGAAAATCAGGTCTTCTGAAAGCTTTAAGAGTCGGTAACATAACAGTACCTGTTCATTTAGAATTTGTTAAATATGGTACCAGAGGTTCTGGTAAAGATAAAAGTGGAGCTTATTTATTCTTACCTGATAAATCAGAACCAGATTTAGTATATATGGACAATAAATGTATTATACACTTAATAACTGGACCCATTGTATCTAAAGTATTTGTAGAATTTGCACATGTACGTCATACTTGTATATTATACAACTCTCCTGGTAGTGATGGACTTGGTTTACGTGTTCATAATGAAATTAACATATCAGAAACGCAAAATTATGAACTTGCTATGAGACTAAGTACAGATATAGCTTCAGGAGACCAATTCTATACAGATCTAAATGGCCTTAATGTAAGTAAAAATATCTAAAATATTCCATCATCACTAGTAAACATGTTTAAGAGGATGATTATTATTTAGATGATTAAGCGTCAAAGATTTCCAAAGCTTCCTACACAAGGAAACTATTACCCAATGGCGTCAAGTACATACATAGAAGATAAGAAGCTTCGACTAACAGTTGTAACAGCACAACCATTAGGTGTAAGTTCTATGGCACCTGGGCAAATTGAAGTATGTATCTAATATATCGTTCACTCATGTAAGAATATATAATATATACACACTGTACATATATAATATTTTTATACAGATTATGCAGGATAGACGATTACTTCAAGATGATAACAGAGGACTTGGACAAGGTATAACTGATAACTTGTTAACAAATCATATATTCACGTTTGTTCTCGAAAAAAAGAAGTCTTTTTGTATATCTTCGACACCACCAACAAATCACCCATCAGGTGTACTCTCATTATATGGCCATTTAGCATCAGAAGAACTATTACACCCTATAATTGCAATGCATCCACATAATTCTTTACCTTTTAATTTAAATGCGTATTTCTCGCCACTTCGTTATGATTTTCCTGCGGATCTAAGCGTTGTTAACTTTCGAGTATTTCCTATCCCAGAAGGAGCTGGTAAAGGTATTGGAATGGTTTTACATCAAGCAGCTTTAGACATGTGTTGGAATGATAATTCTTATTTGCGTTATTTTAATGTTTCCGAATCCATAGAAGTTGATTTAACAAAGTTTCTTAATTATATAGATGATTGGGTTATTAGTAAAGCTCCACTTACATTCCATAATGTAGGACCATCGTTGAAATCGCCTATTGTTAATTTATGTCCACACCAAATATTACCAATCTTATTTCACAAGACACAATCTTAAACGTAGAATTTAATGATCACTTAGACTCATTGAAAAGAATTAAGATTTCTGCTCATTGTTCCACTATCAACGGCCTTACTCAAAATGATATAATCCAATTGATCAGATGCTGGTGGACTGGTTTTATCCATCTTGTAGCTGTAACAATATCGGTTGGAAAAAATGATTTACAATTACAATTTAGTGGATACTGTTATTTTTATATGCTTTTAATTCCGTATTGTTATGAAATTTTTCATACATACAAAAACTATAACTTGTATAAGGCACATATATAAATCCTCTTTTACATAAGATAGTTTTTCTTACTGTGATCTACTTTTTATCAAGAAAGATATTTAATTATGATATTCAACAGAAAAAAATATAAAATATTTTTTGTAATTTTGTTCATTACCGTAGATATTTAATTGATATTATTATTGATTATCATTATTATTATTATTATTATTATTCATATTGTTATAAATATGAATACAAAAATACAGAAACATATTCTTGCAGTTATACTGAAAAATAAAATGTGGGTTTTTATAAAATATTACATCTCCATGCTAGTCGTACTATTACTTTAGAAAATGTAATTTTATACATCTGTATGTATGTACATTCTAAATATTAAAAATTCTGTAATAAAGTTAAAGGTGTAAAAATCTATTTTCCTTATAATAATTTTCTGTTGTATAGTTATTAGTTTTTATATCTCAATAAAATTATATCTATATATTTATAAATTATATCTTACTTACCCAAGGGAATAGAAAAACTGCATAGCTGATGGGTTAAGTTTAAGTACAGTCAGAACTACTTTACGCATCTTGTTTTCTGATGCCATAGCTTCAAGAGCAGACATCATAAAATGGCCAAGTCCTTTTCGTCGTACTGTGGATTCCAACTGCATTTCATAACTGAAAAACAATTATAAAAAAAAATTATAAAATAAAACTTGTCATCTTCTGTAAATTATAAATATATGTATAAGATCTACATACCAATACAGTACTTCTTCCCTATAATCTATATCAAAACGAAAATGGGAAAACCCAACAAATTTCTCATTGGAAGTTGCTACTAAATACCAAGCTGTTGGCTCTGTTAATTGTTTTTGTTTGGCGACTGAATCCCAACCCCAATCACTCTGTTCATACAGAGATTTCATATTACGTTCCATAATATCAAAAATCCAAAGAATACATTTAGGTTGTGCATCTATGGCTTTCATGCAAGAGAGTTCAATAGTTTGATTATCCTTTGTCATATATTTATGAAAGAAATTTAAGGGCTCTAAGGGATTTTTCACAGAGTTTGCTTTATCAACTAAGCTTTTAGCAATAGCTTCTTTTTCAGCCAGAAGTTGACGTCTTGTTTTCCTTTTCTGTAAAAAAAAAATAACCTAATAAATAATTGTGTATACATGTCGTGTATAATGTTTTTAAGATTAAAACAAAATTGATAGTAAAGTAGATATTATATTCAATATTATTATGATAGATTAATATTCCAATAATAAATTATTTTACTACTTTACATCGTTAAACAATAATAAAAATGTTTTATAAGATAGTTACCTTCATGATAATTATATTTCCCGCGTATATTGAGTAATATGATTTTAGGCTATATTCTTTCTTGTAACAATTATGATATGAAATTAACCAATTCAGTTTATATAAGGTGAAAGTATTGAAATTATTCTATAATTTCAATGTACTATATAAATAATATATCATTTATATAAATAGTAAATCTTAAATTACGATCTTTTAACGGGAATTGATGTTTTTACTTTTTTATAAAAAGTTAAATATATTGTATTTAATAAGTATTATATATATAATAAAATGAATTATAGAACAGTCTCTTGGGAAGATTGACACATATAGTGCTTTGTTACAGTAACAGCTTGTACGATTCGACAGTACCAAAAGCCTATGTGTTTGATTAAATCAACTTATTGAAAGAATTGGTTGTGTGGTATAGCGTGCAAGACAACATTGTGTATCATTATATGATCAAGTGCCGTGCATGTGTAATGCTTTTGTATTAGTTCCAAAAAATATTTAGCAAGAAGAAAGCACTACGAATTTATTGATAAAATATCTTTATATGTATACATATATATAGTTATATATCTCAAATGATCATATACATCATTTATAAAAATACGGATTTTGACATCTCAGATTAATTGAAAGCAGTTTTAACTGGTTGGCAACAAATGCATATTGTATCTTGTTGTTAGTATCTAAAAAAATATCTATATTATAATATTTAGTATAAATTCATGATTATATATTTCATTTATTTCTCAAATTACTATGGTTAAGTAATTTATTCATCTATCATATATACATTGTTTTCTTTGTATTATTATTTCAATAATAACTAAATGTAATAAAATTTGATAAATATTGTCGCCCTTTTTAATTCTTTATGTTTATACTGATATATTTTTCACAATGAACAATATGTATTTCCAATAATTATTATTATTATTTTTTATTTCAGATATTGCAGTTGAATATTGAGGAATGGCTGAAAATACTACTGCATCAAATGCAGAGGAAAAAGCTATTTCCTCAGCTATGACACAATGTTATGAGAATTATATCATAGTTGATGTTGGTGCCAATCTTACTAATAAAAAATATAGCAGAGATTTAGATAGCGTAATTCAAAGAGCAAAGGATGCAGGGGTACAAAAGATTATGGTAACAGGTGCAAGTATTCGTTCTAGTAAAGAGGCACTAAGATTAACTAGGATATATCCTGGTACTCTTTATTCTACTGCTGGTGTGCACCCTCATGATGCAAAATCATGGGAAAATCCTGATACTTTGCAAGAACTTGAAAGCATAGCTAATAATCCTGAATGTGTAGCAGTAGGAGAATGTGGCTTAGATTATAGTCGTGATTTTTCTGATCCTGAAACACAACGTGCTGTATTTCATAAACAAGTAGAACTTGCATGTCAATTAACTAAGCCACTTGTAATACATGAAAGAGGTGCTCAGACAGATGTTCTAGAAGTTCTGAATCACTATAAAAATTGTTTACCACCAGTTTTAATCCATTCATTTATCGGAACTGCGAAGGAAGCACAAATTTATTTAGACCATGGTTTTTATCTAGGAATTACAGGATATTTATGCAAAGACAAATCTGATAGTGGAATAAGACAACTGTTGGAAAAAAGACTTGCACCTCTAGACAGAATATTAGTAGAAACGGATGCTCCATTCATGTATCCTAATACTAGAGCCAGCAAATTACCTGTACATGTTAAAGAAGCTCTAACTGAACGATCCATGACATTTCTTCATCGTTACTGTACTTTTCAACGTAATGAACCATGTGCCTTACCAGCAATAGTAGAAATGGTAGCAGCATTTATGCAAATTGCTCCAGAAGAGGTTGCCTTAGCTACTGCTTTCAATGCTTTGAAATTATTTGGTCTAAATCAGTGATATTAATAATTGTTTTTTATTCAGAAAATGGTGCTACTGGGTGCTATTTTACATTTTAATTATTCTGTTATCAATATATTGTCTATGTTTAAAAGCATTACTTGTGTGTTTATCAAAATATGTCTTTCATAATAACAATACCAACTTACATTTATATAACTTATCGACAATTATAGGAGAGAAATATGTCATGAAATACATTATTTATACATTAATAACTATTATCTTCGATATATATGTTACTTATATTTACATTATTCCTATGCAAAAATATTCATCTATACAAAAGTTCATCAATACATTAAAATTAGTAGTATATAAATTATTTGATTTATAATACAAATTTTGTAGAAATATATTATGAAATATATGATTCTGAAATTATACATTTTAATTGTTGATGTTATAAATATTTTCATATAAATAAATTGTTATATAAATGAAGAGTTCATTGTAAATATTTCTTTAAACTTTTGGAAAGTCCTAGTTTTAATAATATTAACATCTTTGAATAGGTCATTTGAATATTTCCACTTTTAGTGATGATAGAAAAAAATATGTCACATCAAACTTGCATGGTGTTGAGAGACACATAACTTGATGTATTTAAATAGTTCTTTGATAGGTAACCCGTAAAGGCCATATGAAGGTCAAATTCGTTTTTTTTTTTTAGTGGAACTATATGCTTTTTTACGTGCCATCTAGCAGAGTGTTTTAAGATGCGCACAATGATGGCGCACTATAATTTGAGGTCATTAAAGATCAATTGCAAGAGAAAATAATTTATTTTATGTAATGGTGATTTTTTACTGTACCAGTACACTGCTTAAACTACTAGTTTAAATGTTAAAAATAGTGATCTTGACCATCGATGCTCATGTTAATACATCCTTTTTCTGGTTATTGATATTTGCTGCTTTTGCTGCTGTACATTTGCTGCTTTAAGTTTCCCCATAAATAAAAATTCGCGATTAATCCGGACGAAGTTCGATATGCCGTGATTGATTTCTCGCAACGCTTTAGACGCATCAATGATCAAGGTCACCACTTTAAGTATTTAAAGTAACAGTGTACTGGTACATTAATAAATTACCATTACATAAAGTAAATTATTCAACCGTTGTCATAAAGTAAATTATTTTCTCATGCAATTGATTTTAGATGACTCTGATTTTGTCTGGTCATTGTATGTATCTTAAAACACTCTACTGGGTGGCATGTAAAAAAGATATCATTCCATTCAAAAAAACTACTTATCAAAGATCTACCATGCAAGTTTGGTCAAACATACTTTTTTCTATCATCATATTCAAGCAGCCTGTTTTAGGTACTGTTGCGTATTATCGACTAAAGAGCAACCGGTCAGGTCAAACCGATCGGTCGATATCGCGTACCTCGAATGACTTAACGTTCAAGGTGGAGGAGATGAAATAACTCGAGTGTTAGAGGTGGACGGCACTTTATTTTTATTCGTTGTATCACTTAACCGCACTAAGTTGGGACTTTGTCGTCCTGTGTATGTAGTCTTCGTTGCTTGTATGTGAAATGAAGTGAGGACTCTGTCGTCCTATGTCTGTATTCTCCGATGGTTGAAGCTGAACTCCGTTTCCCAGTTCCTGATTCTTTCCTCCCGCCGTTGTATCCCTTCTCTCCCCCGTGCTCTTCCAGCTGGTCCTTTCCTGGGTTTTTCCTGGCCTCGAGTCATTACGTTTACTCCCCTGAGAGGACCGGTAATTCGGAATTTCCTAATGAGGGAAATGGGCCTGTCCGTGCCATAAACGGACGGCCAACTAAAATTCCGAACAGGTACCTCACCCTGTGTATTAAAATATGTTAAATATATTATTAAAACAAATATATTTATCTTAATCTTATAACAAAAATACCATAATACATGGAGTATGAAAAATGATTTTGTTTCTTATTTTCACAATTTTTTATATTTATTAAATTATATTTATTTTTTATACACAATTTATGAACTATTATCATTTTGAATTGTACTGTTTCAATTGTATGGCTTTCTGAAGATGTAACACTTTTTCTTTATCAGAGAACTTGTTCCAGAGGTATGGATTTATAACAAAGGAGTGGAAACCTGGTAATGTTTCTATTATTTTTAATTGTATCTTCACTGTAGATATTAAATTTCCTTCATTAATAGAATATGCCTCTATTGGGAAAGCGAAAAAGAGAATCCTGTAAATTAAAATAAACATTATTTTTGGATTAATGGATAATTATTAAACTACTTCAAAATTATTTCTTACTTGCTACATTCTGTTAGCGATGCTAGTTCTTCAACAAATGTAATATTATCATAATTATTAGTATTCATAAAAGAGCCATCTGGTTGTATGACGACAATGTAATCTAAAATAATAAAAATCAAAGATTTGAAGCTGCAAATCATTGCTGTTAATGTTTGGTTATGATTATTCACAAATATGTTTACCAACAAATTCACCAAATTTTGTTCTTAAACCACTTTTTATGTATTCAGTACCTCCAACAGCTTTTTTTAGACTATCTATTAAATAAGGTATTTCACTACTGTCACGTTCAATTTTAACTTGATTTAATTTGCTTTCATCTGGCACAAACCCATTATATTCAGGATAAAGCTGTTTTACACACCAATATAATTTTAACACAGATGATGCAATATCTTTTACAGAAATAAATGAATTTTGTTCACAGAGAGAATTATATAATATGAAAGACTTTTCTATTAATTCCGGACAATAAAAATTTAGTGAAACTAAATGGAAAGCAGTAGACACTGTGTTAGGTACTGAAGAATCTATAGTGACAATAAGATTTTGTAATTTTCTGCCTACAGTTTCCCAATTATCTGGTATATAATCAGCAATAATATAACCTTTGATAAATGTATGTATATCGATAGAATGTCTTTCTAAAATATCTGGATTTTTAAGACATTTTTTCACTAGACAATTTAACAAAGGAATATTACAAAAGCGTATATCATTTAAATGCCGTAAGATAATTAAGTTTTCTTCGAAAGTACTATTCTTAATTAACACAGTAGAACATAATTTATTTATTAATTCTTTGTCATAGAACTCCTTTTCTCTAGAAAAAAAAAATTACAAATAATATAAATATTTGTATGATATAAATAATTTTAATTATATAACACTTACGAATTTAGAACTTTTTTAGAAATGCAATGAAGTAAATGCTCAATTTCTTTGATATTTAATGCATTACATTTAATTGATATCATATATTGTATATAATCCAGAAGTCGTGACGAAGGTAGACACAACTTTGGTAAACTATATATTGCATTAAAAACTGGAATTACATTGTTTAAATTTATTCTGTTTATATTTTTCAGTAAAATTCGTAGAATATGCCTTTTTACAGTTAAATTATTTATCACAGAACAGAAGTTAAGGACTTGAAATAAATTAGTACTATCTGAATTAAGTTCAATTTGAGCTTGCTGTGTAAACACATAAGGTAATGCACAAAGTAAAGATTCAGACAGAAATGATTTTTTCATATTGTATAATATACTATGTAGAATCATTATCTGTCCAACTGTGAAATTATTCAAGGAAACACGTATCATTTGAAGCAATGTTTGAATTAATACACTGTCAGCCGAAACATTAAAAAATAGTAAGCATCGTAAAATGCGTATAGTATCATATCTGCTTAAAGATCTAACATCTTTGAGTATCACTTCACAAATATTTTGAAATCCTTTGGAATTTGTGAAGTCCGTCTGATCTAATTTTATATTTCCATTGAACTTTTGATATAAAATACCTATAGTTCTAACAGCAGTTTTTGTATTCATGTTTTTAACATTTTCTCCAATATATTTCATAATGTCTTCATTGTCCAAAATCTCATTATTTGTTATTGAATTTCCAACAATTGAAACATCTATAAAACATGATTTGTATACATGATATATAAAGATTGTAAAAAGAGATTTCATTACCGTGGCTTGATATTCTACTAAAATTTGATAAAATAGTCCATTTATGGAATATCATTGAATCTTTCACTAATGTTCTAATAATCTTATTCATTGTATATACTCTTTTCATTCATTACAAGAAAATCACCTAAAAATATTAACCATTAATTTAAAGTACCGTAGAAACATACAAGTGTAGCATAAATCATATAATCTGAAGCAGGATCATATAAACATGTCACAACACCTGCCAGGAAAATCTTCTCGAAGATTGAGTTGTGTTTAGTCCACGATTATATGAACAAATCTCAACATTCATTAGGGAAAATCGTTTAAAAATCGAGTTGTGTCTAGTTATGAAAAATCAACATGAAAGGTTAACATTCTTCAAAGGTTTGCATTCTTGCGAGACAGACAGTATCTGTAATTGTATCTTATTTATCTAAGCATTCTAGCATGTCATGCATGCGTAAAATGAGAACCCCCTTATCTTCCATGTTGATTTTTCACGATTCAATTTTTGAACGGTTTTCCCTAGCAAGTGTTGATACCTGTTTATATGATCATGATACAGCCTCATACAAACTAACTTTCGGTGAAGTTCAGTCCAATGCTCATCTGTGCGGATCACAGTCATATAATGTTTATTTAATATAAATTATATAATTTAATGTCATATAATATTTATTTATATGATTGGTGCGGACCAATCAGATGATGAATAGGAGCAATATGGCGTCAAAGTAGCATGTAAAATGCCTTAAAAATGCTCAGTTTGACAACTTAATCATAACCTTTGGATTATTAGAGTCTTCGCTGTAAAACTTGTTTTTTGGGATTCTATACATCAAAAATTATAAGCTTGCGAAAGAAAAGTCAATAATTTTTGAACCTCTAAAGTAAAGTTTAATAGTATTGTCAATATGTGACGTATAACTGAAATACTTTGTGCACTGTGGTTATTTTTTATATTAAGTAAATTTTAAAAACATGTCAAGAGAAACAAGGACATTGGAGATAAATAAATACATTTTATCAAAATTATGGTATACGTCTCTTATTATTTACCGGAGAAATAATAACAAATCTTTTTTTTCACAATGTAACAATGATATTGAAGATTTTATCGAATCAAAAACTCTGATTACAAATTTAATGTAAGTATATATAATGAAATTTTATATATTAAAAATGTTTTATTTATCATATACAATATATGTATATACGTAAAACTAAATATTTTACTACTACTACTACTAAAATATTTTTTTAAACCATTTAAAATAAATAATAACTTTTGTATTATATACTTTTACAGTCATTCTCAGAATGAAAATCAATATCAATGGATAAGTTATATATTATTGCATAAACTTCTCAACAATATAGCTTTAGATACTAAATATGTAGAAAAACCACAAAGTTATGTTCAAATGATATATGCTTTGCAATTGTACAAAAATTTAACAATATATTTACAACAGGTATTTTAAAACTGAATTAATTTATACAAATTCATTTATATATTTTATTTCAATTATATTCATAATTTATTTTACATTATGCATTTTACAGGAATTACTAGCATTCTATAAAAATAGTTTAGAACAAAGAAGTTCAGAAGATTTTGAGAAAATACAGAATGGATATTTTATACTTTTGAAAAAAAATGTTTGTGATAATCCATTTATTACATGTTGGATTCTTAACGAATTATTGTTAATTTATCCTAAGTCATCAGTTAATATTATTTATAATTTACAAAATTTTTATTTTTTGCTGATAAAAGAATTGATGGAATTTGAATTATCTAAACAGAAATCAGACAATGACAATTATTTTGGATGTATATTATGTATTATTTCAAAAATGAATATTGTTGAATTTAATGATCCTACATTGTCAAAATGGCTTTTTCCTATGATGTTGAAAACTAAAAATATTCAAGATATTGAATTTGCATTGTATTCAAGAACAGATCATCACTTTTTAAAAAAATGGTATACTTTTCTTAGTGAATTTTATATACATTCTAAACCTAATAACAATTTGAATCATGTATTGAAAATTCAGAAAATATTATTTCATTTTCCTCCTGCTTCTGTTCCTACTCTAAATAAGAATAATCTTATAGAAAGAATAAGTAATAATAAATTACATTGGATCATAGACATTTTGGTAAGTATCAGGATATAAATTACTATATAAGAGATTATAAAATATTTGTATGTAATATTAATATTTTTTTAGGACATGTGTTATATTTTAATGATAAATGGACGATATAATGATGTTTCATTAATACTATCCTGTACATTATTAAAAGCATTTTGGCCAGTTTTGTTATTTAAAGTTTTGCATGAGTATTCGCAAGAAGAAATATTTTTAAATAATGCTAAGAAAGATTATGATTTCATATGTAATTCAATTGAATTTTTAATACCTAAATGTAATTTTGATGTATTATGTGATCCAACATTGAATGAATTACAAAATGTACTGTGGAAAAATGTAAAAATTTTGAAATATATCCTAAACTGCAGAAGAGAAGATGTTAAAACAAATAACATATATCATGATGAGATAACAGAGACAACTGACTTTCAGCAAAAGCTTTCTATACAGCAGATATTCAATCTTTTACAACATTTTGATAGTCTTTTAGTATTAAAAATGACAACAGATATTTATGAACAAAACTATGAAAAAGTGAAATATTTATTAAAAGATGTTTGCGAATCTGAAAATGTTTTCATAGCATATTGTAGCATTTTAAGTGCTTTGAAAGGTGTCTTATTGTGTAATAGTTATGATGCAAAGCAATCTATTATATCAAAGTACTTTTTTGATATGGATCATTATATAAAAATCTTATTTCCGCTTAATCTACGAATACAAGTAATAGAGAATATATTTTGTTTACTTTTCTTGCGATATGAAGATTTTGGTCATACACAAAAAAATTGTGACAAAAGCTATATAAATAAATCCCATGAGCAATTAAAATTCGAAAGTAAGTGGATGAAACAACATCTAGAAGGTTTTATTTGTAACAAATATGCTGTGAGAGATATATTATTCCACTTAGAGAATATTATCTCGATAACAGAAACTGCATGTACAGAAGAATCTATAGAAGAAAAAGAACAAATTCAAAACAATATTGCTTCTATCAATGCAGCAATAACAAATGCTAAATGGAGATTTGAACTTTATACAACTTCGGAATTTACTAAAAATATTAATATGAAATATGAAAATAAAAGTTACTTATCTAAATTTAAACCTAAATCTTTATTAGGTGGAAAGTTACCTTCCGATTGTTCCAAAGAAAAGATATTTTTTTATCAAGAAGGTAATATTTCAGATGAAACAGATACAAGATCTAGTAATAGTTCTGAATCAGAACTAGTACATAATATTAAATGGCGAAAACGTTCTAATAGTTTAGTATTAACAACAGATGATATAACAACTAAAGACATCATCCATAAATCATTATTTGTGAACTTTATGCTAGCAACAAAAGAAAGCTTAATTATTAGATGTTTATGGAAAAATGATTATGCAAAAGCACAAGATATTATAGAGGTAACTTTATTAATATAATTTATTTATATGTTTTTTATTGCAGTTTCTAATTTTTTATACATGTCTTCTTCAAACTCAGTAGGCTTGTATTTAGTCGGTCCTTTTTCTTCTTCTTCTTCTTTTCTTTGAATTTGTCTGAATATACCAGGAGGATTACTTGCACAATATTGCTTTGCAAATAATATTCTTTTTTTTGGAAAACAAAATTTAAAATGGAAACACCAGCAGCACCATCCTATAGAACAATGCACTGGCATGTATTTAAAGCTATTCTTATTTTATGAAATCTTTAATAATATAATTTACCTCTATGGCACCAACAAGGAACTGCAACACATACATAAATCAAAAACCAAACTTTAATAGTTAGACCTATTTTGCGTAATGTTCTTTTAACAACACGTTTATCTTTTTGTTGTTCATAATTGTACATTAAACAATTTAGTGGTTTAATATGAAATATTCCAGTTAGGTTTGTACAATTTTTGAAATCAACTAATTTTTGTAATATCTCTTTAGGATGTTCTTCTAGTTTTCCCTCATCAGTAAAGTTCAAAGTTTTGTTAGAATTTATATATTTTTCAATTTGTCCTTCATATTCTTTTTTGAACTGATCATAGTCATAGGCTTCTTCTCCTGGTTCTGTACTATCAGCATATCTAGGATCTTCTTCAAATATGTTTGCAGAAATTGATCTTTTATTCTTATTGATATTAGCAGCAACATTAGTTATCTTTGAAAAAGAAGAATTATTTTGCAAATTTTGAATTCCTGTCTTTTATAATCTGAAAGTAGATATTAATAAAGCTACATTCTTATCATTATCTAATGATAAACTAGTAGTAATCACTTTATCAAGATTTTCCTTAAAACCAGCAATAAATGGTGCATCATCTTCCCCTATATTAGAGTTCTCCCATATTTTTGATTTTAAATGGAAATACATATTTGTATGCTGTATTTTATTTATGGTTTCATGTTTGTTGTAACTGTCTACATATGAATGTAGTGGTCTGTATCTATTTTCATCTTCTATATAAAAGTTTAAATTTCTTAATTCTTTAGGCTGTATCATTTCATTTTCACTTTGTTCATCATAATCTTTATTATCAGAGGCAATCTCAAATACTTTTTTATCTCGTAAATTGATCTGCATAGAAAAAGATTAGTAAAAAAGATTGTAATAATAGCAATTAATAAAGTATTAATACTTAACTTTATGCAATGGTAATGATAAAACAGAAACATTCAGTAACAACCATATAGAAAATACGTTTCGAAATAACATATTTAATTAATGCCTATATTAATATGTTCTGATTTTTAAGACATGCAATATGAAGAATACCCAGCTAACTGGGGAAGTGCAGTTTTCCAAAGCATTACGTACACTTAGGGAAAATGTATGTAAACAAGCAAATACATTGAAAAATAATGATCAATCTCCAGAGAACTCACAATTTTCTACACTAGAGGTACACAGTAACAATTAATTAATATAATCTATAAGAATAATAATTAATAGTAATTAATCTTACAATAATATTTTTGTAGAATATAAGGCTAGTTACACAAGAGGGTATAAAATCCTCTAGACAAACTAGTCAATTTGAAACTTTTTTGGTATCTCAAGAAATGAATTTGCGATTATTATCTATGGAAATTCTTACCAATAATGAAATATTAGCAATATGTGCGTTAGATTTGGCTTTAACAATGAGTCAAACTTACCCAATTTCACAGAATCTTTGTGAAATTGCAGTGAAATACTTAAAATTGTGTAAAACATTTGATAATACTGAATATGTATACTTCTTTCATAAATTTTGTCAATTGTTATATGAAAAGAAAGATGTGATTTCTGTAGAAGATATACTCTGTGATGCAAGAATTGCATTATGCATAAAGGAATGTAAAGAAAAGGAAAACTTTTGGACTGATATTATGATTAATCATCATGAATTTAAAGAATCGCAGACTGATAAAGATACAATTAATCAAATATTAAAAGATAGTAATTATTTGCCTGGTTTAAAAATACTTAGCAAAATAGTAACAGTTGCTTGCGGATCTCGAAAATATATGCAAAATATGTGCTCTCACTTACAACTTTTACATTCAATTATTCCAACTGAACATACAATATCTACAGTTTCTGATTTATTAAAAATTCCATTACATTATTATTTTGGTTACCAAATATTTGAACTTAAAATTGAACCACAAAAACTTGAAGCAATTGCGCATGATTTACAAGTTAATTTGTCGTATAGTATCCTTACAAATACTTGCCCTAAACTTTCTTATCGAGAAGATACAAGTTATACTATTATTAGTAAGGAAAATGGATGTATTGTTTTGAACAAAGCTTCATCTAAGTCGGTGTGTATAAAAAATTTTTAGAGAATTGTATAACAAATTTAAATAACCAAATAATAATAATATCTTAATTTATAGGATTTAAATTACAAGCTCCAAAGACCAAATCAATGTGTTTCAGAGATATTAACAGAAATGTTGCAAATTTTGCATAATTTAAACGTGAATCAATTCCGTTTGGATCCTGATGTTTGTAAAACTATTTTAAACTATTCTGAAATTCAAACTGTATTAAAGAAAACGTCTCGTCTTGCAAGTTTAGATTTGAGTGAATTATCTGTGGGTAATGAAACATTAGCATTTCTTTTGAATACATGGAATCTGATGTTTCTACATACTGCTTTAACTATTTGGGGAAATCGTCCTCCTTTTAACAACCTACAGCATGCAATTTCATTAATGTCAGTTGGTTATTTAATTGGTGATTTGGGTTTAGTAACAATTGCTGCACTTAGATCAAAGTTATTAAATAACATAATGTTAGATAATAAATTTTTTATACAAATTGAAGAACTTAATGAACCAGCTTGGCAAGATTTGGACATTACCCATGATCCAAGGGTAATTTTTGTAATGGCTAATGAATTTTTAGGGTCACCTCGTATACAAGTAAGCTATTTTTTTCTGTATGACTTATTAAAAATACTTATATGTTTATACAGTTTTTTATTGATGTTTATATTTTTAGGTCTATAACTCAGACTCATTGGATGAAGATTTAACTAATGCTCTTCATGAATATCTAAATTATTACTCATGTGAGAAGTCTACTCAAAGTATAAAAAAACAAAAGATAATGTTACTTCCAAAAATTGTAGAACAATATCAAACTTTCATTTCTCAGAATTCGAAAAATGATTTACAGATAAGTAATAACAGTAACAAATTATTTTCAATAAATGATTATTTTAAATCTTTTAATGAAGATATAGTTATACAGTATATGCCACTTTCCTACTCATACAATGTAATATTGAAATATTCAAATTATTCCAATTCATGTAATCATAAACAAATTAATCAGTATAACACTACCTGGAAAAATCATAATATAAGACCAAGTTTATTACAATACTTAGAAGGCCAATATTGGATCGTTTCGTATCTTTTACAAAGGATAAATAATGAAAATCCTACTATTTTAAGAAACAGTTGTGATAACTTGAAACGCACTGCATGTCTTGAAAATCTTTTAACGTCACATTGGACGAAGGAATTGAAATTATTATTTGAAAATAATCAAACTCTTGCAACCATATCCGAGGCGATATCAATACAAAAGTTGTGGTCTCATTTTGAACTTATGTTAAAGGAAGATGAATTGGATGCTTGTTTGAGACTTATAAATGCTTTACCAACTCATATTGCTTTAAGCAGTGAATTGCAATGTTTCCGAGATAAAATTCTCAGTCACATAATTTCGAAAAAAAAAGATACATTCAACACAGTGATATTGCAATATTTATATCAAATTAAAGATATATATATATTAAGCCAGACAGTATTGTATAATGTTAACAAATGGCATATAAATATTTGTGAAAATGCATTACTTCATACAGTATATCATGTAGATAACTACAAATTACCTATACATTGTAAGTTACAATTGAATGAAATCTTGCACAGAGTGCTAATTTTTCATAAAATGCTTCCATATTGTATAATTAAATCCAACGAAATTTCGTATAATATTGCTTATTGTACAGAAAAAGTTGACCCATTACAAATTATCAAATCACTAATCAATGCAGATAAATTTGAATTGTGTTTGGAATGGATGGAATGTCAAGCATTTTCTTTAGAAATACATCCTTCTATAACGCAAGATTTTTTAATTGGTTTTTTAAAAAATGAATCTCAAAATTTTAAACAAACTTTAAAGGTATATTAAAAGATACTCTAAAATTAATATTATAAATAATAATTTTCAGCTTTTAATAAAGTATATTGTTCTTTCTAGTTTTTTCAGGCATTACCTTTGGATCAGTCAATTAAACTTTGCAAGATTGTCTTAAAAAAATTAGAGTCTATTGACTCATTAAGATTTATTTGCAATTATTTATTACAGTATTGTAAAGCAACGGAAACTATAAAATATAGACGAACTCTACTAGGAATTGACATTTTAAGTATGTTAAATGTTCAAGAGAGACCAATATATATTCATCTTATCAAGGAACCGTTATTAATGTTAGAACAATTGCTGATGAATTGTAAACTTGAAAGTATTCAAAGGATATTAAGTAGAATTCAAAACAAATTAAATCAAACGGATATCCCAAGAAGTAGCTTTGACAAAATTATAAGATTCTATGCTCAAAAGTCATTGGATTGCCGTGTATCTCTACAATGTGATTCTATTGAAAACAAGCCAAAAAATGTACAACATTCTGCTTCAGAAATAGAAAACATTGAGTTTGTTATGCCTATAGTAGTTCCTACCAAAGAAGAATGGATACCTAATGATAAGGTATTTAAAATCACATGCATTTCTTTTTTAACATTACTACCTTATTAGTTTGTAACATTTGAGATTGTTCTAAATGTTTTTTGTTTAATAGGCCGGGAAATGTAGTTGCTGCAAAAGTGTTATATTTTCAATGTTTAATAGACGACATCATTGTCGTAGATGTGGCCGGGTTATTTGTGCAACATGTTCTCAACATCGCATGCAAGTATCTGGTTATCCACCCTCTGTACTTGTTCGCGTATGCAACGACTGTAAACGACAGACCGCATTACAAATGCACACTTTTCAAGGAACAGAGTCCACTCCAAGTAGTGAAATATTTGATTATTGGCGATTAACAAGAGACCAGAAACACAATGATACTATCAGGGAAGAATTTTCATTTGAATATGCCCCAAACATTTCTTTATGTTTAGCTATTCTGAATTTGCATTCTGAACATCAAACATATGCTAGGTAATAATAACTTTTAAATATTATTTCATTTATTTCATAAGGCTTTCATGTAAGGATATGTAACAAAATGGATATTTATAGTTTTCTATTAGATTGTTGTGACGAAATGAAACGTCTTCTACAACCTGTTAATGGTGGTAGAGTAAATCCTGAAGTTGATCACACAGTTATTATTAAAATGATACGTTCCTTGTTAGTAGCTGCAAAAGTTAAATGTGCCAAGCTTGGTCTTAATATGGGACTAGCTCATTGTGATCGTTTTCTATCGCAAGTAGATCTTATTGCAAGTCTTATTCAATTTGATTGTTTACATTTAATACCTTCTGATAGTCTACATGATCACACCCTAAGAAAGTTGAGAGATCTTTTAATTAAAAAAGAACAGTGGGCTCTTGCTTTAGATGTAAGCACTAAAGCAGGTTTAGAATGTTTAGATACACAAGGAGTTTGGGCAACTTGGGGTAAAGCATGTTTAAAAATGGGATATTTTAATCAAGCACGAGACAAATTTTCCCACTGTCTTGATAAAGTACAGCCTGAGAATCTTGACGATTGGGTAATTTTGTCATATCCAGAAGAATCAGAAATTTTGAGCAAAAATGGAACTCAGAAGCTAATAAATGAAACTAATAAAAACAAAGAAATTAAAGTGGATGAATTAAGCACAAAGAAGATAGAATTTTCAAAAAATCGTCCATTAAAAGATCCGCCATTACTTATAGAAATCCTACAAATATTGGATAATTTAAGCATATACAAGCAATATGTACAGCATCCTCATCAATACAAGTTCAATACCTCGCAAGAAATGTTAAATAATTTTGGAAGCTTTAAAATCGTTAATCAAAGACAACTTGATATTAAAAACACATCTGTAACGGTACAAAATATTTGTTATCATGAAAGCATTTATTATTTATTAACTTATGGAAGTTATAACTCAATTTTAGAGTTCTTTTTAAAACACGAGAAATTTGATAAATGTCTTATTTTTACTTTAGAAAACAATTTGGAACCCGATTTATTTTTCAATGCAATTTACTTATATTGTTTAAGAAATGGAAGTATTGACAAACTTCATGAAGCAATGTTGAACAAGGATTCAAATTTATTAATTTGGAAGAAATATTTAATATATATTTGTCATAGTTTAGAAAAAAGACAATACTTGAATATTTTATATCATTTGCAACTTTTTATGAAAGATTTTATACGTGCTGCAATGACTTGTATCCGCTTTTATCTTAACGATGTAAGCAACTATTCAGATTTAAATGCTAAAATTAATTTCTTATTCGACGCCCAAAAACATTTGGAATCTGAGTTGCAAATTAAAATTTTAAGTCGTAAAAGAAAACGAAGTACGAGCTCCATGCATAGCAATCAAGGAATTCTAACAATGGAAATGGAACCATCAGAGATAGATAAACATATAAATTCAATTTCCAGACAAATGGAAATTACAAAGTTTCTAGCAAATTGTGAAAAAGAGGGAAGAGGTCCTATTCGCTTTTTAAGCATGTTCCCAAAAAAAGACTCTAATAATTCTTCTAATCTAGAAATACCAACATTATTTGGTGATCAACAACAAAAAATTGACTTGGCTGTTTTAGCCATTCTTTGTGGACGGAATATTGAAGAAGGATTTGGAATAGCATTTAGAATAATCCAAGGTCTCTTTTTGATTTATATATAGTCTAAATACTTTGCAACTTTACTTTTTTATCTAAGTGATGTTATTATTTTAGATTACAATTTACCACAGCAAAAAGTGTATTCTCTAACTGGACACATTTTAGGAATGAAGAACAATATTTCCGCAATAGAACAATTAATTAAATGTTGTCATACGTCTGGGATTGCAAATTCATATATTATATCAGATTATGTACTGACTCACTGTGTGAAGTTGTTATTAACTCATCAACATGGTGAAACTAACTCACTTTTAAAAAATGATATTTATAATCTTATTAAATTAATAACTGACATAGAACTTAAAGTAAGACCAAAAATTGCATACACAAATGGATTTCCGATCTTTTGCAACAAAGTTTATTCATTCTTCTGTTTTCAGATAAATGCATATATCGAATGTAAGCAATTAAAAGCAGCCTATCTATTAGCTGTGAAACATTCAAGAGCACAAGATATAAGAAAAATTTTAAAGGAATCAGATAGGCTTGGTCGAAATGCTATTAAAGCAATATGTATAAAATGGCTTCAGCAAGAACCAAAATTATAATTTTAGGGTAATCTATAAGAGCGAGTAAACGTGCAATATTTCTCCATTTCGCTTTTTTATTAAAATAAGATATTTTATGTATCTTTCCTATTAAATATTTAAAAAGTAAATCTTTTATAAATCCTTTTAAATGATTATTTCTAAGTATTAAATACAAAAGTTGGGAGTCTAAGCACTACATAGATATTTCTAAAATAATATACAATAACATGTATATTTTGAATGATTTTTTCATTTTTTATTTTGCAATTAAGACATAAGATATATATATGTATTTAATTTTCAATAACTTAATCATGATTATATTAAGTAAATGTATAATATAATCGTAAAAGAGAATATAAAGTTAAAAGAATTTATTATTAAATACATTACTAATAATAAATAATATTTGACAAATTGGCATCTCTTATTATAAGGATAAAATATTATACACTTCAAAAATAATACTTTTTATCATTTTTTTCATATATTTTTATAAATTTCTTTTATTATTTGTAAATATTACATTTGTATATTATTATAAAAAAAATTATATGCTTGTAAATAAAGAAAAGAAAAGTATGTTCAGAAAATAGATATTTCAAAATAATTATGGAATGTGTATATGAATCTTAAATTCTATAGTATAAACTATTATAAACCTATTACAAAATATTAAAAATATTTCAATTTATATATAATGCATTCATTATGCATTATACCAAAATGTACATCAAATATAAATATCAAACTGTATTGTACTGTATTTTAATCATAAATATTTTTTCATTTTTTCCTATTCTTAGACATTAATGAAGTATAAATCTCTTCTACAATAATAAAGAAGATTATATGCTCCAAGGTGTTTGTTTATGTTTCCATCCTGCCATATTGTTTTTCATGTTCATCACCCATTAATGTTAATAGCTTTTCATCATATTTTTGTGCAAATACAGCATCAGCATTTTTGATTGATAAAAGCAAATTGTCTTTTTCCTGCCGAGACCAATTAGAACTCCATTCTCGAAAGAGTTTTATACGACATCGAAACAGAGTTGGTTTGTCATATATCTCGTCATTTCCTAAATCTTTCATCTTAGATACCAATTTTTGAACAAGACCCACAGGTCCACATTCTTCGATAAGTATATCCAGAAAGTCATTTCTTTGCATTTCAGACCATTCTTGAAACCATTGTATTATATAGCGTAGTTTTGCTTCATTTGTGAGTAAGGTAGCCATGTTCTACCTGTAATAAAATTCCAATTAATTAACATAATTAAAGATGAAAAAGTTATAACTACTTTGTAACTATCATATATTGTGATAAGTTTACATAATAAAAAAATATATCTTTTTATCACTCTTTATTAACAATGTTTTCTTTAGTTATTCTCAGATTATTGTTCCTAACCATTAAAAGTTTTTATTTGTGAGCACACATAATGTTGTGACGATACATTATAGGATAACGATTAATGCAAAAAATATAACATTTAAATGCTATATAAATTTTACAATATAAAAGAAATCTTACAAAATTATTAGTTCGTTAGTTTAGATTTTTTAGGGCTAACTTCAACTTCGTTTTCGAAATCCGAATCGCTTTCCGACGCTGGTCGATCTAAAACTGACAAGAATAAGACTATTAGTTTCTACAGGCTTTCAACTAAAAAATTTTTATTCTTATTGACTTTTTCCATTTACTTCCTGTATCAATAGAACTGTCTTGTTTCTCAACGAGGCTAGTTAAAAAATCATTGATTTCAATTTGTGTGGCATTCAAACAAGAAATTAAGTGATTCAGATTACTTGCATCTACACTATTATTCTTTTCATAAATACATTTGACGCTTTTATAAATTTGTACATGTATACTGGTATTATTCATTTTGCCGGAATATTTCTAATAATTTTCATTCACGTAAAAACAAATTTTTATAAATACCAAAGACTTGACTCAAGAAAAGTTCAATTTCTACAGATCAAAGGTGTGTTACATTTTATTACATTTCTTTTACTATATAAATTTTTAAAAGGGAGTATTTAATACCGATATAATGAATTAATTACAATATATAGAATTAATTTTCCTATTCTGAAAGCATTCATAAAAATATATAAAGCGTTACAAATTTTTAATAACAGACCATACATTTAATTGTGCAGAGTTAGGGGCATTTCGTCGTTAACATGTAAATTCTCCATTATATTAAGTTTGTTATATCATTGTCGTTGTCGTTTAGACAGACCGAATGATCGAATACTGACAGCATAAACGTGTTACATTACTACATTTGACAAACCTTAAAAACATATGTTGAAATTACCAAAATGGTTCTACTAGAAAATGATACGGTAATTTTTTATCTATAAAACATTATATATATTAGTTCGAAAGGGTTTTATATTAACATTAATTTTAGTTTTTAGTGGAATTAACACGACTTTTCGATAAATCTCGACTTTCTGGTTCTGTAGTACTTACTATTAAAAGATGTAAGTATTTGTATTGTTATTTTATAAAGATAATTGGAAAGTAAAATTTTTATTTGTAAAATGCTGTCCTCTCAGTTAATGGACACAACAAACCAGTGCCAAGAGAAGGCAGGCCTGCGTTACCAACACCAACTGAATTTCTTTGTTTAGTAAGAGCTACATTAAGATCCAAAAAGATTTCTACTGTTGTATGTATTGTTTACTTTATAATGTAATATTTATTATTTTAATTGTCATTACTGAAACCTATCATCATTAATGAAATATATTTTACATTTCAGATACATTCTAAGGACGTAAATAAGTTCCAACAAGCATATTGGAATTTGTTAAAGTCAAATATCAATGGCCTTAAAAAACTAAAAAAGGTTAAATCTGCAAAACCTAAAGTTCATTAATATTGTGACAATTCAGTGTTTGACATTTACTTATTATATATGTTATTAAAATTTTTTGTATAACACAAAACATATTTTCCCTAATGTATAATGCAATACTGCCTAAGAAATAAATCACAATGTAATAATTTACAACATAAAAATACATGTCAATACAAATACATTGTTGAATTTTTGTATGTAAATATACATAAAATATAATTATTGTCAACGCGAGTAAGACTCAATTCTATGATTTCTCGACGTATGCGATTTGTTACCATAGAAAAAAAAAATATTTAAATTCACCAATCATCGATCGACAACGAATAAGTATCACCTCTGGCATCACGATACTAAATTTAAGAAATTATGTCAAGTAGATGATAAGTAGATAAGTCACTAGATATTTTATATATATATATATATATATATATATATATATATTATAGATATTTTATATATATATAAAATTTGTACGTACATTTTATTTAATCGACATTTAATTTAATAATTATTCTACTTTCAATAACGTTAACCGCATCGGGTATTTGATAATTATCTATCTTTAAATATTATGCAGTAATTATTCTCTTTTCATTTTCGTTAAATAAATAATAAATTAATTTCACTTTCAGAGAAATATAATTATATGTTAAAACTACTGTTAACTTGGATTTACGAATAGCTATAAGAAGTATGTTAATTAAAAATATACACTGTGTGCCCCTTGACATAGGCCATTTTGATGTGCGTTTGGGCTTAAAGGGATTATTTCTTCAGGGGCAGATAGAAGTGACTAAGAAGCTTGTAGTGTAAAAGTAATTGAAAGATTGTCAACAATTTCGATTGTATTTTTCTGCTCCTTCTCAATAATTTTTAATCAATATTACTACTGTTAAATTAATGTGAATACAAGTGCTAGAGAAATACTGTAATTTATATATTCAGTTCTTAATCGTGAACTACAATTGCAGAAAAATATTTAATTTACGAATAACGCAAACAGTTGCCTTGTGGTCCAATTATCAAGAATAAAAGTGATGGAAGAAATAATGGGTAGGTATCCGTAGTTCTCCAATGAAAATAATGTACTTCGTATGTTAGTTAGTACGTAGCATATGATACGCGTCATTTCTGTTATAGAAATCGTGAAAGTTGAGGATGCAGTGTTCTTAGAAGATACAGCGCTAGAAAATTTATTTGGTAATTGTAATATATAGTCTATGATGTACAGAAATTTTTAATAGTTACTATAACATTGATGTGTGATTTTTATAGATCCAGAAAACGTACAAGAAACTATTATAATGTCTGCTGAACAAGGAGAATCCACTGACACAACAGGTATACAAAGTAGAGATAATTTTTTACTTTCTGATTTTATATATTTATACATGGCTTTTGTTCATTTCGTAATGGATTTGTTGTTTTCGCGTTACATTCTTTTTTTTTATTTATTATAGCCTTTTTTTTACTATGCTTTTCAGTTATTGCTCATGACGGTCAAATTATACAAATTATAACAGATTATGAATGTGTTACATGTCATCGTATCTTTCAATCACAAGATGTAAGATTTTAACTTTATTTTGACATTATTATTAATAGTAGAAATATTAAAAATTGCTTAATTGTGAAATGTAATTTGCAATATGTTTTGACAAAATTACTTATTTCGATAGATGCTAAAGGAACATTTAGACATATGTAGAGAAGAAGATGATTCCAACATTTTGCAGTTAAGGAGTCTTGAGAATTATGAGTCAGATGATGAAGAGAAAGATAATAATCCAGACTATATTAATAATTCCAATATGGAAGGTATATATTATATAAAATTTTGTCAAACATATTTCGAAGAAAAAATTTTAGATAAGGAAAATGATCATTTCAGATGACAGTTCCAATAATCAAAAAAATTATAATGATAAGCCAATAATTATACCTGTACCTGATACACAATGTCATTGCTGTGCTGAAGATTTAAGCACTGCGCACAGCGGTGGTGAATTTAAATGTCAACACTGTAACCTATCATTTAAAAAGAAATCATCCTTAGAAAGACACATTGTGGTAATTCATTGGCAGTGTGATTCATGTACCTGCAAAGATTGTGGAGAATCATTTCGTGATAAGAAGTCACTAAATAAACATCGTTATACTACTCATGCTGATAAAAAAATTTTCAGGTAACTGTACATTTACTATTAGGACGAATATTTCATTAAATAGTATAATTTAAAATGTTTTAGATGTGAGCCTTGCGATACTTATTTTTCACGAATGTATCATTTAAATCGCCATATAATGCAATCTGGATGTCATGGAAATATTCTTAATCCATATAGTTGCCAAGTAAGTTTTATGTATAATATTTAATTAGCAAAACAAAGTTCGAGACTAATTGTATATGTTAATAGGTTTGCCAAAAAATTTTCACGCGGAAGGATAATTTACGTGAACATTTACGAACTCACGCCGGAACTCCTCAAAGACAAAAGAAACCTTGTAGATATTGTCCTAAGGAATTTTTTACTAACCAACAATTGTTAATTCACGAACGTGTACACACAGGAGAACGACCAGTTCAATGCGATTTATGCCCAAAGTCTTTTCTATCTTCTCTTGCATTAAAGAAACATAGACGTGTACATACAGGAGAAAAACCATTTGAATGCCAATATGTAAGTTTTAAATGAAATTCAATTTTAACAAGTTACGTTTTTTTTGTGATTGATATTATCTTATTATGCAGAGTAGGGCATTTAAAACAGGTCACCTGAATAACTTGCTTGTTTGCAAAGATAGAAGAAAATGCATTAGGCCAAAAAACTTGGTATCAAGAGGCATCAAGGTGATATGAAGATCAACTCTGTTTTTTTAAATGTAATGGTATCTTATTTATAATTGGTTTCTTATTTATAATGGTTTCTTATTTATAATTTGGTAGAGTATTATGAAGGTCATTCAAAGTTACCTAAGGTCAACTGCAATAGAAAGTAGATTGTTTCAGAGCACTCTTCGAATACTTCAATGATTTACATGCAACATGTTATATACATACTCAATGCTAGTACAAGTGTTTAAAAAGACAACCTTGAACATGGATGCATAGTCTAAAACATTGTAATACTGAAGGCACTGCCTGACAAATTTCATTTGTATTAATTATAGAGCAAGTTCTCTTTATATGTTCTTGCATCCCAAGTTTGATTGTTGGTTTTTTGTGGCATACTTCTTCCTTTAATTTTCTCCAGTAATAAAGATCTAGAGGTGTCAGGTCTTGCCAGCCATTTGTTATTTTCTGATTGACCAATCCAACGATCTCCAAATTTTCTGTTGGAAATTCTATAACATTTCACGTTGAGTAAGCAGAACATCCGCCTTATTGGAACCACATGAATTGTCATATATACAGTGAAATGTCTTTTAACAATTCTGGCAAAACGTCTTCTGAAATTCTCTCGTATTTACGACTATTTAGCGTACCATCAATAAAATACAAATCAATTATTTTACTATGAAAAAGGTCGCACCAGACGTTTATAGATCAAGATCTCTGTTTGTCCACTTTTTTCAGCCATCGTGGATTATCTACTGACCAGTAGTGCATGTTGTAATAGTTAACTGCTTCGTAGTTTGTAAATGTGGTCTCATCTGTAAACAAAATTTTGCTCAAGAACATTTCATCGCCTTGCAGTTTTCGTAAGCCCCATTCACTAAATTGTAAACGTTCTTGAAAATCATTTTCACTTAATTGTTGATCAAGTGAAATCTGGAACAGGTGAATAAGAAATCATACTATTCCATTTAAAAAATCGGAGTTAATCTTTATATCTCTTTGATGTCTCCATCTATAGAAAAATTAGTAATATCAGATTATAAGTCCCTCCATACCAAGTAAGTCTGGCCTAATGCATTTTTTTCTATCTTCAAAAACAAGTAAGTTATTCAGGTGACCTGTTTTAAATGCCCCACTTTGTATAAATTTCAGTAGATTTGTAATGTTAATCTCTTCATATAATTTTTCTATTACAAGCAAGCACTATATACAGGAAAATTAGTGTAAGTTTTTATTACAGATTATGTACAATTTACAATGTTGTACTCTGTATAATTAAAACTCTAATTTATATTGTAGGTACTGTATTAATTAATTTTAACAGCCTAAAAATATATACGATATATTAATTGATTTTCGAATTATTTTAGTGTCAAAAAAAGTTTGCTGCTCGGGAAACTTTAAATCGTCACCAAAGAACTCATACTGGCGAAAAACCTCATGTTTGTCAATATTGCTCTAAATCATTTATTCAGGCTGCTCAATTGAGAGCACATATATTTCATCACACTGGTGAAAATGGTTTTTACTGTGAGGTATGTGGGAAAGCATTTAGTAGAAAAGCTCGGTTAAATGTTCACAAAAAATTTGTTCATGAAGGAGCCACCCCATTTGCATGTCAAATGTGTGAAAAGAAATTTATAAGAAAAGAAGACCTGGTTAAACATGTAATACTTCATACAGGAGTTAAAGGTAACGGAATCGTTATAATTTTGACATTATAATTTTTGTGAACTTTAATTAAACAATATTCTCTTTGTTACAGCATATAAATGTGATAAATGTACAAAAGCTTTTTCTACAAAATCTTCCTTACAAGCTCATTTAAATACTCATAGACGAGAACCACCACAATCTTGTGTTGAATGTAATAGAGTTTTCATACGTCAAGATTGTTTAATGAGGCACATTAAAGCAAAACACCGTGATCTATTAGAAGAAGTAATGGATGAAGTCGAGAAAAAGAATTTACAAATACAATTATATAACATTGCAACAGTTGCTGCAGAGAAAACAAAGAAAGGAGAGTCTACTCAATTTTCCACTGAAGAATTGTTAAAAGCCATAGCTGATCTTTTGAAAATATTAATTGATGATGATACTCTTCAGGTATAAATCGCAATAATAGTATTTGTAACTACAACAATTGTATTACATCAAATATTATTTAATACATGTTTATATGTATGTATTTTACAGCTCTTTGGTTGGCCTGATGCCCCTATTGAAGATATTGTACAAGCTGTAATCAGACGATGTGGGCATGAACCATTAACATCAGAATGTAGATTACCTTTTGATGAAAGATTAAGGGAAAACATAAAGTGTTTATTTATGGTTGTTATAGAAGATAATATGGTAAAATCTCTTTTAACAAGAAAGACAATAGATGACGTAATTGTACATATTTTGAAACTTTCAAAGGAAGCAAATTTATAGTTATGAAGAAGAAATAATTATTAACTAAGTTTCTATTTACATATGAAGTGTTCATTTTTTTCTCCTAATATTGACAAAATTTAGTCAAGTTGCGTTTTTTCTTTTGAAATTATGAAAAAGATAATTAATATCTTTTTTATACATTTACTTTTTTATGTGGATAAAAAATTTAAACATTTTGTTTAGGTTTAATTTTTTTGATTCTTTAATAATATATATCTATTAATAATCGTTGTCACACATTAATATGTAGTTGAATCTATTGATGCATTTTATTTTAAAGCAATTATTTTTTGTATAATATACATTATTTACAAAATATAGTTATATACTGTCCTAGATACCTATCTTATAAGAATTTATTTATTGGAAATATTGTTACTAAATACTGAATGGCCTGGCTAAGTGGGATCACCTACATATTTGTCAACCTGTAAACATAAAAGCCAAGTAAAAGAATAGAGGTTAATTTATCACGTTACATTATTTGTACATTAAAGAAACAAGCAATTACGAATTAGTTATTCTTCTAAATCACTTTTACAAATATAAAGTTATGTTATGATATATATATATATACACACATATATAGTTGTATATTAATATAATAATAAATAATGTATATTGTTACATAATATTATGTTTAATGTGTAATTTATTTTTAATTAATTTAATGTAATTCATTTGTTTATTAATGAGTCATTACAGTTACAATTTACCGCGTACTTCGATCTGTCAATCAGATTAAATATCACACAACTGTTACTACTACAGTTATAAGTTATAAACAAATTTAAAAATCGTTCAGTCTGTGGACTATATATCACTGTAATCACCTAGCGGTGATACGGTGAAACTAATCTTTCATGAAAAAATTTAAAAATCAAATTTTTCGAACTATAAGGTGAATTATTGAACTGGTCAGGAATATATAAGTACATATAAGTAGTCATCATGTTAATTATATTTCGTGAAAAATAATATTATTTTATTTAATCCACTTCTCCTTGTTAGTCACCATAATGTTTACTTTCTCATATACATATATTATTCAGAAAAGAACGCTTCGGATATTTTTAGTCGATTATACATATTTATTTTGTCATGCAGAATATTATAAAAAAATAATTTTCTTTCCATTAATATCATTTTGTTGTAAAGTACAAGAAAGATAGCGGATGAGAATATTTCTTTTAAATGCTACAGAAAAAGATGCATTAAACGCGGTGGCAGTATTAACAAAGAACATTATTTAATTTTTCGAAATATTACTGTTTCTCATGTTACACCGTTAAATTACTTAAATATGATCTATTAAAAAATTTATTTAAATACTTTCTTTTTTTAAAAATATAACATACTTATATTATTGTTCGATTGCACATAATGATATTACATTTATATTAAAATCTGTTATTTTTACCAAAAGCACATATTGCACAAGTGAAGAATAAGTGAAACGTCGAAACGTATATAAAATGATTCAATATTATACATTTTTCTAAGTATATATGTTTCATTGTTACATATCTCACGCTTCCTTTTCATGGAACTTTGTGTTTAAACTATAGAATAGTACTCGAGTTTGTGTTTGATTACAGATTAACATGTTTGTTAAATAAATATTGCATTTGCTTTATCGCGTACTTCTTGTACGCGTAGCTATATGATTAGGAAATACATAATCTGTATTCTTATACATTTTTCCTGTTCTATATATATTTAGAAAATTAAAGTTGATTATTTATATATTATATATAATATATGTTATTATATATAATATATGTTATTATATGTAATATATATATATATATATATATATAGCGGCAATGAACTTAAGCACATTTTTTTAAAGATAATGATAATAACAATAGTAATAATAACAATAACAATAATATTGTTATCAACAACTGTATTCGAACAGGAGACAAATATATTACACACGCGTGTACAAATACACATTCATTCATTCATTCGTTCGTTCGTTCACTCGTTGAGTGTTTATATGTAGTTTGTTGAATATATCCAAATTATTGTAACGTTTTATTGCGTAGTAACTTAACGTTAATTTTTGACGTGACATTAAAAGAAGTAAAAGAAGAATATAAATATAATTTAGATTTGAAAGATTATTAAAAATCCAAGTGTTTTAAACATAGAAAGCTTAGCTCGAAAGGGTACGTAGTATACTTTGAGAATACCGAATAGGCAATTTGTGAAAGATAACTTGTATTATAAATTAAAGAAAGCTGATTTGTTATGTTGCTTTTTCCTTTTTATAATAAAAACTGTCGGTATTTTTTTATTTTGTCTCTGACATTTTCACATTTTAATTAGACAAAAATCATGCATACCCGAATGTGATATAAAGATATTTATTGAAATGAAATACGTGAATATCGCGTACTCTTTCGAATATTTAAGAAATATATTATAGCAACATTGATTGATGTGTTTGGCGATGCTGTGTTAGCGAATTAATAAATATAGTCGTATAATGTGCGCATCAAATATGTACCAAACATATGTACATCAAACATATTAGTAAACTGACACAAAAGATGAATACAATACTGAAGCTAAATTATGTATCTCGCTTCGATGGTGGTACCAAATGATCTGGTAATTCTGCAGGTAGGTCGTAACCTTCGAGTTTTACATGAATCAAATGCATTGCTAAAGCAAATTCTTCGGAGTCCAAAAATCCATCTTTGTCGATATCAGATAACTTCCAAATTCTGCCAAGTACATTGTTTGGTAATTTTGATTTTACCATCTCCGATTTTGCCGCTGAAAATGTGATTCCAAATGGATATTATTAATAATAGAAAATAAAAAAAAGGTAAGAATATCATATAATACGAAAATAATTTATATTGCTTCAAGCTTCAACTATTTTGCTTAAAACAAAAGCGTCATATAATCGGAAGGAAGTCTAGTAGAGTTTTAAGCATAAGAGTCAATACATTACATGTAATAAGAATTTACCTGCTCCCGTGATTTTTCCATCACATGGACCGAGTTTTTCAAACATTAAATTGTATTTATATCTTTCCTTATTGACAATCCATTCTGGTTCACCTGCGCCAGCATCAATACCCTCACCTCGTTTATATCCGAATGGACTCACTTGATCTTCCACGCCTTCGAATGCACCGCCTATCATACAAAATATCATGCAACTTCGTAAAATTTGTATCATATTATTTGAATATCAAAAAAGACAACGAAAGGAAGGAAAATTTCATTTTCATAGAATTTTATTTTCTTCTAAAATAGTATGTGGAAAATGAAAAAATATGATGAATAAATATAAAAAGTCAACGTTAACGTTTTGTCATACTGAATGGAATGGTTTCAGAAAACCGTTTATTTACTGAAAAATAATTAGATCATACGAACTTAAAAAATTAATAAATAGATTATAAACGTTTATGTATTTGTCTTCTAGTCCAGTATATATTTTTGTGAGTCATATACCTGTAACAAAGACAAAATACATAAATATGGAAAGATACCTTTAACGAGTGAATCTGATGTTGTACCAATTTCTTCATGAGGGATCATACTCATGAGTTGGGCAATATCTTTAACCAGCATATTATCAACCACTTCTAAGAGTTTAGGCTTCAAAGTGTTAAATTTACTAAAATCATGGTGAGCTAAGGACTCTTGCATCTTTTTCAAATCTGGAAAGTCACCAGGTGAAATTTGTTGTTCCCTTTGTATTTGATCATAAATTTGGCCCAAATTTTTGATAAGTTCTTTCTTTTTGGTATCTTTACCGAACACACTAGGCATATCTTTTCTTAAAGCACTGATTATATAAGCATGCACCTATAAGTTAACATATCGTTAGATTTTATCGTTTGTTGAAACACTACAGCCGATATCGATCGATTAGTAATAGGGTGCGGTAATCAATAGGCTGTAATTTTTGTTTCCTTACCTTTGCTAACCGTGCACGTTTAATCAAGTCATTGAGCTTTCTAAGTGCCGCGTTTCTAGGTAACGATTGCATATCTTTGAATAAATCTTGTTCCTCATCTTCAAATAGCCTAAAAAGAAAGGAAAGAAAAAAATGTGAAATGATAAAAGATACAGAGCTATACAAGTTTTTATAACACAAAGTATAAACCATATAATGGCTTTGTATAATAAGTAAAAAATGCTTATATTGCAATAACATAACAGATAATGTAGTATTCGTATAAAGTAAAAACATGGGAAAATAAAGACAACTCACCGTTTATTTACATCATATCTTAAAGGCTGATCCCAAAATGAACCAATATATACCCTAGCTACTTCAGGAGTTTGTAAAACTTTTCCCAAGGACCACATCAATGCTCCGTATACTCTCATGAGTTGTTGATGATCGATCATATCAGCTTTATTGAGTACAATTCTAATTTTATCATCATGACCACGTAATGCTTCGATTAATCTTCTGAATTCATCAGAGATGTCGAGCTTATGTGCGTCAAACAATAGAATGATCCTATCTACACGTTCAGCAAACCATTCCATAACACCAGTAAAATCATAACCTCTGTCAACCTAACATGAGAAAAACTGGTTTTTTAATTAAATATACAAGCTTGATTTGCAAATAGAAGTTTGCAGAAATCCATACCCTTTGTTTCTCGCCTGATAGGATACCAGGTGTATCGACTATAGATATGCCTTTCAGAACAGGAGACGCAACAGTAGAACATTGAAATCTATTAAGAAAAGCATTCCCAAATTTGGAAAGAGGACGAAACTGCTTGTTTGGATCAACAACTAAAGCATTTCCAGGGATCACACGCTCATTCTCATTGTACATAACTGCAATGAAGCGATCTGTTGTTGGTTCAGGTCCGATTCTTATTCCAGGAAAGTCTCGTTCTAGCAAATACTTGATGAAAGTAGTTTTTCCAGTAGAGTATTGACCCACCAAAAGGATCATGGGTTTTGCATCAAAATCCGGATCATCAAGTTGAGGCGAATGAAAATCTTGAAATTGGTAATGCTGCTCAAGTGGCAATAATTTAGACTTGTATATTTTTTTAAGGCCATCAGCAACATTTTCAAAGAGATCCTGTTTTCCGCTTTCTACTCGGCTTAACCAGCTAAACATTTCGTATATTAGTCAAAAGATGGTTCTGCAAATATAACAATATATTATAATCATTATTGTAAAAGGTCACGTATGACTAAAGAATGTATTGTTCATATGACTTCGATCGTTTTTTCTTTGCCAAACAAAATTATAATCTTAATACAGATTTGATGTTGATTCACAACTTTAACACAACAATTACGAATATCCTTCTTCTTCTCTCCTATTTTGAATAATTTAAGTAGATATTATATGTATCATATATATACTTATAATGAAAATAAATAAGGGAAGGTGAAAGAATGATGAAGATTTGAGAAAATAACATGAAATAAATCTAACCTCCTGTTCTGATTTCAATAAAACACACAAGTAATGACAGGCGTGCTCAACACTGACACTATCATACAGCACGACAGCACGACGTTTACCAGCCCATATGTAATTTATACGTATGTGTTGGAACGTAACTAGAATACTGTTTGTCAACGTATTAAGTATTCTGCAAAAAATTTAATCTCGAAAATCTTGACAATTTAATTCTATTTCTGAAGCACGAAATGATCGATCGAAACAGGAAATGTGTATCGCTCGAACACGTTAATTGTAAGAAAACAACCGGCGATTACGCGCGACTACTCAACAGACCACGTCGCGAACAATTCTATATCGATACCGCGACTGCGCATCTCACAATCACTATATACCTCCTTCCATTCTCTAGTACTCTAGTTTATTATCCCTCTCTTTTCTCTGCGTTCCTTTCTATTCTTTCATCCTTTTTTCTTTCTTACGTATTTCTATCTTTCCCTCTTTCTCCTTTTCCTATTTCTTATATGTGGCACCTTTGTTCTTTTCTTTTGGTAAATGTTTCTTTTTCGACAGAGTATTGTCAATAAATACATAGATTTGATAAATGGGAAAAAGGTTATACAAATATTTACAATAATTATTGTATATAATTAAATCTATTGAATATATATGTATATATATATATATAGTTGAGAGTATTCAATTTCAACAGATCAAATTATCCTGAATCGTTCGAAATTAATTAAATTGAGAATATATTATATAAATGAAGATGAGCAAATAATATGGAGACTATCAATCGAAAATTTCAAGTATAATTGAAAGAATAATTTATATTTAAAATAGGTACTTATTAAAATATAGGTATAAATATATATAGGCATTTATTAAAATACTTCAAGTAGGTATCAATCAATGAATTTAAAAGTGTATGATATTTGGAGCCTTTCTCTTTTATAGAAGTAAGGAATCCTTTTCTTGGCAATGAGTGATTTATGTATGTATTTCTGTAAAGTTGCGTACTAAGTAAAAGATACGTATTCTGTCTACATTAAGAGTCACGCATGTGTTTAGCTTTATCTCGAAATGAGCGCACTGTTACGCGTCACTGTTAGTCGAGGTCGGTCATATTCCATCTATGATACATTACACACACACACACACACACACGCGCGCGCGCGCGCGCGCGTTTATATCTATTCGATTCTTATCCATTTTCTTATCTATCCATAAAAAAAGAAAACAATTATAGATAAAAAAGAAAAAAGCTAATGTAAGATAATGTAATTTCATTGCTAGTCAAATAATTAATAATAACTTATTTTTCGAATCATTTTGTTAAAATAATTGTTAACATTTCATTGTTGTGAATTATTTTTCGATTTAATATAATACCAACAGCGATATTTGATAAAAAATAATATCGTGTCACATACATATATATAAACAGAACAATAGGATTATATGTACATATATACAAATTGAATATTAATATAAAAATATTGCGTGTCCATTTATTTATTTGTAAAATAGTATGTAGACGTACATATGCAAAGTAATTGTGATTAGTGACCAGTAGGTAGGGAAAATTCGACCGTTCAATGATACGTATGCATATGTGCATGAAATAAAAAAGTAATTACTTACATACTAGGATTACTAGGTATATCGGTCGATACGGTACGATCTCGATGCCATTTAATTGATGCATTCACGCATATCTTCCATTTGAGTATTTGAATTCAACGGAAAGAGTGCTTGAAATAATCGTTCTCGTATTGCGTAACGAGACATGCAAAACATTCAGTGTCACTCGTTGCATAAGCAACGCGGACACATCCTGGTTAAACGATTTTATGCCAATTTAGTAATCTTAACCAGCTTCGCTCGAATTAGAATTGATTCGTATGATACAGTATACTTTGTTTTACGGCTATATGCGTTATCACTATCACGGACGTATATGAGAAGCGAGAATTTTGGTTTCTTTCTTGCAAGATAAATTATCGAGTATAATCAATTGTAGATAGATAGATATATAATTTGTGTATTAATGGGGGAGACTCATAAGAGTAGACATTCATCGTCCCAGTTCTCAGGAAGCACGTCCTTCCATAATTTAGTTAAGGTTTTCAGTCGACAAGGGGTGCCACACTTTGGTATATTCATATGATACAATGTCATTTTTTCTGTATCATTTAGATACATTAACTATAAAAGAATAAAAAGAAAATATAAAAAAGAGGAAGGAAGAAAATATGAAAATAGATTAGACGAAACAAATATTAACTGGATTAGAAATGATTCTTTTCAGTAGGAAATATATAATACCTTCAGTTCTGTGTCCGCAGAATTGGATGCAACATGCAGTTCGAAAATAAGCGTCGAGCCGTAATCAGGTTTAAAGTATTCATTCGTGAATCCCATGGTCCTTAATAAATTAACGAGAGTTATGTCATGAGCAGAATAAAGATACGTTCGTCTTGTATCTTGACCATCATTAAAAGCGTGTAAACGCTCCAAAATTTCTTGCAGTAACGGACCTAAAAAATATTATTTATATAGGCGAATAACTACAATAAGATAAGAATGGTTTCTTGATCATAATTGTTATAAGATATAGATATTTATATATGTGTACCTCCTCGAAGTCGTTGTTGTAATGTATTGCTTGTAAATATAGCTAAGCTACGGGCTGCAATTTCACGCATATGCTGATTGTAGTATTTGTTTGTCCATTCGGGTAATTTTAAGCCATTACGTTCCTCGATTTCCAAAATATTGTACAAAAATTCAACATCGGTGATTGTTGAGATATTTTTTGCAGTATAATTGGAAAGTTCTTGAAAATATTCGGCTGATGGAGATTCTGGACGTTTAGATTCATTTGCGTACGCTTCTTTCAAAGCTTTCTCTAATCGTGGACAGGGAGCCTTAACTATGATCGTCTGAAAATTGTGATTGTTGTTTTATCTTTCTTCCTCTATCTGTTTTAATATCGAAAGCATTTTGCTGGCGTACAATACATATACCTTATCCAAATGTCTAGGAGTGGAATGAACAGGAACAGGATGCCACATTAATCCTGGCACAAATATTTCCTCTGTGTTTGGTGGATATAAAGCAGCTAGTAAAACTTGAGCAGACATTATGCACCGATCCGCATAAGTACTTTGTGTCAAAGACAAATCACTCTCATACTTGTTGCCAATTATTGAGCCATATTCATTACGAATCCACTGACCAATATTGTACATTCGTATCATACCTTCCTGTGCATGAGATCGAATAATTGTATGATTATGTATAATGTTTGTATACATTGAAAACTTATTTATGTGATATCAACGCATCGGGTAACATGCATTTTCAATAACATTCCACTTATGATAATAAATAATAATAAACGGTCATCGATTTATAAAAAACAGATTTGGAATTTGTTAAACCTTGGTTAATGCTCCCCAGCCTCCTTGCCATTTATAATCCCGATACGGATCATTTGGGTAACTTTCGGTAGGAGTACGATCTCCATGTCGAAAAACCTGCCAAGTCATTAACAGATTAATAATCATAAGAGGAAGGTATGTCGATTACTGTATTATAAAAAGTGTATATTAGAAAACAATACATATACTTACAAATATCACCTGTCGTACGGAATTTTGTGGAGCTAACAGTATAAAACTGATAGTGAGAGTGAGTATCAAAATAAAAATCGATACGCGAACACTCATCTTGTTTCGTTGACATTTGTCCTGTTTGTTGTTATCATTAGCTCTGTATATATCTATGATATGTAAGAAAAAAATGATATGTATATCGTATGATACGTAAAAGATACGTGTGCGTGCACTGTGCACGTATATAAGAACGATGAAAGGAAAACAACGTTATTGAAAGACATGAGTGATATACAAAGATGAAATATAGGAATCAACTGCTCGGCGGAAATGCACGCGATGTCTTCCAATTAGTAAATACATAATTACGTACATAAGTAGAGAATTTCTTGTAACAGCGTACAGTTTCTTTAAATACGCGTATGGGTACAAGTAAAAATATCAGCAGTATCAGTACTTCGTTCTGATTTCTATGTATTCCATTATAAAGATCGCATGACATATAAACACTAGAGCGCGCTCGTATCGTTGATACATCATATGAGTCGTTTTTCGACATTTTAAACCACGATTATATAATCCGGTATCGTGATTTATTGTAAAGTCCCTGAAGCCTTGTCTTTCCTTATTTCTTTTTAGAAATAAAGAGAAATTTTCTAGTTACTACAGCTTGTTTTTTGTAGTTGATCCAATTTATTACGAAGAGTGTGTGTCTATTTTTTAAAGGATGCTTTCCTCTTCCTGATCTCTCTGCTGCAATTAGAGTCCCACTATTTGATAGAATTCCTGGTTTTTGTGGAATTTTTTTCTGGAGTTATTTCCCGCAATAGTTGTAGTCATGAGATGATGGTAGTCATAAGATATTCATATTTATCTATAAGTGACAACTCATCATATTCTTTGCCCATTAATAGGTGATAGTGTGACTCCATTTCTAATCTATATTTTGTTCAGTCGGTACTGATGGAGGAAGTTCTGTGTGATTTTATGATACGTACATGTTTTTGCATATTTGCAAGACATGCTCTGGAGGAATGATTTGAGCCCATACTGTCATCTAATTGGTGCATTGATAAAATTACATTCTGCAACAACTATATCAGAACATCAACCTACAAATCAAAAGGCACAATAGGGTAAATAGAAAATACTGGCTTGGGTAAATAGAGCTAGAGTGTATCACTACAATCTGGCAGCCTCCTTGACAAAGATTGGCATATTACAAGACCCAACATGTGACTATAGCACTCACATCGAAGAAATAATTTGTATCTTGTGGGCCTGCTTCTTGCACAGGTATGAAAGATAAAAATTTATACAAAATCACAGAAAGAATGGATGGACTCTGCTCTACAGAATCCACATATTTCTTAAAGAACCCAAGATACAGGACATCAAACATATAGATAAATTTGTAGAAGCTTCATATATTACCATGTAACGAGAATAATTATGTTAAAATTCAGAGACAACAAAGAGTACTGAGCTTTAAACTGAAACCTTACCATTGTACGGATATTTTTTAATACATAAGTCTGAAGCTAGATGTACATTAAAAAGACTAAAAAGAGAACGCTAGATTAAAAATTAGGATTGAGTACTAGATTAAGATTAAATATTACAGATTGTGCAATTATTCGAATTTTTAGTTCTAAGTTAACTATTTTTATACCTTGATATTGCTGTTATATTGTTAATATTCAACACTCTTGATGTAACATGAAGCTAGATTTAAAATTAAGACTGAGCACTAGGTTAAGGTCTAGTATTACAAATTGTGCAATCACTCGGATTTTTAGTTCTAAGCTCACTATTTTTACTTGATATTGTTGTTATATTATTGATATAGTGTTAATGTGGCTTATAGACCCATAAAAGTTTAAAGCTTGTATTCATTAAAAAAGATATCTTAATATTCTCAGTCATGGTATAATATACTTATGTTCTCGACACGTGTACCGAAATAGTGGGAAATGCGCTATCAGGGAGGGGGATATTTTGGATAAAATAGGTGAAAGGCAACTACTATGGCAATGTTTCAAGATTCTAGTAAATACTTTATTTGTTTATTTTCTGCACTAGTTTTTCCGGTTGATTTAACGGAATCCTTGCATTCTTTTGTTTATGATAAAAGAAAGAAGGGAAAAGAGAGAAGAGGAAGGATAAGGAAAAGATAATAGCAAAGGTAATGTAGAAACGAAAGGTATATGTATTGGATTTATTTTCGTTAATTTTACATAAAACAGCGTATTGATACGCTAATAGTCGAATAGCATTCGTTCGAAAATACAATATGATGTATGTAATTAGTTGGAAACGAAATAGACATAATGTACAAGTATTTAAGCTGCATGTACGACAGGTATCGATATCAGTTTATGAATGCAAAATAGATGCACGATCGGCTACAATTTAACGTATGAGACTATCGTTACATAGATATCAAATTTTAATGACGACAGATGTTGGTTTAAGCGAATCTATAAGTGGCACGGTTGAAAATTAATAGATTGAAAGATAAATTAAAGAATTCATAGTTGACCATTTAAACTTGTGCGTTTCCAATAATTATTGATGGTTTCTATTTTAACGCTTGATTGTGCTATATATATATCGTATCGCTGATGAGTAGGTTTGTCGTATTATTTTACTATTCTTTCCACATGTTCGTATATATGCTTGTAAACGCAGGAATACGCACTCTGGTACGTAAATATGAATGGAATAACTTTATGACTAGAACAATGACTAGAATGTAACTGACATTTAACTGTCTCGATGTTTTAAATTTTAAAGAAGAAAGAAACCGAGGAAAAAGAAGGAACAATATGTTTCATGAACAAAAATTTTCAGTATACCGCGTATATGCCAGAGATCTGAGATAGAAATGATTGATTGCACGCACGAACGATAATTTAAAAGAGAAATCGATTTGACTCAAGATTGATTTACTAATTGATAAGGGCTAAAGCAGCCAAAATTTGTCGGATTGCAGAATCACCTTACAACAGGGGCAAAGGCAAGAAAAGGAACGAAAGAACGAACGAACGAACGAGCCCGTGCAAGTAAGCATTTATGACGTTAGAGCTTAAAGTCGAAATGAGATTGATCAAGCGAACCAGTACGTTTTTGAATCTAGGGTTGTTCGGAACGACGTCGTCGGCCAGGTCCTCCGGCGTAATTCGCCGCTGCTAATCCCATCAAATGTTTTGCAGCTTGAGACCCGCTGAATCCGCGACTCAAACCTAAGTCCAGTCCCCGTTTGTTACTGTAAAAAGAAGCCAGGGATGGTGATTAGAGTGCGAAACTTTTGCAATAAATGCCAAATATGTATGTATTGCACTGGTATTAACTTTGTAAAAATGGTTACTTTTCACTCACTTTTCAAGCTCTGGATTACGTATCATGGTGTGACCAAGCCGACTAATTATTTCCATTAGAGCTTCCGGATCTTCCTCCCAGTAACCTTGTTGTCTATAATGTAAAAGTGTCAATGTCTTTTAACAAAAGCATTTGCACCTAGTTGTGAAACATTGAGAGCTTTACTTTGCATAATGCTAACAATGATTTTCATTGGGCACACGGCCAAGCTTTTTTCGCTAAAATTGTTCGCGGCATTCTCATTTCATTTAACGACGTTTAACTATCGAATTTATAACTTTTCCATTCTGAGTTATACACGCATACGCGATACTCTATAACAGTGGAACAAAAAGACATAACAGTGGCAGTCTCTTTACTTTTAGATAGACGGAAGAACCGTTTCCTCTCATTAAACGACACCTCGTCAAATGAAACTGGGTTAAACTTTCTGACACTGCCAGATGCGTCTTTCGTTCACCTTGTATATGCGTATCTCTTTTTCTCTGTTTCTTAGACACATAATACGACTGTGCTTATTCATGTTTCTATCTATATTGTCCTGCTATGAATCGCGCATTTTGCAGTATCTCTTGTTTCATCTCGTCTCATCTTGTCTAGCGTAGTTCCGTGCCGTATCATACATCCGTTTTCGTCTCAATATATTTCGACTAGCGATACTACGAAAGATCGATCGACCAAGCAAATTTGTAGGAAAAAATGAATAAATTGATTGCCAGAGATGAGAGA
Organism: Bombus flavifrons; assembly: GCF_040668555.2. NCBI lineage: Eukaryota > Metazoa > Arthropoda > Insecta > Hymenoptera > Apidae > Bombus > Bombus flavifrons. Next base: position 7,558,416 of record NC_138454.1, read on the forward strand.
CTTACGGCGCGGCATTCGTCGAGAGGTTCGAAGATACGAAAAGAACCGCAACCACCAACAGTATGTAGAACGATACCATCCTTTGATGCATCCTCGAAATTTTTTCAAATCTGAAAGTGAAGTGGTTTCATTGTAATATTAATTGATTCATTCAACGCACCGTTGCATATATGTGCATGTTAAGAAACGATCAGGATGAAATTGATCAAAATATACGTTTTCCGAGTTGGAACTCCAGTTAGAACTCCAGTTGGAACGTCTATACGTGCCGATGAAAATAAACTAAAGGAAAAATATGGAAAAGAAAGAAGAAAGAGAAAGAGAAGAGAAATCAAAGTCCTTAGTCTTCACTATTTTTCTTTTTTTAAACTACCGAGGAGGGAAAGGTAGGCGCACTCCGCGACTATAGCGACTAACAAACTATTCAAGCCACAATCTAAGAAGGAATTCTAGAAAGGAAAGAGCGATCGTGGCAAACTTTTCGAGCAGGTCTCTGCATTGTATTCTTATGATTCTCAACAGCTCCATACAGCAGCATACTATCGTAACAGCAAAAAGGTTCATTTGCGAAACGTTACATATACATATATGCACATATATGTACACATATGTGTGTCTTTTGTCCTTAAAATGTTGTTGTAAGCAGTGATTGGGATTATTCGAAGCTTGTAAGGTCCAAGGAAATTGTATTTTCATTGAAACGAATACCCGAAAGTTTATGGCACGCTTCAGATTACAGCGACGCTTTCCAATTTCTCTTAGTATCGATGTTCGTTCAATTAGTATTTTATTGGAAGGCAATCACGAGTTGCTTTCAGCGTGCCGAATGGCCGTAACACAGGATAATTGGATTCAGCGCTTCCGATAATTGATGTTGACGATACGTTTTCACGCGTGTACTTACATTCGTTAAGAACAACTCGATACTCGAATACACAAACATTTTCAAATGTTTAAATATCACAATTCTCTGTGGGATTCTAAAAGAACTATATCACCCATCGTATTGGAACTTGTTTAAACCGGGAAGAATCGAAACAAAATATTGAATTTCGAGAAAAATGAAAATCAAAAAGGAAGTGAGATAAAGGGATGTGCAGATAACGAGAAATTAAAAGAATTGTAGCAATTACTTTCGTCTCTTTCGTTTTTTCTATTTTTTGCCACCTTTCATGCCCCGTATTTCGCAATTCTGTTTTTTATACCCCGTATTCCGATTTCCGCTTTTCATTTTCCGCTTTCCGCTTTCCCCTTTCCGTTTTCCGTTCTCCGACGACTAAGCAGCGCGGTACACTCGCAACAGGGTGAATCGCGTTCGATCAGCCATGAAAATTCAACCACGAAGAACAGCTGCGCGTATCGTTTTCCTTATCCAATTAAGATTCGAGAAGTGGAAATATCGTATAGATTGCTATTTGAAAGTAAATGACAAATCGAACAGCTGTAAATTGGAGAAAATATCGCGATACCCATATTTGCCATAAACTCGACTGTTTTTTTTTCAGTCTATTAATTTCTCTATGAAGAAGGAGAGACGTTTATCGCGAATGCAATGGCTCGATATCACGAAAAGAATGCAGCAACAAGTCAAATTACCTGTCGGCGTACCGCTTAATTTTTGCATCGTGAAACGAATAGATCGGACGTGTCGCGAATTACTTTCATTCGAACATTGAAAGAATTTATTATGTGAAACTGAATATTTCTCCGTGCGTTTATTTCGATAATCATTGCAACGTGGAGGTTTCGTCTTAGCGAATTCGCTCACGTACTTATTCTAATTTCGAGTTCGGTTCGAAGCGTGCATAAAAATCGAACGGCAGGAAAACCCGAGAAATGTCAGAGAAGAAGAGAAACAGTGGTTGGATAGTGGTCGGAGACAGTGGAGATACAAGAAGGAAAATAGGTGAAGCAGAAAAAGAAGAGTAGGAATTATAAGTGCGAAAGATTTGTTAAACGGGGATGACAAAAGGAGGAAACCGTATTCTATTTAAACGCAACGGAATTGGCAGTTTCTTCAGTTTAGAAACGCGTCTTTTCCACAATGGAATGATTACAAGATTTATATGGATAAAAAATATTCATAGAGTGAATGATCATCAGAATTGTGCTTCCTGATGAAATTCGTTATTCGTACGTTTATTTTCTCTCATAACTCGTTCTTCTCTTTTGTTGAAAACTTTAAAAATTTCCGTATACTTTGAGATTCGTTTACGCCGCGTACAAGTGTAAGAAAGGCCAAAGGGAAGTATGCAGAGTCAGTTGACAAAACGGACACGCGTATTTAATCGCGTATTTAATCTCGTGTTAACATAAACGAACAATCGAAGAAAAAAGGGAAGAAAAGAAGGAACAAAGGAAGAAGCTAATGTTGCACTAGGTAGTTGCACTTACCTTATTCGGATACGATAAAGGAACGAACACCGGTAGAGTTGTTCTTAGATAGATTGTTAGCTAGATTGTTTCTTCGACGACGGAGAATCCCGCTCTGCGAATACCACTCTGCTCTTCACGGTTTATATAAGTCCGCGGCTTTACGGCGCTTGTTTCATCCCCCATTTCCATCCCCATCCCCACCCCATAATACCCCTAAAGACTTTCCTCGACCAATCAAACGGATCCGTGTACTACCCCGTCCGAGCTTCCTACCCTCGATTCTCGTATATCGTTCCGGTAACCACCAACGAGCGTAACGCGAACTCAACCGCGCGCACTACTATCGCCGAATCAACCATTCTTCTTCGTTCTCTTTCTTTCTTCCTGTTTCTCCTTTTTCCCTTGGTCCTTGGTCTCCTTTTCTTCCTTTGGTTTTTTTTTCTCCCCTTTGTTTTCAGAGCAAGCAGAACAAGCAAAAGTCGCAAGTTGAATCGCCTCGTGTACCAAACTCGCAAAAGTGTCATAGCGTTCGAAGAATACTGCGATAAGCGTTTTGTACATGTAACCGTATTATGCTATATAAAAAGTTAAATAAATGTAAAAGGTTGAATGAATCGATTCGAGTCTTTTTGAAAGAAAACAAGAAAATCAGGGAAGAAAATACCATCTGGTTGGTCGTTAGTCACGTTTGATTCATCGACAACAACTCCTTGGACGTAAAGGAATACACAACTGGAGCGAGTTTTGTCCATTAAGCTTACCATTTTATTGCCACTACTGTTTACTACCCTATGAAAGTCTCGCTATGATAACAATCGTTCGGATCGGTTCTTGGTTTCAAGTCGCGTGCGTACGAAGATATTAATTATCCGATTCTGTAATTAGTCTTTCATGGAAAAGAAGAAATCTGAATGTGAAGCAGTAGTGACAGCTGCTAAATCGGTGGCGATTTATCGAAAAATATGCTTACCGAGAATCTCATTCGTACAGTCATATTCGCAATCTATGGTAAACGCGCTCCTTTTTCCTTCTGCGCTTGATCGATTCGATTAATCTTAAGATTAAGTTTGAAATGACAGTCGAAAGAGGAGGAAAGGAACAAGTATCAAAGCGCAACTATTATTCTCTGATCGTTTTTCTCGACTAGGTCAACTTACGAGAACCTTTCCTTTTTGATCGCGGTAATATATGTCCATAAATATACCGTTACTTACACTTATCCTTTCTGTCCATCCTTTAAAACAGAATAACTTTTTCAAAATTGGACCGAATAACGAGCTTTTTCGAGAAACTAAACTATTACTTTACTAGGTGAAGAAACATTTGGAGATAATTGCAATTGGGATGGCGGAGAAAATAGTAAATGTCGATTTTTACAGCTTTCTTGTCCGAGCCTATCATGAATATTTAAGAAATGTTTAATTTATTTTATGTTATATTATTAAATGTTTAATTTATTTTATAATTTTATTTATGTTTCGCAGATTTATATGCCTGTATCAGTTATCTATATACATGCTGAAAATTTCATCGAAATCATTGTGAAACATTGATGATACAGTAAAAAGCGACAAGCATCGCAAGATGTAAGAATCTTTAGATCTATAAGCCGAAGGTCGTGAGAAACGGACCATTTTTACCATTTTTAACCGTTTGCAACTCATAGCAACGTCGACCGATTTCGACGAAATTTTCAGCAGATATACGGTATACATATACAGTATATTTAACATGTATAGGTAACTGAGATAAATCTACAAAACGTATTTTGTAAATTTTTATTACTGGCTCGAATAATCAGTCACTGGCGATTTTTACGAAATCTTTTTTACGCATATCTAATAAACTGATGCAAATCGTCTGGTCCAATCTAAAAAAAAAAGTTATTCTGCTTTAAAGGATAGACGAATATAAGTAAACTGTATATTGTCACATGTTAGACTTCATTTCGAAACTGAAATCTTTGTGAAAGAAAAAACGACCGCGCGATTCGACCCTCGAATCTCCAAACGAATGAAGCGGCTGTTGCGATTCACTCTGTTTTGATCAATTTCTTTCGCATCGCGAGGATCCAAAGATAAAAACGGAAATGCTTTCATATCGATTCGTCTTTTCGCGTTTGTTTCTTGTTCCTTTTTCTTTCTTTTTCCCTCCTTCACTTTTTCCATCCAACATACATATTTACAGGAATTCAAGAATCACCTTATTACCGTTTATTGCGGCGTCTATACATAATTCGTCCCTTTCGTAGGGCGCCGTCTACCATTGTCGGTCGGCATGCAAATCACCCAATATGTAGTCCATTTTAGTAATATCTCTGAAATGGTGGTGCTTACTTTAAATAAATGATCGTTACGAACCTCGTGCGTTATAAAAGAGCGAATAAATTAACTACATGTATATCATCAATCGCGTGTACGGTTTGCATTCCTATAAAGGATACGTCCGACAGTTATGTATAATCGAGCGTGAGGTGATTCCTTGTCAAAAAATAGGAAGAAAGTATAGAATATAATTTTGTCATATGACGCTTCGTTTTCGAGAAAATCCAATTTGAAAATTTGTCAAAGTCAAGTGTCTATGGAAAAATTGTATTCCATATTTTCTTCGTATCTTTTTATCAAGAATCACCCAGTGCTCCGCTTCTGTATAACGAGAGGACTCACCCTCTACTATAGCGAGGACGCGATGGATCGTCCAGAATATTGCAACATCGAGATTTCTTTATCTTCGCGAAACTGCAAACTAATGAGAGGTAAGAGTAGACGAGCTGTGGAAATAACGGAAATAGAATATACGAGAGAGAAAGAGAAGGAGAGGAAAGGAGAAATCTTATTCATCCGCTAAAGTAACCTTTTAATCACTTCCGATTACGTAAATCAATTTCAGTGGCGCGCGCGACTATGTCTGTTTCCTTTTAGAGATTGATTTATTGGTTATCAATTTGTTAGTTGGAAGCACGACGAGAAGAATTCAGATGAAACGAAAGATCGAGTAATACCGATAGAGGTAAATCAAAGAGAAACAGCAAGTAAACAGAGAGAGAGAGAAGAAAGGAAAAAACGAGGAGATAAGAAATTGGAAAAAAATCAATCTTTTTCGTTTACTCGTGGCTTTTTCCTATAATTCCAAACACTGTTCTTCTTCCCTCTCTTTTTCTCTCTCTATCTCATTCTTTTTTTATTGGACGCGTTTGGTTCGAGAATTTGCACTTCTCGTGCGAATCGAAATATCGTAGGGAACGATATCGTTAGACGTTAAAACGAAATAACCCTCCCGGTTTTATGGAATATTTGTCGAGACATAAACTAGAAATCAATCCGATACGGCCAGTGCGCTCGCTCGATTCATTTGAACGTTCGAAATCGTGCTTTCAGAGAAGTTGAAGTTAAATTGAAATATATCGCAAAAATTATTTCGTTCGAACATGCGATGTAAAAATTTTGTAAGTTAAAATTTCTTTCTCTCCACCATCTCTCTCTGTCTCTCTCTTTGTGAAAAGAAGAGAGATTTCTTCCATGGTTCTCTTCAATTCAGTACAGTTTCCTCGATAGAATTGCCTCGGCTGATTGTTTCCCGGTTTGTCCGATGTATCACGTTCTTTATGTGGTTTCGAACGTTTCATCGGGATAGAGACGATTTGGCGCCAGGAGAAGTATACGTGTAAGTATGTACATCTGTTTAGCAAGATGACAGAAAGCCTGTAGGCTGTTGCAACTGCGGTAAGAATGGTAGTCGTATTACAGGCGTATCCCATACATTATTATTCACTCACGTTTTCGCGTTTTCTTTGGGACAAGCGATTCGTGGATTCCTCGATTTCCTGTAAAATCAAGTAGTCGCAAAATCAGGTACTCCACGAAGCAACTTCCAATTCCGAAATGATAACTTCCGTCCCTCAGTCTCTCACTCTTCGTCATTCTCTCTCTCTCTCTCTCTCTCTCTCTCTCTCTCTCTCTCTCTCTCCAGGGAACGAAGAGTCGATCTAACGATTTTCCAAGGATCAAACCCTATCGAGAGGAAATCAGTCGATGGTGAAGTTAGGAGAGTTACTCACAAGCAAACGGTCGTCGATTAGTTGATCGTACATACTTGGTTCTAAACTTCATCCCCAATCTACGTTATACCTATCGCATATTATAAGTTGGGTTAGCTTCTTTCTCGAGAGACCTGATATTTCTCGCGTGTTCATGCTGGTGTATTCGTGCTGTATTTCCGTCGTATTGCTGTCTCGTTATAATTAAAATTTATTGTTTTTGTACTCGATCAAGCGTACGTGATGGCGCACGCGGTCGAAAAGAAAGGCGGGTAGGGAAGAGAAGGAAAAGAAAAGGGAAGAAAAGAAGTAGAGGTATATATGTATATGAGTTGCAGAAACAAACGATAGTGATCAGTAATTACAGGTGACACTGATTGTTCGACTTAAAATACACGGTAAAATGGTTAAATCGTATCGATTCGAGAAGCAAACTAGTCGATCTTAAGGTAAGAGAAAAGGAAGATTCGTATGTATCGTGAACTACGTATTACGTGGTGTTCCACGTGTGCACATGCAACGACGCTCGCACCCAACGAGCTGTACACCTTTTAAAAATTACGATACTCTCGCCTCGAAGAGCGTTAACGTTCTAACAGAATTTCAACTTGGTCTATTCCGCTCCAAAGAAAATCGATTATACGTTATTCGTTATCCGTTATCTGCTCTGAAGAGGAAAATTAATGTTTCGTTAGAGGAAGATTCAGTGAAATTTAAAACAGTTAAAACACCTTTCCCGTTTAATAGAATTTTACGCTTAAGTAGCGAGGAAGTGATTTACTGATATATATAGTATCTATGCGTTGTATATTCCGTACTATGGTATCGGCTGATTCGTAAACGATTTTGGGTCGGTCGATTTGCAAATCTGAAGACAATGCACGATGAAAACGAAAAAAGGGTTTGAAAAAAGAATTGTATGACTTTTACAGCTTCTATTTCTGTCGGCCTATTTTCAAACGAGCCGCGCTGGATGAAACACGCGAAGGAAAGATAACGACGATGTTCTGTTTAGCCGACTGCGACTGTCCCGAAATATTCTACTTTATCGATTGTAGGAAAACGTACGTAATTAAAATCACAGATGTTTCGACTTATCGTTACTAGATACTGCTGGTTAAGAAGGAAATTGGCTAAAAAATCGCGGAGATAGTTTCGGATACGTGTATACTCTCTGAAACGTAATATGTATATACGTATTTTATATATGTACATACCTATGTATAGTTAAAAAAGTATACACGCTTGAGAGAAAGGATATAGGATTTTATTCATCCGGGTACCCGCAGCCACATCCATGGCCACTTTTACAATCGCCGTGAATAAGCGTATCGATATCGTATCGCAACGCATCATCGAAAAGTGCTATCGCACAACCGGTGTTTACGATTTTGTCATAGAAAAACGCTCGCGTGAGACAAAAGAGGTGCGTCACGTATCAAATGCATCGACATGTCGCGGCGTTGTGGTAGTCGTCGTCCTCGACGACAAACGTGGAGTAAATGTGCAAAGATGCGAACTTTACTATTTCCTCCATTTTTTTTTCTTCGTCTCGAATTGCATGAATAAATAATGCATTAGATTAATAAAACATATGTATTTGCGTCGAAAACAGGAGAATCCTCGACACGAGGCATAACAGTAGAACCGATGTACGGTTATTCGCGCAGGTGTAGCATCGTTGTTTCACACCTGTTCTTTCGATCTTTCGAACGAACCGATAACGCAAACTTTCCCATCAGGTAAGACTCGTATCGCACACTCGTTAGTCGCGGGGAAATTCGTCTCGTTGTTGCGAGTCATCCATGTACTTTTATCCTTTGGCCGATTAGTTTCAAGAAAGGAAAAGGTAAGGACGATAAAGATAAATACCACGCGGTAACGCAAGGCAGGTGCATGGTTCGAGAATCGAGGCGCGACTCTCCACTTCTCTTTAGCTTCGATATCGTTTGTCGTGTCGCGTATCCACAGTAGCGCCTAGTATTCCATCATTTTCTTTCTTTCTACTTGTGTTTGTTTACCTACATGACAACTTACCTACCTACGAACCTACGTACCTACCTACCTACTTATCTATCTACCTACCTATCTATTTACTTACCTACTCGCTTGCCTGTGTGTCTGTCTATCTAGTCACCGACCGATTCAACGATCCTCTTCTTTGTGTTCGTACTTGCCTATCGAAGTTATTTTGCAACCTTGACGAGAAATGGAAAATACATTGGTAGAGAAAAGGCTGTCGCGTTTCGATTAATGGTACGACCTCGTTCGAATATCCGTGGAAAAGTTAAACGAAGCTAGTTGATAGAGAGAGGGAGAGAGAAGGAAAGGAAGAACTCTTCCTTTGAAAATCATTCTGTTTTTAATTTCTTTTTATTTTCTCATATCACTCGATGAATAGAGCTGAAATATGACGGTTTTGAGTTTAGGAATCCATTTGGAAAACAGCAGTCATGCGTTTTCAATATTTTGCAACTCTTCATCCATTGTATGACTTACCTTAACGTGATAATACAGACGATATTTAAACGATAAATTTTATTATTTATCTAACACATATCGTGTTCAAAGCAGCTGAATATCTCTTTATTATCAATATATGAATCGATTTGTCAAATAACATTTTCGATAAGGATTACCGGCCGCCCTCCGGCTGCCAGAAAAATATTTGTACATACAACCTAACTAATACCCCTCCTACTTCTCCATTCCCACGAAACAATATCCAGTTATGTTCGTAGTATCAACAAAAACGGGCGATCTATCTAGCACGCATAAGGCAGGAAGAAGGCCATACGGGATTTTGCAATCTTTTTCGAGTAATAATTTTTCAACAGGAAGATTCCTATATTTAATTAACTTGGTATCGTTGACCTCTGCTCGATAAGTACGTTCGGTAAATATAAGTTTTGACCAAAAAAGATGGATTCCCAGAGGCAAAGTTCGCATGAAGGGTGTATTACGATGGTTGAAACAACCGGAAACGTAACCATGTAAAATCGTTGTCTCTCGACCCGTCTCATGTACCGTGAACCGTGCCTTAAAACGCGTTTCTCCGTGACCGGTGTAATTTGTCTGGAAATCACCTTCCGATGTTCTCTCAACAGCGAGAAGGAGGAAGAAAAGAGAAGTAAAATAGGTTATGTGGAGTACTGGCGTAAGCAACAACGCCTCTTTCCGTTGATCTCGAAATACGTATCCAGTTAAGGGAAACGCGTAAATTTACAAAGTCGAATCCTCGATAAGTGATTCGAGTTGGACGTGTTAAACTGGTGCACGGCCGAATAGTCCGCAGCACGCACAGTGCACGCGCGCAGTTCAGACAGCTACAAACGGGGCAGGTGAAGTGCACAGCTGCTGGACAGCTGGACAGCTGGACCGATATTCGTTTCCAGGTAGAGTCGGTTCAGTCGCAAACAGTCCCGAAGCAAAACGATCGGTCGAAGTATTCGCGACCAAAGGGAAAACTCACACCTTTATCGCACGTTTGTTCTATAGAGTATAGAATGTACATAAGCGCAAAAAGGAACAACACGGAACGAAGGAAAACCAGCTGGTTTGGTTGTTTCGTTCGACCGGATCCGCCGTTTCCTCCGAGCAAAGCGTCGTCGAATGTTTAAGACGAGACGCGAAGTGTTGACCTGCGCCTCGATGCATGCGTGTATGCTTACACATCTCGGCGTCTACTCGCCTAACCTTTACCATGTATTTTGAAACCATTCGGATGCGCATACGTATATACGCATACATATATACGCTTATGTATATGGGTCATTGGAACCCTTCGAAGACGGATCGTTTTTCTTAAGGTTCTCACGAAAGACGGGTGAGGGCGATGCGACGTACCGAAACGGTCGATAAGGAGAGCAGATTTCCAACGATCTTGCTATATACATACGTATAGAGATATACGCGTAGAAACGCTGTTTCGCACCCCTACTAACGATAATTCTCCATCGTCCCAAACAGCACTGCAAGCAGGAGAATTGCGCAACGTGTCGCGCGCTACGCTGACTCAGACGGGTGAAATGCAGAACGCGGGTGTTCCGTACGATAGTCGTACATCGTACAGTTTCGCAAGGCATAACTCGCGGTCGAGTAGGCGGCCACTACTTTCCTCTTTGAATCCCAGTTCGAAAGCGTCCGGTTGACTCGGCTTGGCTTGGATAGTCGCGTACAAATGGGAGATATCGGTATCGTTTATCGGCATCGATACCGGTAATCGATAAGCGGAGAAGAGCGAAGCAGAAAAACGGAAACGAAATAGCCGTCGTTGCGATTACGGCCTATGGGTTTCGTGTTGTCCCGTCTATTTGTCTTTTTCTAAATACATACATCGAGAGTACGTACATACATCGAGAAGAAACAATTAGTATTCTTGAGCTGCGACTAGCATCCGGTTAAGTGGCGACAGCCGCTCCCATCGATCGCGTGCGCGCACGACTCCAAGCTTGTTTCTTCGGCTCTCTGGCTCGATTCCATTTTCCGCTTCTCCGTTCTGGTCCTTGACGAGAGAGGATGATGGGTCAACGGTTTCACCGCGACTCACGATCCTAGCGATCGGACCGATGCGACGCGGCGTGGCGCGACATGGCGGTCGCAGCGATCGCAAATATACGCGCCGTATCTTACTTAAGGTACGCGTCCATTCGAGAGCAAAACTATCGTGAGTTATACCGTCGAGTTACTTTGAGAATGACTACCCAATCTGAAGTGAATCGGATAGTCGCTCTCAAAGTAGCGTCCACTTGCGAGAAATAAAAGTCGAGAACAAGTAGCGATAGTTTTATTCTTAAGTGTGTATGTACTTACCTTTACTTTTGATCCGAGTATTTTTCATCGTATAAAGCCCTACCGTATGTCGTACGTTCGATCGTTTTTATTCCTCCTCATTCAACGTAAACAACGCGTTTCTTCGATAACGAGCGACAAGATCGAAGATGAAAATTAATCGATCGTCGTGCAGACGATCGTAATCGCGATAAGACGCGTCGAAAGTCGGACGGGTCAAAACGATTGAGACGATATCGCGACATTTCGCGATACACAGGATACCGAAGAACGGCAGATAGCGGCGACGGAGACGCGTTTAGAAGAAAATCGAATATCGAGCGATACGATAGCGGTCAACGATCGAGCGCGTATTAAACGATCGCCGATCTTGTATTTTGTACCAAGATTGGGGCTGATAACGCAAGGTAGAGAACGGGAAAGACGATTAACAAGAAACAGAAATAACTATAATACAATCAACCCGATGGATGTTTTGATGATCGAAGGAGTCAAAAAATAGTAGGAGGTTAATAAATGGATAAGGAAGAAATAAAGATCTATGTCTGGTGCAGCTACGTCGTACGAGTACGTAAACAAGCGCGCGCGTTACATGTACGTACGTATAAACGCTTAAGAGTGTGTAGTATGGTTAGTGTAGTATATGCTTAAATGGTTGGAGGAGGAAGGATAGAGATGGGAAAGGAAGAAAGAAGAAAGAGAAAAGGGAGCAACGTACAGGGTTTCAGGGTTAAAGAGGGAGAAAAGAGCGGCTGCATCGCGACTGGCTGGAAGTGGAAAGGCAGCGTGTTTACGCGAGTTAGTGGAGGGAGGTGGTACGTCTCAGCTGAGCGTAGTATAGAGGTAGAACGCTGACGCGAGGGCGAGTTAGTTGCGAATGAGCGCTCGTCGGGCGAGCGTCGTTGCGACGTCGGTCGATAATGTCATCTCGTGATCGACGAGCAGCCATCGGATCTTGAGGATCGTCGTATATGTGCGCATGAACGTGATCATTCTATATATACACAGAAAACGCGTGATCGAGAGCATACTGCTTGCTACGCGTAGTGTTTTGATACGTGTTTTGTAGAGTGTGCAGTGCGTTGAATAGTAGTACATAACTGTTTTCTTGTTGTTGTCGCGCCGCATCGTGTATCGCGTAGACGCGCATCGAATACGGCCGACGCGCAGACACACGGGCTCCGACGATCAAGAAGGAAGGAAACGCGTGCCCGCGGCCCGTGCGTGCGAATGTTACGGAAAACCGCTGCTACGCTTACGTTTGCGATTCTGCCTGAAAGAGTGGTCGCTATCGTGCGTTGCAAATTCGCGGTTTGCCGCCAATCTCGCGCGATCATCCGTCGACTGCCTCTCTCCTAAAATCTAAAACTATCTCTCGCGTATTTACGCCGAAGCAAGCGTAGTGTCGCGCACAGTGCCGTTGCTGCCAGTGATCGCAACAGCGGTAAGAGAAGCACAGATACACACGATAGTGGTAAAAGAAAAAGGAGTGGAAAAAGAGGGGAAAAGCCGAAGGAAGAGGAGAGGAGAGGAGAGGAGAAAAGAAAGAGCTGGTCGAACGAGGTACAGAAGAAGGATACAGTCGTAAACACGGGGAAAGATTCAAGGTCGAGGAGACGCGAGACGCAAAATACTCTTGGCGCGGGAGGCTCGATTTTCTACGAATCGATATCGCAATTTTTCCAAGTGTAGTGTATCGTTCTGAGCATCGGAGACCGAAAGTGAAGTGATAAACGAAATTTTCTGTAAATCTCGGCACAAAAATGGTGCCGCAACAGCAAGATAGTCCCTCTAGTTCCGGGATTCCTATGTTTGGTTCGTTGCTTGTGGATAAAAATTCGACGACACCGTATTCGGATGCCACACAGGTATGTAATCGTCGTTTTAAACTTCGATATCTCGAAGAACGCGTACGAACACGACGTTTTTATTTGTCTCGTCGTCCCGTACGTGTTAATGTCTTCCGTAGATGGATATTATCAATAACAAAACGATAGTCGAAACACTGTTTTCTGGTGATATACCAACGAATATATACATATACGATAGTATTTGTAATGGCTGATTTTATACCAATAAGCACGGTAGAAACAACGTGCCAGAGTGAGAGAAAGGGAAGAAGGAAAAGGAAAAAGTAACGTGTATCTTGTTTCGTTAATTTCCAATTCGTGGAATTGAGATCCGACTTTACATGTTACGTGTCGCCGACAGATGGGAGGAAAAACGTTCGTTATAGATTTAAGAAATGAGGAGTAAAAGGTCGTCACGAATCGTGGATTACAGCTCGCGTCTTCTGCAAATTTCAAAGAGGCGACGTGTTTTTTTTTTTTTTTTCATTTTTTTAAAATTCTTTTCTTCTTTTCCTCGAAGAGGGGAGAGGCAAAATGTTTGATCGTTGCACGGTTATTCCCTCTAAACGGTTTTACACAAAAAAGTAGGTATGCTTATTTATTTCTGTAGCGTTTAAAATACTAACAAAACACCGTCGTCGAACGGAAGAATAGATTATATATTTTTCTCCCTCTCGTTTATTATTCCTGATGACTTTGGATTTCGTTTCAATTTTTGTTGGCGGTACTCGTTGAATTTTTCCAGCTTCTTTCATCATCCTTATTTATCTGTGCTCTTTTGCTCGATAACATCTTTTCCTTCCTTTTCATTCGTCACGATCGTCTTTCGATAAATTCGCTAAGCTATTTCCATCGAAAATATTTTCGAAAATATTTTCCGCTCTTCGTTTCGCAGAATCTAAGAAAGCGTATATGTATATATTTTGGGACGTCGCTTGAAATGTTTGCTAAAGGTGAGAACGATAAAGGTTAAGCGAATACAGATGCTTTTACAGAAACGGTAGAAGTAAAGAAATATCTATGTGGAAATCGCTTTTGAATAGGCAGGGTCTATTTCTTGATTTTGCGGCCGTGAATCGAGACACGATCGATCATTTGTGATTCGCGACTTAAAAGCGTCGATAAACGCGATCGATGCGCACATACATGCATCCATGTTATAAATAGGTGAGGAGTTGGACTATTAGTCGAAAGCTCGGTTCAAACGATCGTAAACGTGTGTACAAGTATCGACGCGTTAACGAACATCTCTCGAAATAGAAATATATCCGATTACGGTAATAGTTTAACTTTAAGGAAAAGGAAAAAAATGAAGAGACATGGAGGAACGGTTGGGTTCCTATGATGTGTATCACGTGATCCTTATACCGCGAGTAGAGTCGTTGTACTCGCGCACATCACCTTCGTAACCTACATTCTGCCCTTTCGATTTCCACTCTAGTGCGTGTCGAGTAATCGACGCAATATCTAAAAGTATAATGGGCAAGAGATTGCTCGCGCACGCTACGTGTTATCTACTTCTCGACGCTTAGCTTACCATTTAATGAGGTATGTAAATTGGTATCGCTGCGCCAGTGTATAGAACGCACATGGACTTGCTACACGCTACACGGACGCGATCGTTGCTCTCTCTCTTTTTCTCTCTCTCTCTCTTTCTCTACGATGCGCATACGCGAACGCGACTACGTCTTCGTTTATACGTTTATATACGAATTTACGAGCATCGTCCACTCGAAATACACGGCTTGGTACGCGAGACAGTGAGCGTCTGGCGTAAAGCGAATACATACCTAGGGAAATTTTCCCAGGATCTTCTGATCATTTTCTTTTCTCCTTCTTCTGTTTCAGACGAAGAAGAACAATCCTAATCATATTAAGAGACCGATGAACGCGTTTATGGTCTGGTCACAGATCGAGCGGAGAAAAATATGCGAGATTCAGCCCGACATGCACAACGCGGAGATTAGTAAACGGCTAGGAAGACGCTGGAAGACGTTGGACGAAGCGGAGAGAAGGCCTTTTATCGAGGAGGCGGAAAGACTTCGACAGTTACACATGGTGGAATATCCGGATTACAAGTACAGACCGAGGAAAAAGGCATCAAAACCAACGGGAGGCGGTGGTGGTTCTATAAGTACGAAAGTAAAAGAAAGCAGCAAAAAGCCGCGAAAGTCGGCGGGCGGTGGTATTTCCTCGTCGTCATCGATGGGAGGAACGATACTGGGCAAGAATCACACGCGTAACGATAACAACAACAATACGCATACGACGAGCGGTAGCGCGAACGCAGGAGTTGTTGGTACAATGGTGAAGAGGTTGCAAGCTCACTCCAGCAGTACCAAACCTGTATCGCGTTTGAAGGTCAGACTGGCGCTTGACAAAAGACCTTCTCTTGACTATACTCCTACCCCTCCGATCGTTACCGCCAAAATACCGAGCAGTCCATCATGCGGTACGCCAGATTCTCCAGAATCGGCAAGTTTTTACGAAGACAATTTTCTCGAGTGCGGTTCTACCGCCTCCCGACTTGCCGCCATATCCTCTGGTCCGGCCTCGGTGGAAAATACCGAGCGCCGTACTACGATCAGACACGGTACAACAGCTGTCGTTGGGAAAATCAAACGGGAACCTAGTTTCGAGATGGATTATGAAACGACGTTCGAGCCAAAAGATCGATTGCTGTCGTCGGTCGGTCCTGCTGCCTCGAATCCAGCTAACGTTACCTTTTCCACATCCGTCGATGACATGAGTCTACTTTCGGAAAAAAGTTTTCGTACTCGAACACCTTGCCACGACAATCATCATCGCCACCAACATCATCAGCAGCAACAGCAGCACAAGCACGACCTTCGTCATCACTCACACCTCGAACGTCGATCCAACTCTTTGGTCAAAGAGGAATTAGACACGACGACAGCGGCTCCGACGCCGACAACCGCGACCACCCTCGTCAAGAACAAATCGATCGAGGATATGGATATAGGAATGGAAATGGACATGGATATAGAAATCAAAATGGAAATGGAAACAAATTCGCCGACGTCTGTCACTAGTATCGGTGGCGGTATTGCCAGCGGTAGCACGAGTAACATCGGCAAAACGACAGCGATGCTGAATGAGCGCACTCAACGTACGTCGTCGAAATGTTCTTCGACCATAGTTACCAGGACCGCTACCATTCCTACCGTCGCACCTTCTGCGATTCAAACTTCGGATCTAGTGTCGACGAACCCAATGGTCAGCGACGCGATGTCGAACGATGACTCGCTAGATGCTAACAGTAACAACATTGTTGTCAACTCAGGGGATGCGACTATTGCCGCAACGGTCGTCAAACTCGAGGAACCTGCCAACAATCCGAGCTTGGCGGATCTTTACTCGCTAACGGATCTATTGCAGATACAACCATCGGATTTCAAGATAGATCTTGACATGGAAACAATAACCACCGATTTGGATACTTTCGAAACGGCCAGTTCCAGTAGTGGATCACACTTTGAGTTTTCTTGTACACCGGATGTTACAGATATGTTGTCTACTATCGGTGTAAGCAGCGATTGGGTCACGTTTTGAGAGAACGAGAATGGGCAAGCTATCGCTCAGCGGTGCAAAGTCCCGAAATCTCATCGTTTCACGCGCACTGTCCGCATACTCTGCACAGTCCTTATATCGTTTCTACTTTCTCGTCTATACTACGAACGTTTTAGACGAGGTGGCTGGCTGCGGCTAATCCGACGATTTCGAGAATGTGCCGCGACACGACATAGATGCAGCACTCGTCTTCTTTTGTATATCTCTTGTGTAGTATATTAGATTTAAGAACTATATTTTCATCTCAACGGCATTACTATAAACGAATGGTAGAACAGGGTCTTTTCCCACATCCCTGCGTATGAAGCGAAAACAGAAGAGAGGGAACAGAAAAAAGCATGTGGAGAGTGTTCGCGAGTGTACAGTTAACGACAAATACAAAGTGAGACGCGTGCAATTTTTCCAACTAAATATTTAAATATTCGTCATCTTCTCGTCTTATTTTTCTTTCCCATCGCTTTATATTTTCGTTTCTTGTATTCGTGTTTGTTACCTGTGCCGTCTTCTTCGTATTTTCGGTTCCCTGTTTCATCAATGGTACCACACACGGTATACATCATAGCGCTACCCGTTAGAACGAACGTGAATCCTCTATACGCGTAAAACGTTTGATCTCATAATTTCTATTTACCTCTAGAGATACGCAACGCGGCGGTATACGCTTTCAACGAGTAATTTGATTGTCGATATAAACGCAATCGTTAGATCTCTTGTATCTACGTCAAATCTTTTCAACGGGCCAACGCATACCGAATCGCCAATGTACCAAGACTTGTTGATGACTACACTGCCGATTAAAATATCTTTTTCACACCGAGTCTGCAACGGTTTGCTCAGCAACGCGCATCAAATAATTACCAAACGAATAAATTTACACACGATATCTTGTGTCTTTGTCTTTATATCTTCGATTCTTCGATCGATTATATTACTAATAATAAGTTGTGATATCGATGCGTATTTTCTTGACACTGCCAATCATTGCCGCGATAACATTGTCTTCGCCATTGGGCAATAACCAGGTTCGCTACAACGTTTGAAATGTTGATGCAACCGATGACACGAATATCAAGAAGGGATGTTGATAGTACTGTGCATATTTTCGAAGTCGAAAATATTGGTAGGGTCAGGGAAAGGGAAGTGGGGGAGGGGGGATTAAGAAAGAGCGAGCGAGTTACTT
Source organism: Bombus flavifrons (assembly GCF_040668555.2). NCBI lineage: Eukaryota > Metazoa > Arthropoda > Insecta > Hymenoptera > Apidae > Bombus > Bombus flavifrons. The sequence continues at coordinate 7,576,240 of NC_138454.1, forward strand.
TTTACGCATTGAGCCCGACGACTAATAGGATAAATGCGCGTATAATACGAAGGACCAAAGTATAACGTATAACGACCACTTTTGCCCATTTTCTACTCGTTTGTCCTATCCTATCCTGTTTCCTTGCCCGTCGTGCCTTGTCCGATCTGTAATTCAATAGGCTGTGAGAATATTTTTCGATATAAAGATATGTCCTGTAACTGATCAGTTTTCAAAAGTTGGGGGAGCGAGGCAAACGCGAATCACGAGAATCGCAGGAAGAGAGAAAAGGTTTGCTGAGTCGCAACGGGTGGATCGTGCCTCGTGTCATATGTTGTGCGAAGGTAAGATTTTGTTCGTAAAGCGTGCGTAAATACGTCTAAAATGGCTGACTGATCGAACTCAATCTACGTGTATATCTCGGTTCGTTACGTCTACGTGCCGTTTCACACGTTCCCGACATTCGATCGAATTGGTGTTCTTTTCTGTTCTTACACCCGTAATGAAATAGCGCGAGCATGCGCATCTGCCAACAAATTTTCTCGAATATTCGCGTTGCTGAATGACCAGCGTTACGCGACCGGCGACATTGCGTTCTGTCATTTGACCGCGTACACCGAAAAAATCGTTGACAGTGAACCGTATCGCAACGACAGAAAGAAAAAGATCATCCCTGCTTGTTACCAACGGCGAAAAAATCACAACCGTGTACGAGTGGTCGACGAGCGTTTGTAATTTATTCCCGTAGATATATAGAAATAAACGAAAACACACCAAAGTGCAATATTACGCGTATGTGGCTCTGTAAATGTGCAAACGACAAAAACAAAAGAATAAATTGTTAACGAAATACGCGCGCAGCAAACAACGGCACGAACGACGCAAAGGCCATAACGATCGTGGTCGAGAGTAAATTTATTTTTTGCTGTCGTCGTCGTCGTCATCGTCATCGTCATCGTCGTCGTCGTCGTCGTCGTCGTTCTTGCTGTTATTGTTATTGTTGTTGGGAAGTGATGTTGTATCCTTGTATGTATACACACGTATATGTACGTAATGCGAAAGAAACTCGAGAAAATGACAGCGAGAAAGCACGGCCGATATTTTTACACGAGATTAAATGTTATACGAAGGTTTATAGCGATCGCATTTAATCGGAAATTCGTTTGAAATCGACGAGTAATGATGAGAGACGCGGGGTCAATGATAACGATAACAATCATTTTATTATATTAATTCACGAGTATCAAGCATTAGTTGCTATTATCTTTTTCATTCTCTTTTCCTTTTAACAGTTCGATAATTAATTTCATTGTTTCTATTTTTTTTTTTTTTTCTATCGTTTTCGCAGTTTCTTTAGTATATCGAATATTTTTTACTATCTATTACGTATGTAGCTCGTAAGAAAATAATCACTGTCTCAACCGCTCGTGCATTTTCGTCGATTTCAGTAAACGAAGGACAAACGATATACCATGTATTTTGCACGGATACCGAGGAGAGAAACGTGGGGCGCTCAACGCGTCTAAGAACAAACTATCAACTGTATGTCGTAGATTTAAGTTTTCATCATACACGATAGTGAACTTAGTTGAGTTAATGACTAACTTTATACATATATAACAACTGTACATTTGTATTTAGCGCTTTGTTTATAATACCTTTCACCTTGTTATTAAGTATCCGATTTATATAATTTTTTTATCGAACTTATTAAAAAAATATTTAAAAACAAAATAAGACGTGGTGTTTTCGATTTCGCTGAACGCGAAGACCCGTTTCCTCCGATCATCATCGCGTCGTCGCTTGATCGTTCTCCTTCTCCATTTCCTCGTATGTTCTAGATGCGTTCTTTCGTACGATACACTGCGACGAATCGAGCAGCCACGATGCACATACATATGCATGTCGAATTGACACGCGTTCCGAGTCGCGTGTACAATCCAGTCGACGACGACTTCTCTCTACGTAGATCTACGTGCGTATAATCGAGTTTTCGTTTCGACGAAATCATGCTCGTTGCATTATGCCGTGCATACAAATCCGTAGATAATAACGCGCAGTAAAATTATTAATAGTTGTTTATCGGTGGATGAAGAACGTCGTAATGTAGCAACCATTAACATTGCACGGTTGCATTAGCATCGAACGCCTTTCTATTTCGTTGATATCGTGCTAGTCGGCTTGATAATGATTCGTCCAGGTCTTCGAAGAATCTCGTCGTTTCGTATTCCAGTCCGCGATTGATTTTTTTTTTTTTTTCGCTCGTTGCAAATCCCCTTCAACTTGGATCGAAAACTAGATTACTAGATAGATGGTCGTTCGCAAGTATGCTGTGACATACATATTTATTTGTGTTTTATATTTCTCGAGGTAACGCGTATGCTACGACGCTATTTAATGTACAGCGACACGGTATCGTATAGAACCAAAACGAAATGCGCGACGATCTGTCTCTCTCTTCCTCTTTCTCTCTCTCTCTTTCTCTCTCTTCCCTCAACTCCCGCATATGGAAAGAAGAAAGAGGGAAAGAGAGAGGGAGCCAAACGAATCGACCGAACCGAGTTGCGAGTGGTAAAATAATCGCTCAAGGTCTGTGGTGGCGTTGCACCCACTCGTGCGAACAGGCTTGCCAACAGCCATATTCCACTGTTTACATCGCGCGAATCGTACTCATGGTGTGTTGCATCGGCGTCGGCAACCATTATCTATCGGTTTTTCACGCTTTTCTTCCTATCGTAAATGACTGGAAGAAGAGAGAAAAGACGAGGAGCCGCGTCTGATCTTGGGAACAAATAAAACGTCGCATGCGAAATCATCGTTACGTGTACGTAACTAGTTGCGTTTCACCTTCGACTCAACTAACATCCTGCTGCTGCTTTTCCTTCGTCACGTTGTAACGGGAATTCGAACCAAGATAAAATAGAATCGTCTCGATCGGTGTACATATTATGTACTATGTACACAGGTAAGAAATATCGGCCCGAGATAAGACAGGTGATTTACGACGTAATCGGTTCGATCAACGAACTGAAATCGTTGCTCCCGTTTCTTTTTCCTGGATTACGATCGCGATTGGACTTGGCGTAAACGTAGCGCGGGTCAGTTTGCGAGGATCGACCGATGATACCGATGATACGTACACGGTTATCGACGACGACGAGGAGAAAGAGGATGAGGAGGAAGAGGAGGAGGAGAAGAAGGCGGACGGTTCTTTGAAAGAGAAGAATCGTTTACTTTTGTTGCAGAAATAAAATCGATAGATGGAAGATGGCAGAAAAGAAAGAAATGAAATAAAAAGAAGAAAGAAATAATATGGGGGAGAGGCGAAAGGAGAGAAGGATAGATCGAACGCGAACGAATCGCGCTGCGGGTAGAGGATGCTGCTGGCTGCTGGCTGCATACCGCGAGGTAGCGTATAGCTATCGAGGTCAATGGTTAGTCCAAGGTCCTGAGTTCGAATCTCGCGGTTGAGTTGAACGCGACTCGGCATTTCCTCTCGCGAACAACGATCCCCGTTCGTGGAACGCTCTCGAGGTCGTGATTCGCGTGCGCAACTCGCACAACACCGACAACCATGAGTTTTCGTTTTCTCGCTAGCCGGTTTGGCTGTCGCTTTGTTCGCGACTCAAGATGCGAGTCGCTAAACACCAAATACATATCAACTCGAGCCAACGGTCCAGCGAAGGATAACGCGACACGAGGACTTCCTGGTGCTGTGTTTTCGCTGTGCAGAAAAAGCGCTACTTTACGTTCGTTCGAGTAGGAAACGAAGCAACGGCGATTAACAATCAAGGATAACGTTATCGGAAAAGGGAATGGCGAGAACGAAAAGCGATTGACGTAGGAAAGATCAGCCGGATAGCGAGCAGGCCGATCACGGAGATGACAACAACAACGATGATGACGACGACGACGACAACGACGACGACCACGACGACGGCGAGGTCGAATCAACGCGCGTAAACATCATAATCTCGCGATAAAGTCGCGACTGATTTATTCGTCGATAAAAGCTTATTGGAAACACGTGTATCGTAGACTGCTGCCAAAACCGGTCGCCCAATGGGAAACGATCTCGTTGAAGCGACGCGGTACACGGTGAACGCTATGAATCACTCGGACGGTTTTAAGTCGGACGTCGTAAACCCGACTTGGCTCGTTCTTCGTTCTCGTTCCCATCCTTGCCGTTCGATCTTTTCTTTGTTTTCCGCCTTTCGTTAGGTGATTGCACTGTGCTACGTTTCGTCTCGTCTCGCTTTCCTCGTCGTTTCGATCGGACGCTTTCACATCGTGTTTCTCTGATATTCTTCCATCGGATCTTGAAGCGCGACGAGCAGAGTAGCGACGCGTGTCGCTATGTTGCTAATTTTCTTAACGTTAGCGAAACGGAACCAAGCCGAAGCGAATTGCATCGCGTCGCATCGGATTGGGTCGCGTGACGACGAGTCGGTTCGAACCAAAGCGTGGGTGTACCCGGTGTTGCAACGTATCACGTTGATAACTGAGTGCCGATAGAGCGACTAGTTTCGCGAAGAAAAATCGCGTCGGTTAGTCAGAGCTTGCGACATTAACTCGCGCGGCGTGATGCATGAGCGACTCCGGGCCGGAGTTTGCATGGTGCGACCCACTTATTCTAGTCTCGGCGAATAAAAGATCGGACGTTCGACCGCGTGCATCGTACACGTATTTGTTGTTGTATTAAATATAAAGATACGTTCCTCGTACGCGAACTATGCTCAAATTCTTCTAGATTAGCTAAGATTACATAGGAGAGGGAAGAATCGCATGAGTCGCGAGATTCGCAATTATTATACTTTCGATTGGCGCAACGACGATCGCGCGAACGCGAGAAAGGAAAGCGCAGCTCGCGCCGAGCCGACAACAACTTCCTCTCGGCTGTTGGATATCGCGAACCAACGACGAGCTCCCTGACGAGAGTATTTTATCGTCGATTTGTTCGACATGCTCTTATTGCGCCATTAGTAATCGCGAAACAAGAAAGTAATGTAAACACTCGGATAACTTTGATTTATAGAAACAGGCTATATACCGACTGTCGAAGGAGAATAATTGATGGATAGTAGGCGTTCGTGCACGCTCGCGGTATATGTACGTAACTTTTTCGGTCGTAACGTCGCGTCTGTTCTAATACGTCAAATCGATTCCGGGACGCGAGCAACGTTTCTCGGTTCGAGATCGTTCGAAGCTATGTAAATGTTAACCAACCAACGAGTCCGATCTGATCTGATCGATCGTTTGGAAGAAAGAATTACTCGGTCGCTTTCGATCGGATAACGATCGATATCGGATACGTATAGATCTAGTAGAACGAATCGATCGATTTTCCAGGATCTTTTTCGAGACGCGAAAAACCGTTTCTATCTGGACGTATTTTGAGGAAAAGTAACGACCACACGCGTTGTCCGAGCAGCAGGCAGGCACCCACGAAACCGAGCGCGTCTTGCCTTTGAGCGGAAACGATTCGAAGGTCTCTGAAGAGAGAAGTCGAGGCCATGCCACCCGGCTAGCCTCGAGGCTTTTTCGCGCTGCTTTCCCCTCCGCCGTGTCCCGCCATCCATCCACCCCACATGCCCCTCCGTAGCACCGTGCCGCCGCGCGCCATCCTTCCTGCACCGATAGCAGGAAGCTGGCACCGTTGCCGTGGTGGTGGTGGTGGAGGCGGCGGCGGTGGCGGCGGCAGCGGCGGCCCCTTCACTCGTTCCACCTCTAGCGGTTTCCCTTTTGCATGCGAAACCACGTGACACTGCCATTGCACGCGAATCTTCGTCTATGTAAAATCTTATCTTTCTTCTTTTTTTTTTTTTGTCGTTCTCTCTTTTCTTCGATTCGTCGATCACGTCGAAGCGATCCGAACGAAACTTTGGAAGAGAAATTCGTTTCAATTGCCTCGAATGCGATGGGATGCGATGGGATGCGCTGGACCGGGTGCGGTTTGGGGATGCGAGCGTGGGTGTCGGACGAAACGATCGTTCATCGGCCGAGGCTAAGGTTGCGGCTGCGGCTGCGGCTAATGGCTGTTAACGTGAAAGAGAAACGAGATCCGTGGGGTTAGCAGACGGCGAGCGGAGCGAACAGCAGACGGCAAACGGCAGACCGGAACCGATAGCTTTCGCCGGAGGACGCTTGGAGAGCGCGTTGATCGGCAGCCGGTGCTCGCGACACACGATCAAACTTGGCTATCAAGAACGAACGAGTAATACATACATATATCGAACTGGGACTGGAACGTACCGTAACTCGCACAGGCGGCTCGAGGAAAGCGAGAGCGAGGCAACGGAAACGAAAACAAGTAGTCGGAGGACGAAAGCGATTTGCACAAGCGTTATTGGAAGAAGGTACGAGCATTCACGCTAGCCGCATACGGTCGGATTCTTCCTTTCGATCGGTCGAACCATGACCGCGTGGAACACAGCGCGTACAGTTTCTTTCCCTTTCGCTTTCGATTCGCGCGACTAACCGAATCGGCGCGTTACGCGACCATGTTCCAAGGTTTTCCACGAAACGAAAATCAATGATCGCGCTGGGAGTCGGAGCGCGCACGATTTCCACGATACTCGAGGCGTTCGTCGCGGCACGGTGGCACACGCAATGACTCACGTACGGTGATTCACGATTCACGATCGCGCCGCGCGCCGTTGCGCTGCTGCGCAGCGACGTAGTCACTCGAGAAAGCCTTATACGCGATGAGACCTCGACGAGATCGTACGTATAATCCGTACTTCCAACACGATCGTCACGAACGCGTGAACGAGTCGAAGGAATCCTCGAGGCTCTTTCGACGTTCTCGACGCTGCGTCGTCGACAGGGAATATGCAATTGGAATCGAAACCGAAGGAACGGTAACGGCATTCGTTTCCGTTTGTCGCTCCGCGAGCGAGCAAGTAGCGCAAGCGAATAGCGAATAGGAATTACGAAAGCACGAGTAATTTTAATAGAAAACTCGTTGGACTGTGATGTCGAAATCGACTTTGCGAATCCGTAGACATCTTTCAATGCCTATCTCTTTCGTTCGATTTCTCGCCAGTATCGGCAATAGCACCATCACCACCACCACCTGTTCCTACGATTGCTTTCGTCGATGTAGAACTTCAACCCCAGAACGATAGCTGTCGTTATCGCGGTTACGCAACGACAAACATCGGGCGGACGTCTGCGAACCGATTTTGTTATGTATCTCGTTTCGTGGCTATCTTCCTCCCTGGATCGCGATCGGGCGATAACGAAGTAGCGAAGAAAGTACGAAAACAGGATGGACACGAATAACGGAATCGTGACAACATCGAAAGCATCGACGAAACGGGACTCGGTTCACACGGTTTTTCGAACGAAAATGTTCCTTTTCTCGTCGTGTATTTGTTTACCGAGGTTTTCGATAGAAAAAGAAAAGAAAAAGAAAACAGAAAAGGAAAAGGACGGAAGAAAGTATGTACATATTCGAAGCAAGTAGCGCGCGCGCGCGCGCGCGCGTGTAGACGCGCCGTGTAAATTGTAGAGAACGACGAGAAAGCAGGGAACGAGAGTGCTTCGTCGTTGCAATGACGTTTGCTTTTGACGGCAAGGGCAAAGTACAAGACGCAGTTACGGTGTTCGTCCGACTTTATCGCGACTACCGTGAATCATTTCGATCGTTATTGTCTTCTTGAACGCGGACGTTGTACGCATTATCTGGGTTTTTAGGTCTTTCGCCTGGTGTGCCGCGATACGAACACGAGTAGAGTTTATGTTTTCTTTTTCGTTCGGAAGAATAGGACATGCCGTTCGTTCGTTTCGTTGCAGCCAAGGATAAGCCAGCGTCTAACGTTAATCAACGCGCGTTCCCCGTCCATCGCTGCGTCACGCTAAATTCCTACTTCTCGTTTGTCTCAGATTTCAATCGCCGTGCCGTTTCCTTTGAACTATGAATTTTCATCGTTTTCCTGCGTAGCACGATCTGCAGACTAAGAACGAGGAATCGAAATCGTTCGATGAATAACCGCGGGTCATGCATCGGCGGAACGCGTGCATCCGAGATAATCTCCTCGGAAGGTCTTATCTGCGATTCGCGTGGATCGTGTTACGCGTTGCGTCGCAACGGGAAGCTAAACAATTTCATCGGGAACGAGGCGCGAAGAGGAGAAGGGTAACGATCGAGACGCAAGCAACGTTTCCACGCTATCGGCGATTCGGATTGCCGGTCGTCGAACAACTGCTACGCTCGTGCTACAGTGTATTGGTAAAGTAAAGTGTACGGCGCAATTAGGTTAGGTCGTTTAACAGCGAGGCTGATTGCAAAATATCGCATCAGCGGCGAGGCTGGCTTGCGTCGCGTCTAAACGCAGAAGGTTCGACCGCTCACGTTAGACGCTGTGCCGTCGATCGAATTATCGTCGAGAGATAAATTAAATAATACGCATATACATATGCGGCGGAAGATGGCGGATGTGGCGGCAGTGATAGCACGACGATAAGAAAAATTGATTCGATCTTGCGAAACTGTGGAAAACGTGGCGAGGTTCTGCGCGGAACGATCCATCGCGTGACGACATCTCCTTCTCTCGATGTAGTAGAGGACGTAGTAGAGAAACACGTGCACGCATCGGACGGCAGTTGCGAGTAGTCACACCGAAAGCAAACTCCGATCTTCCGCTACGGCGCAATCAAGGCCGTACTACTGACTCAGCTCGACCAGCTGTTCGTTACAAAGAAAGAGCGCGCGAACGATATCGGAGTCTCGCAACCGCGTGTGCCTTAGATAGCGGCTTCCTGGTGACCTCGGTGCATTAGCACTTCGCAATGCCACGTGTATGCCGTGACAGCGTTCATTTGCCAGCTGCGTTTGCTTCGTTTGTTTGCCATTTGCACGCACGGCCGACCGCGTGTCGATCGTGTAAGATCGTGTTCAACTCGTTGGCCGCCGCATTCAGCCTCCGTCTTCACGGAAAAATATTTCGAATCTCGATGCATACTGTCGTTGGCGCTTTGGTTTGTAGGTTTCTTCCTCGGCGATCGAGGACTTGATCTCTTCGCTTTCTCTTGCCAGAACCTACAGTGAGGAAAACCAGACGACCACTTCAACGTTCGAAGCCTTGCGTTTTCTTATGTACACAAAATACGTGTGTAAATAGTGGATATATGTATACATCTGTTTATATCTGTACACACACACGTATGTATGTATCTGGTTATGGCAAAGTGGCCAGATTTCCGAAAGCTAACGGACAAGTGGACGGTTGCCACAGATATTTCGACAGAGATATGTTCGAATATAACCACCGGTATTACGCGCAATTGCAATCGCTAATCGATCGGCGAATCAACGACGGCGAGCCCTGGCGATTTCGCGAACCTTTCGTTCGTATCTTATCGGGCGTTGAGCGAGAGAGCAGACGCGTCGTCTCCGCTTGCCATCGCACGATCTTCTAGGATCGTTAAGAAGCTCGAGACTACACGAGCACGGGGGAAAACCTGTTCGTTCGCCAAAATCGTTTATTCTTGGAAGAATCGTTGTAACCGACGAGACTTGGCTGCGATGATCGCGATTACGTATTTAATTTCGACAACTTATACCGTATCCGTGGCCGTTCTGCGCACTTCGTTCGTAAAAAGGGAACGTAAAACGCAGAGAGAACAAGATAACTGCTGTAGCTATAGTACGCGTGGCCGTGCGAAAGGTGTATGAGATGAAAGGAGAGAAAGGAGAGGAGGATTGGCGGAGTCGAGCAAGCGGAAGAGCAAAGAAGAGTAGGAGGGAAAGGTGGTGCAAAGGCCCAGGGCTCGCGCATACGTACAAGCGCATAAATTACGATGTAATTACAAGCCTGGCGATCGGAATCGCCGGTCGAGAGGAGCAGAGCGGATAGATCGGATCTCCGAGGAGAGGAGAAGATCGTATGGCGAGAGGCCGTCCGTGATCGGTCGCGGCAAGCAGAGGTTAGTTGTCCGAACGGAGGAAAACCATGACGAAGGGTTCGTCACGGGTACCAAGCAAACGGTATATACGCGACACGAGTCGGAAGCTACGGTGAAACAACACGCGTGAAAAAGAATCGGCTTACAGGTGTATGCGAACGCATCCTGACTCGTGTAACTCCGGTAAAATCATGGCGTGTAACCACAAATCGGAAACAGCCGGCCGAACTGCCCTGTTTTCGTTGCGAATCGAATGCGTTCGAATTATGTAATATAGGAATTACTACAGAGCAGACCGGAAGCGTATCGAGCGGCACAGCTAGAAGAAAATAAAAAGGGCAAGTGTACGGACTCGAGGTATAGAGCGGAGGGTGAAGCGCGTATAGCGTGAATCGGACGCAACAAAGGTGGACGAGGCGAGGTGTCGCGTGACCGCACGGTACGCTCACGCGCGGCCAACCATCCCAAAGCCCTGCGCCTCGCATCGTGCATTGCCTAGCCGATCGTGAAGCGTGATACGTTCTACGCGGAGAATCGAGCAGAGTTTCAAGCTCGCTAAAATAATTGTCGTCGTGGTAGGATCGTCGCGTCACGCCAGTGCGATCGATCGGAATCGCGACGGACGCGCGTATATTCCATCGAACCGAATTTTGTCGTCGAACGTGATATATATATTTTCACCGAGATCGAATCTGTGTTTAGCGTGCGAATGCGCGTGGAAAAGCGTGGTAACGCGGTAAGTAAGTACACGGTCCACTGAACCAGACCAGACTGTGACCCAGACGCGCGTTGTACTAGGGTCACTGGAAAAACGCTCGGTGCATAAAACACGTTCGCAAAACTGTGGCGGAGATTCGCTGTATTTACATACCGTATTTATATACTGTATTTATATACCGTATTTCGAACGTGAAACGGCGACGGCGACGATCGTGGGTGGTAGCGGGCGGCGGTAGCAGCCGCGATGCCGATAGAATCGCTACACAGACATTCGCACACACAAAAGAGAGACAAAGTTGCACGAAGCTCGGTGTTGTCAATGGCCTTGCCCCCCTCGAGCGCAAGGCCAAAGTTCACGAGCGATCAGTCCTCTTTGCACGGTAGTTGGCAGTTTGCGACGCGTTCCAACCCCACCGAATCACCTTTACCTCGCCTCTCTTCCTCTCACTATTCCGCCACCGTTCGGTCGTTGTTCTTTCGTTGCCCATCGCCACTTTCGACATTTTATTTTTCGAATAATCATTGAAAACATTGTCGGTGCTACGTGCGACTGAGAACCAACGTGCGCGCTTCGAAAGTTTCTACCTAGAACCGGTTTCTTTCCCCTTGTTTTGCTCTTCTTTCTCTTCTACCTTCCTTCCTTCCTTTCTTCCTTCCTTCCTTCCTTACTTCCTTTCTTCCTTCTTACTAATCATGTTTCTTTCTTTTCGCTTCGTCCGTCGTCATTATTTGCATAGATGTACCACCCGCCTGTCCTCGATCTGCTCATCGTATGATTCCGACAATATTTCGCAAATTGCGATGAAAAGAAAGGCTGCGGAGGCGAGAAGGGAAAGCAAAGAATGAAATGTGTATAGCCGAACACGGTAAACGCTTACGTACCATCTAAACTGGAATCGAGTTGCATCAGTTAATGAACACCGACGAGCGAAAAAGAGCCATTCACTCGCTTGCGTTTAGCTTGGACAAATATCGCGTCAGTGTTCGACTTCGCCCGCTATGTAATAGCGAACGAAATTCTGGTGTGTTTGATCATAATCCAGCTGCGCCAACGAGTCGTGCTACATAGAATTGGTACATAGAATCGGTTCAGCGCATCCGTGTAATCTTGAGAGTACGCGGTGCACAGCCGACCGACACGATCGAAGGTTCGGTTCGCTTTTGATGTTTGCGCGGATGCAATCGCCGACGCGGAATATCGCGGTGTACGCGCAACGCTGCGCTGTGTGCGTGCGTACGCGCGCGCGTACAAAGAGACGATAGGATAATCGCGGATCGGTCCGCTCGCTCTCATCGGCAGCTTCCCTCGCTTCCTTTGCCGAACACGCTTTACCGAGTTTGTCCCTCTTTGCTCCGCTAGCCTGCATTTCGTCGACCCATTCTCCAGGCGAATCTCCTGCCCCTACCTCCGCTTCGTCCTGCGCCGTGTTTCGCAGCGATTCGTCTCGACTCCCTTGGCCTCGCTCTATCCCGAGTCCGGGCTCTGCTCGTAACGCGGCCTCTGCTTACCTCGGTTCGCTCGCTCGTCTCGTTTCGTCTCGTTCCGTTCCAACCCATCTTGTCCTACGCTCTTCCCTCTTCTCCACCCGTCTGCCGCGCTTCGCTTCCTCTCATTCCACCCTATTTTCGTTCGCCTGTCTCTCTTTCTGTGGCGCATCGTGGCCAACCGTGCCTCACCAAAGGCGCCCCCCGTCGTCCTTTGCCACGGCTACGTTTACCGCGTAACGAACATGTAGCTTTTCGCGTGCACCCGGTTTTCCATCGATCCTGCTGCACCGATCTTTCTCGGTTGCTGTCCATCTTCGTCTTCGTTTTGCGTTATCCCGAACGTTTCGTTTTGCCGTGAGACGGTCTGCGCGCGTATCGAACAGGAAAAGAGCAGCGTTCGGCGATGGTCGAGTCCTTGAACATATCGATCCAGGAGACGCGACGCGACGAAATGACTCGACCTTTACCAGAGAGAGCCCCGCCGTCGCCACTGCCACCGCCACCGTAGCCCGCTGTTCGATTCTTTCTACTACCCTGCTTGTCTGTCTGGCTACCTACCTACCTACCTACCTACCTACCTACCTACCTACCTATCTACCTACCTACCCATCTATCTATCTACCTATCTGCCTATCTTCTACCTATCTACTCATCGATCTAGCGACGTAGCTGGTTCTGTTTCTTTAGGTGTCCTCGTTGATTTTACATCTTGACAAGGAAAAGTCGTGTCGCAAACACGCGACGCAACACATCTTCTCTCCAAAGACAAAACGCAAGAGAATAAGTTTGGTTCGCGATGAAAATGACATCGCGGTTGAGAAAAAGGTTTTTGCGCGGTGGTATGGATAAATGGTGCCAGCTTGTGGAAAATTGGCGAGAGGAGTTAGGATGTTGAGTCGCGAACAGATGGTAAGAATCATCGACGAGGTGGACGCCGAAGAGTAGGCGAAGGAGGAAGAGGAGGAGGAAGAGGAGAGAGGTTGAGCGAAGACGGGTGGGAAGTGCGAGACGCGCAGGAGGGTGACGGTCACGGTGGTAATGGTAGGGTAGACGGTTGATAGTGGTAGTGGTGCGGAAGGCAGAGAGGCAGGGACGTAGAGCGATATACAACTCTGGCGGAGGTTAATGCCGCGATCCGGTTCAGGGGGCAGCCTCGGTGCCTTGCCTGAAAACAACGCTTGGCTGGTTGGCTGGCTGGCTGGCTGGTTGGCTAACTGGTTGGTCGGTCGGTCGGTCGGTCGATCGGTTGGTTGGTTAGCTAGTCAGCTAGCCGACTGACTAGGACTAGGTTATGGCTGACTGACTGAGTGACTGACTGACTGACTGGTATCTGGTTTAATCGCCCACACCTTGGACGTCTCGCGTGTTCCTACGTGATGGTCCGGTTGCGAATTAAATTCGAGCCGCGGAACGATGCGTCGATAGAGCGCGACCGAGGCGAGCAATCGAGTCGTTGCGAATCCCTGGCACGATATCAAACACGGAACCGTTTACAGGGTCGAACGAGAAGCGAAAAGAGAACGAGGAAGTACTTACACATACGTAGGTTTGTGTAATTGCGATTCTATTCTAGAAAGAGGGAATCCAGGCGCGAGCTCGATCGAAGGTAAATCGCTGGGTCCTTGTAGATAGTAGCGAGCGCGTGGCATCGTGTTTACACGGGAAACGCGTTGAGCGCGTAATTTCGAAACCGAGTCGAGGGGAACGACGTATGGTATTTGAAACGCGTAGCGCTGGTAATGCGTTTAAACACGGAAATTACTGCGTCGACGGAGTATCGCGAGGAGACGTGACGCGTCGTAAATGAAAAAAGAAAGAAAAAATTCGAAGCGTGTAGTAGGTGAGATAGCGAGGGAAGAAACGCTAAGCGCGGTGCGGCGAGGTGAGACGAGTCGAGGCAAGCCGGGGCGAGGCGAACCGAGGCGAAGCAAGACGCGGCGATCGCGCGCACTGCCAAGCAAAGAAGTTGGTTTGTCGTTGACCTCGTACCGACGACCCTGACGTGAGTCAGAGTCTACGAATCGAGAGTCGAGAGCCGGAGAGTCGCGAGAGCCAGGAGTCGAGAACCGAGGGCAGCAACGGGAAGACGGGTCAAACGATGTCAATTCCGATATTTAACGACATACGTGAACGAACGAGCTCGAGGCTCCAAGCCCGCGCGCGTCGCGTTCAGGGCGACATCCGCGGCCGAATTCGATCGTTCGATCGCGTCTGTTCCGCGATGCGTTTCTCGCTTCGTTGGCGAACCAGTCGTCCCGTTGTTGGAAAACACGACGTCGCTACCTACCACGCATACACACAAATGGAGACAGAGCGAATGCGCTTAAATGCGTGCGAGAAGAAAACAGGGAGAAGAGAAAGAGAAAGAGTGAGAGAAAAAGAAAGAAGAGTGCGAGGGCGGTCGGTACACATGGTTTACCAACCAGATCGCGGGTCTCTGACCTTGCCAGCTGCGTAACCGATGCTGCGATCTCGTTGGAAGCACGTTGCGCGTCGCGTATCGAGACCTCGAACGCGACTTTGCCGTTTTCAGTTTCCCTCTCCGCCCTCGCCTAGCGATAGGCAAACCCGTGAAATTCGTTCGTTCGAACGAACGAAACCCGTCTACCGCGAGATTATCGACCGATGAAAGGATGTTTCCTCCGTTTTTTGGCCGGTTAGCGAGACGACGGGATGTGACGGCGGTATGGTCAAGGTCGGTGAAACTCGTCCGTTTAACGTTTAACGCGAAATCCTTGGATATCGAGCCTGTGTGTCGAATAGATGGCACACGGAGCTGCGAGACCGTCTCTCTGGCATCGAGCAAGCGGAGAGCGGCCGTGGAGACGCGAGAGGAACGCGCGAAAAACCACAACGAAGAAAAGAGCAAACGAACCGAAACGGTATGACTAAGAATCAGCCGCACTGGGAAAACCTCTGGCAATTGTATGCTAATGTCGACGATTCCGTTCCAAGCGAAGGTAGTAGCGTCGATCGAAATTCGTTTCAAACACGATACCGCGTTTCTAGCCTGTTTCTCTTATCCCGTCTGTACTCTTACCGAATTCCGTAAAACGGAACGATGGCACGAGTTTATCGTTAAAGATGGACGATCGGACAAGGCGAACGACTTTCTACGAATAACCGCGTGATCGCAGTTGTTAAAGTGGAGAGGGACGTCGTTAGATTTTCGTCGAGGCAAATACAGATTGCGCACGTACATATAGCGTGGCAGCATTCCCGAATCGAGAGATTCTCGATATTCGTATACTTGACATTCCGCGCGACGCGGCGTGTGGCGTGGCACAGCGATTCACCAAGGGCGCGTAGCGGTAAAGAGATTCGTTAACCTTCTATGTGTGCTGCGAATAAACGAGGTCCTCGGGGACGTCATTACGGTTCGGCGAGCGATTCACGCGGAGCTTGGTTATTAATAGAGTCACCGATTCGCGCGTGCGATGAGAAACGAGAATCGACGATGACACTGCACGGGGGTAAAACGTTGACGAAAAGTTCGCTCGTACCGAAACGCGGTGGAATGGGAAACGCGTTCGCGGAAAACGTTTGATCGTCCGACCGTCGAACGTTGGCGGTCGATGCCAGAAGCGTTGCACGGTGCAGCGTACCTAGACTCGCCTCGTTTTTATTTTTTGAGTCATGCCGTTTTTTACCGCGGTCGAATGAATCAGCTTACACGCGAGGGACCAAAGTACCCGGTAGCTATATAGCGGCAGAAACACCGCCGTACGTATTATTTTTACGGCCTTAAAACGTCTGTCGTCATTACCATAATCTCCCTGCAGGATTCGGCTGGGAGTACCATCCTCGACTCTTTCGTTCTACGCTTCTTTCTCTGACTCTCGAATTTATCTTTCTCGGTACGTCTCCTTCTCTCTCTTTCCTTTTTCCCCTTTCCCTTTTTCTCTTTTTCTCTTCTTCTTTCGTCTCGTTTCGTGTCGCGTTTGCTCGGTGTCGTCGGAGCAGCAGAGCGAGTTTAGCGCGCGCTCTCTTTCGACGGATGATTGCGAGCGCACGCGCGTTCGTCGCGGGATAAAGGAGCGAGCCACGGACACGGACACGGAGAGATGGATGGAACGATATGAAGAAAAGGACGGGGCGAGAGAGCGTCGGAGGTCGAGGAAAACGGAGAAACAACGTCGACACCTTCCAAGAAGAGGAGCTGCGTTCTCGAGACTCGAGACGACGTAGAATCGCCGCGTTGCATCTGCGTTCTCGATTTAATTCGTGGAAAGATAAGGAAAAGATGGTGCGCGACGACGCGAACCCGATACGGCGGATCGGCCAAACGGAGGTTCCGTAGTCGCGCGCGATAACCAGCCGCGTCGACGGATCGTTTAACGTCACGCGGTTCGTTCGTTGCGCCCAAGAATGAGGAGACGCGATTTTTCCTACGACCAGACACCGTCGCGCGTTTACGAAACACGTCGTTCGATCACCGAGATCAAGAGACTCGAGAGGTTGATGCCTGCGCGGTCCTTGCTCCTTCGAGACCGTCTAAACGTATCCGTCACCGAGAGCAAAAACATATGTACGTACGTATTATGTACATACGTAGTGGGCGAAACGTGAAACGAGAAACGCAGAGAAAGATAGGAAGAGAGAAAGAGAAAAAGAAAAAAAGAGAGAGAGCGAGAGAGAAAGAGATAACGTACGAGCACGTTCCTCCTCGCAAAAATACCAAACGCCGCGAATCACCGCGATATTCTCTCGAACCGTGAACGATATTTCGCGTTCTCAACTTGTATGAAACGAGACACGTGTTGCTGGCACTTTCCAGCTCGTAATATAGTTTTATATAGGTTTTATGGTCTCGTAATTGTACATTCTGATTTCGCTATGCTACCAGCTCTCGAGATACTCGAACACTCAATGCGATTCGCTCTTCTCGAGTTTTCTCTATTCTTATTATATAAATGGAAGGATCTCGTTGCCAAATCAATGAGGCGAAACTCCTCTGCCCTCCTTCGACTCTTAATCTAAGGCTCTACATATGCATGTATAGTACGCAGTATATAGGATAATTCAGTATCGTCTGTCCTGCCCAGGTATCTTTGGCAAGGCCATGTTGCGAGCCGCAACGTATGTTGGCCTTTACGTACGTGATCGTAACGCGTTCCGTCGTAGAGTTCGAACACGAATATTCCATCGTGCGTGGATCGACAGAGAGGCGCCAAGAAGAACCCGGAAAAGGCGGAGACGCGATCGTTTTTGGATACGAGAAGTTACAATCGCCCGGTCTCGAGGCTACGCTCTTCCCACGAAGGAGCAGCAGAGCATCATCGGGGACCGCGCGGGTTTCGTTCCGGTTAGCGGTTCACCGCACAGATGAGGCAAACTTGGCCCCGCTGTTGCGGTCTTCCGACCGAGGACCCCTTTAAATTCTGGTTGTTTCGTGTTTCGGAAACTCTCGGGTCGATCGGATCGAAATGCGCGCGCGCGCACGCATGGCAATTATGGGAACCAGGTGATGGAGTTTGTTGTGCAACCGTAGCCGGGCGAGGCTCGAGTTCGTAGCAATCTCGGTGAAAGCCGACGATTCTAGCGATTTGAGTCGAGTGGATAACTGGAAAGAGACGAAATACGAAAGCATCGCGCACGAATTACACAGCACACAACAGATGTTGGGAAGATCGCGCAACAGTCACTCGAACGATCTAATTACTGGCAATCGTTAATTAGTTAGACGGTATCACCGGTCGTGTTTGCTTGTAAACCGAGTATTCGAGGGTAAGATTACTAGTACCGAGATTAAGACTCTTGGATTTATCTTTAGAGCGTCCAAGTTCTTTAAGAATGTCCATACTCTTAGGCTGTTGTATCGTACTGCGGTAAAACCTCGCTTAGAGTACTGTTCTATCATCCGGGCACCTTATTATCATCGTCATATACGTAATCTGAAAGCTACATAGCACAAATTCCTACGTTTAGCGATAGCCGCTTTGGTTTGTTCTCGGATCTTAAACTTTTTAGATCCGGGGACACTTTTTCGTCTGTTTGATCGACCTATTCGTAAAATACCGATTTCTCGGTCTTTTACTCTTCTGTATTAAACCTCGTCCGCTTCTGCGACGGGAATTCCAGGCATAGTTTACTTTCTCTACTTTCATGCTGATTACTTCTTCTATTGTATCGATCGCTGTAGATCGTGGGCCGGCGCAGCCCGCGGACGAATGAAAACAAATATAAAATAACAGGTACGAGTCACTGGGAAAATGCCTACGTGTTGTTACTTGCAACACGCCGAATCAATTGGTCGAATGATTTTATATCGTACGAGCGAGTCGTAAACTGTGACCGGGAAAATGAAAAAAAAAAAGAAAAAAGATCACGCAGATCGCGGTCGTGTTTCTCATTGCCGCGCTCCCACTCGCCTTATTTTCGCGTTAAATACCAGTATATTTAATCGTTTCGTCGAGATATCCATCTAACGAGACATTTCCCGTTATTACATCTTCTTACGTTATATCCTGTTTTGCGTTCGCGTTCAATTTTCACTCGCAACGATTTGCTCCAACAACTTTGTAAAACGCGTTTGCCACTCGTTTCCTGTCCTCGACAGAGATAGAAGATGCTCGAGAGACGACGATATCGACGGACGATCGAATTTTATACCGCGAGATGGAACGGCTACTTTTTCCGCGTGCGTAGCGTCGTATCCTTGAAGAAATACGGCGCGTTCGAAAAAGCGAGCAAACGGACGTGCAGGTAAACGGACAATCGGACGGACAGGTAAGTTGGTTGGTAGGTAGGTGGGTAGATAGAAAGGTAAGTAGGTAGGCAGGTAGGTAAATAGGGAGGCAAACGGACAGAAAGGTAGGCAAGCTAAGCAGGCAGACAGGCAGGCAGGCAGACACATACACATATAGGTAATCGAATAAAGTGGTAGGAATGTGTGGTATATAGTTTCATTAATTTCTGCGTAAGACGGACAAAAGCGTCGGTAAAGGAAACTGGATAAAATTACGATCGCTGTAACTACAAAAGTACCGTTCATATTTACGTTTCTATCGGCAGCGATAACGTCGTTTGAAATTCGAAGCAACAGCGACGCAGGATCGCGTGATGCCGATCGATCACTTTGACTCGAATCTGTATACCTTCGAAGAAAGATTATGGTTTCTGTAGGACGGGGGTACGGGGGTCGCGGTACGCAAGATGGAACGAAGCAAAGTCGAGAGAAGGTAATTTTGTCGCGGACAGAGGGGAAATATCGACGCGGTGAGAAACATGGCAAAGCGATGGGAAGGCACGAGAATCCGCGCGTCGCGTCGGTGCGGCTCGGCCGCCACGATCCGAAAGGGGGTCCCGAACGATCGTAAATCTCGAGGCTTCTCCGACGGAACTGGTTCTACGAAATAGGCTTCGTCCTCGGCAGTTATACCTGCCGCTACGGCGAATGCAAAATTGTGCTTGGCAGACGGCGAAACCGCAAACACTGGTGGATGGCGGACGTCAACCATTTTCGGCGCGCGTGTGCGTGCAATACCATTCGTTGCCGCTTTCTGAACGTAAAACGTGCAAGTACACGCAACGATCACGAGCGACGAATCGAACGCGCGTACTCGACGTCGCATCTGCACGCACACTGACGAAGCGAAGAGAGACGTTGGTATGGAAATGACACGAGGATCGCGCGCTCGCGCCATTTCCAGCTTTACGTTCGCGTATATCGAGTCGAACAGCGAGAACGGGTAGCGCACCGACTTTCGATTTACCATCTAAAAATATAATGGGGTGCGGTCGAGGTGTAACTCGTAAGGTCGCGAGTTCGATTCCCTCCGAGGGAAAATACACCGCTATTTCTAGAATCTCCGGACGAAATGTTCGGGTCACGTTGTAAACACCTACATAGCTTCGGAACCACGCGCCTTTCCTTTCGTTCCGTTTCGTTTTGGCAACCGAGTTTACCGTTTATCGCGTATTCCTGATTTATCGCGATTCCGACCCAATAGACATTTACCTTTATGGAAAGAAACGAAAAAGAAAGACGGCGGTCTGCGTAGATTGGAACGAGGATTAAAGATCGACGAGGCCAAGCGATACGGCACTTCCGTGAAAGAGTGGGATACACAGGACCGAACGCGACCAGAATGGGGTGAATCTTTGAGAGGAGAACCGAAGGGTCTGTCGGTACTTTATGGATTGCAAGTTTAATTGTAGAAGCGTAAAGGGATCGTCGCAACGAGAATCGGTTTTGGATTAACGGTACTTCGTACCGATTATCAGATATTTGCCTGGAGGAGCACGACGAAATCCTTGGCACAATTTCGAACCGATCATTGGTAGGCACAGCCGAACGACTCGACAATCAAAACTATCCGAGTCTCGGACGAAAACATCATCGTCGTCGTCGTCGTCGTCGTCGTCGTATTCGAAGGGAAAAAGATAGGCGGCAAAGGCGAAGGAAAGAAGACTTAATCCTCCCTCTGCTCGATCGAGTATCGGAAAGGGATGGAGAGATGTTATCGCGCGATTGAAATCACGGCGCAACGTGGTCGATAGAATCGGCGGCGTGGCACGGCGTTACCGTCCCGGTTTTCGGGATCGTTAAATAAAGCCACGTTGAAACGGTTGCGACGCAGCTGCCGTCCAAGTACAATGGTACCCCTGTGTTCCGTTGCTGCGAGGCAAGCTCGAGAGGCATCGTAACGTCGAGACGCGAGTTTTTTCAGCCTAGTAAAGACGATCGTAAAGCGAACGCCACGTGTTCGAAAAGTGGGTCACTCGAGAAGCTGGGTAATCGGAGGAGCTCGCAAACGAATTTCCATCGGCACCCACGAGACCGTGAAAACTGTGCAGGACGTGGTATCTCGACGCGACGCGACGTGACGAAACTCCGGACGATTCGCGGCCGTTCGCTTCGAGAATTCGCGCCAGTTATATTTATCCGATCGTAGCGGGGAGTTTCCTCGCGACTCGAAAACACGGTATACGCTATATACGCATGCAGCCGCGATGCGCAAAAGGACGACCGACAAAGAAGGAAGAGGAGTTTCCCCGTGCGTCAACGTGCTCGCACGGACGTTGGTCCGATCGTCGTTTCCCTGAGAAAACGAACAAAGTGACGCCCTCTCTCTCTCTTTATTTACTGCCTGAACGTTGTATTTCAACAGCCTAAAGAAATTTCTTTTCCACGATCATCGTCGATGGTCGACTCGCGAGGTAGGATTTTCGTGGCTTCGTCGATCGGTCCAACAGCTTATCCGGCCGCAGGTAGGTAACCAGTGTCCCTCGCGGCGAACGTCTGAACGAGTAAGTTGAATACCGCGCGCAGAAAGGACGCTCTTTTTTTCGATCCGAGGATCGAGATTCTCAGTCCCTGCTTCTTTTTAAAAGACGTTTCAACCTTATCGAGAGGGAGAAAGAGAGAGTCGAGACGCAGCACGGAACGTTGCGCGCTTTGAATAGACGACCGTCTCGCGAGGATCTCGAGTTTCAATAGCCGTGCCATGTCCGATTTCGTGACACCCGAAAGACGTGGAAGAAGAATACGAGACCGGGAGCTGCCTGACGCATAAAAGGAACGATGATTTTCAGCCGAGGACGTTTAGGAACTGCGCTGCACGAAGGCTGGGAAATCCTGCATCTGTCGCCTCGGAAACGACTAGGAAAATCTTTCCTTTTTCTCTGCGACCTTCAAGATACGAGCGCGAGACGTACGAGGACACCGATCGACACGCTCCAACGGTTAATATCGACTAATAATATGCTGTCGCTTATTTCGACGCTCGTCGGTCGACCGGACGGTCCGCGGAATGCAAAGCTCGCAGTTGATCCGCTCGTAATTTACGAGCGAACGTTTTTCTCCTTTGACTGGTCTCGTGGATTAACCGGGTTCCGGGAGCGTCGAAGTCCAAACGAGAAAGAAGAACGCGCGGCGCTGTGTCGATCGAAATGCCCGTCAAAGAAAAATCGATACGTTCGCGATTGAGAAAGGTCATGCGCGCGCGTGCCTTTCGATTCGATGGTTCGTCGGCGCGGTTCCGAATCGATCGCCGCTCATCGTTGCAATTCGAACGCGGTTGCTGTTGTTGCGACAGCGTTGGCGGCAACGGCGAAATCGGTGAATGCCGGGGCCAGGATAAAGGGAAAAAGATAGATGAGGGAAGGTAGGGGAAGGGTGCCGCAGGGTCAGGAAAGAAGGAAGGTGGAGCTGCGCGGCGGCCGAAGGGAAACGGCGGGAAACGGGAGAGGATCGGAGGGCGTTCACGATAATCCAGTCGATCCTCTTTCGAATTCTCCGTTACGAATAATAAACTCGCCGACAAAGTGGCCGACTATCCCGGCAGTCGACCGAGGATCGAGCATAGACGCCTTCCACGAACCGCTTTTTTCCGTTTCGACCTTCCACGCCGTAAAAGGAGAACCGAGCTCTCGAGGAAGGACGACCGCGCGCGAGGTTTACGCGCCTCTACGTCGCTTACCCGCATAGGCCGCACTGGCTTTTATGCTTTTTCGATAAAGATAAAAGATAGAACCATCTTTTCCCCATCTAGCCGACCTAACCAAGCTTCCCGATTTCGATTTTATTACGATAAGGTGAAACGAGGCCGATCGCGATACAAACCTATGCAATTTTCTACTTATACGATACTTTGGCATCACGGTATTACTACTAACAGTGGCGTTGCATTGTCCCGATCTCGACTACTTCGTTTCTCGTTCGTCCTATCGATACGAACCACCGATCGATACTCTCGCTCTTCGAGACTCTCGGTCGGTTTTCCGGTCGAACGAACATCGCCGCTTTACGTTAAAGCTTCGCTAAAAGTCATCAGGTTTTCGAAACGTAAACGCGTTTATACCAGAAGACAATTTTGGATTTGACCACTCCGGTGAGAAAATATTAATCGTCGTCGTGCGGGTTAACCAAGTGCACGTGCACGATGAACGAGGAGATTTCGACCTCGCCGAAGAAATAGACTCTCGTTTCGTGAACGGCCGTGTATACACATGCTGCGCGACATCCCTGCTCTCTCGCGTCCGGTTCTCTTTGAAGGAGATAACTGGGATAAGTGTATCAACTCCGCCGCCGTCTCTTTCTAATCTCCTTACCGTTTCCTATCTTTTTTTCCGTACTCTATTTTTACTTCGGCAGAATTTCGATTCTAGACGATTCGCTCCACGACGTTTTCGCAATCCGATTTGTCGCTCTATGAAAATGTAGACCGATCGAGCGCGTAGAAACGCGCTACCTATGCTGCTTCTTTTTGCAGCAACGGCGAGTGAAAAATGGCTACTCACGAATCTCCGACGCATGGGTATTTCCGCTTACCGTTCGCTTCGAATCTCGTGTCGCGTTCGAGTTCGAGCACGCTTGGCTAGCTCGTGCGAAAAGACTTTTCGTCGTCCATGTGTCGTCTCGTTTCGATCCCTTACAATCGACTACGTACAATTTCGTTCGATTACGACAACTCCTAACCTAGAAGTTGTAGGAGAGAAAAAACGATATAACAAAAGCAACGTTCGCTACGAGTAATTTTTCGAAAAAGAATCACGAATGTCTTCCGTTCGTGGAAACCGAAAGCGTCTAATCTTGGACTGGACGCGACGATGATGAATCGAGCGTACGGACCAAGGGCGATGCGAAATCACATAAGCTTGCTCGTAGCTTATACGCACTATATGTGTATATATATATGTGTGTATATATATATATATATATATATATATATATATATATATATACATATATATGTATATGTAGCCTGTCGACGACGGACCGACCAATCAAATGTGACCGAAAGAGACCTGCTGTGTTCTATATATGTATTTATTAATGTCGATGTATATTAACGAAAGGCGATTACTTTTTCGCGTTTCAGGATTATGCTCCGTCGTAGTTTATTTAGTTGGTCGATTCGATTGAAAAATAGGGAACCATAACGGAAGAACGAAGGGTTCTGAGTACTCGCGGGAAACGCAATTAGAGCAGAACCGGTCGCTGCTACGAACAACTTCTAGGGGAGAAAAGAACGTTTCTGTGTGTATTGTAGCGTCTGCTTTCTGTTTGGCGTCTCCTTTCGTTCGACTGCTGCTGTTCGAGGATAGCCAAAAGTTACGATGTTTATGTAAACTTTACGAGAAGGAAAAACGAAACACCGATCTCTGCGTTCGTGTTGTCAGACGCATCCATGAACGATGGAAGGAAGTTTGCGTAGCTTATGGTTTTTCGCGATTAAGCTTACCGAATGAAAGCTTACTGTCTGAACGGTCAATGGTAAAAGCTAACGCACGAAATGAACGTGTTTTCCGCGAACGATTGAAACTCGAAACACTAAGCTCGCATGTAGCGCTATCTGGCGCAGAAACAGTAAACTACGTCCAAAGTTTGTCCGACTCTTTATCGACGTTCGTTACAGCGAGATGCGAAAAGTACACGCATAAAGATTACATGTATGATGTATTTCAGATGATAATTTGTTTCAGAATTATTAAAGAGAAAAAGACAAAGCCAATGATGCGTTGATTTACATGTTTTCGGTGACTGGACCGCAATGGATGTGTTTGCAGGTAATGCGATGCGCGAGATCGAAGCCCGCGAACCGAACATAAAGAGAAACGAATGTGCTGCTTGCGTGTTGTTCGGGCCAACGAACAACGATGGCCTCGGTTTCAGGGTCGTTTCGGCTATTATTCGCTTGCATCGACTGACTTACCTCGCCTTCTTGTTCATTCGCATCATTCCCCCACCTCCTCTTTCGCCAGATCCTGACTTGCACTGTCTCCCAACTAGCCATACATCCTTTCGCCTAGCCTCGACGCTCTTGCTCTCAACGCTTGACTCGTCTTATTTCATCTTGTCACGTTATTACCATCTTTTTTCTCGCATCGTTTACCTCGTTTCGTTTTATCTCGTGTGGTTCTCGATTCTCTTTCAATTATTGCAGACACGTCTCGTCAAATTTTCTTCCCTTTAAGATACGTCGAAATGAAAGTGCGTAACGCATCTTCTACTCGATTTTATAAAATGTACGAGTTCCCTATTGCGTTTTATATTCGAGTAGATTGTAGCGAGCCGATCGAAAACCAAATAGCGCTATTTTGAATTCTTAAGCGCGGCGACGCGTTCATCTTGCGAATACGTGCTTCGATACGAGGGCGCTACCTTTCAGACTTGATACGATCGATGCTAGTGACATCTGCGAGAAAGTGAGAGAGAGAATCGATTGGTTGCGTTGAAAACTAGACCAATCGAAAAATAACACATGTTCGAGATGTCGAACGAAGCAATACGTTGTTTTGTCCCTGGTGCGGATCAAGGAGTAAAACGCGTTGGGAAAAATTTGAGAGTATGTTGCGACTCGCTGTCGATCGAAAGGGATATTATTTGGTCGAGCATTTGGTAAAAACACGATGTTGCTGTCGCGTGAAAAGTTTTGCTACGCGTTCTACGACGAGAAGCTTGGATACGTAAAAGATAGAAGAACCGAAAAGCAGAATGCAAATGTCGCTATGAGCATGACGGCGAATCGCCTAGTCGTGCTTTTCGTTTTCGTGTCAGGAATTGCTGTTGCTGTCATCGGCACCTTACTGTCTCAATACATTCGTGGTTTCCTGAAATATTTACCGGGTAAGTTTATCCCAAGTTTCCGTGGAACTTGCACGATTTGTGCCAGCTAGATAGACCCTTTCGTGGACTGTCCAACTTCAGAACTTTGACAGTTATAGCAGTTATTCTTTCAGATCACGACTATCGTCATGTATTTATACCGCTTCCGACGGAAGGTGAGTTAAACGTGTACGACGAAGGTACCTTGGATTTAGCGTTGCCAAGGACTGAGCTACGTCATCAATTGGAAATTGAGAATAGCGCGACATCCACCGCGGAAGCTTTAACCTCGCTGTATCTGGCATTGGAGATGAAATTGTCGGGCAAACAAAAGAAAGCGATCAAATTGTTTCAGCATGCCGTGGCTTTAGCACCCCGCCACCCAGATATCTTGAATCATTACGGCGAGTTTTTGGAGCACACACAGAACGATGTTATCAAAGCAAACGAATATTATGTGCGTGCATTGAGTTTTCAACCGAACCACGAAGGTGCACTGATAAATAGTCAAAGAACGGCTCGAGTAGTCGAAGAGTTAGATCGGAGAATGCTCCGACGCATAGACGAAAAAAGAAACACACTGTCCACGATTCCTGATAACAATGCCGCCTTGATACGAGCAAAGAAGGAGGCTTATTTTCAGCATATATATCATACAGTTGGCATCGAGGGGAACACAATGAATTTAGCTCAGACCCGGGCGATCGTCGAAACGCGTACCGCGGTTGCTGGTAAAAGCATCGATGAGCACAACGAGATTCTCGGCTTGGACGCTGCAATGAAATACATCAACGCGACCCTGGTCAACAGGATGGGATCGATTTCCATTAAGGATATATTAGAAATTCATATGCGTGTTTTAGGACACGTGGATCCCGTTCGAGGTGGTCAATTTCGACGTACTCAAGTGTACGTTGGTGGTCATGTACCTCCTGGTCCAGGAGATATCCATTATCTTATGGAAGAATTCGCGTTATGGTTAAACAGCGAAAGAGCTATTCGAATGCATCCAGTCAGGTATATAACTACTTATTTCCTCACCCATTTCCATCCTACACCATACCATCTGACCGAATATATCGCAAATAATCGTTTACTTTCTTCTTTTCTAGATACGCCGCTCTAGCGCATTACAAGTTGGTACATATACATCCATTTTCTGATGGTAATGGTAGAACGTCTCGTTTGCTTATGAACATGATTCTTATGCAAGCTGGTTATCCTCCAGTTATTATCCACAAGCAGCATCGACACACGTATTATGAGAATCTTCAAATAGCGAATACCGGCGATGTCCGACCGTTTGTACGATTTATAGCAGAATGCACGGAACAAACGTTGGACCTGTTCTTGTGGGCAACCAGCGAATTCTCTAGGCAGGTTCCCGCGCTTAGTCAAGATACCTTGTTCACCGAACGACGCGATACCATCGTTTTGGAGGATGACGTGGCGACGGATAGCGTTACCAATGCCTTTGACACTGGCTAATAGTCTCGGTCAGCTTTTCCAATGTACGCTACATGTTTCCAAGTATCGTTAACGTTCGTTAAACCAAAGATCTGGATTCGCTAAACTATTCGTTTACCTCTGTTCCGTCTGCAACAACGCTCTTTGTATTTAAATGGGAAACTCGGTTTTGCGAGCCTCCAACCTGGAATTGCGAATGTTTGTCCTCCTTTTGCCTTCTGCTCCCATCTAACGAATTGAACATTCAACCCGTTTCTACAGTTTTGTTACCTATGCCATTAAGTATACATGGCCGCACACACACTTTCCCTTTCGTTAACTAGATCTTTTCTTAATTTGTTTTCCTCAACGATCCGTCGACGTACATGCGTTCGCGATTACCGACGCATTTTCCCCCATACGATCCGGTATGCTTCCATTTATAATTTCTCTTGCTTTTTATCGTATGCGCCAAGACAGTCGAAAAACGGAAAATCGTGTGAAACCCAATCAAAGACTGTGATCTAATTTAGGAATATGCGTAAGTTAATATTTAATTAGGCGAATTTTAAACATCGATATGGAATGTATGTTGAAAACGTCGCGTATAAATTTAAGGTGAGATGCGTAATCGCTACTCGCTGGTCGAGCTGCTTGCGATACGACGTAAATACGTACGCGACTTTTAATAAATCCATTATTTTCTAAATCTTTACGTTGGTATATTCCTTTTACCATCATCTACGCAAAAACAATTAATGTAGTCAGTACGATAAACGAACTTGCCATTTGATCGGCTAGCTTTAAGTCGATTATAAATATACATATATATATATATAGTTTATTTATCAAACAACTGGGTTGGGTATTTCGTTTGATACGCATATGACAAAGAAAGTGAAAGATTAAGACAAATAGCGTATCGTTTGTATCATTGTCTCTGTTCAATCCTTTGTTTAGTTTCGTCGGCAGATTTTTCTCTCTTTTTATAAAAAGTAGAGTATCGCCGTTGTAGCCTGATACGTTTAATGCCGATCGTAACGATGTTGCTCCCACTATCGTATCAAAGTATCCAATCCATCGATTCGAACGTTTTCTTTCTTATCTCGCTATTCGATTCTATAGTGCGATTAATAATAAGGCAAAGAAGTATTGAACGCTCGATTGCTACGAAACTTTAATTTTTTTACGTCTAATAAAACATTATTGACGCTTTGTTGGCGAAAGAAACGATACAGAGATAATTCCCATCGTTTTCAAGCGTGTTCGATCCAAATATGTATCACGAGTGAACAAAATCTTTACGCTAAACGTGCAAATCTCTCCTTTTTTTTAATGCGATATAACGATGTAGTTTTATCTATATAAATACATTTCTATAAAAATCATATTTAGCCAACAACGTAAGTTGACGACCTATCGATTTCACACACATTCGTTCTTCCCTCTATCTTCTCGCATTCGCTCATTCGCTCAATAGCATCATACATACACGCATACACTCGCTCGTGCACATGCACATTCGTTCTCTCTTCGTTCCTGCTTGCCTGCTATGTCGTACTCGGTCCCACTTTCGATTAAATCCATAAAAATCGGATCGATCGCAAAACGCGCTGGACATTGTCGTTTTGGCAAGAAAAGACGCGCGCATGCATTCGTAAGTTCGCGAAGCGTGTCTGTGAAAATTCGCTTCTCCGTAAAATCTGAAAACGGTAGGAACGAAACCAAACGACGGCAAGTAAGATAGAAATTGTTACATGGATTTTAAGTTTCTCAAGTTAAAAAAAAAATAAATAAAAACAGGCAAAATTGTAAAAAAAAAGAGTATTCAAAAGCGAACAACGAAATGGTATACTTTTTGAAATCGCGTCAACTTGACATCCAGAAATTTAGTAATTGCTGAGACTATGGTATACACAAGAATTAGCGTTGTACGAAACTTGGTACTTACATTATAAACTTATTTCGCGAAACGCGTATACTAATCGCAAGGGTGGTTATAGTTATCGCGATCGCTGACCATAGACGAGTTAACTTACAATTTCTGTCGAAACGTGGGATTCTTTAAATAAACTGAGATTTTTTGATTAAGACAGGGACGATTACGATTAAACGATCTAGCAAAGTCAATGTTGAAAATACGCGTTTAACGAACCACGACCGTACAAATACACAAGAGATTAGACGAATACGCGTATGCAGTATAAGATCTCTTCTTTTTTTATTTATTCCAACTTTTCGACGGAAAGAGAAAGTACTCTTTTTAACAGATGTACATTTATATATTTCTTCTAAAATTCAATCCATCTGAAATCAGGCGATTAAAGTTTGGCAATATAAATTAGGCAATCAACCGAGAATCTTTGTCTAAAGTATCTCGGTGAGAAACGAATCGAAAAGTTTGTTAGAAGGAAGAGAAGGGTATGCTGTCCTTAAAGGATATCTTGTTTAGCGTGTTTCTCTTCTTTTAGACGCATACAGGTAACACAAAACAGCTCATCTTGGATAATCGTAGACGCGCGTGCATTGATTCATTAGGTTTTCGGTTCGTACGTACGTACATACGATTGTCGATTTGATCGCACCCAGTGATCTGCGTATGTGCGGATCTATCGTCCGACGAATGCAGCAGCATCGTTCAAAATGAATGGTAAGGAGACGTTAGTTAGGAGTAAAATAAAGCGCGCGCGGGGCACGATCGATTCTGTACGTACGCCGATACGTGCTATGATTTAGGTGCGTGATGCTGCGTGTCATCATGAACAATTAGAAGAAAAAGCTAGCGATCGGAAAAGAGGAGAGAAGCAGAGGGAGAAAGATGGGCAAAAAGAGGAGAGGAAATACGGTAAACGATTTTGCGAAAGAATATGGACGGACGATGATCGTCTGTCGGCCACAGTTCATTTTGTTACTCGATATCGCCGGTTCATTGTCGAGCATCTCAAACGTGAGTATTTCGTGCTTTCGAATCATCGATGATCGATTGCAAACCGAAGAGGAGAGGAAAAGGAACTTCGGTATCGTTAAACGGGTTCGTTTGCGGTTAAAGGAACGCGAACGGAAAGCTGATGCGACGAATCATGGTAACAGCGATGCTCAGGAAACCAATGGTATTCGAACGCTTAGATGGTTTACTGGTATTCTCTTTCCTTTGATTATGCCATCCTCACCCACTGTCATCCACCACCACCACCACCGCTACCACCATCACCTTATCGTTATCGTAATCGTAAGATGCTTCTTCGTGCCCTCGTCTTTCTGTCTTTCTCTCTCGCTCATCCACTCGCTCGCTTACTCATTCGTTCCTTCATTCACTCGCGTTTCTCTCTTCCCCTCTCTCTTCACCCTCTCTCTCTTTCTGACGCGCGCGCGTAAACTAATGCACGTTAATTATATCGTGAGTTACGAGTTCGCGTCATCTTCTGGCTGATCTGTTCTTCTTGCAACAATTGTCCACGAAACTGACTGACTTGATCGATTGCGGCGTTCAAGATATCACGCTGCTGCACCAATAGCTGTTCCCACTTTTGGGCATATTCTGCAACAAACAACACGTTTTCAGTGGTCGATTTCAGTAATTTGCCCTTTTGCAAAATAGCAAACGGAAAAGGATCTGGTGAGTTTGCGAATGAACGTAAGCACGACTCGGTATGAATTTCACGCATTCACGGGGCGCGTTTACGTTTCATGCGTTTCGAAACGATCGACCAAACCATAACGATCGTCTGGAAATTTTCAGGCAAATTAGGTCACGCTACGAATCGAATTCGATCGATTACGTTAGTGTGTATTCAAAGCGTTCCGATTACTCGAAAAATGCAAAAATTCACGTACAGATTTCGTTATATATCTTATGGAGCGAGGCGTGCCGCGTATTAGTCCATTTGTATCACAGGCCATAATAGTAGTAGTTAATGCGAAGAAAACAATGCCGTTATATCAAGATTCCATAAAACTAATATTTATTAACAGCTTAATGTGTATTGTACATATAGAGGAATTTTCGCGCTAGAATCAATTGCTCGGTTACTATCGCGATATTTTTAAAGATGCACGGAGATTCGTTAATCGGAGAAGAAAGGGCCAGATAACAGAAGGAAGAATAGAGAGGATAGAGTAGAATCGACGCGTAAATCGATATCGCGGCTTACCAGTTCGATGAACGGAAGAAAAAAATACACGTTGCTCTGTATCCGATCGTAATTACTGGCGCAGTAGTTTCTCAATCCAGTGCGTTCCGTTCAGTTCCGTGCTCGGCTTAGTGTCGTTTACGCTTAGGTACTACTGCCGATACGTATTTATATTATACATATACATTGCGATAGATTTATGGAAAATCGCGGCTTAAAAGCAAGCATTACTTATCGGAGACGTCGGTGATGTAGATGTAAATGTCGATGCGGTAATGATGCCTTCGCGAATCGTGACCCCTGAACGCGTAATTAGTACATATGTATATCTCTGGTGCGGTATTAAAGTAAGCAACTTTTGACAGGCGACTTTATATATGATTTTGAATCGAATAATTTCGTACCGTCGGAAAACTGTTTTCTCTCTATCAGACGTCTACGTAAATAGAACCTCCTCAGGTTGGGCGACTCAAACTTTGTTCTTTTCCGTCTCAAATCTGCAAGGGTTTGTGACGTTACGTTCAAACGTGTCATTGTTGTTGCTGTTGTTGTTGTTGTTGCAGCTGCTGTTCGAGCCTTTGTATTCTTTTACAGATAGCTAAAAAACAATGATTTTTGGGCGCCGAACGCGCTCAATGACAACGCGTATGCCTCGTTTCTTGTTCCTATATATACATATTACGTGTATACATTTTTCCTTAGATTTTACGAAATTCGCTTCCGTATCGATTTCGTTCTCGACTGAACAAAATTTCGCTGACTCGGCTTGTCAAAACAAACGTACTCGTTGCCAGCGGTTTTTCTAGTATCCGCGAATGAAATATCGGTTCAACTGATCGATTGAACGATATTACAAACCGGTCTCTCGCTCCTTCGATTGTAACGTTAAAAGCTTCGCGTTAAAGCATAAAAGTAACGATATCGTCGATAGGGAAGTATAAAAAGTAAAATAAGGAAAAAAACGGAAGAAGAAACATCGTTGGTCCCTTATAACAGATAAACGTGCGCGAAAACAAAATACTTATGGCTCCTCCGTTCTTTTCACATAAATGAAAAAGATCATGTACAGGCTGGGTAAAAAGGTAAAGAGGATAACATTTTTAAAAAACGACAAAAGAAAATTAAAACATTTGAAGGTGGATCGATCGTCGATCGGCGTACGAGATTTACGAACGTAGACGGTGGACAGAGTGATTTCATAGCGATCGATGAACGTCGATCGATTGTCGTCATCGTCGACGCGGTAGGAGGATTCGGTAGAGCGTCGTGTTTCATCGAAGGTGGGTCGGTTCTCTTCTTTGTGGTCGTTTCGTTGACTTCGTTTTGGCGAATTTGCGTTTAGATTGTCTTGTTCGATAGACTCGTCTCGTTGATAACGATGACCTTCCTGCCCGTGTTCGCGAGTCAGCCAATTCCGCCGTGACATATTAAGTCGCATTGTATCGCGTTTGGAAAGATTCGCGAACGATCGACGATCGGGCCAACGTGTCGCGTCCTCGTTGCTGTCGCCGCTTTCATCGTCCAAGTTGAATTTATCACCGTCAAACAGTTTCGTCTTCTTTGCTGTCTTTTCATCGTCGAAGGCATCCAAGTTGTAATTATAATTAGAGTCGGCCACGACGTTCATCTCGCCGAAACGACGCGTCTTGGCATCGTTCGTTTTCTCACCGAGAGACGAAGAATATTTTTTGACGCTGTCTCGATTGAAAGTGCCAGACCAATGATATTTTTGTACGCTCTTTTTCCCACCGGTAGACCGTTTGTATCGTTGCGCGCGGTTCACTGTCCGAGCCCAGTTGTCGCTGTATGCAACGGAATACGCGTGCAAACTGTTCTTCTTCGAAACATTTTCGATGCACGATACACGTGAATCGATACCGGCCTTGTTCGCCGCGACGCGCTTCGTTCCAGTAACGTTCAACGATTCGTAGTCGCTATCGCACGAACTCATGTCATTTTGACATTCGACCTCATCCTTCCAAGGAGATTTTAATGAATTCTTTGTCGTTGTATCGACGAGTTTATTTAGGTTGGACCACGCGTTACCGCCGGTAGAGTCGCGGTTATCGTTGTCTACTGGCTCAGCCACCATCATCGTTGTCGTTGACGTTGTCGTCGTCGTCGTCGTTGTCCTCTCGTCCTCTAAGTTCGGTTCTAACGGGCAGCTTGCCTTTGCCTTATCTTTACCGCGTGAATCTGTCGCAAAATTCCACATACACAATAACGCTTGGTGCCCCACCCTTTTTGCTCCTCGTGTTTCACCGTATTAGGTTCTGTCGAGGGGTACCGAGACATTGTCCGATCGATAAACGGGTACGAACGAGAGACCGAAAACAAAAGTACGGTAGCGCTCGTAGTATAGCTTTTTGGACAGACGGACGCGACGAGGCGAACAGGCATGCGTTATCGTGTCATCGAAAAATCGTTAAGAAATCGAGAATTAAAAGGAAAGAAAAAACCAAAAAAAAAAAAAAAACAAAAATAAAAAAGAAAACGCAAAATTATAAACAAAGCAGAAAAGATCGATCCGCTTAAGAAACGAAACGAACGGAAGTATAGAGAGGAAAGATATTACGCATGCAAAAGAGAAGAGAAACATTTGCATGTCGGAACAAGAGGCGTAAACTGAAGTTGAAAAATTCTGAAAATAGAAACGATTACGCGTGCGTACATGCGTACGTAAATGCGTGTGTGCGTGCATTTGCGAGTGTGTGTGCGCGGACGCGGCCGGGAGAGCGAAGACACGCTCGAATACAAGGGTTCGGAATCAGTTGAAACAAACGCGGAAACGCCGTCTTACCTTCTTGGTCATAATCTACTTCGTGAGTCGTACTGAACACATTACGCGCGCCATCCAGGAATCTGGTCGTATGGTCCATGACCATTTTGTGCGTGTCTAGGACTTCCTCCTCCAACATTTGCAGTGCAGATACCGCTTCGTGGAACGTGTAAAGGTCTTGTGAAATCTCACCCTCCTGTTAAAAAAAAGAATCGACCGAGTAAGTGGAAGAACCGGTCCGTCTCGAAACTCGGAAGCCCGAGCTGACGCGGAAATTCTATTTTTTGTCTTACGTTCAGAGACCGAAGCTGTGCCAAATCGCTATCCGACAATACGCTGTTGTTCGACTGTTCCTCGATCTTTAATTCCCGTTCGTCGTCCGTCGGGGAAGCTTTCATTTCCGTTGGATCAGTCGCGGCCAACTCCTTCACTCGATCCGCATATCTGAGCGTGTTCAACGAATGTTCGCAAGAACTCATTCCCGGACTGATCATAGCTATCTGCGAACAAGGGAAGAACAGTGGTAAGGACGTGCGCGGTTCGTTTAAACCGATCCGCTATGCGAGAAACGCAAATCTGTTACCATGCAAGTTTTCGACTTTTCACCGATGAAGCTGTCCCTTAATACTTGCGTCAATTTGCTAGCTCTGAATGGCAGATGCGTTCCTTTGCGACTCAACGCGCGGATACATTCTTTTAACGCCAACAGTGACTTGTTGATCTCGGCACCCTCCATACCTGTGAACAACGCGATGATCTTTGCATACGTTTCACCGGTGGACCTTCACCCACAGATAAGGAAAATTACGTGAAACTCACGGGTTTGTCTGTTGGCGGAAGACGTGTCTGCTCCCCTCTCGTTACCAGCAAGATCGATCAGAGAGAATTTTCCGTGAACCTTGAGCGTACCCGGTATCCGTGCTGTGATTTGGAAAACGGCATGGGATCGCGACGAGTTGGAATTTGCACTGGTTTGACCACTCGTTCTGGCACTGTTTCCGTGCTGTATCAACTTCAACACTTCGTCGCAAGTCTCCACCACCTTTTCCGTTAATCCGAGTATTTGCACCTACGGGACGGGAAAAGATAGGAACGAGCTAAACGGGAAAAGAGAACGAGTAAACGCGTATAAGCGTACCTGTTGCTTGCCATCTTCTAGAACGCGCAGCTTCTCTTTGTCCTTCAATAGATCGAACACCTTGCCAGAGTAGATTTCGAAAAAGCTCGCGGAAATGACCAGATTCAACGGACGATACTTAACAAGCTTGAGGCATTTAAACACATCCTTAGCTACCATCGCGTATATGCCTCTTTTGCAGTCCTGTGTCTTTCCGTTAAAATCGCCTCCCATGGTATGCGTTTTACCGCTTCCCGTTTGACCGTAAGCGAAACACGTGGCCATCCCACCTTCGAAAATGGTTTGCACCAGAGGTTTAGCAGTGTACTTGTAGACGATCTCGTTGTTGCAAGTTTCATCGAACGCGTAATCGAATCGAAAGATTTGGTTCTCCAAGTATTTGGTTAGATCGACTTTGGCTTTCGGCTCGTGCACCACCATCTGATCTTTGCTAGGCACGCTGATCACATCTACCTCTTTGCGCGCGATCTCCTTCTTGTTCAACGGACGCTTTCTGACGCACACCGTAATTTGATGGTCTTCCACGCTATCCGTTTCTCGAAGGGGCCTGAATTCGATGCTGTTCTGGTATTCCCTGTCGACGGAAAGACGTCAACGTCTTGAATGGTATCACCCGAGAAAAGAAAGAATCGGGACTGACCTTATCATAGCAAGAAATTCCCAATTCGGATTACCAGGATCCAAGTTCATCAGAGCTTCCTTCTCCTCCTTCAACTCCGCTTGCCTCTGCCTTCTTTCCTCGCGGTTCTTCTTCAGCCTCTCCACCTCTTTCACCACATTCGACCGTCTAACTCGCCCGTTATCCGCTTGTACCTGTTGTTGCTGCTGCTGCTGCTGAGACTGTAGCTGTTGTTGCTTTTGCTTGGCCTGCGCTGCCATGGAGGCATTGAAGGAAGCGGCCGTTGACGTAGGTGTCGGTGGGATGTTCTCCAATTCCCGGCGGCTCGTTAATCCAGCCACGGAATCACCGTGTCCATTCACAGTGACACCGGGTGGCATTATATTGGTTGGCCGACCCGTTTGTCGCGACAATTGTCTGTTGGAACCCGCTGCAAAGTATACATCAGTCGCGTGATGTGTTCAAGTTTCGGGGTCGAATCGAACGAACGTGTTCGCGCAGTCTGCTCGGTGGACCGACTCTCGCGGGGAAATAAACAAAATTCAGACGCGATCGCGTGTATCGGGAGAATCGCGCGTGTGTGTGTGTTACCGTGTGTCGAGACCTGCTCCGAGATGGCTTCAACCAATTCCTCGGTCTTCCCATCCTCGGTGCCGTTGATCTTATTTTTTCTTCCGAAACAGTAGCCCAACGGATCGAACCTCATGGCGATGACCGCGGTGAACGAGGTGAATTCGTAGGATCGACAGAAAGAATAGACGGAAAGAAAAGAAGGAAGGAAAGACGTGTGTGTGTGTGTCTGTGAATGAGTGAGGAAGAGGGAGAGAGAGAGAGAAAGAGAGAGGAAGAGAAAGTAGACGAGAGTGTACAAGAATGGAAGAAACGTAGGCTCGAATCGCACGACCCGATTATATACTCTGTTCGTTTAATACGTAGCGCATCGTCCGTCGAGGTCCTTGCCCTTGCGTGCCTTTGCATACGGCGCAAGAGCATCGATAGTTTGGAGCGTGAACACTCGCGCACCGCCGCTCGTTGCCACTGGTGGTGCTTCTTTTACATGACGCTGACATCGCTGTTACACCACGCGTATTTCATTCGCCATCGCTTGGCAAATCGATCCGTCCAGAGTTAGTGACCACGACATAGTAAACGCGGCGCGAAACGATCGCAACACGACGATACGCGCGTGAGAACGTTGCATCGATCGCCGTTGACCAATCGTGCAAAATAAACGACTTTTGCGTTCGCGCGACATCAGCTCGATCGATTCGTCGGATTAACAAACGATAACGCGACGTTCCTTATTTGTGCAAACCATTATACGTACGTAACGTTTGCTCGCGTACGACATACCTTTTACTGGAATCGACGGCTTGGTTGAATGCTGAAAAAAGAAACAGAAAACATATCGTAACGTCGTCAAAGAAAATTTCAATACGAGTTATTCAAGTATTATATAAAGTTTAATATTCTGTAATTCGATGGTGTTCGAAAATAACCAATGATAAGAGAGATAAGTAAATAAATAAATGAATACAATGAAAGGAGATGGTAAGTTAAATAAAACGTTGGTCGATAGTCGAGCGTGGGTATAATACGTCGTCTAAAAAACGTTGACCGAAAAGCGAGTGCAAAATGTACGAATCGAAATCGATAAAACGTAATTCCGTACGTACGTGCATACGTACAACGCCGTACTCGGAACAGAATCGATGTTTCGCGGTAAAAAGCAAAGGAAACGTAAATCGAACGAACGTGGTAGAAAAGAAAGCGAGATGAGACATCGGAATTTGACGGACGTCAAACTCGTTGTTCGACGTCCGACGTTCGATCGAACGAAAAGCACGGTAATGCGAGTACGCGAGAAGCGAGGAAATGATAGGAAGCGTGCGTGGGACGACGACGACAACGTCGTTTTAGAACGAATCGCAATGTTCCGACGAGAAACGAGCTTAAAAAGAAGGAAACGCAAAATAAGGTGAGGAAACCGGTATCAGGCGCGTGGTTGTTGGCGACAGAGGTGGCGCAGTGTATCGAGTGCGATCGATCCTCGAAACGTTGCAAAGTAGCATAGAGAGAAGGGAATGGAAAATAAATGGGGAGGGAGAGAAAAACGCTGACGTTAAAGCTGAGTTTACATCAATCCAGTTACTGGATCAAGCGATTACGTTCCAGTTCTTTAACTGAAAATTGGTTCATGTCTACGGTATTCCAGTCTCCTTTAAACAGACGAAGCACTGGAAAATCGTTGGTAAATCGTCGTGGCAATGAATGCACTGTACTACGCTTCAGCCAGCACTGGTTATCGAATTGTCTACACGACTCCAGTAACGTTGGAATATTGTGTTCTCGATGGTGGGAATAAACGCTGGATCGAAAAGTAAACTTTCCAGGAAGTTAGATCCAGGAGTTGGATTGGATTGCTCGCTGGGATAACGACGTTGTACTGGAATCGAAACACTGATTGCCATATTACAGTTACGATCCAGTGCTGGACTGGACTAGTGGACTGCAATGCTACTGGACCGATGTAAATCTAACTTTACGGCAAAGAGAGAAGGAGGATAAAACAAAGTAAAGCCGAGCGTTTACGTGTGAGTGCGTGTGTTTTAAGGATAAACGAAATACAAAGGAGTATCAGGGTGGGAGGAAAGGAGCGTGGGTTTCGCGCGTTTACCGAAAGAGCAGTAACGACTCGTACAGGAAGCGTTGCGGATGCAAGGCCGTTTCTTGCGGTATGACCGCCGTGCCGTCCAAGGGAGCCCTCCTCTTGGTTCTCCGACTCATCCACCCCCTCGTCCTCTTCGCCCGAAGAATCCTGCTTTTCGTTCGAATTTGATGGCGCGCGCGATTTGAATCGAACACGTAATTCGAACCAGATACGATTCGAAGAGAAACTACGACCGCGATGATATTAGGAGGGGGCGGAGGAGGATCGACGAGCGTGAATCGTCGAGAAGAAGTGGTGCCGGTAGAGATTGCGGGAACGCGGGACGATGACACGACGATGCGAGGTCGTATTGGGGGATGCGATCGGTTTCGGACGGGAGAGACCCGATATCGGTGATGATCCATCGCAGACCCAAATCCGTGATAATGAGCAGCGTCCATGGAGGAAAAAAAGATGTAATCGTGTTAGTAGGAGGAACGACGCGAGAGACGCGACGTTGAACGTGGTCGCACGCTCGATCGGTAGCGATTCGACGCGAGCCGCGCCAAAAGCTACGACACGTGTTTCTCACCGAAACAACGAACGCGGATGAGAGGTTGCCTAAAAACACTACGTACACGAAAATTGAAATTGCTCGATCACGTGCGACGTAATTCCAACGTGTACACGATGGAAACGCGATTTCGTCGTTTCTTTTCTTCTAACTGTTGGTTCGTCTTCCGTGGTTGTCGCGCGCTGTTTGAAAGAGAAAGAGCGCTTGATAGATGGAAGAATCGCGCGATACGTACCCTTGCTTTGGAAATCAACACGTGATTGTTGATCT
This sequence comes from Bombus flavifrons, assembly GCF_040668555.2. Classification (NCBI taxonomy): domain Eukaryota; kingdom Metazoa; phylum Arthropoda; class Insecta; order Hymenoptera; family Apidae; genus Bombus; species Bombus flavifrons. The sequence continues at coordinate 7,615,494 of NC_138454.1, forward strand.
GCGAAGGTGGTTCCATGGTCTTTTGATTCGTCAGGTCGGGATTTAAGGCGACGATCGCGTCCATCTCGACCTAAAAGCGAAACAGAGAACGAAAACGTTAGAAACCTCGCGCGTACTTTATGTCTTGGTCGTTCTCGCGTGAAGTACCTCTTTCCCTTTGGTCTCTCCTCTTTCGAACCATTCTACGGTGACGGTGCGCTGTTCCCAATTAATGCCGGAAACGACTGCCGAGTGGACACGACCTGAAACAAATACGAATTCAGCGTAGTTTGTCGGCAATTCGAGGAACTTTCCGCTAAAGGGAATCGTAACGAGGGATTTGTACGAAGGACGCGCGAGTCGATCGAATCGAATCGAACGCGAATCGAACGTAAAACGGAGAGTAAGAAACGAAGAATGCGGTTTTCCCCTGTTTCGGGACGATGCTCGTGTACGCGTGATCACGAGCTTTAAACTCGCAAAGTTTTAAATCGTTTAAGGCGAGGGAAATCGTTTCTTCTCGTTTCGCATGGTTATTCGATCGAGGACGCGTCGATCTCCAGACTCGCGGAGATATCCAGCGAGGTAACGTGTTCATAGGTGACGTAAGAGGCGGATAAAAGGTAAGGTTCGGCGAGGCGTAAGAATCTCGCGACAGGCGTCCTTATAAGGATGCAGCGCCCACGTGTGCGCGATTCGCTGCGAATCGACCACGCGTCGTCGTTCTATTCGCTTTTCATTTCGATTTCGAATTTCGGGCAAGGTCTGCACCGCGACCAAACGGCCTATTTCGGCGCCAAACGCGAGTCATTCGTTGACTCGTCGACTCACGAGTAGTTGCGAGGTATATACGCGTTAAAGACAAGTCACGCTAAAGGCAAAGTCGTTATATCGCTCCATGCTGATGATTCTGGGGTAAGAAAGTAACGCGCCGTTCCTCACGTCCTCAAGTCCGTTTAATATCAAAAGGTGTCGTTGTCTTTGTCACTTTGCGACCAGATTCTTTGAAGTTTGAACAATGTCTCTATTCTTTGGTAATACTGGCAATAAAACGATCTCGTAAATTACATAACAGTAATAATAATAATACTCTCATGCATCCTCTAAACACCTATCATCAGCACCGTATTGTTCGGCAACTTCAAGTCGCTTGCCGAGGTCGGTTCTCATTGAGCCCTCGACCCAGTCATAAATTATGGTAAGACTAAATAGCGACGACTATGTGCCATTATATTGCCTCGAAAATGTGTGGTCGCTAACATACATATAATATACGCGACGACGGGGGACCTGGCCACTTGTTGCATCGCCATGCTGCGTCGAGCTGCGTTTCGATCGCGAGTACATCCTACACGGTATCTGTTAAATACCTGTAGACAGCGTGTAATACTCTTAACGACTCGTAACGAGTCGTAATGTTGGATCACGATTGAAGATAATCGAATTTGCGTTTGGGAAATTGGCGAACCGCGCGACGATCGCAACGAATCGAAGATCGAAGATTCTTGTCGCGCGTAGTCGTACGCGTATTCCTATTTATATGGGCGGGTGCAAGCTATAAATATTATTACCGTGGCCGAGATTGGGTCACCGATCCGCTTTCTTCCTGCAACTGTACGGGCGCTTTTCCAACTATCGCTAACCGTTCTCGGCGGGCACTACTGCGACGTCGATCGTCGTTCTCGATCGCGTATTCCTCGATCGAACGTAACGACCAACGATCGTTTCTGGCCGCTGCGATGCGGCCAACCGACTCTCCTTTCTTGGCGAACGATCTGACTCATTCACCGAGAGAGCGCGAGTAAATAAAATAGCGCGTTGTTGGTTTCGTGCAAACCTTCTCGCGACCAGAGTATTTTTCGAAAACGTCGATTGCATTCGATCGAGGAAGGACCGTGTCGCGGAAGGATTCACAAAGAACCGATGCATCGTGGTGAAGATATTTCTAGGGACATCTGTGGAGTTGCAAAGCATTCAGAGTGCGTAAGGAGGGATGCAATTAACGATTCGAAAGAGACGACGGCATCTCATGTTCTGGTCTCGTTGCATTACGAGTTACATCGGACGAGAGCAGCCCACCGCGTTCGCGGTGAAAGGATATCCGTTCATCTGCCAGCAGCGGAATCGCTGGTATCGAGACGCGATCGTCGCATGGTAAGGAACTAGAGGATCGGCGACCGAACGAAAGATACGACCGCGTGGTCTGTCGCATTGGTTCACACCGGCGCGGCGCGACGTGACTAGCCCCGTACTCGAACCAAGTTTAAAAAAGGAAAAAAGAAAACAAATATAGCGTGAAAAGGTCAGCAGTCGGAACGCAAGGGCAAGAACTTGCACTTATATAGACTTGCGTATCGCGATTATTTGCTCGTTTCTCGGTAGCTATCGTGTATGTGCATCGCGATGCCCAATGCCCATCTACGTGAGTAGGCGACGTATGTATATCGACATATGTAGTTGGCCAACAGGAGGATGCGACGTAATATACGATGCGCGACATGCGGCGTGCAGCGGCTGCACGAGTAAGGGTAAGTTGTCCGGTTCGTTTGCTAGATTCACTTGTATCAACGTACTATCAACGACTTTCGTCTCCGTGGGAATAGTTGATCGCTGTACCAACGTGCGAATCACGACGAATCGGTGTTTCACGGTAAAAACGTGTGCGCGGCGCGGAGCGGCGAAAACGGTTACACGACGACGACGACGACGACAACGACAACGACGATAATGACGATAGAAGTGGCTCGCATATTCGTTGTATACGGGAAAAGGAGAGAAAACAAAAAAGGGGAAATAAACGGGTCAAGCGGTGTTCGATTTTCGTTGGCAGTAGATAACGAAAGTGCGAGGCATCGCGCACGCGATCGGCTGTCTGAAAATGTCTAAAAATACTTTGGCAAGATACGTTACTCACCGTCTGTCCTCTTGATATTTATACTGTTGCCGGTCTCAATGTTGTACATGCCGTGGTCCATGGTCATTTAGTCGTGTTCTCACGCCGTGGCTATGATCGTAAGACGGCCGGTTTTTCACCGGATCGAACACGACAGCGATGAAGAAGACGACGACGACGATACGACGCGACGTCGATGATGTTGACGCGAGAAAAACGCAGCGATTCTCGGGCAACAGAAGCCTTACGAAGACCGTGTAGTTTGCGAGACTTCGAAATCCGACCGTTGACAGTTACGCCAGCGTTCGCGTTCAAAATCACGCGGCTGTGCTGCGTTCCTCTCCGCCGTCGTAACTCGTACTTTTCCCTTTCCGTCACCGCTGCTGCTACCGCTGCTGTTATCGTTTTTCTGCCCTATTTTGCTGGTACACGGTGTCCCGTGCTTTATCCTCGCTGCTGTTCGTTCTTCTCTTTGTCGCAATCTTAACCGCAGTCCCAGTCTCGCTGTCGTTGTCCACCACCTCTTGCCGTTGTGTATTTTCACGTCAGGGACGTCGCCGATTGTGTCCAAGGCACGCCCGTTTTGCGAATTCTCGTTTAAACGGTAGCTCGTGTAACCCGCACGACAGTACGCTCTCTTTCCACGAATTTTTAACTACGCCAAAACGAAAACGCAACGACTCGAAATTACATTCGAAGATTCGTTGAATTTCACGAACGAGATGTTTCCGGGATTTTGTGCCGGGATACTGCCAGTGTCCGTTATTGACAACGGAAAGACTGCGAGCGCCAACTCTCGGTCGACCATTACTGCCGCGACATCTGTTACTGTGCACATACTTCTTTTCGAGCAGCTGCATTCTCCCTCCATCTATTGACAATTTCAGACATCGCTCCGTCGGCCATTTTCTCCGCCTGATCGTAACCACTTGAAAATATCTAAACACGATCAGGTCGGAGATAAAAACCAGACTCCGGACGTGAAATTAAAACGTAGCGATAAATATCGGTGGCCTGCTGTTGCGGAAGACCAGATATCTTAATTTTATCCTGAATTTTAACTCGTTTTATTTTCATTCGTTTACGTATAAAATACAAAGATGTTTTATTTATTTGTCGCTGTAACGATTGGTCTTCGTAGCAGACGACTGTTTTATTCGAATCGAGATGCCTGCGATTATTTCGGAAACACAGCTTGCCGCACTAGTGTTTTTAGTTCCTCCAAATCTAAATCGTTGTCACCTCTGAATCGATCGACGATACGTTTCATTCTAAAATCAAACACTCTCGATAATTACGTATTTTACGATGCTGCGCGTAGGAACTATTTTACCTATCGATACGACAATGAATACTCGATGGTAAATCGTGTTGTTTTATCTTCTGGAATACCTGCGATTGATCGAATTATAAGTATATTACTAAATGATTCGTATCCTACCAAACAATCGTTAAGTTAATCATGCTTAATTACCAACAATCCTCGCTTAACAACGTCTTCTTCCAGTTCCGCGATTCTCGCTACGTAATGCGCAAAACTGCGCTTTGTGCTACCGTTGATCAGACGGTAGAGAAAAGCCAGTGATTCATCTTGGTCGATCACGCATTCGAACGTCTATATTCCAAAGGAAGGAAAAAACAGAAAGGGAGAAAAGAGGAAAGGAAAGAGAAAGGGTACACAAGTACAAACTATCGACAAAGATGTTTTCTCTCACCTGAGTCTCGATTACAGGAGTTTGAGGCAGTAACGCAAGTACGTTATACGCGTGCGTCGCGGCAAACACGTGAGGACAGTTCGAACCTCTTTCGGCGAACGTGTTCAGTACGGCTGCAACCAGCGACAATCCGCTAATTTCGGACGTTCCTCTGTCTAATTCGTCCGATATTACAATCGAATCTGATGTAGATGCGCGTAGAGCCACGTTTATCTGAAATACAAACTCGTTTTTTCGATTCGGTCCAGGGAAACGTACACCGCTTGCCTACCTGCCGAAGATTCTGTAGAAACGAACTTGCGTTCAGTCCGATGCTTTCTGTGTTCGACATTTGAGTCAGAACACGAGATATCGTTCCTATCGTCGCGGTTTTTGCAGGAACGTAACAACCTATATGAGCCATGAACACTACGAGTCCAATCTGTTTTAGGTATACGCTTTTGCCGCAAGAATTTGGCCCTGTTAAAACTTTGATTAAACTTGCACCTTCTCCCGAACGTATGTCGTTTGGCACGAACGTCGTCGCGCATTCCATCAGCGGATGCCGTCCTTCGACCACATTTATGATCTTTGACTCGGTCACGTTTGGTCTGACATAGTTATAATCGCGCGCCACTTTGTAAAACACCAATAAACTATAACGATCGAGCAGTGCGTGTTAACCATCGTCTTGTTTGTACGACCTTTGGTTGCGATTACGGGTACTTACGTGTCCAATTCGGCGCACAGTTGAATCGTGCGTAAAATTGTTCCTGTGTGTTTCTTTATGTATCGTATTAACTTTTGTACGATATGATTCTGCCGAATAGCTATTTTCAATATGATGTCACCCACGGTCTCGTCTAGTTCTAGAATAAACCAGCCGAATGAGAATAAACAAGTGTAAAAGTTTGGTTCGTAAAAGCGAAACAACGAGACACCGACCTTTCGCCGAAGAACTTTTGTAATAATGCACCTGATTAATGCTGAATTTGAATTCCAACCCAGGGTAAGTAGCATCTTTCGTCGGCGGAGTCGGATTCCACTCGTTTATCGCTAAAACGTAGCCAATGTTTGGCAAATATAGCATGTTACAACCGGTGACAGAAGATGGAAGATGCTCTCGCATATCTTTCTCTCCCATTTGCGTAAGTAGTTCGGGCAAAGTACGTCGCACATGATTCACTGTGAATCAAGAGGCTCTGATTACGATTACGATTAACAATTCGTAGGAACAATCAAGATAAATCTTGCACGCACGTTCGTCCAGCAAGGGGTCGACATTTGGTTTAACCACGAGCTTGCTTTCGCGTCTGCTCTCGCCAAAATCCACTATGTATTCGATAAAGTACTTAACGTATTGCATCTCGCTCGTGATACTTTCAGCTATTTGCCTAAACAGTTCTATTCGTCCTGCGTATTCTTCGCATATGTCCGCGATACAAATTACGTGCGAAATGGTCTGAAAAAGCAAATGAAACCGTTTGACTGATCGAGCAAGGCGCAAGGATCGTTCGCATATCGTTTATAACTGGATTCAGCAAGTAAAGGAATAGGAACAAAGAATCGAACCTTGTGCAATTTATACCAATTGGATGGCTTGGCTTGCGGTCCGGAACAACAGGCAAGCACGGTGTTGGTCAAACGATATACGTGCCTTAAGCAAGACGATAAATTCTCGACAACGCTCTGGTTCTTCGAATTCAGAAAAAATTCGACAGCGTTTAATCGTTGCTCTAATACGGCGATGTTTCGCGTCGGATGATGTAGCGTCTTCCTGCGGTTACAGATACAAACAAAAACAATAGGACAACTGGGTGTTTGCCGCGAACATACGAAACTAACAGTAGATAAACTAGAATTTACCACAGGAATTGAACTCCCGGTCTGGAATGGCAATAACGATTCAGTAACGAGAATAAACTGATTCCTTTCATCGTTGTACTTGTTTTGCCAAATTTAAAAAGACTCGGGTGATCTCTAGCTTGGACGATATTCAGCGCCTTGTAAGTGTCTTCGTCCATTATGACCAAATCTCGGCTTGTTCCGCAAAAATATAAAACCGAATAGAATGGAAAAAATTACGGATGATGAGAGAGTGGAAGGAAAGTGATTTCAACTTACAGGTTAAGGTAATTAAGCGATACGAAGGACGGTTTTCCGGACGGATCCAACGCGATATTGTTCCAGTGTTTGTCAATGAACAGCAAGAGCGAACCCAACGCGTGTATCATCGCGCAACATTTAAAATTGAGTATAGTATTCAAAAAGGTCAATCTGTCCACGTTATTGGCGTTCTTCGGCTCCGAGTCGAGTCGAAGGCATCTCACCCTGTGAGAACACCGTTCGTAGTTATGCTCCTTTTTGCAGGTTACTTTCAACACGGCGTTACACACGGTACCGCGCGAATCGAACGAATTCGTTTCTTCGTTCGATGCTTCCGTCGTCAATATCTTTTTTATAGCATTGGTAAAAGCAGCGGGTGCTGCAGCGTTCGTAATCACGTAACGCGGCAAACATTGCCTATACAGAGCATTCGTTACGTCGAAACGTTCAACGTCGTCCATCGTGTCTTCCAAAACGAATAGTTCGGACGTAACGATGTTATAATAAGCGGCGCCAAGATGACTGTTGTTCCAAATCATCGATAAAATTATCTGGGGAAAGAAAAAGCGAAAGACTTAACGCGCAGCTTTGATCACCGGTCTGTTTGATTCGACATTTTCGAAAAAGGAAGAGGAGGTAGAACAGAAATTTCGGTGAGACGTGCCTCGTCTGTGTCTTCGAAAATGGCTGTGTCGGCTGGAGGGGGATCGGTTGTGTCTTTATCGGTTTTCGATCGCGTTGCTTTCTCCAGCTGGTCGATCGTTGCTTTTTCTTCTTCGTCGCTGCTATCCGATATCAAAGATTCGAATTCGCTACGTCTTTAGATAGAAATTAAAAAAACATGAAAAGGCGTGTAAAGAATAGGAACATACGATGATATAAATCAGTACATACATGAGCGCGCTCGACGGTGTCGACTTACGAATGGTTTTAGATCCTACGCTGGACAGAAAGTCGATTATATGTCGACGATTCGACGTCGACGAGTCAATGTCGTTGGATCGTCCCGTTTCATCAGAATAATCCATCGTAGTAGGAAATATAAACGAATTTGAGCAACAGACAGAACGAGGTATGGTTCGATCGGTTGTAGTTGCGATTAGCTTTCTGCGCATGCGCGACGAGTTCGACTAAACTCGACTGTAACCGCCGCCACATTCGAAATCGAAAAGCACGTTGTAAAAACAAGATAATATTTTATTCGATTATATATTACATATATACACCGCGTTATATACATAATAACAATATATATAAAGTCGTAGTAAACGTAGAAAATGGTATGTTTCGCAACATATTCTCGATACTGTCACGAAATATGTTGGTTAAAAAACGGGAGATTAGCTCGGAATGGGCGGAGGTGGACGAGGGTTGAAGGAAATCGGCTTGTATGTTTTTCGCTTCGAAAACGGTTGCACTCCGGTTAGTATAAAATCGTGGGTAGGATTCCTTGGATGTCTCGTTGATTCTACCAGCAGCGACAAATCTTCCTCGGATGCGGTTGCTGCGGCCACGCTTCGTACTGGACTACCGGACCTGCTCTCAACGTTCGTTCGCTGTTTGTCTTCGTTTCAACTGTCTCGCTCTTGGCGTTTGACGAAAAAATTCGAGCGATTCGACGATTCGTGTCTTCGGTTAAGCGTTTTTCTGTTTTCGGCTTGCGAATCGCGAGACTCGTTTGGTCGTTGTTTAACGCGGTGCAGTAGAATTCGAAAAAATACATGTATATCGATCGATCGTTCGAACGCTCTTTCTTCGAAACGAGTCGTCGATTCGCTAGGCTCTGCTGTCGCGGATTCATGCACGATATCAACTTAGCTCTAATGAAGCGTTGTTAGATGACTAGAGGCGTTAGGATTATTTCTATATCATGCCCAGCTTAAAAATTCCACGAAACGATCAACGATCGTGAATGGAACACGAACGAAACAGGGTCCCGTTAAGAATCGTAAGCATAGGTACCGTATAGGTATCGTATGCTACAGAGTCCATATAAAAGATCGATACCAACGCGATTGGACGCCAACGGCGAAGAAAGCGTTTTTATTTTCTAAGCTTTCGATTCACCAGAAAATCGAGATTCCGTATGCTCGAACCTACCTAGGTCGATGGGGTTTGCTCTTGATTCTGTTTTGCCTGGAATGCGGCCTCGTGTTCGATTGGGACAGTTCGCTGTCGCTACTCGCGAAAGAGGTTTTAGTTGCCACGGTGCCGTGCGCGAAATCTTTCCTACGAGAGAAACGTAACATCTCGAATGAAACAGAAGAAGAGAAAAGGAGAGAGAGGAAGAAAGGTATATTGTTTCAACAAATCAGGCTTACCTATAATTGTCCGACTTTGGAGTAGAATTGGACGCAATTGGTGGCTTGCCAGGTTGAACGTTCGCATCGACGAAAACGTGTGAACTTTTCGGAATGTCGCAAACTATCTTTGGATGAACAGTTGTTTGTCTGTGATTGTCTAAATGATTACAGGTATCCGGTGACCAATCGTAATACTTTGGTCGATAGTCTTTTCGCTCGGCACGAAGCTGTTTAGTCGAATCCGAGTCACCGATAGAACGTTTGCCAGGTGCGATCGTGGACGAGTTCCCAATTGGCAACGAAGTAGGAGAGGATGCGGTGGAGGAAGGCGCGCCGTCCGGATCGGCACGAGACAACTGCGAACCATCCCAGTCGGGAGTCGGCAGGCTACTGCAACAACGAACGATCTCGAGATATCGAGTTGTAGCACGGTAGGTATGTATAGTTGCGTATGCAAGGCATGCTGACTCGTCGTTCTCAGCCCAGAGTCGGGGACATACTTACTTGAAATTCTCTTCCATTTCTTTGAAAAGACGCAACTGTTGTCTGATACTCGCTTTTTCTTTCGCGCGTTTTCGTTGAAACTCTTCCTCCACTTTGCGCATCGCTTCGAGTTCACCCTTTCTTTGCCGTTCTTTCGCTTCGGCTTCCCTCGATAGCTTCTCGGCTAATCGACGTCTTTCTATCTGTCTAACCGTCGACTGAAAAGTGAACCTTCTGCTTCTCGAATTATTCTTCCTTTGCGGTTTCGATTCTCCGATCGCGTCGAAGTTGGAAGTCCGCGTTTCTTGGTCGTCGTTCGCAGAAGACAAGAACGTTCTCCTTTGTTTTGGCTGACTGACATTCTCGCGTGGTTCGGGACAAGTCGAAAGCTCGTTAAGACCTCTGGAATCGTTGCCGCCAATGCGACTTTTCAATCTCTTACATCGTCGTTTCGATACGTTGCCGACCTTGTCCTCGTCTTCGTCCTCGTACTCGTTGTCGTCATCTTCTTCTATTTCCTCCTCCTCTTCGTCCTCTTCCTCGCGCTCGTGCGCCTTCTCGACTCGGTCTTCCTTGTTATCGTCGTTGTCTACGTCGATGTTGCTGTTTCGATCGGCATTCTTGTACGCGTTTAATCGAAAAGGCGCGATTTCAGCCTGACATTCACCTTGTTCCTCGCTATTTTGCTCGCGATTGATCGTGCTGGTTTCCGCGTAATCGGTAGAACCGATTTTTCTACTCCTTAAATGCTGCGCTCGATGTTCCGTTTCGTTAGTCTCCGGTAGATACATAACGTGACCGCCAGGCATAAGATACGAAAAAGACGGAGGCTTCAGGATAACTGGAAAATCGTTTTCTTTGACTTTAGCATCGCGGTCGATCGCCTGATTGATTCGCGAGTCTCGTTCGTCGTCGACGTCTTCTGTCAAATCATCATCGATGCCATTATCGCCGTCGTTGTTGTCTTCGTCTTCGTCATCGACGTCGTCGTCGTTATCGTCGTCGTCGCTATCGCGCGAACGTTGAACGCGTCGAGCGACGCGATCTCGATACGGAAACGGCTGCCAAATCGAGGGCGAAATCCGCGCCGCTTCGATGCGGCCGCGATTGTGCTGCAACGAGGTTGGTGCGCTGGTCGATAACAACCAGTTATCGTCGAGAACGTCGCGAGTACATTTTCTCTGATGTTCGTGGGAACCTATACCGAAAGCTCCCGAAACCGATCTCTTCAGCTTCTGAAGCGAATTGAACGCAGATGCCTCCCTGGCCTTGGTTTCCGGAGCGTAGAGACACGTCGTCGTCCTGGCTTCGTCTCTGGGCAACGAAAGGGAGAAGACGTGCGCTCGCGGAGAATGATATTTCAACGGAGTGGATAAAGGCGGCGGCGAGTCGACGCCGGCGTCGCTGCTGGACTCCTCTCCCAAATCCTGTTGCGGCGTCCAAGTGGGCCTCGTCACGGTCGTTTTCATCCTGTTGATCGTACTAACGTCGAACGAGTCTTCGTTGCCGGCTCCGGCATCCCCGGATATCCCGGAATCTCCGGACTTGTCGTGCCAACTGCGGGGTCCCAAAGACAGTGGGAAAGGTGGCGGTGGCCTCGAGAGCCGCTCTATTCGCTCCTCGAACAGCACCTAAAAGAGAAACGAACGCCCGACGACATTCGCGGTTTCAAGCGGAATCGAACCGGATCGAAACGGGAAAGGTGACGATCGATCAACGAACAAAAACGTTACGACTACGAACCGGGATTTCTTCGCTGGCGGTGCTCATACTCGGGCCCGGTGTTTCCAATGTCGAAAGCAATCTCCAAGCAGCAGATGGCGAAAATCGCGGAATTTCCAACTGCTTCTTCGGCAAGGTGGGACGCAGCTTCAGCGAGATATTTTCCACCACGTTTCTTTCCTGAAAATGTTTCACCGGTCGGTTCGTGAAACGAACGAGAAGAAAAAGAGCAGATCGAGCGATCGACGACTCACATTATCGTCCATGTCATCAGTCGCATCCGCGACGAAGGAAGCTCGGCCGTCTGCTTGATCGCGATGCAGAAACTTGACCTCGGACTCGAACTTTCCCTCGATATCTTGGTCCTGGTGGGCTCGAGTCTCTGCAGCCGAACCCTCGTTCATGCCGAAGTAAAAGGTCTTTGGCGTCGTCGAGGCAAATCTAACAGGCAACGAAGACAGGTGTAAGCTATCGCGTACGTTATCGAAAGAGGCAACCATCGAAAAGCAACTTACAATTGATTGTGTTCTCGATCCTCCGATCGTTCGTTCGGGGCGGAGTTACCCGTTTCTCCGACGTACTCGTTGCCTAGCGATCGCGCTTCGGATTTCTCGGCTATCGCGACGTCTGGCCACTTTTGATCGGGCGGTTGTTTCGCCGAAACGATCTTCGACCGACGGTCATCGTCTCGTCTGCTGCCAGGATCCGAATTTTGCTGCTGATGCTGCCACGGTCGCCCTTCAGTCGACTTGGAACTGTTGACAACATCAACCGCGTCGTTCGCTGACCGATCCCTCGATGCCGGGCTTTCGTAGGTTCGACGACGTCGGTTCGATTTAGCGATCGCATCGCGGTCGACACCTCCTTCCGTTTCGCGATTGCCCGTTTCGATAACGTTGACTGAATCCAAGGATCGACCGCGTTGATCCCGTTCCTTACCGTCGTCGCGATTCTCTCGCCCATCTTCGATCTCGTTACGTCGACGACTCGATCGTTGATCGGCAAGGCCGACCGTTTCCGTGTCGAAACGGTCGCCTCGACGATCATGCATGGATTCATCGAACACCGTTCCGCTGGAATCTAACTTGTCACGGACTCTTTTAGCCACTCGAATCAACTCCGCTTGAAACTCTGGGCTACTGATGCTTCTTTGAAGCGTGTTCTTTCCGTGATCGGACAGCCTAGAACGATGGTGGCGATGTTCGTCGACGTTCGGGCGATCGCGATCGTGCCGGTTAACAGGCACTGCATCCGCAACGACCTCGTCGTTGTCGGAATGCTGGGTCGTCCGAGAGGGACGAGAGGCGCCGTTCCAATGGTTGGGCGCGTCTCGTTGCGTGGGTCGCGATCGTTCGCGATCACAGTCGGACGACGGTGACAGCTGCCAGGTGATTTGGGCTTTCTTCGATTCGGCGCGAGTTTTAAACAGGCGGGATCTTCGTGGAGGCGGTTGAACTTGAGAACGATGGTGATGGTGTTCGAATTGATGAGCATGAGAATGAGGATGGGAATGGAAATGCGCGTGCGGATAGAAGCGGGAGTCGACATCTCGCGAGGAGTCTCCGTGCAGACTGGGAGAGGCGGGAGATGCCGGCGGAGCAGGAGCTTTGTACTTTTTCCTAGGTTTGTATGCGCTTTCGAGTCGTTCTTTGGATTCCTTGCCATAGCGGTAACAGCTGGATGATGGCGGGACTGTCTCTTGCCTGTCGATCGAGTTGCTCGATAAATCGGAGCGGCCCGGGGTCGGCGGATAAACCAGATCTGGAGAACAACGGAGATCAGGCTCGCTGCCAAACTTCTTCAAATTGCCGGCACTGGTGTTCGCATCTGGCCGACTCGAATCGGCTCGATAGCGACAGCAGTGCCGATCGATCCTTCTCGAACAGGGTTGGACGAGGTTCGATGCGGAACCGCTTCTCTCCCGAAACGAAGGATCGTTGGTACGCTGCAACAGAAAGACGGTCAAGGCAATGATGCATGATTTTCTAGGTCGCGTTCGTTTTCTACTAATTAACGACGAGTTTCACCTTGGTGAGGTCGCGAGACGACGCGAACGTCGGTGCTCTGCGACCACTGATCGTTCCACCGTTCTGTATGATACTTCCGTTGTCGGTGGCGCGTAACCTTTGATTCGGTGGCTCGGGGAGGACCTTGCGCGCAGCGGTTGGCTGCGACCGATGTCTCGTTAATTCCCGAGGGAAGGACTGAGACCAACCCCGATTTGCTCCATCCGGCACGGTCAGCCCGTTCGAACACACGGACGCAGCTTGCTGATCTCGAGAACTGCTCCCATTGTTGCCCATCTCGACGACCCTGCGGCGTCCTCGCTGCAGCTACGAGAACCGCGACCGATCCTCCATCGTCCGTGCATTCGGCGCTTCCTAAAATTCTTTGTAATTTCATCATCCTCGCTTTCTTCTGCCTCGTCTGCCTTCCCTGCCTTTCCCGCTTTCCACTCATATTTCGTTCTACTTGGCATAGCGTTGGTCGAGCCAACGAAATGCTTCTCGTTCGTGGAGACGAACTGAGCGAACCGAAGAGAAGACCAACCGTGCTCGATACCAGCGGTAACGGTTTTGCCTAACGGGTTCGAATTAGTGCAAGAGTCTCGATAAATCGACGGCCGGCGGGATATACTGCGTGCGCGTTGCTCGTCTTCTTCGAAAAATCGACTAGCTCGATCTCGAGTAATCGCACCACGCTCGAATGGACGCGACGATAAATACGATCACGGCGAGTAAATTTACACGCCTACTCTTTTCCCGCTAAACGAGTATTCCATCTTTCGAGCAACGTTCCCGACGTTGTTGCGTAAAAGCGAGGAGAAAGCTGTGCCGAGAGGCATCTTCGTCGTCGTCATCTTTGCCGTAACGCTTCCTCGACCTTCGACTGGTCGTTCGTCTATCGCCGGAGCGATTGCCGCCAAAATAGCCCAATTAGTCTGACCGGTAGCGATCGGAAAATCGCATGAGAGCGTTCCTGCATCTATGTATGTATGGGAGGTGAAGAAGAAGAAGAAGACAGCAAGAGAGAGAGAGAAAGAGAAATTGAAGCACGCCGTAGATGAAATCGGATCGAGGTCGCGGTCCACGTGTGAAAAAGAGAGTCTTCCAGGACAAGTTCGATCCAGTATATCCGGTGAGAGCGGACAAGCGATAACTGTCAGCCTGTTCTCATCTTGCGCATTCTCTCTTTGCTTTCGAAGTCGAGAACGCGTTTCATGACCGAAATTCGATCGATGAGAACGTAAACGGAAGAATCCGCGGAAGGAATCCGAAAGTTGATAAACCAGTCCGGAGAAGGGGAAGAATGGCGGGAGAATGCCGTCAGTTGCCGCGGTAGGACAAAACACGAATCGATGTCGACGTCGCGTTGCACTCGTGGCCTATTCCTAGCCGAATCAACGCAACGGAACAAGCGCAAGAAGAAAAGGAAAAAAACGACAGGAGGGCAAGTGAGAAAAAGGAGAGAAGCGATCGTTTCGACTCTGACACGGCAAAATCTACCGTACAGCGGGTACAGAGCGGCGATTAGTCGTGGATCGTTGGCTCGCTTCACGGGACGTGAGTCGTTGGCCGAATAGTTGCATGATCCCAGGCTCTAGACCGATGTTGCGCGTCGGACCTTCGCCTCGATTTCTCTCGTAACGGTTCGAATGCCGTATGTATTACGCGGCACCGTAATAGACCGTGTACGATTTCCGTATTTGCTCGTACGTGCCACTTCCTCTTCCGTCGTTTCGCGGCAAAATTTCTTACAACGACCGTTGCTCGTCATCCGTTTCCGTCACTTCGCGCTCGCTTATCGAGCACTGGCGTTAGCGTCGTAAGACGAGGTCGATCAGAAAAACGACGAACGACGGAAAGAAATACAGAGGACAAAGAGAAGGGAAAGCAAAAGCGCCGAACACTATCCAGGAACGAAGGCGAGTTCCACGGAAGGAGAGCGAACGAAACGCATAACCGGTTATCGTTTAACTGCCCGATCGTTGTGGGCCTTGCCATTTGCTCTTTCGTTCTACGTTTCTAGTTCGGAGTTGCGTTCCCGCGCAAAAATCGCCTAGACAAGGCATATGCCCGACCGGATCGTTTGACGCATCAAACGCAAGTGACAAACGACGACGACAGCAACAACGAGTACGGGAGTTCGCATTTGCAACGTCGCGTATTTTCTCGAACGAGCGCGTAGCTCTTCCTTTTTGGAAAATACATCGAACAGCGATTATCCCGCGGTTGTTGGATCTGGGCGCGAGCTAAAACGAAAAGGAGAGAAGGGCTGAGGTCTGGTCCTAGTGGGAAGTTTGCAGGCAGAAGGAGACAAGAAAAAGTAGGAAGAGGACGGGGTGCGGGGGTCGGAGAAAGATAGAAGAGAACGGCAGGATATCGAGAACGAGTACGGATGGGTTTTATTCGCGAGGCATCTGGGTCAGTCAGAGTCGCACAAGTGCACTGTGCCGCACCTATTCCGTTCGCCGCACCTGTGCGCATGCGTGTTGGCTAGCAGGAGCGTAAAATCTCAGTGGATCGGAGATTCGATCGAACGAACGAGCCGAACGAAATCAGAAAAGAAAGAACGCCGCAAAAGCGAAAAAAAGAAGCGGCATCGTTCGGAATTATTTTCTCAGCATCGTTTCCCAGGAATTTTGGTATGCGGAAGGAAAGCTACGTAGCAAGGTTCGCAGAGCGATTGAGCGAAAGGCGGAGAAAAGAGAAGGGAGAGAACGACGTGTATGCGTTATCTATATGATGGTGTTGGTGGTGGCAGCAGTCGAGCAATGTGTACCGGTAAAGAGAGAGCTAAGTATATGTATACTTACATTCCGGTTAATAAAAGAAAGAAGGAAGAGAGAGAGAGAGAGAAGGGGGAGTATCGATGCGAGAATGAAAGAGAACACGGAACATTTCGGACACGAAGCAGAGATAGATGCGATCGGTAATCGAGGGAACGACGCGGCCGATTCGATGTTCGCAGTTCGCGGAATATTCGGCGCCCGGGGAGGCCCTTCGATCACTCTCCCGAACCACCACTTTTTTCGAGCATTTCTTTCTCGTGCAGCGCGAGTCTACTAACAAGTATATAATATATAAGCGATATACATCTATTTTGTCTTTTTGCCTTTCTCAGCTTCGACTTAACTCGCTGTTTGCCCTTGTGGTCATCATCACAGCGTTGTCATCGCTATTGCCATCGTAATCGTCGTCGTACCTATCGTTATTCTCTCGTCAACTTTCGACTACTGACCTCATTCGAACCACGATTCTCTCTGTTATTGCTGCGCGCGGTACTTTGACTGCTGTCGCATTACCGGGAAACTAGCATCGAAAATCCAGGTCAATCGCGCGCCCGCCCATACGTGCGATTCTTTCGTGAGATGAAGCGTTCGTTGCGAAACTTCCTGCGCGCGTTGCGCGGATCCACGATTCCTCGAAAGCAAATATGTACGTGGAGTCGGTCAAATTTCGCCATACTTTTCTTTCCCCAATAGATATCGTCCGCAAACGCGGACATCTACACATCGACTTTAACCAAAATAGAGCTACTACGAATGCTACTCATAATCCATAATCCACTGACTGATGAAGAATGGCATGCCCAGCCGCGATAATTCAACGAGGATTGTGACGTCCTCGACGCTGAAGGGCAAATGGCAAGAACCAGCGAGAAGTGAAAGCTGTGTTTGCGCAAAGAAGGAACAGCGATGCGTTCAAGATCCGAATGATTTTATTTGATATTCCGACACGGCTCTTTTAAATATATCCTTCATTGAAAGAGAAGAAAGGAAAAAAGAAAAAGGATGGGCTCCATTAGCACTGAGCCTGCCAACGATGTTGATCGAGGAAAGAAGACGGTGTGAAACTGTGCGTCTAGTCGAACGGAATCGAAAGAAACGAAACGGATGGGAAGCGAAATGAAACGAAGCGAAACGAACCGTAATCATCCGCGCATTGAAGAAACTACGAGTGTTAGAAGAGAAAGGATGGAAGATCCGACAGTCCTCCGTGCGAGAAGTGAACCGCTTTTCTCAAGGAAGCGAGGAGAGTAATACGACCGTCGCTTTACGACTCGAGATTCGTTGTTCGTGAGATACCGTCTCGTTAATTGGAAACTACCGAGCGAAAGCTTCGTTAATAGGCAACAAATGAAAACTACGCTTAACGCGCTACCGTAGACGCATACACAAAGTAGGCAAGTATACGCTTGCTTACGATTCGATGCAGCTGCGGCTGCGCGAACAAACTTGACATCATATAGTGCGCGCGCAAACCAAATTTCCTTCTTCGAAACTTTCCTACGCGCCAATCGACCGTTTCAACGCACGGCTTTCTCGTTCGTAAAACACGCAAGAAAACACCGCCGATTAACCTTGGATAGCTCTGTATCGCATTATCCTTACGTAGTACCACGTCCGAATCTAAACTATTGTTGTATGTGACACCCTGATAAAGCGTACCGGTAAGGAAAAATCAAGCGGCGAAACGTCCCCAGCGAAGCGTATCGATATTCTGGCTCGATTCGCGCGCGTTTTAATCGCGTCTAAGCTGTAACCTAAGCGGAAATTCAAGCCAGAATGGCTAGCGCGAAAAACGACCAACGCGCATTTGCAATCCCTCTCACCTGCGTCGCAGAACAAAAATTTAAGCTTCAAACCATCCTCTCGAAATATATATGAAACGAAAGATCTTTAATGATTCCTCGTGCTTCGATTTTTTCCAAAAACTCCGTCGCGGTTATGGATTGAAAAAAAAAGAGAAAAACGGATACGAGAAAGAGAAAACGTCGCGCTGCAGGAATCGTTAAAGAGTAAACAAAGCTAGTGGTCTCTCGGTAAAGGCACATCGAGCGGGAAGCATCTAACGGGGCAACGTCACGGCGCGTTAATCTTCTTCCGATTTTGTCTATTCTTCCCGTATTTCTCCCATCTTTCGCGACAACAACCGACCGCGATCGTACGGATTCTTTCCACGATCGACGATTCGAGAATCGTTCGAGAAATCAGCGAAGACAAATCTCCCGCGAGACTGTTCTCGCTGTTTGTTCGACCGATGCTAATATTCTCTACCGCTTTCGTTTCGTCGCAATCAACGAAATTACACGCATTGTACTCGTGAACGGGAACAGGGACACGGTTTTTTCCACGAGTATTGTTCCTCATCTTAGAATCTGCCGTACACATTTATCTCCTGAATGATGCTCCCACCGTGTTTGTTGGCCATTTCGAATACACGGCCTTTTAAAATTTCTGTTGCGTCGCGTCGCGCGAAAGGTCTTTGCGTTCGAAAGGAGGCCATCGATTCTTAAGCAGTCAGGATACAAATTCGTACAATGTTCATTTTTTGAACCGATTTCGAATTTCATGGCTCCTGTTCTTTAAAATCCTGTCACCGTACGAAAAACTGGAAACAACACACTCCTATTCGTCAATATAGGAATTGAAAATTTATCGATCCTATGATTACGATAAATACACATTTTTCGACCATTTTCTCAGTGTTATTACATTTACATGTACATATATACTTGCCTTAATTAAAGTTAGCGGTAGCGTAGAATAAACAGCAAACAACACGTAAAAGTCGAATTGTACGATATTATTCACTGTCGCGAGTATTTCCGTGCGGTACGACTTCTCTCTTCCTAGAGATCAACTGTTATCGTACGCTGTAGCACACGCGCAATTTCCCCGACGACTAGTTAAATTACAAATGTCGAATTCGCGAGACTATAATCGTACTTTCGGTATGCGAACGTCTGCCACGAGATTAAGCGTGGCAATAGGGAACGATTAAGGATAGACGAAAATCGGCTGACGAGAAAGCGAATGAGAAAGTAGGTATGGCAGCAGGAAGAACAAGATATAGAATAAGGATGAGAGAAAGATCAAAGTGAGGGAGAGAAGGGAAAATAGTTGCAAAAATGGGAAAAGAGGAAAAAGAGAAAGGAGGAAAGAAGAGAAAAGAGGAAGGAGAAAACAAAGAGCGAAATCGTCGAACTGCACGGTGCGTTTAGATGGTAGGACGACTCAAAAGAGAGTGCGATCCGCGCGGTCCTTATCCTCGAACGCGACGCGAAATCGGAACTGAGCGACGGTGGCGGCGGCGACGGCGGCCCTCGAATCCCCACCCCTGTGAACACTGGTTAAAACCGTTCTCCTACCATCGCTCGTCTTTCATCTATCTACCAACCTGCCTACTATCTCTCCATCCTTTTCACCTAACCATGTAACGCATAGCATTGTCCCTTCCCCTACCTATCTCATCCTTGCCGCATTCCTTTCAACGTATTCCTTCTATATGAGTGTGTCATGTGACGTTTCTTCTAATGTTCCAACAATTAGACGTAGCTGTTCAACATTTCGCCACCTTTTTTCGCTAAATGTTTGAATCGTGATGTATCATGCGATTTTTTTCCTTCTGCGATCCTTTACATCAACACCTTGTGTCTTTACGCACGCCAAGTTCACACAAATCGAACGCAAATCGATTATTCATAACTAAATGCTTATTCTTGTCTCATATTAGCAACTATTCGCCTTAGGAAATACGTACTTGCTATCAACAATAAACACGATCGTTGACAATGCGTTGCTACATGAAAGTATAATTTAATCTATGATTCTATTACATTAACCGATAAGCTATTCGCTTAGTACTATGTACAAATATTTGAGAGGCAATTAAAATTATTTGTGAGGGGGCCAAGTCCACTGATGCAGTGGAGCTTTTTCCATCAAGCTTTCCCATGGCTTGTACTGAAACATATCCTGTGCCAAGTTCAGTTCGTTTTTCGCATGAATTATTAGTTCCTCGATTTGTCCCTGCTTTATCTTTTCTTCTATATCAGAGACTCTTTCATTCTGCAACGTCAGATATGTATATATTATATCGGTAATTCAATTCGAAATAAAAATATCGTCCAAATATCGTTTTCATCTGATCTAGTATTTAAGAATCCTTAAGTGAGAAATAACCTGTGATATAATATCGGTCCTTTCCTTAACCAAACTTTCCATAGATTTCCTGTAAATGTAGTCTTCTGGCATCTGACTCACGAGCCGTAAAATTCTATCATACAATGTACGAAGTTCCACACGAGGATTCACAGATACAGCGAGTCCAGTTAAGTTTGTTGACTATAAATAAAAAGATATTGTTATTGAACAGAACATGAAAAAAAGGTATGGTTATGTTTTGAACGAAATGACGGAACCATTTCGAGAATGAAAGAGATATTATCCAATTATTTTAGCAATTTACTAATTATATTATGTTATACACAGAGACGTTACCTTTTTCAATACTCCTGACATGATCGTACACGTACGACCTATTTCTCTGAAATAAAAACCGATTACGCGAACAACTTCCGATTTGACTCAACCTCTAAATTATATGATACGATATATTTTCTGTAGTGGTAACACTGCATTGCTACAACATCGCTATCTCGACAATAAATTGTCAACTACGCTTGGTATGTTCAAATTAAAGAATCATGCAATTTCTGAATATCGTTTATCTTCCTTTCATCTTTATCTTAATCGAATCATTCCCTGTTGATTTTGTTCACTTTTGCATTAGCGTTCCAACAGAATTCGTTCGTTATTTCGTTAACGGACAAAATTATGAAATTGAAGATCAAATAATGTTTATTCGAATAACAATTCGATCTTTTTTTTTATCATAATGTTCCTTATACGTGTAGTATATAAACGACAACGACGGGAAACATATAGAACAAGAATCACTTTAAAGATATATCATTTATTTTATGTTTTCACAAATAAACATGTTTATCGATTAGATTTAGCAACACGTTCGAGTTCGTCTTTCTTTTTAATCGCGTAAGAATTAGACGAACCTTTGGCAGCATTGATGAGTTCATCCGCCAAACATTCGGCAATCGTCTTAATATTACGGAATGCGGCTTCCCTAGCACCGGTACATAATAACCAAATAGCCTGATTTACTCGTCGTAGCGGAGAAACATCCACCGCTTGTCTTCTAACCGTACCAGCACGACCAATACGCGTGGAATCTTCTCTTGGTCCTGAGTTAATGATAGCCGTCACAAGAACCTTCGTACAAACGTAATAAACGTAAAGATAAACATGTGTAAACGCATTTTCATTCTAATTTTACTTATTTACATATATATGTACATATATAAAATAGAGTGACCATAGTTAGTTACAAAAAAAAATGACTATAATATATGCATTACCTGTAAAGGATTATCACCCGTTAGCAGGTGAATTATTTCAAAGGCATGTTTTACAATTCTTACGGCCATTAACTTTTTGCCATTGTTTCTTCCATGCATCATTAAAGAATTTGTAAGACGTTCAACTATGGGACATTGAGCTTTTCGAAATCGTTTCGCAGCATAACGTCCAGCAGAATGTGGTAGATATTTTGCATTTTTCTCTTTTACAGCGATATAGTCTTGTAATGACATATCATTCACCTGTACATCATCGCAATTCCAACGACCAAATAATTTAATTTCTGGCAATTCAGCAGAAAGTGCCACGGGCAAAGTTGTAGTGGTAGGTACCACTATATCGTCATATGTTTCTATATCAGCCATGATTTATCTGTAAAATAAAAGTTATCATTAAAAACTTCTTATATATGTTATTTATATAAATATGTTATTTATATTATGTTATTTATATAAATTGTATATTAATAATGCAAAATCATAAATCGCCAATTTATAGCACTATGTGCATAAATCACAGAGAGAATAGATTCATTATTCTGCAAAATGAATATAAAAATTGAAAATTTGAAAACTATTCCATTTAACGGATTCAAATATTGCAAACGCTGTTTATTTTTGTTGAATATCAATCAACGCGATACATTGATAGAAATGAGGAAAAAAAGAAAGAAAACAAAAAAAAGAGAAAGAAATATGTATAAACATCGCTTAGTCGTATAACTAGTAAAGTTTGACAGAAATTGTAACAGCGCGGAGTAGTTGAAACGATATAGACGTTCAACGCAATTTCTTTGAAATTGAATGTTTCCAAAGTCCTCTCATTGTTATCTATGAAACACCACAACTTTGTTGATATAAAAACTTGTATACGAATAACACGAAGACATGTGGCCATGTGGTCGCGTGTACAAATCGGAACATATTTAGCTGATAAATAGTAGAACGTATTATACGTTTTTAATCACCGACTATCGTTTGTACGTTGCCAATATAATGATATCACTTTTTTCAACACAACTGAATAGGTAAAGTTATCGAATCTTCGAATCCCTTACCATACAAACTTCGTTCACGTCTTCTTTGGAGTAAGCGTGAACAGGAAAAGACCATGACACTAGTGGCGCTTCGACCTGTGACTGCCGGATTTCACATACCCTAGTCAATTTCAACATACAACATGACTATCTTTAATTTCCATATCATATATATTTATGATATAATATGGACTACTTTCATGTATAATTAATTTCCATCGTTTCCTTGATCGATTAATTTTTTGTTGTAATGAGGAAGCATGACAAGTTTTCAATATTATAGTCGTTAATTTGACTACCAAGTGTTTACAGCAGTACTGGTAAACGCACAAGCAGAGACGATTGGTTCGTGAGTTGCCATTTTGAGCGTGTATTTATGAGTAATTCTACTTAAATAACATATTATTAGTGAATTTTTGTGATATTCTATTCAGTTGTCATAATTGTTTAAAAGTGCAGATGTGAAACAGTTCGATAATAGTGTACGATCAAGTGTTTGGTTTCATGTTTGGGGTTAGTACCGGTTACCGCGAGTAAACCGGTACATGTCGAATAGATAAGTTCGCGTCAACTACGAAAGATGTCACTACTAAAAAATCTGGAACAACTTCCGGTCTTTAGAAGGAAACGGTAAGTGTTATTTGTATTTTTATATTTGTCTCTAATTTACCTTTGGACATGATACCACGCGTCGACAGTAAATGAATTTCATTTCTCCAAGAATTATTTATATCAGATAAATGTATTGTGCGACCTATCCATGTTCTTACAAAGTATGTAGTTACTCAGGTAGTAAGATAAACGACATTGTACTTGTGAAAACAAGCAATTAATGTATCAGAAAGAGAGAGAGAGAGAGAGAGTGAGTGAGAGAGTGAGAGAGGGTGGGCGGTAAGAACAGCCAAGTGCGAAAATTTAAATATTATATCAATTATTTCATATATTACAAGAATATTGTGACCATTGCAATTCAATAAAAGTATTCGTAAAGATAGTTACAGCTTTATACTTGAGTGATGAATGAATTGGTTTAGTAGGGGAAATAAGTATCGCGAATAATTTGCAATGTCATGTTAATAACAATATCAATATTACAGTAAAGCAAAATAAAAGGAAAGAAACAAGAATGAGAACAGATTGTCGTCGAATAGTTGAATGTACCACCACGATTTAAGAGTAAATTCGTATTAGAAGTTAGCTTTCTAAATCTGTTTGTTCTAAGATTTGACCTGGCATTAAAGGTTCTGTCATTAAGGAAAATAACCGTTATCGGTGAAAAATATTCGTTCATTAAAGTCATACAGTTCGTAAATTTGTTTGTTAATGTACAGTTAACAGGATAAATTCGAAATCGAGGGACTATTAACAATAAATCAGAATGACGTGGAATTTAGCTCGGTTTGGATCTGCATCTAATTCAGCTGGTGTTTTTCTTTCAATGGAAGCAACGCGGTGAAAAGTAGAAGGGCACCGATAGCCGAATCGTGGGAGGGTTCGAACATGGGGTGTATCCTAGCAACTTACCGAACCGCTAGAGGATAGTCGTTCAGTGACGTAGCTACAGATTTCCTACCTGCTGTATCGACTATTTTATAGATATTCTGCAATTGTTCTTCTTCATTTCCTCGATGTACAGAATCGACCGTCTATTCGTTGGCAATGTTAACCTTTCGCTTACCGTTATCTTTTATTACCACAACAAACTTGTGCCATAAAATGTACTAATGTAATACACAGAATAACGAAGGGAGGCGGAGGGAGCTTTAATTTGCTTTCAAGCGTGTATGCGTATGCGCATGCGTACGCAGTGCTCACTTGTGTACATTCATTAGTATTGTATGAAATGATCTGTGAAGAGAAGGGATAAGGTAAAGCTGTAAATGGATTTCACAGAGAAGGAAATTTATTAGGGGACAAGGGTATATGGAATGTCGGAAAAAGTCAAAGTAAGACAAAATGTGCCAAGTACAGATGAACGACCATTTCATCCTATGTAGTCGTATGACGAACCAGATAGTTTATGTCTCTACTCTCTGCAGATTCGATACTCTCTATAACGATTCGATCAGGTAATTTGTCTTAAAACAAGAATTATGGAGCAATCTGTCAATTGATTTATTGAGTAAGGACGTGTAAGAATTTCCATAATTTAGAGTAATTATGCCGTAAGTGTAACAAACTAAAGAACCAGAAAAATACACGAAGGATAAGAAAGGAAGGATAAGTAAATATTTACCTGGAATTTCGCACACAAAAGAAAAATGTTAAATAGGTTTCGGACATTTGTATAGAGCAATTAGTATTTACAAAGCGGATAGACGAGGTAGAAACTAAATTTCGAACCTAGGGGGAATTTAACTGGTGTAACGGCAATGAAACTACGAAATCGGTGTGTGAAGTAGATGGAAGATACGAGCACAAAGGACACGCGAGGGGGTGAGAAAGATGAGTGAAAGAGAACTGTGCGCGCGAGGGGGTTGACAAGACCACATGCTGCGAATACTCTTCTCGCGTAGTACTGTCCCCTATCTTTTTCTCCCCTACTTCTCCCCTCTCTTTCTTCTATGCTTCATACTCCACGCTCCCTTTTCCTTTACATTCCCCTTGCCTATTACCTTTCGTTCGCGCGTCCTTTCTCCCATCCACTTCTCCGCACACGCATCCACTGTCAGTCCTGTCCGATCTGCTCTCCGACGTTTCAACCAGGCTTCTGCTTCTACTTCTGCTTCTGCAACGCCCCACTCACACTAAACTTGTATCGAATCTCTTCTACACCAAGCAAATTGTAATTTCAAGTCCTATCGTGTTTATACACGACTTTAAGTATTTGTTGTAAAGATAAGTAATTGATATTAATTTGGATATTAACAAAATTAACCGTAATTCAATTAGCGAATGCGTTATATTTGAAGCAGTTGGTCTCGATATTTTTTATCGCGCTGAAATAGATTTCGAGAAACGCAAGATTTTCGTCCAGGTTTTTTATAATGATTGTAGAAAATACTGAAAAGGGACTGGAGAGCGAGACAGATGGAAAAGGTTATTAAATGAATGTTGAAGTTGGAACAAGATAACGATGACACTACGCTCCTAGTTAATGTTGTAGAAAGTAAAAAGAAAAGAAACGTACAACAGTAAGATAAGTGTAGCTTTGGTAATGGTTCAACGAAACCCGGACGCGATGTAACCAAATCAATGCAACGTCGATTTGAGTCGAATCGAATCGAGTTTACGAGAGACTAAATTTTTCGAATGGAAACGATCGCATCGAGAAATTCTACATTATAGCATCCGCGAGGATCGACAACGCCACGCCCATCCGGATATCGATTCGTTGACAACGTTGCTTTTCGCTCGTAGCTCGGACATACCAAACTTGGGACAGTGAACATTGTCGTCCTTTCTAATTCTCCTCTTTTCATTTTTTTCCCTATTTTGCTTCAAAACGCTGTCCTTGTGTCGTAAAGATTTCTCGCGAATCGATTGCAGAAAAAGACAAGAAGAATAAGGAGAAGAAACTGAAAAAAAATATCGAGCTAAGATCTACATTGGGAATCCTCTGAGAAAATTGCCTTACTTCGTGCAAGCTTCGATGTTCGAAAAAAAAAAAATTGTCTTACGGAAGAGCATTTCATAAGTCATCATCGACCACTCTTGCGATGTTGATATTGGTTTCGCTTATCGAAAGTAGCAATGTCACTGTGTTTCAAACGTCTCTTCTCTATCGAATACAAATATGTAACAACGGAATAAATCCTATTTTACAAAGTAATATAATTTCGTTCGATATATGATAACTTCTTCGTTTCGTTGTGTAGCATTCAATCATTGACACTTTTACGAAGGACTAACTGTTGAGAGGTTGTATACGAAAGAGGGGGAAGAGAAAGGGGAGAGAAAGGAATTGAACACGAAGAGAGAAACACAATCAAGGCGTAAAATTTTACCTCAATTGCTTGGAATCTTAATGAAAACTTTTATCTAAAAAGATATTGTTATTTGTTATTATTATTCTGATACTTTGTTTCTTCTGAGAAAAATTAATCTGTAAATGCTGTAAGCAAGGATATATATATATATATATATACCTGGAATGAACAGGATCAGTATATCGTAAAAAGGAGGCATTGAGATTTACCCCACAGCTCGTTTTTACCGGATTTATTACTGTTTCAAACCCAGTAAGTAATTATACGTAGATATATTATTTACCGTGATGTAGTGAAAAGATTATCGATCGTTTTGAGAGTTTGAACAAATTATGTTGTAAATTTTTGTATCTGAATAATGCTCGGAAATATCGTCGTATTTTAATAACACTATGCATAATAAAATCGAAATAGGAACAAGTAGTAGCTTTCTTTTTTCTTCCTTTTTAATCGATCAAATCGGGTTACAATTAGATGTCTGTAACTGTCACGTAAATGATTCAAGACTCGAAATGTTTCAAACATGGGTATAATGAGATTGAAAGAATAGCAAAAAGAAGAATAAAGTAAGGATGGGTTTTCGTGAATAGCATAATTACTCATAGAAGAATAATATTACGAAATGAATTTTGGTGGTAGATTTGTTTGGTAGCTTGAAAAGGTCAAGTTCCTTTAAAGCTATCATTAATGGAATTGCTACGTCCGTTTACTCTTAGCCACGATCCACGTCGTACGGTTCATTATGGGAACTAAGAATCGTCGACGAGAAAGAGATGGTACTCGAGAAGAACCAACCGAATGAGCGAACTTGAGTATGCACTATGCACGTGTGTGTGGATATATAGAAGGGGGGAGCAGAAAAAGTAAAGTGACGTGGTGTCGATGCTGAGTGGGGAAGTTCTGACGAGGAGAGACAATAGGGAAGAAAGAAGAGCAATGGAGCAATGGAGAGAAACAAAATGTTCTGTACCAGCTATGGATGGGATCTTGAAGAACATATATTACGAAACTGTCAAGGATCAAAGTCAATGCATATACAAGTTGATTCGATCGGTTTATCGCATACGTTATACGAAGTATCGTATAAATATCAACAATGAAAATGTACTTTAAAAAAAAAGGAAAAGAAAACAGTATAATTGTTCTATGAAATTCACGATAACAATAAAATCTTTTGTAAAACCATTTTTTAGATGAATGTAGTGGCTGCGTCAAACAAGTTTGATTCGACTTATCTGAAGTTGAATTTTCCTATCGAGTAATATGTATGAAAGGCTCATGTAAGAAAATACGTTGGGATTACATATAAAAGGAGTACTAAGAAGGGAGAAAGACAGACAGAGAGAGAGAGAGAGAAAGAGAGAGAGAGAGAGAGAGATTTTTGTTTCGATGTACATATATATGTATATACACTGCTAACAATCAGGGCTGCTTTTGACGAGGAAAACCAGGAGAAGATGGTGAAGAGAAGGAATAGGAGGTAAAGGAGGAGGAGAAGGAAGAGTAGGAGGAGGGTATCTAGCTCCTTCGGGCTCCTTCGTGTTCCTTCGTACTACTCCACGCTCCTTCGGCTTCTTTTCTTCTTTCCGGGTTTTGCCACGCTCACCGTGACACCACACGGCCTTCGGTAGAAGACGACGGAGGACGCCTGTGCAGAACCCTCGCCCTGCTTCTAACGGTTGGCCAGCACCGGAAATCAACGACCAGGCGCCCCTTTCCTTATCTTTCATTTTCTTTTTCTTTTCTGTTGCTTTAGTTTTCTTTCTTTCTTTTCTCGCCGCATGGTCACATCTGCTTCTATGCAGTTAAAACCCTCGATACATCTTCGAACAAGAAAAAACTATCTACATTTCTTAAGGTAACTTTTTATGTTTCAAGCACCCAGAGTGTATTATTTTGATTAAGAAAAATAAGAAAATTATGTACGTGGTAATGAATAAAATGGCAATGTACATAATAAAATAAGATATGAATTGATAAAATTCAAACGGTAGAACATAATATTTATCGATGCAATAATAATCGGAAATTAGTAAGTCTATATATATAAACATGAAAGATATCCTGCAGATCGATACAATTTTTACCGCAAATAGCGCTCGTAAAGTGTAAAACGAAGTGAAATTTTTTAATCTGTTAGAAATTATTTGTATGGTGAGATAATGAAAAAAACCATTGGTTCCTCGTTCATAAGGGAAGAGAAGGGCAACCGAAGCGATAGGTACGGTCCTATCTGAAGTTTGCCGAATAGAGTCGAGGATAGCCGATCTTGGTGGAGGCCCGTAGCCATGTGTTGCGGTCTGCCGTGAGTGCTTTCTGACAAGGGAGGTGCGGTGTCTGCGTTTTTTCTTTACTGATCGCAGGCCAGAAAACCGGGATTTTTCGAGTAAACAGAAGAGGTACGTGCAATTACAATACGTTGGGATATTATCGGTAAGATTCGAAAGTGTTCAAGTGGAAGAAAAACTGGATATTTGGAAAAGAAAGTGTGTATATTTCTCGCGCGGCGTCGGCCGAACGAAACGACGACGACGAAGAAGGAGCTCTGCTTCGTCTCTCAATGTATACACGAGTCTATGGTCGGTATGTGTGTTTGTTTGTGAGAGTGCGCGATCGAAACGAATAGCACCGATCCGGAGCAGTTGAAGACCGGTAGACGTTCACGTACGCAGCCACTGAGAAACACGGAGGCATTGAGTGGAAACGAAGAAAGAGAGAGTGCGCATGATAATCGTATCCTCGATAGCTGCCAGATAAAGACGCACAGGGTGCTGCGTGCAACTTCTCTCTTTTACACGTACACGTATATATACAGACACACGTATACTAAAACATAAGAACATACGCGCGCGCGCGCATACACACGCATATATACACGTATACAAACACGTACGACACGCACGCAACTTATGCACGTATTATATTCTTTCGTTCTCACTCTCATGGATGCTCTGTTCTTTTCCCTCCTTTCCCTTTTTCATCCTGGTGTTTCTATCTTTCTCGATAACTCCGTCTCTGTGTCTGTTCTTGCGTGTGTAGCAGGGTGAGCACGCGAGCAAACGACAAACGAACGAATGCGCACGGGCATGTTCGTTCTGTGTTGGTATTAACATCCCGTTCGTTGTGTTTTGTGTATTCTGTTTGTAGCGAATGTCGCCCAGACGTATCCTAACTATCGCAAGTATGGCTGGTTGATCGAACACGACGATGCCAGTTTTGTAATTTTTAGCTACACGGTATCTTTTTGTCTGTCCAGAAGTGAAAGAAGAGGAGGAGAAGGCAGCTATCGAATCTATTGGGGCCTGCGAATGTTGGTCGCGTAAAGGGGACTCGCGTACGATGTACGCGTCCTCGGACTTCGGGAAAGTGCTACGTATGTTCGTTCCTTCGTCGTGTATACGTGTTTATCGTGTGTGACGAAAAGTAGTGCACGATCGCTATGTGTTAGCTTGTTAGATTGCTATGTGTTAAAGAGGATCTTAATAGGAGAATATAGTAACATCAGTGGAAAAAGAGAAAAAAAAGAGAAAAGGAGATGCAAGGTGAAACAAGTGAGCGAGAGTGAAGGTGGACGGGGCACACGCATCGGTTAGTTAACGCTACTACCGAAAAAGAAGAGGAACGCGCGTAGCGTCGCATGGATAATCGAGCCTGTACACTGTACACTGTACACGATGCAAAGTGCGTACAACAGAGAGTATCTATGTGTCTGTGCGAGCGTGCGCGAACGCGACCGCCTGTGTATTTAAACGTATCGAGATCTGGTTGAGTGATTCGTCCCTAGTGTGTTCGCGTTTATGCGTGGGAACGAGGTCGCGAGGTGAATTTTCTACGCGCCACGAGACACTCGACAATACTGGAAAATTAATCATCTTTCTTCAAATTGGATTACCTTTTGGGATACACCACTTTCGATGAATTCGTATGAACGATAACACGAGACAACATCGATGAAACAAAAGAAAAGAAAGAGTGGATTTTTGAAACGATCAACGCGAATTTGTCCAGTCTTCGATACAAGCGCACGATGGTAAGAAGCTTGTAAAAGTATTTCCATCGATTTATACAACATTGTACTTTTCATTCGTACGTCGTGTACACATTTTTATCGGGCGCGTATGTATTCACCACTTGCTGATGCGTGATGTGTCGCATTGTGTCGTATCGCTTCGTCTCGTCTCGTCTCGTCTTGTCTCGTCTCGTCCCGTGTCGTCCCGTTTCGTCCCGTGTCGTCCCGTGTCGTCCCGTTTCGTCCCGTTTCGTCCCGTTTCGTCCCGTTTCGTCTCGTCGCATCTCGTCTTGTTTCGTCTCGCCTCGTCTCATGTCGTATGGTATAGTGGCGTGGCATAGCGCGTGTGCGTACTCGCGTGTATACTTACTTTCGAGTGTGTGCAACTTGCGTGGAGTTGTTGCAAGCCAGAGCAAAGCCAGAGCAAAGCCGGTACGCGACGTATATATACATACATACTTACATATATGCGTGTTACATGCACGTACGCACGTTCTTCAATTTCGAATCGTAGCAGTAGCATTTCTTTGGTTTGTCTTCTTCAGAATCGGTATCGTGTCGAGTCGGATTCGTGGCTTATTTGTACACGCACAATGTACATTCTGATTACTTTCGATCGTTTTCAGCGTTTTTGGTATGGTTAGGTGTAAAGTAATGTTTCGCGCAATACTATTATCACAAAGCACACGGTGTCATGCAACGATGCGACACGGTGGCTTACGATCGATTACGATCATAATGGATGCGGCCTCGTCTTTGCGTCTTTAATTCGAGAGTTTACTAGGTCGTCTTTACAAGTGGCTCAATTTGTTTTCGAAATTTCACACTCATTTTACAAATCCATTTTCTATTTAAACACAATTTAATTAACAGAAGATCCTATATTTCAACGGATCCTATCCCCTGTATATCAATTTAAAAAATGAAATCTGATCTCGAAATTCGCGTATAAAATACGAAGATAGGGAATAAATTTGTCTTTGATCAACTTTTCGTTACGCAGAAATGTGCATAGGTAAACAAACGGAAGCAAACAAAAAGTTTCGATATTCCGTAAATAGATGTCTTATTGTATCTTTCTAACAAACTTGCGAATAAACACTGTTAGGTCTGTGATTATTTCCTTTTGGCTGAGTAATTTAGGTATTAGTGTAAGCTGCTTGATACGTAAACACAAGTTAAAAGATAAACAATGACCTTGTTTTGTTTTACGTAATAATACGACGAATTTAACGTATATCTTTGTTGCGATATCAAAAACTTAGACATTCGTTTTATGAAAGCGGGACGAGTTTATTCGAAACGATAGTTTTTGTTAAGATTGATCGTTGAGATGGATCGATACGATAACGTACCGTCATAGCGATGTTTTTCATACAAACACCGATCACGGTTCATCCAAGAGCTATCTGTCCCCCATTACACACCGTTTCACTGTTTTATTTTTCGAAGAGTCGTTGAGCTAGCGATTAGAAAGGATGTCGTTGAATTCTACCGCGTGCCACTATATTCTATCTTCTATGATTGTATATGTGCAATATAATACTATATAAAGTATAATTAATCGGTGATCTTTAATGGATAAGTTGCCGTAGCAATTACATACTTCCATTTATCTCGTAACGGCTCTCGCTAACGGGTTCTCGCTAATGGCAACAGTGAGGTTTTCGAGTAAAGCGATGTATGTAATTGCAATCCGTTCATTTGACAATCATGTGACAGTGTAGAGGGGGCAAAGAGAAAAAGAATACTGGGAGTTGAAAAGATTCTTGCAAAGACTACATAATTAGCAATTATCGTCGATAGACATCGTTGTTACAAACCTCGAAGCGTTGCTAATGAGCGAGTTAAATCATCGTTATGAAATAAAAAATCAATGCTCGCAATCGCCCACGTGTCACTCGTGTTTTCACGGTTCATTCAATACGTTTAATTACTCGCTTTAGTATGTTTTTAACTTGTTTATCCTATGAATTTTTTGTGACAAACCTGCTCGTCAGTCGCATTTGCTCACTGGCGAATACGATATAGGTACATATCCGAAACAAGGAGGTAGTGCATTTATATTTGAATCTATAAATGGTTTTTAGAGTATGCATATTCTATTCGATAAGTTCGGAATGTTCTCCGATTAGCTATTGTACGTAACACTATGCTTTGCACCATTCAATTTTCTTTCTGTTTTTTCTATTTAATTACAACTACCGAATTTACAACAACATCGTATCATCTGATATTTCGCTGGATATTTTCGTCATTCGATCTAGATTTATAATTTTCGTAGATAACGATAAAGACACTC
Source organism: Bombus flavifrons (assembly GCF_040668555.2). Taxonomy (NCBI): domain Eukaryota; kingdom Metazoa; phylum Arthropoda; class Insecta; order Hymenoptera; family Apidae; genus Bombus; species Bombus flavifrons. The sequence continues at coordinate 7,648,172 of NC_138454.1, forward strand.
TCTCTCTTTAGAAATAACAAAATATCGCGTTGCTTGTAAACGATCGAGAAACAATGACAAGTATAAAGTTCATTTTAATTAGCGAGAAGTATGGTACATTGGTATAATCTTCGGTATTGATTAAATGGCTGACCTTAGACGACGGGTCATCAAACGGCCGTCGTATTCTTAACGATAACCTTTGTGAAAAAAATCACTTTTTCTTAATATCGATATGTTATTGCTAATTAAAGCGGTAAAAAGCGAAGTAGAATCGACGCTAAAGGCGGCCATAAGCAAACTTTTGATCAAAACTGTACTGGATGAACTACAGAACGATATCTGATATAGTATTGTCCCGATGTACAAATCATTCGATCGTTTAAACGCAACGGTATATTAAGAAATTTACATCATGGGACAAGGCACATGTATTCTCGCGTGTTTTCTTTTAGTTGATGCCTTTTTCGTAGACTAAAAAGGCGTAATTGTACGAAGAAACGCGTGGGGTAAAGCGAATTACGGGCAATACTTTCCCAGGGTAGAATGTCGGGTCTACGGGCAAGCACAAAATGGCTGCCAGCAGGAACGATCGACCGTGCGTGCGTGCGAGCAAGCGAGTTAGGAGATGTTGTTTCTTCTCCTTTGCCCCCTTTCCCATCCTCCGTTTCTTCCTACCTTTATATGTGTATACATATACAAAACGTGTGCGCTCGCGCACACACACACACACACACACATAGGGCTTACATCTCTTCTCGTTTATGCTCGTTTACTACTACTCGTACATATCATCTCCTTGTTTTTCCCTTTAACCATATAATATCTTTTTTCGTTCACAAGATATAGTACCATCCCCTGTGCTTCTTCTTTACCTTTGCTCTTTAGCTCTTTCTGGTATCTCCTTAGGTTCCCGATCGGACTGTCCTTTCCTCTCATACGAATAACACGATAGCGCACATAGAAACGTGATTTTCTTGTTTGTGCAGTTTTACAGTCGAAGCTATTGGAACGGTATCGCGTTGTATACATTTCGTTCGATTCTTATGCGCAATAATTATGTACATACTTCGTCAGGTTGCCGTGTCGGGTACGTCGAATAGATAAGAATTTGTCATCGGTGCTATTTTCAGTATTGTTTTGAAAGACGATATATCGACGATACGGTCGTAGTCTCTTAGTTTTCCCCATTCTTGTTTTTCTTATTCTACGAAATGGAGATTTACGATTAAATGAATAATAACACGATAAAACAGAATAGATTGGAGTAAAACGGAAGGGTTGCAGGAAAGATTGATTGGAAAGATGGAAATAAAGGGAAATGGCAATATGTATCGTGAAACGGAAGTTGAGTCGCATAGCATGGCACGTGCATGTGTATGTCGATGGCAGTGAAACTCGTATGTTATATGTTAGCGATGCCAGCACAGGGCTGCTTGTGGCTCTTACAACGTTCCACGATGACCACATATGTACTAATTACGAAGCGTAACCAGCCAAGTTACAGTATTCACGTCATGTATGTATATTAGCTACATGTATATTACATAGAGGGACCACATATATGTCAGTTTTTTGGCAGTGTTTCCTATCGCGTTCGTGTCCTTCAAAGCTTTTTAACATTTATTTTACTTATTAATATGACAAGTCGATTCCTAATGCGCTTATAGTTTGTGAAGTTTCTTCGTTCAATTTGTTCCAAGAAAGTTAAGTATTGGAGCATAATATTTTATATCTATATTTTATTGTATTTATTTACTTCATATATGTACGGAAATGAATCCTCAGTAGTGTACCGTAATAGTCAGTATAAAGTATATAAAGAACGCCAGTTGAACAACAAAAAGTAGGAAGAAAAAGTAAGAAACAGCAAATGTAAAAGACATAAGAAGATAAGAGATGATGAGAAAAAAGGATGGAAGGAGAGACGTGTCCTGCAGGCATTACCTGCAAGATTCTGTAAATGCGAGATTTGGATGTATCGATAAAATCATAGAAAATGTCCAAAGCGTTACCATATATGTTCGCGACATTACATATACGGTTAACTGGATACAAGATGGAGAAATTTGAGCAATATCTATATGCAAGAAATGGTTGCGTTGATTATAGTGGTCTTATGGGTGCGTACAAGTTGATTAGTTCCAGGAGCTGAGGATAACAGATGGTTCCATTAATAAGTCTAAAGAGGAAGAGACAGTCTGAAGCAATTCTCACGAGTGACTTCAACTTTAGCTCATTATGTGCTTTATTACTCATACAGAAAATCTAAGAAAACTATGTTGAATGCATTAAATATAAGGTGCTGTTTGTGTTTAGCGCGGTGTGGCGACCAAATGACCGCAGAAAAACAAATTATTTTGAAAATAACTGTTCTGCCTTGTCAGCTCGTTGTCGCGCGTAACGCGAAACAAATGGTGAAAATGTTAAAACTTCAATATTGTTGGTACGGTAAAGGCGCAGGTATTTGCTGGTTCTGTTTTTTTTTTTTTGCAGGAAAAACATAGATACGGTAAATATGGTCAAACAAGACTAATCAACTAAGTACCAACAGCGATCGTTTGAACGTATAGCGGAAGTTGCGCAGTTGTTAAATCAAACGATTTGGTTTTTGTGGACGATCGAAAGAATAATTTCTTTTACCGTCTGCCCCAAATAACGCAAATTACTATCACGAACATCGATTAGCTCGTATCTCTTTTACGAATATTATTTTTATGGGTTTCGACTATTGCGACGATGTTTCGTTATCGGAACGCTTAGAATATACACAGATACGCGAGCGGTATACAAATATTACACGGAACGATTTTATTTATTGATGTAGACGAGAGGAAGTAATTGCTACGACGAAACGATCAAGGACAACGGAGAATAACATTAACGCTTCGTATATAATGAATCATTGGTTATAATCAAATAAGATAATTTCTAGAAAACATTCTGATCTTTCCGTCGCGTTGATTAATAAATATGCATATCGGGGTATCTCGTTGGATATTTTATATGAAAGAAACGAGATTACTCTCGACAGTCTTTTAGCTTATTGGCGTATAAAAAAAGGACTTTATTAAAAGAGAGCGAGGTACATGGTATAAATCGCATTTGATAAAAGCTTTTTACTTTAAACGATTACGATAAAAATTTCGGAACACGTTGTAAAAGTTTGTTATCATTGATTGCTGGGAAATTATTTTGTGTGAACTTGGCCATAGAAAATAAGTAATAAATTGAGAATCTTTCTCGAGAAGTAGGACGATCAAAGAACGATCGATTTAGCTTAATAGTTGATTATAGCATATCTGTAGCGACGTGCAAGGAGAACGGAAAAGGAAAGAGGGAAGAAGAAAGCGATAAAAGATTGGCGTTTTTCCAAAGGATCACCAGCAACGGTGCGGTATGGTCGATGATATTGGCGAGTTTTTGGAAACGAGTAAGTGACTGGTAGAGTGAAGCGATGGTATCGTGATTCTTCGTCTTGGTCGTTTCTTCTTTATCTGTCTCTCTCGGTGCATTTCGTCTTACCTCGGCTCGCCCTGGTTCACTGTAGCGTGGCAGACTTTCGGGCTAAAACGTCACGTAGTCATCAGCCCTTCTCCTCGTGCAATTCTTCGCCTGTTTCGTAGCTGTTTGCTTACCTTGACTCGATAAACGTCAAACGCGCACGAGTCGTATAGATTCCGACGTCGAACTATTTTTCAGGCAATGCTATTGGACATTGGTACCTAATATTTATTAGCCATAAATATTGCCTCTTCGCCCATGTGTAGCAACGTCCATAGTATACTTTTCTTTCAACTAATCCTTTTGTAGTTTTCAAACAAGCTCGGACAACGAAGCGTTTAAAAAATTGATACTAATCAAGGAAAGCCGGTTGTCTCGAATGTCCACAAGACTGACATTGGAAGTCATCATTTTCCTTTGCCAAGAAAATACAGCTCTTCAAATATTAGATCTAGAGAAATGTCTGCCGTTTTAATGCGTGTACGACGATGTGGGACACACGTAATAAGTGCATCCTACAGAAACGTCAAACCGCTTTGTTCTACGCCATTGTTCTATGCCGTATCTTCCTCCTTCTCTTTTTTCTTTCCTCTTGCTCCTGCTTCCCCGTCTATCTTTTCGCACTTTTTCGTTCTTCGTTATTCGTAGCGATGGTTATCTGTGAAATTGACCTTGCGAGACGGAGAATATAAAACAGAATACAAGTTTCAAATATATCGTCATTACTGATGTAATTTATTTTACTCGACGCTCTGTTTGTTTATAAACTCGACACTCATAATCCTACACCCGTAAAAGAAGTTTGATCAATATGTCGTAATAGATCAAGGTCTAATTTCGTGTTTGGTTGCTTTTAGAATGTTTCACGAGACAAACATATTTTGTAGAAATCACATTTCTCATCATTGACAAATCACATACTTATGTAGTGGTATAATGTCGTGGAACTGGTTTATTACGCAAGCGCAGTGATCTCTCTCTTTCAAAGTTCCCTTCTAACCGATTACAAGATGCCACTCAGGTGTGTTTGTCTCGCTCATCCTATATTCAAGTATACTGGGCGCTGCTACTGTTGTTGCTATTGTTGTTACGGTCATCGACTCGCTTCGTCGTAAAAAAATCGTCACGACCTTGTGTTTCCAAAATTTACATGGACGAACGAACACAGAGCACTGGTTGCTGGTAGTATCGTTGCATAATTAAGAGTAGAGGAAAGAAACGTATTTACAATCTCTTTGATTTTTAATCTGCATTTTCAATGTCCAAGGATACAAAAAAGTATATCACTTCTGTACGTATATCGCGACGTTTCTAGGAAGTTTCTTCGGTAATTATATGTATAGAAGAGCGTCCACCTCATCGATTTCAATGATCTTCAGATATGTTGTTAGTGGCCATATAACCGTCACTCGGCTTTACTTTCCGAGATATTCATAAAAATATCTTTTGCTATTTTTTATCTAAGCGTGGATTAGGCTTGAATTAGCTTTATACACGAATACGATGATATTATATGTGCATAGCTAAGCTAAGATAAATTCCTTTCTTATCTCCCTGTAGTTACAGATTGAAGCGCGAGACGCATGAACGCATCGTGGTACGAATACATCTATAATATCATTATGCATGTCCGTACGTACAGCTAATCCAAATCTAATCCACGGCATGATAAATAGTGGGGAACTAAAGCCGAGCGACGGTTATAAGCATAGAAAAATGTAATTCAGAATGTTGATCTTAATAACATATTTGAAAACCACTGTAATCGGTAAGGTAGGCTTTCTTCTATATATATAATTAAAAGTAGCCTGAAAGATGTTAAAGACGCAGGAAAACGTAGAAGCAATGAATAGTGGGAAAGAAAAAGGAAAACGAGAAACCGGAGAATAGGCGTAAATATAGAATGCACGATAAGTATAGAAAATTCGATAAAATCGATCGGTCGACCGAGTATGATAGAAAACCTAATAGTAGTAATAATTTGTGACAAGTTATTGGAATAGTGGTATTATTGGATAGCTGCGGCGGCATTAGTGGTGGTGGTGGCAACGGTGGAGGTGGTGGTGGTGGCGGCGGCGGCAATGGTGGTAGCGATGCCTGTAGTGGCGTGCATAGAGGTGTACGATTGGGAAGGGGAAGCAGTCGATTCAGTGAGAGGCAGACGGTCAGAGCCGAAGCAGTCGAAGGATACGTCGACGACGATGATCGTTCGATCGAAATTGTCGTTGTCGTTGCTCTACTCGTCGAAGAATCGAATAGGAAAGTTATTAGGCGGTTTCGTGGCGAGTCGAAGTACGAAGAGAAAGGGATCCGGTGGAAATGGCTGTTGTCGTTGCCATTCCGACTACGAATTTCGTCGTCGGATGGTTTCCTTCGAACGGAAGACAGACGGGCCTGGTAGTAGTATTTACTTATCGTTTCGCCAAAGAGTGTTGTGACAAATGTATCATCTATCGACTATAATTACGAATGGTGATAGCAATGCCGTTAGCATTTTTTAGAAACCAGGATAACAGTTTCGAAGGCTTTGTACAATTCGATTTACCCGTACGTTATGGTACATGGTTTAGACGACAGCAGATTTAAGAAACGTGACGATCAGCTAACAAAACGATACGCGCGACGAGCAATTTAATAGATCGCCGTGCGCTGTCGTAATTGATCGTTCCAATTTGCTGCCAACGACCGTCGCGTTTCATATCGCGTTTTATGCCTTTACCTGGTAGATATCGCGAATCGTTATCTCGAATCGCGTAGCTTTATCGCGGAAACTTACCAGCGGATCATTGACCGACCAGATCAATGGAATTGAACGAATTTCGTGACTTCGTCTTCGTTAGAAGGAACATCTTAAAACGAGCAAATTAGCAGAAAAAGAGGAACGACATCGTTAAGAGATGATTTCGTGCGACGAAACGATACGACGAATACACGAACGAAGATTTCTCATTCGCGAGATTACACGGTTCTTCGACTCGAAGTACGAGGAAACGTTCGTTGAAATCGTAAATAAACGAATTTGTACGCTTTTTACGGGGAAGCTACACGACACGCGCACGAGAACGATCCATCGGCTCTGTTGCTCGTACTCGATGAGAACCAGCCCGCGATTCGTTCTGTCTGTTACAAGAATGGACGTCGTTGTCGTTGTCCGACGGTAGAGAAGAATCGCTGGCAGTGGTTGGATAGAGACGAGGCGATTGGGGAACAATCGAACTAGCAGGAACGAAGGATCGTTCTGGTGGGGTTCGTACTACTTATTGCTAGTTTGGGGGAAATGGGAGCGGTAAGGAGCGGAAGACCAGAGCAATCGAAACGGAAGTAACGAATGAACGACCAAGGAAACGCGTTCATCGACGCTTCGACGCTCAAACTCGACGTTGGAAATCGTCGAGTAACGGCTTACTCGAGCGTTGCGAATGAGAACGTTCGACGCACGATCGTGCTTTGTTTCCAACTTGAAAAACTTTGATTCCTTTTCTCCAGCGGTACCCGTGACATGCGTTTTTCTTCGTCACTGCAGTTTTCCTGTCTAAAGCCATACAGTATCCATCCCATGAAAAATCTAACCGAACATCTGTCAGATATATAGACGTTGCGCGTATATGTACTTTGTAGATTTAGTTCGCCTGGCTGCGCGTCTCTCTATCATCGATCTCTCTAAATTATCAAAAAATACGCCGATTGCGTATCAGCGCGAATCGATTATCACGATCGATCTTTCACGTATCAGCGTCGGCTCGTCGTTGTCCTTCCGAGATTTTTCCGCTTCGCGATTACGATCCTTGTAGTTTCCGCGAATGCCGACTGATTGGCGTGGAAAAGGAGAAAGTAGAGGACGCGTAACGTGGGGAGAAGATAGGGGTTTGCAAATACCTCGGTGATTCTCATGCGGTTAATCGTCTCCAACATTGACCGAAAGAGAGAGAGAAAGAGAGAGAGAGAGAGGGAGGCAAGGGGCCGAGGATGGTGATTGGATCGGCGCCAAATGCCGCCGGTAAAATTAATCGTTCCCTGACACGAATTCCTCTCTAAGTGGGAATATCAATTTGCGGGCATGGAAGGACGATCGGAAGTACGGAACGCGCTCCGACGTCGTTGACAACGAGTCGATAAGAACCGTGGTAACGATGACGAGTAGGAAAGTTACTTTGCACGTCGCCTTCTTTCTCTTTTCCTTTCTCCAATCCATCTCCTTTCACTCATCCTATCGCGTTTCCGACGCGACACGCGTCGATTCGTATTGTCCGCGTTTTCATGAACTTTTACCGGTGTATCGACGCGAGAAGAACGGTCCGTCGAACACCGGTCAATTGGCGATTTCCCAAACGGTTCGTTCGCGAAGGATACGTTGAAAGAGAGCGATAAATAGACGCGCAGCGAGCGAGGAAATCGTGAAAGGAACGGATATATCTACGCACCGTGGCCAGTACACGCTTCAAAGAATCGTATTTGTTTTTTTATTACAGATCGAAATTTTGGCAAACGATGGAAGTACGATCACCGTTTTAGCGGCGAGTTGGAAAGAGAAATCACGGTCGGAATTCGCTCTTCGTAAAAGGATCAAAGGAAGATTTGTGCGGAGTGTCTAATTGAGCGGGATCGATTTTATAGAAAAATACCACGCGGAAACATAAAGGAGACGAGCGATCGTTCGACGCGACATGCGAGATAAAGGGACGTAAAAACACCGATAGACGACGACGACGACAACGACGAACATCGGACACCGGGATACGATACATCAAAGAACAGTGAAGAGCAATTCGTACCGGAACAACCCGTGTCTTTGAAACAACGGAGAAAGAGAAGAAAAATACGGAGGAGGAAGAAGAAGAAGAGGAGGAGGTGGTGGTGGTGGTGGTGGTGGTGGCTGGAGAGAAGGGATCAACGATAAGGGAATACGGTGCACTGATAACGGGTCGAAGGAGGAGGGGAAGAAAAAGAGGAATCAAAGATAGAAGGCTCGGCCGAAGAAGGGGGCAAAAGGAAAGGAGGGGATAACGCAAGGAGAAAAAGAGAAGAAAGGTTGGGCCGCCTCCCATGACGAGATCGCGCGAATTGGTAAAAATCGGTAAACGAGGTATCGTAGCAGCGTCATAGAGCAAACAAAAAAAAAGAGGTAGAGAGGAAATTGCACCGGTCGCGAAGCTAGAGAATCAGAGAGAAAGAGAGAGAAATAGAAAGCAAGAGAGAGCGTGAGAAATATAAGAGAGAAAGAGAGAACGGCGAAGAGATCGGGAGGCGGATATATCGAAAGAATCGGTAATATCGGTGTGTGGAGGGCAGCCGCGAGACGGTAAGTGATGTGTTCGATGAACGTGGCGCGTCTTGCGGGCGGTGGTCGGGGTAAAATTGACGCGTGTTGCGCGTGGTGCCATTGTTTGGAATCGGTGAGAACAGGCGGGCAGTTGGTGATCAGGCTGGCGGGCACCGGGGTAACGTTTCAAAGGGCATGGCGACCACGCCACTAGGCGGTCGCCTCCCTAACGTAAACCGCAAAGGACCATCTCCGTTTATCGGTGGTGGTGGTGGCAACAGCGTAAATTACGGTGTCGGCAACGTCAACAATAACAACAACAACAGCGGCGGGAATAACGGCAATCACGTTATCAAAAACAGTCACCACGGTAACAACAACGGTGGCGGCAACAACAATAACAGTATCGTCAAAAATAATAACAGCCGCAACAACAACAACAACAATATCAACAACAACGGCATCCACTTTAATCATCGTAGCAACAGCCTCGATAACGGTAGTGTCAACGGTTGTGGGTGCCACGTGGACAACAGCCACGGGAAAAGCTGTTGTGCGATCGAGTGCGGGAACAACAACAACGGGCAGCACAACGGTGGCAACGGTGCTAACAGCATCGGCGGTGGCAAACACAACGGCGGACATATCGTTGGTGGCAACGTCGGAGGGGGAGGAGGAGGAGGGGGAGGAGGAGGCGGAGGCGGTGGTGAACACTCGTCGAGAAAACGGGAACGCGGGCTAGCAGGAAGAGATCATCGGGAGCACCGACATCACCATCATCATCACCATCATCACCATCATCATCACCATCATCACCATCAAGGTCGAGAGAGATCGTCGTCGTCGTCGTCGTCGTCGTCATCGGGACAACAGCGCGAGTCTAAAGCAAGCACGGTGGCTGCAAACACCGATGAGCTGGATCCGGCCGCGACGAATGCGACCAATAACTTCGAATACGACGACAACGAATGGGACATCGGAATAGGAGATTTGATAATCGACCTTGATGCGGACATTGAGAAGACGAGGGACGAGAAATTGAGCTCAGGGACAGGCATGGCTTCTACGCCTGCCTCGGCAGCATCGGCATCGAATACCACGAATCATCATCATCATCATCATCATCATCAACTGCAAAGCACAGCGAACGGTTTGAGCTCGTCAAACTTGATCGTAGCTACGACAGCAAGTCCGAACGGTTGTGGTCAATCGTCAAACTCGTCGTCGTCGTCGTCGTCGTCTTCTTCTTCGACTTCTTCCGTCTCTTCTTCTTCGTCGTTATCTTCGTCATTATCGTCGTCGTCGTCGTCGTCATCCTCTTGTTTATCCTCATCGACCGTATCGTCGTCCACCTTGTCGTCTGTGTCCTCATCTTGCGTGTTAAACTCGACCGGACGATCGAACAGTCCCGCTAACGGGAACGCAAGTATCGTGAATAGCGTCGGTAGCAACGGTACCGGGAACGCGAACGGTTGCCCGGCGATCGTCGCGGGCACCGCTTCAAAACAGAGTAACGCCTTGGTGGTAGGTAGCGTTAACGCAGCGCACGGAAATTCTGGTAATTCAGGCAAAATGGCCGTTGAACACTCGGCCACCGTCGACAAAGGACTGAAAATGAAGATCAAACGTACGAAACCGGGTACGAAGAGCAGTGAGGCGAAACACGAGATCGTCAAGTCGAATGAAATAAATGGAACGATATCGTCGCAGGATAGCGGGAACGGGGGTGCCGGTTCCCTGTCCTCGAGTGGTTCGTCGGTGTCCGATCGGTCGGGGGGCACGAGTTCCTCATCGTCGATCGGCTCGACTTCAATCGTCGCTCAGAACGTTCAAAACTCGGACTGCGCCGCGGGTGGAACCGGAGGAACCGGAACCGGTGCTGGCGGTAGTGGAGGTGTCGGTGTCGGTGGCAGTAGTGGTGGTGGTGGTGGTGGTGGTTGTAGCGGCGGTGGCGGTGCTGGTAGCGGCAACGGTACCGGTGTCGGTGGCGGTAGTGCCGGCGGCTGTGGCGTCGGTGTCGGCGGAACTGGTACCGTCGCCGGGCCCGGATCCGGCGGCGGAGGTACCGGCGGTAGTGGAGGTGTCGGTGGTGGCAGTAGTACCGGTGGTCAGTCGTCGTCGTCATCGTCATCGTCGTCGTCCTCGTCCTCGTCCTCGTCGTCTTCGTCGTCGTCGTCTTCGTCGAACAAATCGAAAACGAGTCATTCCGGAGGTTCCGCCGGTGGAACTGGAAGCGCATCTTCTTCGGCCACCGGGTCAAAAAGAGGATCGAGCGGACATCGTCGAGACAAAGCACGGGACAAGCACGAGAAGCCACAAACTAATCACACAGTCAATCAACAGAGCAAATCGGAGATGAACGGAACCGCAAGACTTGGGGGTGTTGGCGGCAGCGGCAGTGGCAGTGGCGGATCCAGCGGAGGCAGCGTTGGCGGTGGTAGCAGTGGCGGCGGCGGTGGCGGCGGCGGACAGGGTCAGACATCGAACGGGCCGGGGCCGGGTCCAGGACCTGGACCAGGGTTGGGCGCCGGTGTCGTCGGGGTTGGAGCCGGTGCCGGGGCTGGCGCGGTCGCGCAATCTCAGGGACCGCCGGCAGCCGCGACCGCCCCTCAGCAAAATCAGGGACCGCCGCCGAGTTCGCGAACGGGATTTTCGGTGTCCCAGGGGCCTGGTCAACCGACCAGCTCCGCTGCGGCGCCGTGTCCACCCCCGAGTCCGGCCAGTGCGACGGCCGCCGGTCCGGCTGCCAAACCCGAACAGACCAAACTCGCTACGGTACCCGGTACCGGACCTCCGATCACTACGACGCCCGACGACGCCATGGATACCGCGGCCAGTCCTCCACCTCCGAAGAAACTGAAGACTTCCGCTTCCGAACCAAAGGTAACCCCCTTCGCGACAAATTCCTTGCGAGTTCTCAACGAGCACGCAAGTGCACCCGCGTGCACTTGCGCGCTTGTTCGTCCGATCTTTTCTCCTCGCCTCTCCTCTCTCTTTTTCTTTCTCTCTCTCTCTCTTTTTCTCTCTCCTACCCCTATCTTTTACTCTCTTATCTCAAGTTTGATTCCCTTCGCGTTATCCACCTTGTCCTCCGTCGACAGAAACATTGCAAACATTTTCAAACCTTCTCCAAACTTTCAGAGCGTTAGGTTTTTCTCATCTTCAGACCGATGTTGCTCGCGCTGACAGTGGGTATCAGCAAGAGCGCGACGCGCATCGCGATTTCGTATCTCGGTTCGATGATTAGGAACTGTTCGATTGGGGAACGGAAACGGCTAGGGGTACGCAAAAGGGGTGAAATCAATACTCTGCGGTCGCCATCCCCGAGAGTACGCGAACGAATATATATTTATGTATATATGTATACAAAGAGAGAGGGGAGGACAAATACGAGTGACAACGAAACAACGCAATCCGTTCGTTCGAATTGCTTTTCTCGTTTTCGTTCTTCTAATCGCTTACCGATCGATCCGATTCCTTCTGTTCGGAAAAATGTCTCGCGATATCCGACAACCTTGTTTTCCGACTGGAAGTCGATCTGTGATCGAAAACGTTGAGCAGAACTCTCCTCTCGGTTTAATCCGTGACGCTTAAACCTGCCCGAGTGGATCGGGAAAAAGTAATCGTTGATTCGCGAGGAACGTGTTCTCGTTGTACGCGAAACTCGCCGTAACGTGCTGACAGATGGCGCGAAAGCCGTACGTGTAAATCAATATTACAGTATGCATCGATGTTTTGAGATGTAAGTACGTGTATGGTCGTATAGTAGAACGTCCGGTCAATCTAAACGGGTGTTAAACATTCGATCAATTGAGAGAAAGAGAGAGGGGAGCGAGAGATGTCAGAGGTAAAAAAACTCGAGCAGTGGTCCGGCCAAGATTGTTTCGCTTCGTTTCCCTTACGACCATGATTGTCGAAACCGCGCGAACCAGAACACAGTAGTAGGAAGAACAGAGATCGTATTTTCGCGTTAAACGCAAACATCACTGTAGAATGTTGTTTTCCCGCCAGGAGGGAACCACGATCTTACGAAAGCGGTAACCTTTATAGCGCGAGCCAACGTTGTTAATATTTCCATACTTTGCCATTCGGTCGTCTCCATCGCGTCAAAAGTACCGATTGTAAAGCCTGAAACTTTCCTGTAGGTCGATTAGCTGTTCCAGCGGGAAAGTACACGCGGTATGCTTCCGTGTATCGTCTCATACGGACAAGCAACGATCAGGCTGTTACGAAGCATATACCAGAGAAAACAATATACGCGTTAGTCGAGATAGAGTAGGTGGGTTAACGACCAGACAGACGGTCAGATGAATGAACGGGCACATAGAACGAAGAGTAGAATGATGGGTACAGAAGAGAAAAAGAGAGAGAGAGAGTGTGTAAGTGTCATTGGATGGTCGTAAGGTTCGTCAAATGCGAATTCCTATCGGTCGTTACTTAACCAACGATCGAAAGATTCGATAGCGTCTCTAGGTGTTCCTAATTTCTCAGTGTGGAAGATATTTGCCGTCGGTGTAGATGGCGCGCGTGTGATCGACCGTGATTGAAGGGAAGCCGATCGAGAGTAATCGATTGATCGAGGAAAGTGCAGCTCGCGTAAATTATTGTTATCGTAATGAACATTATGCGATACAAAATGCGTCGCGTGACAAGGCAGCTCGGACGAGACATGGTTATCAGCTGGAGTACATATATAAACAGACACGCGTAATACTTACGTCTCAGGAGCTGCGATTGCACGTATAGTCCAGCCGTGTATGCGGCAAACAGAGTAATTTGTACTCGCACTTTGCGAAATCGTCCTCTGCTCTCTTCCGTTCTATTCTTTACTCCTCCCTCTCTCGTTAGTAAAAGTGAGATCGAAAAGAAGCAGAAATGGCGGCCAAGGGGGGAAGGGATAACGGGATGTACGTCCGAAGAAATTTCAATAGAATCAGGTTCAACCGGTCCCCTTGTGTCTATCGTAACAACTCATGGAACGGAATTCCGCTGTCTTCTTTGTTTTCTCTGTTTCTCTTTCTTCTCTGGCTCGAAGAAAGCATCTCCTGTGCTTTTTCCCGGAACGTTTGGAAACGAACGTCCGTTCGGGTAGAAACTAGTAACACTCGCAATGACATTCCCGACGATGTCTACGATCGTTTACGATCATCGTGTTTCTAGATTCATTCGCGCGTCAAAATAGTCGACTATTAATTAAATCGAATTATAGAACAGCGGGTGGGTAGAGCGGAGGTGGGCTATAATTGTAAAACGTGTCAGCCACGAAATTTGCGTGTGACGAACGATGTACCTACGAGTAAAGAAGGATGTTGCGTTGCAGGACATGTCCGATGTGTGTGTCGGTACCAGCGTGGGGACCATCACCGAACCGGAATGTCTGGGACCTTGCGAGCCTGGGACGTCGGTGACTCTCGAAGGGATAGTCTGGCACGAAACGGAAGGAGGTAAATTTTTCGCTCGTTTCAAAATTGGACGAGAATTCGACTGATTTGCGTTGCAGGTGTGCTGGTGGTGAACGTAACATGGCGGGGGAAAACGTACGTTGGTACCTTGTTAGATTGCACTCGTCATGATTGGGCACCACCGAGGTTCTGCGACTCTCCGACCAGCGATCTCGATGCAAGGACACCGAAGGGTCGAGGCAAGAGGGGGAGAGCCGCCGCGAACGCGACTCCAGGCAACGACTTGAGTAATTTCACGGAAACGAGGAGTTCGGTACACAGTAAATTGCGAAATGGTGGCGCGAAGGGACGCCGTGGTGCGCAAGGTTCGCCAGCAGCGAGCCCGAGTCCGGCGGCCTTTGTTCCGCCTCGACCGGATCCAGCGGCCAAGAGGAAATCCCGAGGTCCCGAGGAAGAAGATAAAAATAAGAGGCGTGCTCCACCACCCACACCGCCGAGCGGTTCGCCACCGGCTAGTCCAGTGTTGCTCGAATGCCCGGAACCGAACTGTAACAAAAAGTACAAACACATAAACGGGCTCAAGTATCACCAGAGTCACGCGCATGGCTCGGCGGACGACGACGACACCAAGGAGGGTATCACCAGTATGTCCGAGAACGACGAGAGCAATATCGAGGCACCGAGTCCGGCGACGCCGGTCAAGTCGCCGGCGGACAAGCCCGAAGGAACACCACTCCGACCGGCCAGCCCTCCTACGACCGGTTTACCACCGGAAACACCACCACCTCCCCCACGCGTTGCTTCTCCAAGTATAGAACCTCCGCCCACGTCCGTGCTATCCTCGGAAAGCAGTAAAAGCATTGTGAAGCCGGGTGTGCTGAGATTCGGACAGGAGGATCTGCCCGCACCGTCGTCCACGATACCCACTTCGGCGAGGCAACAGCAACAGTCCGCGCAACAACAGCAGCAGCAGTCGAACCAGCTGGGCAGTTCGAACTCGCCTCAAAGTCCGAGTCCTCGAGCTAGTCAGTCGCCGAGATCGGTACCCTCGCCGCACCCGAGCGCAAACATTCCGGCTCCGTTAAATATTCCTCAGCCGCCCCAGCCGTCCCAAATGTCACAGCATTCGCAGCAACAGAATCCCCTTTTACAGCAAAGTCAACAATCGTTGCAGCCCGGTCAACCAGGACCACTACCTCCACCGCAGCAGCAACAGCTTCAATCCAGTCAACAATTGCAATCGTCTATACAACAGCAGCAGCAGCAACAGCTGTCGACCGCTCACCAGCTGTCCGTGCAGCATTCGCTATCGGCGCAATTAGGTCAGCCGACGCAAGCTCACGTGGTGCAGCAAGCTGGTTTGCAACAACAACAACCGTCGCAGTCGGGCGGGTTGCAGGGTATCGCGAGCCAGCATCCGGCACTTCAAAGCTTGTCCAGCCAAGTATCGCAGCAAGCGACGGGCTTACAGGCGACCCCTCCTTCGCAGACTGGTCACCCTGGACAGGGTGTGCAACCACATTTGCAGCCCTACCAGAGCGTGTCGTTGCACGCGAAAATGCCACAATTCAAAGTTAAACCTACCGCAGCTCTGATGCCCGACCAGGATAAAAACAAAGACCCGAGGACGTCGTCGAAACCTCAGGGATACAAGAAAAAGTCGAGAAAGTCGCCGGGCGGTAGCCCTCATCCGTCACCGTTGGAAGCACCGATTGTCGACGCAGCGCGAGAAGACGTTCAGAGTCCGGCCTACTCGGACATTTCCGATGACGCGGCACCGGTGCTCGAGGCGGAGCCGGCCGACAAGTCGAAACAGAGTCAGGAGAAGGACGGAAAAGCGGCCGCCAGCGCGCATCTACCGCCTCATTTCAACATGTACCCGTACTACGGCCAACCGCCTTACCTCGTCCCGAGTGTACCCGAGAGCAAGCCGGTCGATCAAAAACCAAGCGATCTGACTCCCAAGCAAGAAATGAAGCCGCTCAACATACCGCAGATGCCGACGCTGGCTAGCCTACAGAGTGTTGTAGCGGAGAAGGAGAAGAAGGAATTGAGTCAATCAGTACCGCAACCACAGCAACAGCCGCACTATTACGGTGGCTATGGCGGTTACATGCCTCCCGGTTATCCGTATCAGCCACCGCAGCCAGTATCGCAGCAACAGCAACAACAGCAGCAGCAACAACAGCAGGCGCAGGAGCAAGAGATGCACGAACAGAAGGCAAAGATCAAGCAGGAGCCGCAGACGCAGCAACAGCAGCAGCAGCAGCCTAGCTTGAAGGACAAGCAGCACGAGAATCATCAAATATTGAAGGAGAGTATCGAGATGAAGAGTCAAATGAGCCCGTATCACGTGTACCATGGTGGACAGAGTCAGAGGGCGGCACCTCCACCGCCACCGTCAGCACCGATACAGGATGATCGAAGGTATTACCTGTATCCGGGCGACCAAAGGCGAAAGGAGGAGGCGAGCAAGCAGAGTCAACAGGCGAAACCACCTCCTCCGAGTCCAAAGCATCAACCGAAGCAGGAGAAGCCGCAAGACTTGGGAAAGAACGACGATTCGAAGAACAAGCAGGAGGGCGTGAAGCCAACAATGGAAACGCAAGGACCACCGCCACCGCCCACGTCGCAGTATGCCTACATTCATCCGGGTTACATGCAACCGCAACACTACAGCGCGTTGCCATTTGACCCTGGTCATCCGATGTATCGCGGGCTCAGCCCGATGCTGGTTCCCGGACCGTATTCCGGCAACCCGTATCTTCATCAACTACCGAGGTATCACGCACCGGAGGATCTCAGTAGACCGCCCGGCGGCAAAGCCCTCGATCTGCTTCAACACCATGCCAATCAGTATTATTCGGCGCACAAGATACACGAGCTTCAGGAGCGTGCGCTCAAATCGCCTACCCCGAAAACGTCCGCGGCTTCTGCCAGTCCTTCGTCAGCGGGTCCGACGCCTTCGCGACCACCGAGCGGACCGCCTAGCTCGGTCGCCGGACCAGGTCCACCGCAATCGCAAGCCCAGCAAGCTCAAACGAAGCAACAAAGTCAATCGGGAGGGCAACAGTCTCAGCAGCAACAACCGCCACCGGTCGACGCTGGTACCGGAACATTGACCAAGGACAATAGATCACCCCCGCCCCAGCGGCACGTGCATACGCATCATCACACGCACGTTGGCCTAGGCTATCCCCTATTGACCGGACAATATCCCGCCCCTTACGGAGGTAAGCCTCTCGTCAGACCCTGACAATAAGTCGCGGTTCGAGCCGAACCGACCACTGTCGCCGCCGCTGTCGACTACGACCAAGATCGTCGCCACAACCACGATCCCGTCCCGATCTTCGATCCTCGTTCTTCCTTCTTTAGATAACGGAACGTTGTCCTCTCCGATATGTTCGAGAGACTCGTGTCGCTACCCCCTCGCTGTTCGTAGATCGGGGCACGAGTCTCGCGAACCGATACGCTTAGTACCTAGCTATTCGTTATGAAACACGCGTATGGGTAACTCGATCGATTCGTACGTGAATAGCACGATAATCGCGACGCGTCGTGTTGTTCACCGAGAACACGGCCGGGTACTAGACGAACGAATGTTTTTTACTGCGACTTGTGCTTGTATTAAATATACGTTAAGAGCGTTTGATTAAAGAGTTCAGTCAGGAGACGCTTGGGAGGCGCAGTTACGAATGTATAGTTCATACTGTGATAATCATTGACCGCGATCGTCGTATTGGCGCGGGCATGTGACCCGTTGCGAAAATCTATTATTGGCGATGATCGGATATTAAACTCTTTGAATTTCGGACACAAAGCGATTTCTTTTCGCTTTTTGGAAATACTATTTTGACTTGTGACAAACGCCCGTGGACGACGAATAGAACAAGCGACCGTGTTTTAATTATTATCGCGGTTGTTTCTTATTTTTCCCTTTGCGCCTTCTGCCTCTCTCTCTCTCTCTGTCTCTCTCTTTCTCTCTCTCTTTCTCCCTCTCTGTCTATTTCTTCGTATACTTTTATAAAGTTACACAAAACTTGTTACAACCTACCCCACCCGCACACTTTTCTCGGAATTTGTATATCGCGAATATCGCGAAAACGATTGAGAGACGCGCATCAATTTCGTTAAGCGTACCGACAAAGACAAACGCGCTATTCAACCCTGTTATATCTTCTTTGGCTGCTCGTATGTTCCTCGTTCTCATCCTTACTCCCGCTTACGCTCTCCTGCCCCGGCAAGTAGTTTCGACGTATGATGTTCTGTGTATTCCTCGGCCTCCGATATCACTTTTCCAACCTAATTTGACTTCGGTGATCGTTCGCTCGCTATACTTGGGCTGCGGAGTGATGCGAAATCACTGAAAACTTGTGGCCGAAACGAACGAAGGAACAGCAGCAGCGCGAAAGGCTATCGGAGAATTTCGTCGTCGTCGTCGGTCTCCGGTCGGAGGATCGTGGAATGCGCGTCATGAATAAGATAAAAACGCGAAATGAAAAAAATTAAGAAAAAGGAAAAGAAACGTTTTCCTTTCGGAAATCGTAAACCGGCGGCGAGAGTGGATTCGATTCGGCAGAGAATTTTACATGATTCTGTTCGATAAGTTACGGTTAGTTGGACGGTCGATGGTCGACGATCGGTCGATCGGTCGGTCGACGAACGACGAAAGACGTTTTTCGAGAAAGAGAAAAAATAAATTAACGAGCCTCGGTATCTATGTGTGTGTGTGTGTTGCAGCGGCGATGCTGGCGAGTCAGCAGGCCGCCGCGGTAGCCGCATCGGTGATCTCGCCATTCCCGCCCAAGTGACCCGCGGCCCCCGGTCCCGTACTAGCAGCCGGAACAACCGGACCCACCTCCGCACAAACTCACCACACGTCTCATCATCCACCGCCGGTTAGCGGCGCAACCGCCGCAGGACATCCGCACTCTGCTACCGCTGGCAGGCAACCTTAGGATCGTCCCAGCAATACCGCTAATTCGGCTCTGCTACCTCTTCTTCGTTAACGCGACCAGAGAGATACTCCATCGGAGAATCTACCAACTCTCGATCTGTTTGTCAACTCGTCAACAGCAGCAGCAGCAGCGCATCTGCCTGTTAAGGCCGATGTCATCGTTATCGTTCACCATTTAACACCTTCGTCGAGAATCATCTGGACTCGCGACGATCATCCGGTCATCGTGTATGGTTGCTACTGATACCGCTGACACTGATGTTGACGGTAAAGCCGACGGCAATGCTGACGACACACACTGCTCACAAGCCTTGTCTTTGTCTCTGTTGTCTTTGTTGCTTCTGTGAAAAAGCGCGCCTGCCTTCCGAATTGTGTCGCCGTTCCATTTCCAAGGAAAAAATCATCCGTACGTACTATGACGCGTCGACCCAAACGCGATCCATCGAGTCCATTGCTGGGTGTACCAACTGGTTTCAGAATCGATCGAATACCGAGAAACGACGGATTTACGACTGAGATTTCAGCGTCCTATCGTACGCACCTTATGTTTTTGGGACTTTTCGTACAAGAAAAATGCCAAAAATTGAACATTGCGTGGAGAAAACGAATCGATTCAGCATAAACTCTACGCACAATTTATTCCAAATTTTAATAAAATTCTTCCTCCAAGATATCGTTGAAACGAACGCGATGAAGAAGTCCCAATTCACGTACCATTGATCTTCCAGTTCAAACGAAAAACAAACATTTTCTAGATTTTTATACGAGCTTCTTACCTATTAATCTTTTCTTGGATGCTGTTAACGGCGACGGCGACGATGAAAACGATAGTGACGCAGGCATTGCGAAACAACGTATGGGAATAAGAGCAGTATTCGTGCGACCAACTCATAAACGAGACTTCGGATGCTGTTTGCCCGCAAGGAACAGGTGTCACGTATGAAAAGAATGGCTCGAAACGGTTCGACGCAGCATTGTACCTGCTTACTGGAAATGCTTAACGAAATTCGGCGATCCCAAAATAGTGAGGAATCGTTGCCTGCGAAAGCCGACAAGTAATAAGAGGAAAAGTACGAGGAAAGTAGAGAGAGGAGAGAAAGGACACGAGGCAAGCGTGCGCCTAATGAGACTCCATTGTGTTAGACCGAGGACCGAGGACTGTCGTAGAGTCATTGGGCATCTTACGCATAGGAAAGACGATGGAAGTTACTACGGCCGTACCGCGAACCAATTGCCCGATTTTTCTCCGATGTAAGAGACTGTGTGCCTCGAACTGCGTCGATTCACGTTCAGGCAACATTTTTATTGCACTTAGTAACGTAGAGATGCGAATGTGCGAGAGTGAAAAGCGGAAACTTTACTGCGCGTGCTTATGCACGTTATGTGCGTCGCATATTTTCCGTAACTCGTTGTGTATAACGCGTACGTGCGAATGTTCGACTGAGAACTTTGTCTATAATGGTGAAATTGTAGATCGTTGTATTTTATTGTAAAAAGGAAAAAAGATTGCTGAACAACAGACTCGACATTTTTCTAGAGAAATTACGTGATTCACGAACGACACGTTTTTTAGACGATTTGATTACCTACATACCAAGTAGAATGTGCGTGGACGTTGATTATACGATATCAAATAAATACGAACGAAATACGTGTCGGATGGGAAGTATAAGCGTATAATAAATCACGATAATTCTAAATAACGATAACGTGACGATAAGTGATTGTACATTGAATTTGCTAGAATGCTATTTGTTTACTAAAAATAATGTAGTTAACGTTGCGTGAGTACAATAGACCGAGAACATGAGTGTGCGTGCGTGTGTGATATGTATATGGACACAAGAGTGCGCGTGTGAAGGAAGAGAGAAAGAGAGAGAGAAAGGGGGGGAAAGACAGAACAAGCGAGCAAAACGTATAAGACTAATTAACGGGAAAAAACTATTAGGTATGTATAGTATATATATACGCGTACATATGCACCCAGTGATACGTACACGTATAATCTCCCGGCGGCTACCACCTAACATTAGTGCAGTAACGATTATCATTGTACCTTTTATTACAATTATTCATTAATAATTATCGGTTCTATTACTTTATTATTATACCGTCGATAAAAAAAAAATAAGAACGTTGTACAGACGATTGGTAAATCTCGTTGCCAAGGATTCGAAATTAGTTTGATCGTGCCGTACGTAGTGTTGCAAATGCCAAATAAAAGAAAAGAGAATAAGGCGTGTTTTTTTTTCATTCGAACATAACAACGGCGATATTCATTTAGCGGAATACGTAAGGGAGAAAGAGATCGAGAGAGAAAGTATTGTCTGCGTGTGTGTGCGTGAATGAATGAAAGAGGAAGAGAGAAGGAGAGTGAGAACGGCGAAGAAACGCGCGGGGAATCGTCTCAGTTTTAATGAGACGCGTTCGAAGGAGAATCGGGCGGGCTTTAAAGTAAAAATGCTGGTGCTGTGCTGTGATTTTTATAAAAAATAAAAAGAAAAAAACAGAGAAGAACGATACGCGAATCATAGTAAGGAAAAGCCGAAGATCTTGACGAATTTTTATGAAAATATACAGATAGCCTAAGTACCTGGACCTGCCCTGCGCTCTCCACAAATTTAAATTCGAGTAGAGGATATTAAAGAAAACGATTAAATGGAAAAAAGTGAAAAAAAAGAAAAGAAAAATACTAAGAGAACAAAAGAGGGATGAAAAATCAACTTGTATGAATTGTATAGGCTGTAAAGTGTATTTGCTTTTAAACGAAAATTTAATATAGATTGTTAATCGCTAATTGCGCGAAAAAAGGAGCTGTCTCCAATGGTCGAATACACTATACACGTTCGCGTATCGCAAATTCCTCGTGCAACACGTTTCTTACGTTGTCCGTTCGAACCGTACTGACGAAAAACCCCCATTTTGCAGGCAATAAATTTACCACGTATTACGCTCAACGATTACGTTTTAAACTTTTCTCCTGTTTTCGTTGAAACCGGCTCCTTCCTACGTTCGATCGGTTATCGTTTCGATCTCCCGCGTAAAGATCGGCACTGCGCCGATCGATGTCGAACTTGTTGATACTTCCTCTCAACGCAAACGAGATACAAACGTTGTAATTAATAATTGGAGACAATCTCCGACTAAGGTTATATTCTAGCGAGTACTACGTATTTGCCACGATGTTGCATAATCCATTGCGAAAATCCTCAAACGAATAAATTAAATGACAACATAAGATGGACTGACATATTAACGTAACGTAATAAACAAGGACCCGTATTCTTGTCTCCATTTTTTTAGAATGATAAAAATAGTGAGTCGTTACGCTTTATATATTATACACTTCGAATATATGAATATACGAGTAACATTACGTACAGAAGCAAATACAAAAACGCAGGCATCTTGTCGTTAAATTGTAAGATATTGTGTTCAAACTCCAGAATGTAATCTGACCCCTTCCTCAGACTACTATATATTAATTATATTGTGCACTATGCTCCAACTTGTCCATACGAATAAATATATTGAAAAATCTTACTATTATACAGTATCCTCGATCGGTACACTATCGTCCTTTAACGAGTTCGCGTCTTTTCAAAGTTCCCTCGTGTTATCGACTCAACCGACTTTTCGTAAAATTTTCTTTCCTCCTTCTTTCGTTCTATCCTGTCAGTATTCATATATGAATTATTGCGGTATATCTTCCTGCCAAATGGTATGTTTACAATTTTATCTATTTACGTTTACTCACGCATTGTCAAACAAAATTGTAATATAACGTTTAACATTATTTGAGAATTAGTGTGAATTAGCGGTAAAAGGGAATACGTTCATGGGTTTATGACACTTTAGTTTCGTATTTATCATCCTTCATGTAACACAAAAGTAATCATTACTTTTTCCATTTCTCTCGATAAACCTATACATATACTATATTCTTCGTACAAATACGTTACTCTTATTTTCATAATTTTTACGATGAACGATGAACAGTGTATATTAACAGTGTACCGTTACAGATCTCAATATATTTTTAACGATGCACGCACAAGGTTATGTTTTATAACCTAAATATTTCGCTTCGTACACTCACGGCCCAAGTTTTATTTCATCTACGCATTACCGTGATAGAGAGTACCGGAATACTGACTGAACCGAATGACAATTAATATATAGGACAATTATTGGAATATTACGTCTGCATGATGGATGAAATAGAATATAAATTAGAATCGACGAATCCTGTATTAATATCGCACGTGAGTTACTCCCTTTTTCATGTATCGCAATTAAACGTTTATATTTTTCACCTGGTATTCTATTCCAACTGTATTATGTATTTTTCTACACAGGCAACGTCGAAACTCTTCGAATCCATTAAGAAAAAGAAATGCGATCGACAAACGGACCATATTTCCAAGGTAAAACACGTATTCGTTCAATTACTATATGATCCAATATATCGTTTTTACTTTTGCGTTAATCAGAGAGGAAATATTAATCTAATTCTGTTCATTCCGTTCATCAATTTATACAGATACCCGAGTTTAAGTTGTTATTAACAAAACGAGATAGTACAAATGTCACACTCAGCATATCCGCCTGTCAAGCCCTAACTGCTCTGGTTGAAAATGGATTATGGGACATTAACGAGGCTTTAGCTACTTTCATCTCGAGTATCTCTTCTATAAAGTACAGAAATTCATTCGATCCATGAAAGATATTCTTTATGCATCTTTACTGTTCCTTAATATCGTTCTATAATATGTCACACGTTTTAGAAATTATATGGTTGCTACTACAACCATAAGCCATTTACTAATATTAGATTTAAAACGCGATACAGAAAAAGAAAATATATATCCGTTTACATTACATACGCCACAACACCCTTTTATAACCATTTTAACTCAAGATAAACATAGCTGGCAAACTATATTGAGTCAGATGACATTTATTCTGAATCATCAGGATGCTCGGTATGTATAAAAATGTATATACAAATGTTATATATACATACATCATATACATCTATAATTATGCATGCTCTTATATCTATATATGCATGTATGTATATGCAATTTTTCCAAATTTCAGAATTAGAGAAAATGGCGTGAAAATGTTACGACCTGTATTTTTGTATGTTTTATGCAATCCTTCATCAGATTCGATGGATTACTGTATGCAACAAATTTGGCAATTGTTAATTAGATTGAGACACAGTACTTATGTGCAGACAGAAGTTTTACTTTGGATGTGCACAGCGGAAATTCATTCTTGTATGAATACAAACTATAGAATCTTAGAGCTTGCAGAAAAAGCTGCATCAGAAGGAAATAGAGAATATTGTACAGCTCTGATGCCGATGATTGTGTCCTTAGTTATACAATTACTACAGCAAGGTTCTGATCCAACACCAAATTTTCATGTTATATTGTTTATCATAGACCACTGTGATAGCTATATTGGGAATCTTGTGCTAACATTAATGGCAGAAGTAATTACTTTATGTCCAGCTATTTATTTGTATACTACTTTACAAATATGTAAGTATTTTCCGGTATTTTCCACTATTTATAAGAATTTTCGATTTTTACCGATTTTTCGAAATTGCTTGTTACGATAAATTTATCACATTATAGGTACGATGATAACAAAGAAAATGTCTTACAATGATGTATTCTTCTACACTTTGATAGCATCTATTGTAAAATGGATTGCATATCCATCCGTATTGTGTTCTGAGGCACTGGAGATGGCGAAAGATTTAGCCAGCGAGATGTTTACAAGAACGAAATTAACGTGCAACAATGAAACGATATTCTCAAATAAACTTTTTACAGTGTTTACTCATTCCGACCCATACATTCAATTCTACACGGAGCTAGTGCATTGCTTGAGTATCTGGAACCAAAATGATATTCTATCATGGCTGAACAACATATCATGCGTACCAACTTACTTAAAAGACAAATGTAAACTATTGATATCTGGTCTCCTTCTACAGTCAAACGAGCCACAAATAGTTCAACTGTGTTGTAATATACTCGTTGATGTTAGTAGAGAAAGAACAAATTTTGGATCGCACGTGCTCTCATTGGTATTGCATAAATTAACCAAATGTAAAAGCAGTATAGAATCAAAATGTTTGTTACTGGTAATGCCTGAGCTTATGATTACGAAAGAAAATGTCCCAATCGTTAATCATACCTTGAACGGGTTATTAAACGGTGACAAGCAACTGAAAT
Source organism: Bombus flavifrons (assembly GCF_040668555.2). Taxonomy (NCBI): domain Eukaryota; kingdom Metazoa; phylum Arthropoda; class Insecta; order Hymenoptera; family Apidae; genus Bombus; species Bombus flavifrons. Next base: position 7,673,528 of record NC_138454.1, read on the forward strand.
ATTTTATAATCGAATTATATTTGAAAGCATTGAAAAAAGAACCGAGATGTTACAGATTTCTTTTTGCTGCAATAACCAAAGTAATGGAAAGCGATCTTTCCTGGTATTCGGATGCAACTTGTGCAAGAGCTATGAAACATATTTGTGAAAATTATCCTGAACATGGGGAAAAATTGGTACCATTGATACTGCAGATATTAAATCGTTCGACGGGTATGAACGGCGGAACCGCAAGTGCGCTCGCGCTTGGATGTATTTCTGCTCTTTACAAAGCATCCGTAGTAGACATTTGTTCGACATGGAGAGTGCTATCTCCAAAAATGGAAAAAGAGAAGCGATCCATTGTTTTAGAAAGCTTGTGCGAACTACTTGCTGATGTTGCATTCTATGCACCTTCTTCTCAATGCCTTGAAGAACACGACCATCAATTGATCGACGATATCGTATCGAAGTTGTGGAAATACACGACATGTAGTGATGTAAAGGTAATCAAAGCTGCGCTTAAAGCTCTAGCTTCGTACCGTCTCGAACAATTATCCTTGAAAACATTACCAGTAGAATTTAGATATAATCTCGTACTACCAGCTACGTATGCGAAAATTCCAACCGACACGGTAAAAAAGCCAGAAGACGTGCTTCCGTATATACCTGGTGTTTGTTGGATCCAAATGCTTCAAAATATAAATAAAATGACTTTGTCAGCAGCCGGGAACCTTTTAATTTCCTTCGTGATAGAAGAAGTAAATAGCTTCCGATCCGGCATGTACGACTGGCCTCAAGGGGAGCCGCAAAATTTTAAATATTTACCAGACAAAAGCGTAATCAGAGCGGTCGGTGAATATTTGAGGAAAACTAATAAGTTTGATTCGAATAATCATTGTATCGTTACGGAATGCCTACGAATATTCGCTCATAAATATCCGAAACCATTACCCAATATAAATTGGAGTTTTTTGAAGGATACTTTTCACCTATCAGCCGAAGCAAAGCAATATACTCTTTCTATTGCGTGTCATCATGCGACGGTATCTTTATCTGCTAAATCTTTTATAGAAGATTATCTATTGACGTATAAATCTGTAAACGATGCAGAAGAATTCATTTGGAAAGACAATGAACACCCGATATTGTATTCAAATCTCGAGTACTTGTGTCAAGCTGTACAACCAAATATCATCAAACGGTTCTTAGAAACTACTTTAGAATGTGCAATTAAAAGGATGAACGAAGATTCGATACAATCGTTTCATTGCATCATGTATTCATATGCTCAGGCATTAAGAAATCCAGAAATATGCCATGCTAACTCTACACTGCTTTCTACCATACTGGAAGAACTTTTGGACAAAATAGATTTAACGTGCGACCGTTTCTACCCTTATTTCACGGCAGCTTTGGAATTACCAATGGAGCATTTAGAAAGAACTACATCTCCTAAGGTGTGGTGGGAAACAATGGCCAGTAAATTAAAGAATGCGATCGCGATTAGAGCCGAATTGTCTTTAAAAAAGTCTAATTCCGAAACCTCCTTAAAGTGGTTGAACGAGATCATCGGTGAAACTTTCGCTTCTACGTCAAGGTAACATTCTTGGTCATTATTGTAATTTTACTGATACATCAAACATATGAATAAATACGCGTCTTAATATTTTTTATTAAAGTGTGCAAACATATTTTTTCGAAATTGTACAAAAAGTACAAGCCAATATGCAATTCGAAAGATCCAGTTCAAATTGGATTCTGGAACTTATGACACAGGTTCAAGGATTTTTAATGGACTCATCACAAAATCATAATGACAAAATACAATTCTATTGTAGTGTTTTATTTATCTCTGTGATAAGCTTGTCTGGCATAGACTCCATGTTAATGAAACGAGATCTAGTGATTAAATCGCAAAATGTCAGAATAAAATTATTTCCTCAAGCTCTAACACTTCTTTCCGATAGAGAGAATTGGAAACATGCAATTCCACAGGTACTCACGATTACTTTTATTTCTATACAAAACCATCCAACTAGCGTCCGAATGATAATTTAACAATTTAATATTTTTTTTCTTCATTAGAAGTTATATAGTTATTCTAGAATCAACAGTCTATTAAAGATATTATATACCTCTTTCAGATGATGGAATGGTTAAATTATATGAGAACAAATCATATTTCTAATACATATAAATACACGTTTCATCGGGCATTAATTTCTTTAAGACATAATTCATATTATAAAAATGTATGGAGTAAATATTTATCGATTAAGACGGACATCGATATTTAACCGCAAGTTGGAACAAAAAACGTATCCGTTACTGCAAATTTAAGGTATGAAATTAAAAGGAGCAACTTATTTGTGAAATACCATTAAAACAAAAGTTCAAAATGTATTTCACTTACTTGCAATCCCATATGATGTAGAGACTGACAATTCTGAACAAACATATCGTCACATGTGTTGTATGTGACGACTTTCATAATGCTAAACAGATGTTTCGCTATTATCCAACATCATCACGGTTAATGTATTCGGACGTGATCCAGTCAATGTTTGATCTTCCAGTAGTTTCATCTTGGGTTCTAATATATTCCGTTTCGTTTCAATGTTTTTTTTTATAGGTGTGCGACTTGGACTAGATTTCCTACTGCTTGGATATGATTTTAATAAACGAGCCCTATGGGAACATTTAAGGACACCATGTTTTTGTCTCATTATATTATAGTACAACTTACTACAAACTTTAAATTTACACTCCATAATTTAAAAGAATCATACTTACGCGTCCATTAACTTCAGGAATAAACGGGTATATACTTGATATTCCTCATCACCAAATTCAGTTGGATCGTGTCGTGCATGTTCATATAAATCGCAGAACTGATGAATTAATCGTTGTCCACTTCCATTTAATGGCGTTGCCAATATGGCAAGTAAATATGCCCGTAAATTTTCAGATGGATGTCTTTTTAAGCAATTATCATATTTAGTAATTTCAGCTTCTACAAAAGAGATTGAAAATTAGTTTGAACATAAAGAGTCTGTTTACCATAATAAATATAATTATACCCAAGGTCTTAACATCATCTACAGCTTTTAATCTGTAGTAATGAGGTGAAACCTGTCCTCGAGGAGTTAAAATAAATCTTGGATCGCTAATAAGTTGTGGCTCGTATTGAATTCTTGGTATTACTTCTATTCGTCTTTCAATCTCCTTTTTCAGTGACTAAAAGATTAAAAATGTACTGTATTTTGATATGTATATATATATATATATGTACAAATAGACACATGTATTCAAAATAGTAAATAATTGTATAGCATAATTAAAATGTTTTGTTTTTAACTAAAAACAAGCATTAATTTTCAATGTAAATGTAACGGATATACATATTTGTAGATGTAAATAAACTTAACCTCTACAATTTCTCGTACCTTTCGTGCATCGTGCCCGATAGGGATATGAGGACCACGGCGTGATCGTAAAGCAAATCTCATAATTTGTCGTTTTGCAAATATAAACAGTAATAATATTGTTAGTACTCCAGCCGCAATAAAAATAACGATTGTCACACCGGAAAGTTCTTCCGTCATGTTTTTCCCATTCGCACTTGTATAAAAATGTTAACTCTTATGCGCACGCGTTTTATATTTTGATTTTACATCTCCTATACCTCTAATTTTTAGATTGGGGAACAAATATAATTATAGAAAAAATAAAATTTATTATAATTTGTGGTTTGTAGTATTTACATAAGTTACATAGATTTTAGTACATTTTGAATAGGTTTTTTAAACAATGTTTGATTAGTATTTGCTATTTCCCATAATGATTGTTTTTGTTCATCTGAAAATTTAATATTTGACTTTATAAATGATAATACAAGCTTCCCAAAATTTTTATCCTTGGCAAAGTCAACCGCTTTCTCAAATAATAACTGTATAAGTTTGTCATTTGTGGTAATATCTGTCTTAGTATCAATCAAAGTACGTAGGAAAGAAAGATGCCATGAATTGAGTTCTTTCACATATGATAAATATTCTCTGTAAAAATGATACTGCTCAATTACTAACACTTTAGTTTCTTTTGAAGTTTAATTGATTAATAATAAGATTAGTACCTACGTAATAAGAACGATACGTCTTTGAGGTTCAAAAGTATTTACTATAGCATCAATAATTGTTGTGTCTGTTAAATCAAGGTTTAAAAGTGGAATAAAAATGAACTTCTGAATATCATCTGGAAATTTCTGAGTGCTCTCTATCAAAGCAGATAAAAGTAATCTGGAAGGTTCTTTCAAAGCAATAATCTGCAATGATATTCAAACATTATTAGCCATGTTTGTGTAAAAATTTATACAAGCAGTCTAATTCTTTATAGATTAATATCATTCAAACTTCACCTTTGGTAATAATAAATGGGTATAAAAAGTTTCTGTGTATTTAATTCGTTGTTCCAAAGTCATATTATTCAAGGAACAACATAGATTATATGTACCCAGCATAGTTAGTTTTTTTTCTAAATCACAGACTATTTCTTGAAATTCTGCATCTGTTAAATTCTCTAATTGATTTAAATCCAATTTTCCATTAGGGCATTCCAATTCTTCAAAAAGATATTCTGTGATATCAAGTTTTGGTACACACTCCTGTTTAATATTTTTATCACAGAGCTTATCAAGTTGTGTAAAATAAAACTGAGTAGATGAAAATTGATCGGACGTGTTGGATAAAATATCATTACAATCATTATTGCTTTCGTTTAAAGTTTCTTCTACATCTATATCTTGTACTCCTTTCTAAGTGAGATAATGCAAGCTTCAATATTATTTTCCTTAAATATAATTTTGTTTCCTAATACAACTATTAATACTAACCTTCCTAGTTACTATTTGCCAAAAAGGATCAGCTTGAATTATATCTTGTTTTAATTTCTCTTTAATTACTATTAACTTTTCCGTGGTATATTGGGATAATACATAATTTTTTAAAATATTTTCCGGATTCATATTTTTAATAATAAGTCAATTTACAAAGAGATACTTTTATTGTATTATGTACTAAAGAAAATATAAGAAAATTTTACTTAAATAAAATAAATTATAATTGGAGAGAAAAGAAAAATTTGATTGCGAGTGAAAATATATTAAATCTCGTACATAATAAAATTATACATTTACGTCATATCCTAACGATACGTTTGTGTCAAGTAGTGTCAAGTAAACCATACCACCTGTTGAGTAGCTTCATGACAGTCAAGAGGTTAACAACGAAATAACAGTGTGTGCGCGCTAATAAATTTTATTTAGAAGTGATATTATCATGTATACAAATAAACGCATATAACTTTTTGTGAAATAAAGAAAGGATATTCAAGTTGAAAAACGCACAGGAATCGAGATACTGTAAGTCTTGCAGGACTAAATTAATTTAAATATTTTAAACAAGGAAATTTATCTGAAATGTAGATCCTATACGCATGTAAATATTTTGTTTCAAAATATTTTACATCATTCAATTGTGTTGCAATTAGCAAAAAGAGAATACTGCTTTCAATATGAAACATGATTTTTTAAAACTTTCGCGCTTTTATTGCTTTTGGATATTGATAAGTAATAGACATTATTTGAAATGTTACACTTTTATTACGGACAATGTGTTTCTGAAATGATTCATACTGTATTTATATCAAGTTTCATGAGAATGAATTAGCATAAATTAAGCAATTAAAACAATGTTACAAACAATAAGAGGAAATCTTTGTCTATTTTAAATTCGGTTATTCAAGTTTTGTGTATTGATAATTATTACTCGTGATAACATCATTGCGACGAACTTTCACTTCTGGAAAACCCAGATTATCTTAAGGTCATTAAGAATCATATTCATATTCATGTCATTAATATTTCTAATTAATGTTTTTTGTTTGTAATTATTTTTATAAATTTTCGTGTTCTAGATATCGTCGATTCAGAACATAATGCATGAATAATAAGGAAATAAAAATTTTATTAAAAATAACAATTTTTCTGGGAAGATTTCCTTAACTCAATATCCAAAAGGAAAGGTAAGGATACGAATGAAGAATATGCAAAGAAAATATTGTTAAATATCTGATATTTTAATTAAAATAAGGTAAATAATCCCTTCCTCGAATTGATCTTCATATCGGTATGATATAAAGAATTGAAATATATGCAATTATAAAAGTTGTATAATTATGTAATAAAGAAATTAACAAATGGATATATGTAATTTGTTACGTCCATGTTTTTCTTTTTTCGAGTTGGCTTTATATTTATAAAATATATTTATTTCGTAGATTACTTTATCAGAAAATGTAGTATTCATCAATCATGATGGTAGTGAAAATATAAAATTTATATTATGATACTTCTATCATAAAAAAAAAGATAGCGAAGAGATACTTCTTTTGAACGGCATTTGAATTTCGAGGAAAATGCCAATACTTTCAAATTTATCTCATCGTTTTCATATGTTAACAACCGATGCGAAACCTGATCCACCACGAATACCGATCGAAGGATATACTCACAATTTAGAACCAAATACAGTAAACGGTGATGAAACGAAGACGACCAAATTCGAATCTGTTCCAATTACTACAGAACCACAATTGGAATTAAAGAACGTAACGTCCCCCGAAAAAGACGACGCAGTACCTATTACAAGCGCCAAGTCTTCTACCGAAAAACAAGATCTGAATGATACGAAAGGTTCCCAAGATGATGCAAAAGAACGTAGAAAACCGAATATTAAAACGAAAACAAAATCGAAACAACGCAAACATTGTAAGTATTATTCACTCTTTAAACTTGAAAAAAATCAAATTTGTTAAATTTGTTTGTATTAAAGCGATCATGTTTTACTTTACAGCACAAGGAACACATGTAGTGAATTACAATATAATTAATTCAAACGGTGTAAAAATTGGCTCTAAAACTAGTTACATTTGTAATATTAATCAATTTGCTAAGAATAATTCTGATGCATCAGAAGAAACATGGACAAAAAATATTCGACAAATGCCAGCAGAAGTAGAACGTTTACGTACTTGTACTGACGAAATTAATTTAGATGACATATTTATAATTAAAACTTATGTTGGACATGGTTGGAAAGACGTTGCTAGAAAATTGTTATATTCGGACGGTCAAATTGAACAATTCGAAGAAAATTACAAATTTAGGGGCATAAGTGAAGTAAATTTGATTCCAATATACTATTTCTCGTTTATATTCTTATCTGTATCACTGCAAGTTTTTGTACTAATGACCATATTTCTAGGTAATTTATCAAATATTTCTGGACTGGAAACAAGCTAATACAAAAAATGCAGATATTGGTAATTTGATAAACATCTTATGGATTTGTAAAGAATACGATTGTGCAATACGATTAGCTTCTGCTCGCAGCGAGTCGACATAACGCTTTTTAACTGTATCTTTGTAATAATAAATCTTTGAACAATTTATCTTTTAATCGAATATATTCCACAAGTAATTATCATATTTATTAGTCAGAAGCGAAAATTATTTTTAATTGTATCCAATTTATATTAATTATAATAACTAGAGTAAAAAGTTAACTGCTGTTTCTATCTGTAATGTATATTGTATTAAAGAGTCGTTTTAATAAATAAATTCTAACGAATATAATATAATATTTACAATCCTATAATATAATCTTCTAATCTTACAATAACATTAATCTTAATTACGCATGTAGTTATCGTCGAACAAGATGCAATTAATGCAAACATCAATATAAAGCAGCATAAGTGGGCGTTCCATGGGCAAGGAAAACTGAGGGCAAAGTCGCGGATAGTACCGTGAGTCGCGACAGACATGGTTATGTAGATATGTATTTTCCAGGTACAAATATCTTATTCTTAGGATATCCATTTGCCCACGAAAGCGTGGCTTATCATCCGCCGATTGCTGCTTTGCTTAAGATAACTGCAGTTTTGCATTAGCAACTATGTATAATCTTTCACTGCTTAGGGTTCAGAAATCCATCTTTTTCTTAAATGCAATTATTTCATATATATATATTAAATGTACAATTATGTCATATTATACAATCATTATAAAACGATTGACTTTACCACTTTCCCTTTCTCTCTCACTCTCTGTACATACAGGTATACTTAAAATTATTATATTATATTTCTAGTATGTATACAAATAGAAAATATGTGCGATTAATGTACAATTAATATATATAAGCAATTCAAATACGTAATATAAATAAGAAATACAAAAAATATTTTCAAGTAATACATACATACATTTGTAACATATTTTTCTTTCTTTCCTAATTTTGTTTTTCCCCTTTTTTACCAAAAATTAAGTCTTTGCAATTTTCAAATTGTGTGACCATTTCTTGTAAACTTTTATTTCCATCTATTATTAAAACTGGTGCTGATACGCTAAATAGTGTCTGATGATAGAGCCACTCATCATGAATATTATGAACTTGCTGTAAATATTCTAATGATACACAATTTTCTTCTTTCCTCGCTCTTGTTTTCATTCTCTGATATACAACATCCGGCGATGTCCTCAAATAAACTGCATTAATATAAATATAATAACTAATATTATTATCAATGAGAAACATATAATTTATATTATGCATTTATGATAACATACTTATTAAATCCGTTACTATATTAGCATTCTGTATACACCAGTCATACCAATCTTCTAAGACCATTACTTCTACATCTTGTAATAGTTTAGAACGCTTCATAGTTTCTATAAAGCACCTCGAGCTAAATACTGATCTTTCCATAATTTTATAAGGCATTGGAGATTTGTAAGTATGAAGTTGCAGCATTGTTAGCTGTACATAGGATTGAAATAAGAAACTATAGCGCCTAGGATTTGTGTACATTAATTCCTAAATATTTTAAGCGAATATTTATCAATGTTACATATATTTTTACATGAATAGCAATAAATCTATATTCAAATAATCTTACCAACAAATTTGTTCCAGCAACATTTCGCCAAAGTTCTACTGGTTCTTGTAAAACGGTTGTATTGTTAAATTGTTTAAAATGACTTAAGAATGTTGTCTTACCACTTCCTATATTGCCCTCTATGCATACTGTAAATGGTCTCTTATACAATTTGCAAACAGAAGTAGTCATTTTTATTAGTAGAAACACAGATTTGCCTTAAGAAAATACAAAAATATGTTATCTTGTAGTAATGATCTTGTAGTAATGAATTGTTCTATTTTCATATGAAATATATGAAATACTAATTATTAAAAATATCGCATTTATATTTAATATGATTATATGCTACTGCTATGTCACAGTTACATTGAAACATTGTTTGATAAATTTCCCGCGCAAATTTTCTGTTCAGCTCTTTTACTGATAAGTTCTTTTAAAGATGGACGTACATGTAGATAGAAATAGTAGCTCTATAATTTGTCATTCTTCAAATTATCTTTGGTTGTCTTTTATTAAATTAATATTTACCTAATGAAGTCATGATTGAGTAATTTTTTTTAAACAATTTACGTTATTATATTATAGAAGAATAAAGGTTTTATTTATATTTTTAATCTTCGAGCATTTTATATTTTCATTTACCGTATAACCATTGCGTAGTTGTATCAAAGATTGGTATATCGATAGTTCAAACTTTACTATTACGTGCACTATAATGGGTTAAATGATATATTGCGCAAGTTAAAATATTATTTCATTACATACGCGGATATGCAGATGTATTATTTTTATTACAAAAAAGAATGTATCTGAAACAGTGAAAGCTTTGTATTGAATTGAAATATTTATTATAAGCTAAGGGAAATAAATATACTCTATTATTGACATGTATACAAAATAAAATAAGATTCGGAATTTTGCATTTATAAGTTAATAAGAGGCATGTATTAAATGATCAAAGTTGTTGGATAAAAAAGTGGAACAATCGAACTAACGTATGTATTTATAAAGCATATATACATCGATGGCCATGATATATGTATATATATGTACATATGTATACATATAGTTTTTCTGTCAACAGATATGAGTTTGTTGTATCAGTTGGTTGTTAGGAAAATGCAAGTGACTTACATTTTAAATGATGATTTAACGAAATATTTTTAGATACCTTTCAATTATTAGTCAGAATATTATATTGTATTTTTTATTACGGATTTTTGATGAATTCTATATCTTGCTTCTAAATAATTAATTTCTTAAAATGATTTAAATAACATTATGTATTAAACGTACGCGCAACATGTAGTACATGTAGGGCAATCATAAAATATTTGATGTTGAAAAACAAAATTATGAAACAATCAGTTAATTCATAATCATTTATTTTTACTGAAATTCTATTATAATTGGAACAATGCGAAATTTTTTGGGCGATGCTATAATATGGTAAGTTTTAAATACGAAATTGTTGAAATAATGAGACTGTCATGCATTAACATTATGATTCCCTTTTTATTTCTTTTCTTCTTTCTTTTCCTCTCTCTTCTAAGAAATATAGTACAAATAAATAAAATCCTTGGATGATATTTTTCACTTATTAATATAATTTTTTCTGTAGCATATTGCTACTACTTTCAGTAAGCCTTATATTTGGAGCTAGTGAAATTATTAAGTCTTTTGTGAATACCGGAGAAAATTTTTTAAAAACTTCCTCCTATAATTGGATTATTAAATTATGCTTAAATTTATTGAGTTATGCTACTGTATTATTGCCAGGTTGCCTCATATACAAATATGTTCGTCATACCAAATATATCCAAAGGGGAGGTAAGTGATAGGATATATTAATTAAATGAAGAGAATTTATGAACTTTTATTTAAAATTGTGATGCTTTTAAACAGGCAAAGGGTGCATACCCAAACTAGTACATTTATGTTTTGTGGGTCATTATGAAACAGGACTACTGGATTCATCTTCTTATACATCTACGCCATCGAATCATAGCCAACGTACTTTTACACAAGATACTTTGTTACTCCTATATTGTTTTTTTGGGTTGCAAATTAGTTATTTAACATGGGGTTACTTACAAGAAAAAATAATGACGCAGGTATAATCTGTTTAATAAAAAAACACACACACACTCACATGCACATATATGCATACATACCATACATTGATAAAGAAATTTATGAAATTACGAAGCAAGGAATGTTTTACAGTGAATTATCTTTAAGAAATTATACATTTGGACAAATGTAAAATAACAACATTAACAATTTTCAAGTACATGTTAATATGAGATAATGCCCATCGTGTACTAAAAAACATTCTTAACTTAGAGTTTGATCATTGCTAGTCACTACTTCTAGGATATCCAAGGTTTCTGTAAAGCAAAGATTTTTGAATTTGCAACTCTATTTTCTTGAACATAGACTTTTAATACTGTTTCGAGATGATGTTTAAAATGTAGGTTGCAAAATTCATAATATGTTATAAGTATGAATAGTCTAGTTTAATATTATACAATCATCAAAAATCTTTTATGAAAACATTTAATTTTTTAGGAATATGAAGACGTTGCTGGCAACAAGGATCATTTCCAAGATTCACAATTTCTAGTATTTGTAAATCGAATTCTTGCATTCTTAATGTCAGGGTTGTATTTAATAATTCAAAGACAACCACAACACAAAGCACCTCTTTATAAGTATGCATTTAGCTCCTTATCAAATATCATGAGCAGTTGGTGTCAATATGAAGCTCTAAAGTATGTTAGTTTCCCAACACAGGTATTCATTTGTTTAACATTTTGTTTTTTATTTCTTGATTCCAGAATTTTGTTTGGTAATTACGTTTAATTAAATATGGTATATATATTTCAGGTATTGGCAAAAGCTTCGAAAATAATTCCAGTAATGATAATGGGAAAGGTAGTTTCACATACCACATATGAATATTACGAATATGTTACAGCTGTACTCATTTCTATTGGAATGACATTGTTCATGTTAAATAGTTCAGATTACAAAGGCGGTGAGCGCTTTTTGTCATTTACTGTAAATTTACTAATCTTTTTTTTCTCTAATTATTGTTTCAATGCTTTTAGATGGAGCTACAACTATATCTGGTATTATTCTCTTAGGAGGCTATTTATTATTAGATAGTTTTACAAGTACCTGGCAAAGTGCATTATTTAATGAGTATGGGGTAACGAGTGTGCAAATGATGTGTGTAGTTAATATGTTCTCCTGTTTATTAACTGCAATGTCCTTATTTCAACAATCAAGTTTCCCTCTTATATTTTCCTTTATGACAAAGGTAATTTTAATTAATTAAGGTAATGATAGCAACAATCTCTGATACAACTTTAATATTCTTATTATTGCACAGTATCCTAGGTTCATTGTGGATTGCTCACTTATATCAATTTGTTCAGCAAGTGGTCAATTGTATATCTTTTATACAATTTCTAAATTTGGCCCAGTGACGTTTGTCATTATGATGACTATAAGACAGGTAATTATTTTGTTAAATATATTACTATTAATAAAATAAACAAGCTTAAGAGGTATCGTTTTCTTCCTTTTTCAGGGTTTGGCTATATTATTATCTTGTTTGGTATATCATCATCGTGTGACAGTCATTGGTATCATTGGCATTCTACTAGTATTTGGTTCGATATTCTTACGAATGTATTGTAGCAATCGATTACGTGCAATAAGAAGACGTAGGGCTGCGCAAATAGTATAAAAGTTAATTATGGAAACAAAAAGGCATAGATACAAATTTCATTAAATTTTGTACATTTCTTTTTTAAATGTACATAAGTTTTGTTAGATATAGTTAGAAAAAAGTGATCAATTCATATTGATTATACTATTTTGACAGTTTTCATATATATTTTACAAGCACTGGAGAAAACAATCAGTTATTTTTAAACATCCAGTTTTCAAATCTGTTATTTGATAATGTACTAATGTACTTTTAAGTGAAGTACTTTTAAATACACATACATACATATATATATATATATATGTATATATACGTATATACATATTAAAAATAATTAGACAGAAAAATGCATTATTTATTTAAGAAATATTTATTTTATTATAGACAAAAAATGTCATTTTTACAAGAAAAGTATTAATAAAAAACATACTGATTGTACGATTTATTGTCTACAAAGTTCATTTATATACAGGAATTTGTAGGATATTTTATTGAAGATTAAAAACATACTCGTTCATAGATTAGATCATTTTTAATTTTTATTAATATCCAGAAACATACAATATGATGCAATCAATTAAAACTCTTAAGTACTAACGAGGTTGTTTATTCTTCTGGGGATGAAGGTTTGTAAATAGCAATGAGGCACAAGATAGAAATGATTAACTCAGATGCTAGAAGTACCAATTGTATGCTACAAAGAATCACTTCTAGTCTGAGCACATAATTTTGCCAAATTAGAAAGTATAACGTTGCCAAAGAGCTGGGTACAGTTAAAATAACTCCAATAAGAATTGGTAATCCATGTTCTGTCAAATTCCCTTTCCTTCCAAAATAAATTCTGGCTCCTTCTGTGATTATAAGTAAGAACAAAAGCGCAAACTCTGCCAATGTTGTATTTGTGCCAGGTGAAGGTAGATTCGCAGCTTTAAAAAAGCCCATACCCAGTTCACATATAGCAAACATACCAAAATAAAAAGAGTTTAGATACATAAGAATTTCGTACGTTAAAGATGAACTGGCTATTGTAGGCATTCTACAATGACTCTTTAACACTGTTAGAAACCTTATGCTTATTAAGTTCTATCTAATATTAACTCATTCTCTTTTAATATACCTAATTATGAAAAATGTTGTTCCGTATCCATTATAATTCACACCTTCTCGATGAAGTATATACAATGCTTTTTCCGTTCATTTATTGAATTTCATTTATATTCTTTCTTTTTAACTTTAAAAATTCATTCTTAGTTTTCTATGCTACAACGACGATGTCATTCTTGGGTGTTACGCACGCAAATGGAGGTTACCTTCAGATTTTATTTTTGAATATGTCACAACATGCGTGCATATATGAATATTCAGATCTAGAATAACGTTTGTAGATTATTCTAGCGAATTGTTGATAGGAGGTGTTCTTAGTTAACTACTGATCATAAATATATAAAGCGAAGATCATAAAGATCAAGTTTGGTTAAGAAGGTGTAAACACAACCGAATTTCTTAGAAGTAAAGTAGTGTAGTAATCATTTCCACTGTTTTCTTTGAAACTTTTATCTTTCGTTACGTTTCCTTGATTATACATTTAGTATTTCAGTTAGGAAAGCTTATACATCAAAGAAAAGTTTAGTAGACACCCACTTTCACGAAAGGAATAACAACCGACTCGTGATTCATATATCATGAATATACCGAGCAGTGCTACCAAATGAGGAAACAAGAAATGTACGTAATTTGATTACAAAATTTGAATAACATATGTATGTACTTTAACATGCATGTATAGATTTCGAAGGAATATTAACATGACCTCAGTATGTAATATTGAATGTTAATATGTATTTTAACCTTTACAAATAGAAGTTGTTATATCTAAAAGATATCTTTATCGAAATATATGATTTGAACGAACCCCTAAAGACTATGGAAGAATGGATTAATTCGAAAAATGAAAAGTTTATAGAAGTAATCGATGGGTAATCTATCATGACAGAGCCACCATCCGAATGCGATGAATGATCTGCGATGGCTTTCTATTCGAACTTTTCAAGAGCATTTCGTTTCAACAAATTCCTTCAAAATCTTGGAGAAAAGTGGCAAAGAAAAAAATATGTAACCCCGATACGATTTCATCGATCGATAGTAAGAAACGTTAGCAATTTTGAAAGTTCGAAGCGAGTGGTTAAAGCTGTTCTTATCTTGTCTTACAAGCCTCAGCATCGAACGCAAATTTATGAAAACGATCTGTTGGCAAAGAACACGGAATACGAAAGTTTCTTTGATATAATCTTAATCGTGGCAAGAATTCTTGTGATAGGTTCTATCCTTACTGGATTGACTGTCGTATATTTGATCACACGTTTTACACATGGACACGTGTTTCCGATAATCCTCCGGAAAGGTAATTATTCGTTAGTCAAAGGAAAACATATATCGTTCGCAGGTTACAATTGCAGGTATCGAATTTCTCGGGCCAATTTTTATAAAATTCGGTCAATGGGCGTCAACAAGAAAAGATTTGTTTCCTGAAGATGTTTGTCGTACGCTGTCATTATTGCAACATAACGCTTCCGCACATTCTTGGATTTATACAAAGCAATTGCTTAAAGCCATATACGGCTCGAATTGGAGGAATATATTCGTAAAATTCGAACACGAGATGCCTATCGGATCAGGATGTTGTGCTCAGGTATAAAAATGAAATTGGATCGATCAAGTTTGATTGATAGATTGTATTTTGTCCGTTCATTCGATTTGATGAATCTGTCCGACCGGCAGGTGTACAAGGCATGGGTAGATCTGAATGCTCGAGTGGATGTAACGCGAAAACCTCAAATACCTGCATTTATTCAAAGTAAGCCATTTAAGCACGATCCTTTCTTTCATCTTATCTAACATATTGCTACACATGCCTCTGATCAAACTTCAACGAAACTTCCAGTCATACGAAAAATAAAAGCTCTAATGCTTCCGTAGTTCTTAATACGTATATATATAAATGTATAATATGTCGTGAATCTTGTTGCAGTTATCGAATATTTGAAATTTGGCTCGTTAATCAGTTTCATTGGTAAATATACGAAAAAAATTAGTTTTACTATATCGAATTGTAAACATTTCACGTGACATAAAATAATTTCAGAGAAAACGTTGAATATTGATGAAACAGATAAGAACGTTAATGCATATGTAAGTCGGAAGCTACAACCGGTAGCGGTTAAAATTTTACATCCTGGAATTAAAGGACAACTAAGGTATGAGATATACCGTGGTGTAATGGAAAATAATAACCAATCTTCCTGAATCTCTGGATCGTTTTTCTTTGTCGTTTAATTTAGAAGAGATCTTTGCATAATGAGAGGGATTTGCAAATGCGCGACATATATCGTGCCTCAATTGCAATGGCTCAGTCTTAACGATTGCATCGATGAATTTTCACAAATAATGGAAAATCAAGCAAGCTTCACGTTCAAGTTTAATTGCTTAAATCTTATAGAGCTATTTGAAATGTTTGTCCTTATACACTAACTGTTTTGTAAAGGTTGACATGAATTTGGAAGCACAGAATTTGATTCAGTTTTCGAAAAATTTTTCGAGGAAAAAGGATGTCATATTCCCCCGGCCCTACACAGATTTTACTCAACGCGAAGTTCTCGTGGAAAGTTTTCACGAAGGTTTTCCAATTTCCGATTATCTCGAAGATCACGATACAACATTGCAAGGAAAGCTGGCTAAGATAGGGATTAAAACGATTTTAAAAATGGTATAGCGCGGTCTGTCAACATGATTGATATCGTGTCGAATAATTCTCATAGACTTCTTAATTAATTACAATGAAAGTTATCGGGAAAATGACAGGTGTTTAAAGACAACTTCATTCACTGTGACTTGCATCCTGGTAATATCTTGGTACAGACAAATCGCGAACCTATTGGAAAAATTAGAGCCTGGTTTTGGAAATTTATTGATCGGAAGTACTTACCGACTTATCCACGCTTGGTCATACTCGATTGTGGTTTGGTAGTGTCTCTGAACGATCGCTGTCGACAAAATCTTAAGAATGTCTTCCGATCGGTGCTCATGGGAAACGTACCTACATATATTTCTTACTTTTGCCCTCTTTTTATACCTTTACTTTTCTTCCATTCACTTTTTCATTTATTTATTTCAGGGTGAATTGGCAGCGGAATACATTCTGGAACATAGTTCGCGCGTATCCCCCGACCCAGACGGTTTTAAGAATACAATGAAAGATATCGTAAACTCGCATCTTCGAAGTAGAATCAATGTAATCTTAAAACATTTTCAAAGACACGAGTGTATAATGCGAGAAATAATGGTAGAAATCGATCAAAACCCTTTCAGAGGAACGTTTCAAAATGTTACAGGTAGACGTGAGTACCGTTGTGACTGAATTGTTTTCCGCGATGGTTCGGCATCGTGTGAAGCAAGACGGAACCTTCAGCAGCGTGATTCTCAGTATGGTAGTGATCGAAGGCCTCGGTCGCAGTCTGGATCCAAATATCGATATCTTCACAGAGGTTGTGCCGTTCATTTTTACAAGTACAGCGTCGTACGACGATTAAATTGTGAAATATCGTTTCAAGTACTAAAACACGTCGGGAAATTTAGGAAACGAAAGAAACGTATCATCTGTTGTCAAGACGATCAAAAGAGGTTCTGGAATCCTAATCCCGAAAGAATTTGTTACTTTGCGATTGTAAAACGCGTTTGTGCGTTCGCATTATTCTGTTTTTGAAAAATTATATAACATAAAGGAGAGGATTGTATGTTATACGCATATAACACAAAGGATTGGAAGAGTAAAGCTACCAAGGAAGAATTTGGAAGGAATTTGTTTTATCGAATACACGCGCGACTATCTTCGTCACTGAATAAAGTCCCGCACGAGAAATTTCCCGTTTTAATAACATGTCATTATACGAATCCGAAGAGGAATTCCAATTTTAAAGCAGACTACACAGAAATTGCGTGTAATCGCAACGGACAGAATTCCGGCGAGTGACCAGTTGCTCGTGATCACTTCCTGGTTGG
The DNA here is from genome assembly GCF_040668555.2 of Bombus flavifrons. NCBI lineage: Eukaryota > Metazoa > Arthropoda > Insecta > Hymenoptera > Apidae > Bombus > Bombus flavifrons. The sequence goes on from NC_138454.1 coordinate 7,691,304, forward strand.
TCGACTACCTTTCGTACAACGATATACCACCCGTATGTGTGTATATGCGTACGTACACACATATATATATGGGTAAGTGTTCCGTACATGTTCCTCTCTTCGGATTGCTTTTTTTATACCTTTCGTATGTATCTCATATTTGCGAAAAAATTCTACTTCTGTCTGATCATTGGCAATCTTTGCAATAACATCGATTGTAAATATCGTAAATCGCTTTTCTAATTGTATCTCTGTTTGTATAAAAACCTATAAACTATACAATTTTTGTTACACGTCTTACATCTTTAAATATACATATTATTACATATACTTTAGCAAATTTGACGATATTTCTTAGTTTTCTCGTCTCTGATCGCTTTAAAACGATTTATACATTTGATTTTATAAAATGTAAGACGAGAATTTGCCTGCCTCCTTTTTTATCATAGGAAAATAGATTTATCAATATGATGAATTGCTTTTCATTTCGTCAACGTTGTCACGGTTACGGTTAATCTCATTGGGAGTAGCAAAATCACCATAGTCCATCACCATTATCACCATTACCATCATTACCACCATCACCACCACTACCACCGTTACCACCACCACAATCACCATTACCACCACCACTACTACCGCTACCGCCACCATCACAATCATCTCAACGACGACGACACGATGCGACGTTTGGCGTCTCTTTTTAACTGTACTTCAGACTACGCGCACCCTTCGTAAGTACAAGAACGTCTTGTTTTTATCCACTAGTTGATCATTACCCGTGACACGAATATGCGAATTTAAACAAATCCGTCGATTATCCGGGCACAAGCGGGTCATTGAAACACTCGTTGCATATCGTCTTTTTGCCTTTGCTTCATATTTATGTGAACAAAATCCATTTAAAGCGAGACAGTACACGTATTTAAAATAAATAGTGTGAATCGCATCGTGTGAGCATGTGGTTCTAGTGGTAGATCAGCGCTTATACCGTGGGAACGAATAATTGGTTTATACTCGTATTTCTTTAGATCAATGATCGTTATTTGAATGTAATAAACCGAACGGACTGAAATCGATTTGATCGTTATCTGTCTCTTTTAAATTTTTTATTTCTTTCATTTCGTCTTGTCCAGTTTAGTTTTTCATGGAATTTATTTACTTCCTCCAAAGACGGTCTGCATCGATTTACACAGATAGACGTTACGCGAGAATAAAATAATAGAATACTCGAATTCGGAGTGTTAACAAGTCAATTGTATCGTAGTTTCGTTTATATTTCCTAGATAAACCGTAAAATTGTAAATTTAATAGTTAGATCACCCCTTTGTCCGCACGACCGATACGCTATACGTATACATACGGCGCAAAAAGAAATTTGGTTATTAATCAAAGCAATATACGTATCGTTCGATGCGATGTTACATAATTTTTGTCATTAATCGGTTTGTTACGTGTTTCTCGTCGATCTTAGAACGTTGAGAGTAGGTATGTATAAAATTAGAAGAACACGGGGGAACGTAGCGAGGAAACCTGTAACAAAGTGACGATGTTAGACATTTCGATTCGATGTTAGATTTAATTAGCTGCCACAGTACTAATGGACTAACGAAATCTAAGAATCGTGTGTTTTCTTTTCTTTTCTTCTCTTTTTTTTCCAAAATAACCTGCCGTATTTGTTCGACCTTACTATGTATTTCGAAAATTTTAATAACACGAGCATGGCAAGTTACGCATTTCGTAATGACAACAGGCCTTGGTTACGTGAAACGTATACAAGCCGACGAGCGTGTCATCATGTATCGTATCGTTCACATCGCATCGGTGGGACGGGTATTTAGGCATTTTCTCTCCGATCCGTGTAACAGCTTTGAGATTAGCGAGTGAAAGAGAGAGCAGGGTCATTGTGACGACACGTGTTATCAGCCCACTGCAAATAGAAGAAACCGCCGGTCCGTAAATAACACTGGGACAGTCAGTCAACTTCGAATGGACTCGGAGCAGCGGTGGTGCGTCATTTTTTTTTGCCAACGACTAGTTGGATTTATCGCGATCCGCGTTCCTTCCGCGAGCGGTACTAACACGCGCTTCGCTTCTCCTATATTCTCTCGAAGCGTAACAAACTCTCTCTCTATCAGTTTCCTGTTTCGCGATCGTTCTCCATAGACCGGTCGAACGAACCCCCTACCTATCTAGGATCGAACAGTTTTACACCGGGTCTCAACTGTATACATACCTACTCGTGTTTTACGCGACACGGTTGATCGTTATACCTCGTGGTTACAGTTCGTCGATTCGAATTTTTCGGCCGCGGCAGCCGATGTCACATGAAAATATATAAATAACCGTAATACATAGCGTTTGGTATGCGCGTGTCGAGTTTGCGACTGTTTTCTCGATATATCCCTTTATCGTCGAGATAACGAACGTCTATAAGAATAATAATTGTTTGTCAAGTCGCGTCACGTCACGTTGTGTCGCGTCGGGTTCAAGTTAAAGATTCGAGAGCCCGCGAGATAATAAGTACGCAATGTGTACTTCTCGCTCAAAGATCGGTATCTCGTAACATGATAACCAAGCTTCCAAATATTTGTTTTTCCATTCGAATAATCGCGATCGAACGACAATATTCGCAAGTGGGCGATTTTGTTCCTGCTTTTACAGGAGTGTCGAGATGTTACTCTCGAGTGCTTGGTTCGAACTAATCGCGGTAACTCTTTTGACGATATTGGTCTTCGCTACTAGCTATCGGCCAGCATGGTGGTTTTGGAGCGGCACGTCTCAAAATAGCAATGGTAAGTTTCTCTGAAAATAATAACCCTTTCATCGCCTTATGAAAATAAATTTGTACGTTTACACGGATCGTTAATCGCGCTAATCAAGTAGAAAAAGTACGAAGAATGTGCACGTATGTAATTACCATCGTATCATAGAACAATGTCTAATTTCTTTTTTCGACGCGACGTCGTGTTCGAATATGTAGTTGTGTTTAAATTTGAAAGGTCGAAGGAAAATGATATTTCGTGTATGGGCGGCCTTCGATTCGAAGCGCTGCGCGTTTGTGTACAGTATACAATCACAATCCCCTTTCTAACTTTAAACCTCGTGGTTCGATGCGCTCCTGTTGCTTGCTTGAGAAATTATTGCTCGCTGCTTGATACGCTCTATAGTACATAGATCGATTTGAACGTTTCGAGAAAACGATCGTTGATGTTTTTGTGCGATCTGTTCACAGTACCATCCGGCGAGGAGAAGCACGATAAGAAGCGCGAAGCGGTAACCAAAGTACCGGGACCGTATCCTTTACCGATTCTTGGAACCAGATGGATCTTTTCTTGTATCGGCTACTATAAGCTGAACAAGGTTCACGATGCTTACAAAGGTAAGAAATTTGGCCCTGGTATACGCGTCGCTTTTGTTACGGCACGAAACATCGAGTCTTGTAGCGAACAACCGATTCCGATTCGCTATATCTACACATTTTAACATAGCTGATCGTTTCTGATTCAAGAATAGATTTGAACAAACGATATGGACCGTTGTGTAAAGAGGAAGCATTATGGAACTTTCCTGTGATCTCTGTATTCTCTCGTCAGGATATCGAAGCTATTCTCCGCCGAAATTCCAAGTATCCACTTCGACCCCCACAAGAGGTCATATCCTACTATCGACGAACTCGTCGGGATCGTTACACGAATCTCGGTTTGGTCAACGAGTGAGTATCTCCTTTATCTCCTTTTTTTTTTTTTTTTTTTGATTTTTTTAACGACGAACTTTCTCTGTGTGTGTGTACACATACGTAATAAAATAAAAGGGGAAGGATAAAGTTCTTCGTAGAAGCGTTTACAGTCGTAAAATATCTAGAAGCTTAACGCATTGGTAGGAGAAACGAGAAGGTTGCTGTTAATTTAGATTTAAACGAACGAATAATTCGATAGACAGGGACAAACATGGCATGATCTTCGGTTAGCTCTTACGTCAGAACTGACGGGTGCTAATACCGTTCTTGGCTTCTTCCCGGCTTTGAACATCGCCGCAGATTCATTCATCGAGTTGATTCGTCGACGAAGGACAGGATATGAAGTAATAGGTTTCGAGGAGCTTGCCTACAAAATGGGACTCGAAAGTAAGATATACTTTACCGCCGTAATGGTTATCACACACGTAACGTGATCTTTCACTTGGATTCTGTATTCGCTTCGGTCTAGGCACCTGTACTTTGATCTTGGGTCGACATTTGGGTTTCTTAAAGCCAGATTCCAGCAGTGAGCTCGCTACGAGATTAGCTGAAGCCGTCAGGATACACTTTACGGCCTCGCGGGACGCCTTTTACGGATTACCGCTGTGGAAATTATTACCAACTTCCGCGTACAAACAACTGATAGAAAGCGAGGACGAGATATACAAGTACGTATTGGCTGGTTCGTGGCGGTATCGTGCGAATAGATTGAACATTCGATGGGCCTTATACAGATTGCTGGTTTTCAGTATCATTTCGGAGATCGTCGAAGCCACTATATTGGAGAAGCGAAACGATGCTAAAGACGACTCGGTCGAGGCTGTTTTTCAATCCATTTTAAAGCAAAAGAGTCTCGATATATGCGATAAGAAGGCGGCTATCGTTGACTTCATAGCGGCTGGTATACACACGGTGAGAACGTTATTTTTTTTTACTGCATTTCGATGCAGTTCGTCTTTACAATATCTTCTCATTTTTGCATGCTTACCGTCTCATGGTTGTGCGCAGCTAGGAAACACTTTGGTGTTTCTATTCTACTTGATCGGGCGTAATCCAGATGTACAAGCTAAACTTTACGAAGAGACCTATTCATTGGCACCGCCTGGCTGCGATTTGACGATCGAGGATTTACGGCACGCCAAGTATCTGCGCGCATGTATCACCGAATCATTCCGGTGCGTAACGCGCGACGCATTTCTTTTCTAAAAAGATTTTAACGTGTCTTAACGTGTGGCTGCATTATGTCGTTTCGCATTTAGAATGATTCCAACGACAACCTGTATCGCTCGCATTTTGGACGAACCCATCGAACTAAGTGGTTATCGTCTTACTACTGGAGTGAGTAACGGCTGCGGTGCTTCTGTTTGTGTTAATCAGAAACCAGTTCTTTAGGGTTATCTCTTTTTTCTTTTTTTCATTTTCTTCTCTTTCGCTTCTTTTTTTCTTTCTCGTCGTTCGATCATCGTTTAATCATCGTTTTTCTTCTAGACAACGGTCCTTTTACACACTTGGATAGCAGGCATGGACGAAGAGAATTTTAAAGATGCCGGAAGATATTTTCCTGATAGATGGCTAACGCCTATCAATCCTCATTCACCGTTATTGGTTGCGCCTTTTGGAACTGGAAGAAGGATATGCCCGGGCAAGCGATTCGTGGATCTCGCGTTGCAGCTTATTTTGGCAAAGGTTCGTTTTCATGCGCGATACATTTTGAAACGTGTTTGGTGTTGCATCGTTATACTTTCAATTATCTAATTTTGTCGCAGATCGTACGGGAGTTTGAGATCATCGTGGACGAAGAGCTCGATCTGCAATTTGAATTTATTCTCGCGCCAAAGGGTCCGGTCTCCCTTGGCTTCCGTGATCGTTCTTAAGAAAATATAATGAACCGAATGCTTGTTTAAATATTACCGAAATCTTGCATCGTCGTTATTTCGTTAGCGATCGTTATTTTATATTCGTAGCCTATTCGTAGTATGATTTATTTGTTGTAAATAATTTTTGTTCGTCCAATTCGGAATACTTATCGTTACAGTATACGGATACATCATAATAGCTTTTTACATTTCATCGCGTGTACTTTGGAATCGTCTTATTCTTTAACTATCTAACTGTTTTCAATTACTTACGAATTTTTGCTACATCGTCGTACATCCCGTATAAGAATAAGACGATTCCGAATATAGTGCGAATATAGGACGTTGCCGTTTTGATCCGGTATTAAAATGTCTGTTTTCAACATAGTTACATAATACATATTTATTTCTTTTTTGTTATCAACGACACTCGCGTGTGTACTGTGCGAGTTAATCGATTATTAGTGATTTCCTATGATACATGCGTGTATGTAATTGAATTCGAAAAGACTGAAAGTAATTATTCGATACATTAGCTAGTGTATACGATGGCTACAAACTCGCGTACATATAAGTTATTTTTTGCATTATCTTGTTAATCGCAATTTGACAGTTCAAATCCAGATTAAGATAATTGCGTTTCACGCGATGCGAATAACTTGTATTATTCAGCATACACTGTTTTCGCGATGCTTTAGTAAGTTTCTGTAAAGCGTAATGTCATATATGCATATTGTATCTCCGGAAATTTTTACATAACGGTTGGCGACATACGTACAGGGTATTTTACAATAGTCCTCGTACTTCTGAATTTCTCACATCGCAGCAATTGTATTTTATTTAGTACCCGAAGGGATACCATAAATATTAGGTCATCGTTTAACTTTCTACGACCTTTTAATCTCTCACATTGAAACATTGTAATTTCATACTGCAATCTAATATCTTTCAAACGAGTGCCATTGTCTTCGATATATGTATATGCTTCTGAATGAACTGATATCTAATGAATTTACGGTGACTATGTCGTCATCCACGAACGATCTCGACATGACTTCGACGTTCTATGTCAAAGCGAACGATTTAAACTCCACGAGGAAACTCTGATGAGTGTTTAAAGATAATGATTGTGTTAGAAGAAAGCATATGTAGGGCATCGCCAACGGCTATCGATGCGTGTCAATCGGTATTGAGCGAATCTTTTTTCTTTTCTACAGAATTATTACTTGACCAAACCTTTGATGCTCCTGGGTAGATTCGGAATGGAACCTTTGTTCACACTTGCGGCTGTCGGTCTCATAAAACTGTGATTTCTGGTTCCAGTTCTTGGGTGAATCAACTTACTTTTAGTGATGGACGATGGCACCTTTTCGACGTTTACACGATTTAATGGCAAAGACTGTGGACGCATGCTACTGCCGCTTCCGCTGCTGCTACTACGCGAGAAGAGCGCTCGCCCTTTGTTTGCTTTCTGCACATCGGTGGTTGACTGAAAACACGACGATTTATTTTACACAAGCTGTCATAAAAATTAGAAGATAGCTGGCTAGCTGAATGCTTACCCCGAGAGATTTGCGAGCGGTTCTCGCGGTTGGACCTACGCTGCTTCCGCTGCTACTGCTTCTGCTCGCTGGTATTCTAGTGACCGTCGCGCGTGGATTCGTTCGACGTTTTTCGTTGCTTTTCGGCGGTAACGGACTATGTGACGGACTTTTTCGCAAATCGTTGGTTAACGCGCAAATCGCTGACGTGTAAGTACGAAGAGGTGCGTGATTCGGAACTAAATTTCGTACGGTGTTTACCGACGTGGCGCTATTCAAGGAACTTCGCGAACTACGAAGACTGCTTCTCGATCCCGAACGTTCTACCTCGTTCCTCGTCTGACTGTTGTTCGATTGGAACGCCAGATTTGAATTTCGTTGCATCGACTCCGCCGCTTTTCTCACTGAAACGTCCCGCTTTAAGGCGTTTGTTCGTTTCGGAAGGAAGCTAGACTTCTCGCTGGTGTGTTTCATCGAGCCCGCTCGTTTCTCGAACCCTTTCGAGATCGGTGGTGACGGCGACGACATTGTTTTTAACGTCCCATCTCCGATCGATTTGCTCGGATCATGTTCGGTTACCTGGATGTGGTCGATGGTGGTGTGAACGGGGGGATGATTATCGGTTCCAGAATAGCGTAATTCGGCTGGAGAGCATCGCGTCGAATCGTGGGTATCCGTCTCGTAATTTCCGGAGGACGTTTCTTGACTGAGGGTTTCGGAAACTAAACTCTGCGTTTCCTCGAAACCTTCGTCGTTCATCTCTTGATCTCGAGCTTTTCCGGAAGCAGGCAACAAAGAAAAAGAGGAGGGGGTAGAGGTGGTGACATTTATATCAGGCGGCACGAATCTAGGATGAAAGACCGAACCCTCCGTGTTGGATCGTACGGATTGTATCTTGCTTTGGTTTCGCAGCGTCGATTCGGCTCGTTTGTCGTGGTAAATCTCGACGTCAGGATCTGCGTTTTCTTGGCAACGATTCGAATCGGTGATGGCTAGATCTATTTCATCGTTCGTGGATTCGTTTTTTCCAAAAGATCGAGATTGCTTTCGAGATCGGCACGTTGAGACGTTTTGACATTCGTTCACCTGACTCGGCGGATTGTTGGTCAATCTGATCGCCTCTTTTACCTGACTAGGATCGATCATGGTCCTCTGTCGTTCGCGGCTAGTTACAGCTCTTTCCGCGAGAACGGTCAACGAGGATTCTCGAGGTCGAGACTCTTGCATCACGGGACTTAGAACGGTGTTGGTTACGGCGACAACGGCTGACGGTTGACTGACCGGTAGCCTCGAGGTTCGGTGCACCAATGGTCGCGACAATCGTTGAAGATCTTCGCCGGAACGAGCGATCTCTGCCAATGCAGTGTCGATATCGAACGAACTCGAGGATTCCGCCTGCCGTTTCGATTTCTCTTGCCAAACGGATGGCACAGAATCTTCGCCGCGTCCTTCTTCTTCCGACAGTGGCAAAGAGTGCGGACGGTCAGCTGGTTTCACTTCCAACGACTCGGCATCGACCATCGGCTCTTGTTTCGAGTCTTTCTCTGCCGAGTCTTGATTTTTTTTGTATCTTCGCGTTCTCCTTGCCGCCGAGTAACGATCAAAATTGCCTGAAACGGATCAGCGATAACGACAACGGTAACGAAATTACTAGCGGAAAACGCTTTACACCACTTACCTATTCCGAAGTCTGTGTTATTTACATTTTTCGACATTGGATTCTTAAAGTCTCTGCTTTGAAAAGAGCTGCTGCAACGTTCTCTTTTACACGGTTCTTTCTCAACCGGCTTCACTTCTTTAGGTGGACTGAATAACTTTCTAGTTGCTGGAGGTGTTTCTATATTATCGGAATCGATCTCGATCTTGTCGGTGATCTTCTCTTCGTCAGCGCCTTTCTTCAGTTTCGAAAATCTCCGCGATCCAGCGGTTTGAGAGTCGACGTAAGGTTGTCTTAGATAAATCGTTAACTCATCTTGAGGGTTTGAATTCACCACGTCGGTAGTCTTATTCTTCTTTCTCTCTTCCTCTTTGATCGACTGCAATAAGAAGAGAAACAGAAGACAAAACTTGCAATCGTTTCTTTTTGTTGACAAGAGGGAAATCGGTACTCGATGATTGAATAAGTGTATCAACCTGCAAAGTGCTGGATGTTAACACGTTTTCTGCGCTGAGTCGTGATCTTAGCCTGCGGGAATAACGCGGGTCAGTCTCTTCCATACTATTTGGTACGTTTAGGCTCGACTTTCGCCAAGGAGATTTATCCTTTTGCGATGGATGCGTCTCGGCTTCTGGAACGAAAACAAGTTCGTATTCGAATTCGATTCGTAATTATAAACTAGAAAGAAATTTGATAGAAATGGTAAAGATGATCTATGCAATATGATAGAAAGAATAACCTTCGATAGCTTCCATCGTGCGCATCACATCTGTCTTCTCAACGGACGGGCGCCAGTCGTAAACTTCCGAGTACGTATCGTGGGTGGAACCAGCTTCGATTTGAATATTCGTCTTGCCTTCGCTCTCTACGCATTAAGTCAACGGAGTTTAAAACGTTTCGCAATGTACATATATGCTAGTACGTGTGTACACATATACTCGATATTTACCAGAGTCTTCGTAGGAGCGTCGATTCGCATGGTGCAACTGTCTTGCTTTTTTCTGCAGCTCTTCGCCTGCACGGTCTTCTTTCTCGTTCTCCGATAACCATGCCTCGATCTTCTGCCGCCATGCTTTCCTATTTACGATTCGACATAAAAGCATATTTACAGGTTGATTACAGTATTGATACAGGTTGTGTACAGTACAGATTGATTAGGAACGTTGCTTACCCTGCAGGTTTCGTTTCTTCCTCTTGCAAGAAAGGTTTGCTCTCGAGTAAAGGTGACGGAGAACTTGGCCTTTCGCGATCGATCGAGAAATCTGCGTTTAATAGATCGCTTCTGCGAGACTGGCCGCGTGCTCTTCTTGCCCACGACCGATCTGTGCTCGTTGATCAGGGAAAAAGATTATTATTACTATTATTCTTATTACTACTACTATTTTTAGACGAACGAAGAACAAATTTCTTAAAGGAATTTTACGTATCGTAAAAGAAGAGCGAACGATTTCATTATACCTAAGCTACCCCACGATTTTCTTTCACGAGTGCCGTCTTGACCCGACGTCCTTAAGAAGTCCATTAAATTACCGTCGTCATCCTCGCAGGGTATTCGACTTCTTCGACGACGAAGGGTACCGTTCGGGGTAACATCTGTGAACGTGAAAGAAGACGCAGAACAGTAGCGAAGAAGGATAAGTCGCGTCCGATAGAAAGGTAACGCGCGTGATCGAGGAATAAAGTTGGAATACCTGGCGAGTAAGTTTCTTCTTTGGTAGATTGCTGGTCGACGATTCCGCCGGAACAAGAACCTAAACGTCGTCGAATATTAGGCGATCCGGTTATCGAGACATCTTCGTCGGAAGTGACAGCCCCGTTTTGCAGTCTTTTGATCTAAATCAAGGAGAATCGAAAAATCGAAAGTTGAACATGGTTATTTTCGTTGATTCGAAGGAGTAAATGAGAAACGTATACCTTAACGTCGGGACGACCGTAATTCCTTTGAGGTAAACCGCTAGCAAGATCGAAAGGATCGTAACCAATTAAATTGCATTCAGATTCAGAGGTTGGCGCCTCGATTTGTTGTTGGTTATTGGTCACTGTAACATTTGGGTAAAATGACGCGATTGTGATACGAAGTAACGATCGAAGAGAAAGGCTAATGTACGACTTGACGAAAAGAAAAGGGGACAAAGATTATACATATTTATATCACGTACATAGTCGTTTTTTAGCCAAAAGTTGTTCTTCTCGTTGTTTGCGCCTTGCCAATATCTGTTCCTCTTGAATTCTACGTCTCTCGTTTTCTGCGACAGCCTGATTAAACTTTTGGCAAAATTGATGGAATATCTTGAGGCATTCCTCGATCTTGAAAGTGTTGCTGTCTTCGCAGAAAAATTCGGCGAGCGATCGTCTTAACGTTTCGAGTTCTTCCATGTCTCGTTTCAATTGACTCATTTCTCGTTCCGCTATCTACGACAAAAGCGCGAGTTTAATCAGATTTTCTTGACACGTTCGATGATTTTCTAACGTTTTCCTCCTTTTTCCTTTTTCTTTGTTTTACCAACAACCAAGTAATCATTAAAGACGCGGTACCTGCAAAAATTGTGCCATCTGTTCCTGTATGTCGGTTTCCGTCGAAGGAAAATTAATCTGTGCCTTGATCTTTTTGATCTTTGTGTCGAGTGCGTTAAATTCGTTGTTTAATTGCTCCGTTGTGGTCCTGTGTACCACGAACACACACACACACGACAAAGGATAAAAGAGAGAACGTTTTAGCTGTTGTTTAAATCGAGTAGATTATTTTCGCGAAGGACTTACTTCGTAGCGGCTTCCAGAGTGGTCATACCCTTTGCGAAATCCAGCAAATCCTTCCTCTTCCTTTCGGCTTGCTACGGGTGCACGAAACGTTCGAACATAAACTAGAAACGATACGCGTAAACGAAGAAACACGAAGAATATACGTTACCAAAGCTACGTAATGTATAAGGTTCATTCCTGGTTTATTCGCTCGGATTTCAGTTATTTTTTGCAAAGAGGATAACTTTACTCCGGCGGCGTTCCCAGCGTAACCACCCTACGTACATAGACGACGATAATTTTAGTTACGTGTTCGCATTTGCGCGCGTCAATTTTCCAACGAACGCGAGTGGTTTCGTTCTATTTTCGTACCGAATTGAGGAAGTTTCCGGCCACCAGAACCATGTACAACACCTCTTGAAGTGGCTTGTTCGTCATTAAGTCTTCACCAGCTAGGATCATCGAATTGATGCTTGGTTCTAAATAGCTCATATTAGCGGCGAATTCTTCCTTCAGCAGCATGCATTCTATGCGTAGTTTGTAACTGGCAAGGCACACCAGGCGAATTTTATTTCAATTTCAATTTTTCCGACATCTATTATAATACATATGATAAGAAACTACGTCGAAGATACTTACTTTGGTACTTGAATCAGTTGCAGAAAGAATTTCTCGGCATTTCCGAGCTTCGACTTGTCCCCGTCGAAGCTCTTGAGCATTTCCAGTTCGTCGACCTCCGGTAAAATTTTTAGAAGGCCGCGCAACTTCTCCGCCCCGATCTCGTCGTGACTGCCGTCCTTTATAAGCCGAATAATATCTTCGTTCGAACTGGAAATCATCGGCAACGTTTTCAATCCGTATCTCTATGTCTCGGATAGAAGATCGCGATAGATCGCTTACCTACGGAACTGTTTTAGGAATATATTAACGTTCAAACTCCTCTTGCCATCGAGAAGCGCGATCTGAAATAAATTGGAAAGAAACTCGTGAAAGAAAATTCGGATCGAGTGACCCGCGCAAAAATCTATGTAGTTACATATCAAATACGTAAATACGTGGTACCTCGGTCGGTTCCCTACGTCGTCTCTCGGCATCGGAGTTTGCTCCGTAGGAGGAGCACGAGGCGGCTGGTAATACCGGCGGCACTTGTTGACAAAACAGCCCTTCCATCTCTGCCCAATCTATATCCGCCATGGGAGAATTCTGATGCTCATCGGCAACCAGAGACCAAATGTTGCGCTTTCCGATCACCTAGGAATCATGGTATCCAAAACGATAAAACGATATCGATGGAAGCGGCGAAGATCGAGAGATCGTTTGGCAAAGAAGCGAACCTTGTGATTTGGTATCTTGTTCCAATTGATGGTTTTCATTTTTGCCTTGGGGGTGGGTATTTCCTGTTGTGGCAGTAGTCTCGCGTGATTATTCGTCGGCTCGGGGGTGGGTACTCGTGTGACCGGTAATGCGTGCAACGGCGGTGGCATTGGCGGTGGATCCATCGATGCATCGGCGTACGTAGCGTTGCCGGTAAGAAGCGGTGGAGGCGGAGGTGGTGGTAAAACGCGATTTTGTGTCGGCGAGCTTGTACCTGATGGATCAACGGGTACAGGAGGTGGAGGAGGAGGCGGTAAAGGTGGCAGAGGCGTCGTCGAATTGTTCACCGATAACGACGCTTTTCGGGAGGCTCCGCACGTCTGATCGGTACCTCGACAGTGACAACAGAGATTCGTCTGGAAAATGGATTACTCGTTCATTTCTTAGTTTTCTAATGATAAAAACGAAATAAACGGAGTCATTGTAGGAGGAAATTCGATGGGAGTGGAATTGTAAGGCAAGTCATTACCTGAAGACTAGGTGAGCGCAACAATTTGGTAGCGTCTTCTCGATTCTCCAACAGCGTAGCTCTATGAACCAACGTCTCTGCCGTATCCCATGCTAGATCGCTAGCAGCATCTTTCGGATCCAGCCGTAACAGATGCTGGAGAATACTCAAGAATGGTATTTCTTGTGGTGTATCAGCGATCTAAATAAAGTGGACGCGGAACAGAAGTTATCGATCGTATCTAATAACGTCAAGCGCGAACAGAACGTCTGCAAAGTTTCGTCTAACGATATCGAGTTCTTACTTGTCCAAAGATCGCATAAAAGACATCCACGTGGGAAGAAAGATCGATTCCAGGTGGTCCGTGATTCGATAATTCCTCGTCGGTTTCTCGTTGGTCGTCGAAAACATCGAGTTGCACTCTCAGATCCGGTGCGTGGCTTTTCCTGCAAGAACAATCGCGTCACCTTCCTGATCCGGGTACGTTTTAAGCCCTTACATCGAGCTCTTCGCTCTATTTTCGTCTCGCTCGACACGAGCGTGTTTTCTCTACAATTTCTATTTCTTTATCCTACCGATTTTTCCTTCTCTCTGGTTTTCTTGCTTTCTCGATTCGATCCTATTTCTCCTACTCTCTTTTCGTTTCGCTGATTTTTTATGCGAAACAAAGCGAGCTGACGCACACGGCGCAACCGATTTATCGTATCTTACGCTTTACGCTCCTGACATAGGTGCGATATAGTTACTGTATTTACGATTATCCAGACGGACTAACTTTTAAACGCAAAGAATCGTCTCGAATCAAAAGATAAAATTTAGAATATCACTTTGCACTAAACACTACGTGTCGTACTTGTATCGTCGAAACGGCGATAACAGGTTCGTTAAATTGTTTCGCTCGTACTGAACGCGTAACTGAATGCGTGTATCTCGACGAAGGTCGTACGCGACATGTAAAAGGCGAAAGAAAACGCGAGACGACGACGAATTATGAGATTTCGAACGATCTCGACGAGCATTCAACGAGTATAAATATTCAAACGAATGAGAGGTATCACGGCGCGGCGGCGTTCCAGCCGAGTCCGTTGGTACCAGCTATAGCTACATCTCATCGCGGCTCGAGCATACTCGCGGAGAGTTAATTCGGTCTTTTCTCTCTCCCTTCGAGCCACGTATTTCGGTTCTTCTTTTTTCCCTTGCTCCTCTCCGTTTTGCGCGAACGTTCTTTCGCTTTCGCACGCGATTTGCATCTTCTCCTCGTCTTCCTCGTTCTCTATCTTTCCTTCATTTTCACCTTCTCTACGTTTTGGATCGCGCGCCGTTCAGTTACGAGGAGAACGGTGAATTTTACGAGGAATTCGGCGAAAAAGACAGGAACAGACAGCGAGACGAACTAAATTCAACGATTTCCGAATACGTAGATACGCGCGATCGATAAACCGCTAACTTTCTCGCGTAGTCGCATCGTTCTAACGTTCTTATTACAGACACGATTTAACGAATCGAAAGATCGACAAGAATTTGTAGGAAAGTTGAAGCACGATCTCGTTCCGACGAAACGTTGACGATATCGGACGCATCGGTTACGATTCCTTTTATCGTAAATTCTGACCGGTGATTTTCTCGATCGATATTTAAAGCAGCTTCCACGTGATTGGTTTTGCTCGATCAAGAATAGTTTGTTCGTCCGTCATCCCGCGGAGGAATGACAGATCGTACTATTCCTGTAGAGGGTTAAACAGAAAGGACAAAACTGCGAGTTCGCGATTCGACGCAAATAATTGTAGTTCCAATCATAGTTTCGTCCAGTTCGTCTTACTTTTGTTTCGCTTGCGCACGACGATATCGCGGTATGACGCGACGATCGTACGTATGGACGCATAAACGAGAATAGGTGGAAATGTGATCACCTGAAAACGAGAGAGGGAGAACGGAAATGCGAACACGATGATTGGATTAGTGCATGCAACTGTCGTACATCGCATAGGCTGAATGTATTGCTGCTTCGTTAGTCAACCAATCCTCGATGGAATCGTTTAATAATTCTGGCTAGTTGCGTACGATGCGACGCTCGATGCATGCGCGATATTAACGATGCATTAAGTGCAAATGAGAAGGTGTGGGTACAATAAAGCGCCCTTTCGTAACGTTCATTATTATTTATTATTCAACGATGTTAAGGTGTTAATCAGTTAATGTCATAAATCCAGGTCGTCGTACTGTACTCACCGCAGCTCGTTCAAAATCGGAAGGAGCTTCAAACCTGCAACCGAG
The DNA here is from genome assembly GCF_040668555.2 of Bombus flavifrons. Classification (NCBI taxonomy): domain Eukaryota; kingdom Metazoa; phylum Arthropoda; class Insecta; order Hymenoptera; family Apidae; genus Bombus; species Bombus flavifrons. The sequence goes on from NC_138454.1 coordinate 7,706,911, forward strand.
ATAAATCACGTGTTAGGTTATATTGCTCGTTTCTCTCCCAGATACATCTATGCTAGACATCGTCAACGATATAAAAGTGATTGGGAAATTTCAACATCTGCCTACTAACCGATGAACTCGTTGCGAATTCTTATGCGATCCTTCAGCACTGGCGTAGAGATGACTAAACAGTTTATGAATGCCAATAGTGCGGTCCGATAATCTTCGGCAGTGGCGTTCTGCAACTCTTCCACCACGATTCGTAATCGATATCGTTCATTTTTCCTTTTCTGCAACGTGTCACCGATCGTTATTTCTCCGCTATCGAAACGAAGATGGAAATGCAAAACAAAGAAGAACGTAAAAGACGTTAAATGTTCTCGTTCGCGTTTGTGACGAAGGCGCTCGCGCGAACACCAACTCCGGTGTTGCGACTTTCAAAATTTGTTTGCGATGCGATACAAAGAACGAATTGGCTTCCGATAAGAAAACGTGTCGCACAGAATCATCGTTTGTGTAGCGTGCAATAGCGTAGCCGTAGCCTGGTGATTCTCGCGAACGGAGCTTCCAAGCAACATATATCTATTGTCCTTTGTTTGCCGGAGAGAGACCTTGAACTGTGATTTTTACGCAAACTTAGCACGCCACTTTGCGTTCTTTGTGTCTGCATCGAACAGATACGACAACCTTGCATTTAAACGCTACCTAATACCACCACGATAAAAATTGCGGTTCTTTGAGGTAATACTTCATTACTCTGCGAACGAACGAACAACCCATCTATGTTCGAATTTGTTACTCAAGTTCGATCACCTGATACGCGTGAAGAGTATCGATAGCTCTCTGTCTTCCATCCTGGCTGTAAACACACAGCGCCGAAAGCAATTCTACCACTTGCTTCTTAACCGAGGGACACGCTGTGTCCAAGGCTGAAATTCAACGAGATATGCGATTAATAGGATGCAATCGGAGCTGGTTATCTGACATTCGAGCTATCGAGAACATTGAATAATTTTACCCGTGGCGAGCTTGACGCAGTAATCGGGATTATCCACGATATAGTCGAGACCAACGTGGGAATCCATATCGGCTGCATTTGAGAAACCTTCTGCGCCGAATCTGAAACAAACGAAAACGGTTTTTGATCGAGTTTCAAAAGTTACCGTCATTTAATTACGCGATAACTCGATAAACTAACAAAGTAGCGCATAAATGTAATTACGTTACACAGAAGGAAAAATCTAATATACCGTGTCTAATAGCGTTTCGTAACGGCCAGTCAACTTCTTTTACCATAATTTGCGAATCACGAGTTGATATACCGTCATACTTGCTACGGATTTACGGTTCGACGATCTAATGAGATTTCAATGAAGCTTGAAGTTTAACGTTACCGATCATCCTCTGAAAACATCTCGCCACTCTACGACTCCACGGAAACGCTTCAATTTCTACTAACAAAATAAACAAGATAAAACCAAGTTGAATTAGAACGAGGTCTAGATCGAGCGTCAACGTGACACGCTCTTCTTTATGCGTGTCTCGTACGAGGCCGCAACTTATAGTCCAATTATCGAACTCCGATAGAAAAGGGAAGAATCTGGTAAGTGACGACTGTCGAAGACTTTATTTTCGATTTTTAAAGCATATCCAAGTTATTTCGTTGGAGATTTCGATATTCATTCGGTATGCCGTGTTGGATGAATGGAGGAGCGAGAATAAGCAAAATCGAAATGAAGGAAGGTAGTGTCGCTGTACGAAAAATGAAGTCTCCCGCTTCGTAAGACCGTGAATGTAGAAATATGTACGTCGTCGAAGAATACATAAGTGTAAATACTTACTTACATTGGAGGACACGAGAAAAGAAAGAGAGACAATCGTACAGTGGAAGGGGAGAGAAAGAGAGAGAGAGAGGGAGGAAAGCAACGGAAAGAAAAAGAGGGGTGAAGAGGCGCGAAAGAGTAAGAGTGAAAGGGAGAGAGAGAAAGAAGAGGGGAAAGGGAGAGAGGGAAATATAGGGGAAAAACCATAGGATTGCGTCACCGTATGCATGCGCATACCTCTAGTCACGTTTAAAAATAGATTCTTGAATATTATTAAGGGCCACGATTAAGGAGTACGTATTATATATACGTGTAAGTAAATACTGGATGAATCGTTCGATATCGATCGCGTCAGTAGAGCTAAGAGCAAATTTCTCGTCGATAAATTGACTTTCGCTCGTGACGAAAGATCTGAAAATTGCAGTGCATGTGTAATATCGAGTAACGCGTTACGATTGCTCTCGAACACCGATGAAGACGATACTTTTTCAAACGACGAGAACCAATAGACTCCTAATCGTAAATAAGGGAGATTCACGAGTACGTTTCCGAATATATCGCCAGCGCAGTAGAAGCTGGTAGAAATGATTCATGCTGGTACGCCTTGCTGCAGCCGTACTAAGTCATCGGTGCTTCCTGCAATCGTTCCTACCGACGACCTCCAAGTTCGCACTTGCGTGTCTGCATTTACGGTGGCACTGGCCATCTTAGGAAGGCCGTGCGGTCCGATACATTGACATAAGAAAAAAAAGAAAAAGAAAGAATGAAAAGAAAGATACGCTTCGATGTCGAGCTTCGTTCTCTATGGTGTCTTACCAAAATGAATCTTTCGGGCGAGGATATCGCTCGTAAACCGAACCGTCGAGCATTCCGCGTAATTTACAGGCGTTCCTATACGAAGGCATGACGAATATACCAAATGACCTATACCAAAGATCGATGAAATTTGGTCAAACGAAAAGAAACGGCGATAAAAGCAATCGCAAAGCCGTGTATAATATTACATTTAGTAATTCAGTTGTGACGATTCCTAATACTTAGAGGCAAGCAGAGACGATCTTACGAACGCGTGTACGAATTTATGTGTGTATCGTGTATATTTAGGCATACATATACATGAAATAGCACTCTCGACGGACGTGGGATACCATATCGGGTACCTTGTTGACCTCGCCTCTCTTCTCTGTCTCTCATTCTTGTTCTCGTTCTCTTTCGCGTACGACAGCGCGAAGTTAAGTATGTGTTCACTGTTCACCGACAATCTGCTCTCCTCTCTTCCCACGTCTTTCACTACCGACAAAAGAAGTTTCGACCATCGCCAATGTCGTTTCTCGGACGTTCGTCACCGAAAAGAGAATTCCATGCGAATCGCGATCACGTCATGTTCGCGATTCGAATTCACGGAAGATCGCGGTCTGTAGGTCCGCGTGGACGCGTTCACATTTTGGCAAGATAAATTTTTCTATAGATCTTTACAGCTATAGACGAGAATGACACTTCGCTGTTCCAACTATCATTGTTCGGCATTTTAATATTAGCTCCAGGAGCAAGTGTGCGATCTACCGCGATATTTCCAAATCGTACCTTGATTACTTATTCCTTTAGAGAAAACGTATATCGAACAGAGGCCATCTCCATGTATAGAGCCGCACGATAGGGCTATCTTGAATCTTTTCGTAACAAGTTACGAAGAGACCAATGGAATTATCGATGATCGATGCATCGTTCTATTATCCGATCAGCGTCTTTTTATTTTGTTTCGGGGTACCGATACTTAGGGTACCGTTTCTGATACAAAGTTTCGAACATCTTTTGAACTGATCTTCGTACTAAGATACGAGGATACGAGATTGCTAGTTTCGTCATGTTTGTCTTCGTGTGAAAGTTAGAATAGAATACTCTGAACGTCCTTGTGCGAAACAAAATGCCTATCTTTCCTTGGATTTTTCTGTCTTTTGCTTTCTGTCACGAATATAATAACAGAATTCTCAGGAAACATAAACATTTACATATGTCTGCGACGAATCGCATTTGGTGGATAGCACGTCTTGATTAATTCGCATTAAATATACATATGTGTACGTATATGTACCATGTATCGTCTTAACTGTATTAACATATTTCCTATAGTTGTTCAACACGATTCGGAAACAGTTAGGATTTCGAATCGTTCGATTAATACATCGATCCGAGTTAATTGCGGTTACCTTGTCGCAACGTGGTCATGGCCCTCAACTGGTTGTTGGATTATAGTGGTCAGGATCGCCCCCTCCCCCTCCACTACTTTTACTTTTGTATTTATAATGTTTCTTGATATTTTTAAAATTGAAAATCTTAACTTCTATAATCTTTTTTCTTCGTCACGAAAAAAATGCTTTTAAGGAAAAATACCTATTTTATGGCTTTTAATTACGCAATATTAGCAGCTATGTAAAATATCACTGTTTACGGTTTGCAGCTACCGATCAAAATCTAAGAAACATTATGTTTCATCACTAACGCTCGAAAAACATTATCGAGTGTTCATTTACTGTATGAGAAATCAAAGTGAGAAATCGACAAATAATACTGCATCATTTTTTTAAATGTTATACAACACGATTAGAATTCTTTCGTTGTTTATTACGCAAGAGATTTTTTAGTATTGTGCAATACGAATATTCGCTCGAAATCGGAAATAACGCGTGCGCTATTGAATTTGTGAAAACAACAGACCACTTTTATAAATTGGAAAAAGTAAAAAATACCCGGATAATAATTATTTTGAACCAATACTAACGAAACAAGCAAGTTTCATCGAGAACAGTGTTCCTCGCTAAAAAAAAAGGGAACGCGACCAGGTTTGACAGGTGCTCATCTTCTAGATTAATGGAACTTGACAAAACGTGGAATAGTAGGAAAGAAAAGTCGCGTACATAGTTCGATACGTAAGATGTTTCTCACCTTTTATTTTCATTTAAACAACGAGCTGACTGGCGAATAAATGGGCCGTAGTTTGATCGGCATCTCGATCGCAGTAACACGCGGTTCACGCACACTTTTTTCGTCAAGCACCGATTCACGGAAACTGCGTTTCAGGAGCGCGCGGCACGACGGACCGCCACCTTGCTGCGGAATGATTTACCGCGCATGCGTACTTTCCCTTCGCTCAATTCAACTTCACTCGTCTTCGTCATCCTCTGGATGAAGACTCCACATTTACTTTCCAATTTGCATTCTTTTTTCATTTCATTCGTCCCCTTTTTCAAACTCTACCTTTTTCGAGTTGATTTTGGCTACCATTTATTCTTCCCCTATCCTACCAATATAATATTTTGTTTGTTTGTTTGATTAGTAGTTAAACGTAAAGTAAACGCAAGGATATTTAGGAGCTGTATGATTTCTCAGATGTTCTTGAAATTACCAAAAATGTACTGATGTCGCTTATTAGGGGCAAGAAATCGATATATTGTTTTCAGTAATATTACTAACGTGTCGTAGTGTGATATTTCTGAAATTTGAAATGCATGTAGAGTCTAAAGAGTATTTTGTAAGACATATACATGTATACAATATATAAATAAAGTTATATTATCGTACTGTGAATATACAGGAGTCGCTGGTCTGTTCATTGATACAGAAATCGATTAAATCAGTAAACTGATAATTTAATTGCTCTATCAATGAATTCAATCGTTCAAACGAAATCGTTTAAAAGCGTTGATGAAAATTTGACGGTTGCGTTGGTTGTGCTGTAGAATAAACCATCCCTGGAGGCTGTTGATGGGTCATTGCGTGACTCTGATGTTGATGAAATTCTGGAGCCCCATGAGGACCATTGAGTCTCACCCGCTTTGCGTTTTGTCCATGATTATGATCGCCATTCCCTTGTTGTTGTTGATTTTGCTGCTAAAATTTTACGAAATTCGTAAGAAGGGAAACCAATTACACGAATAAATCTATATACACTCACAGTTTGTTGTTGATTTTGCCGTGCTTTGTTTTCAGTCTTTTCCTCTGTATCGTCGTCCGTTAAGAATTCCCGTTTCGGATAAGGAATAGGGCAACCGGCAAATATACTACAACATTATTTAATTAGATTGACTCTAGATTTACCAGTAATCGATCGATATGATTGAGACAACATCACATAAATCGTTACAAACATACTCTTGCGTTGGCAATGGTTCTTCTTGAAAGTAAGCATCTTGCATAGAATGTTCAGAAGTTATTCGTTTATTTGGATCCATCATTAACAGTTTTTGAAGCTGAAATGTTTAAATATTATTATTCGGAAAAATGGTTAGGACTTAAAATATTTTACTTAGCCTCACCAGATTAAACGCTTTACTATCGGGTTTAATTTTATGTCGATCCATATATTTTGTAAGAGAACAATTTGCATAGCTGTAAAAAGGTTTATATTTAAATTAAAATTAAGTTACAAATTTTAATTTTTCTGTAAGACAACTACTTTTAAAAAAATACTAACTTTGATCTTTTAAAGTCTTTCAATAATGTAGGGTGTTCTGGCATTTTCTTAATATCTTCCCAATCCTTTTCCAAAGGAAATCCCATCACATTGAATATCCTAAACATCAAAGAAATTCGTTTCTTTTTCTCTTATCTTCTATGTTATGAACATAGTAATATATCAAACAAAATTTTTACCTATCTAATTGATCATGATGATACGGATTGCTAGTCTTAATATCTTCTTGCCTACAATGAAATATAGGTTCAGAAGTTAAAAGTTCTGCAAATATACACCCAATTGCCCAGATATCTGAAACAACAGAAGGAAAATACTTGGAAGCAATTATGCACGAATAGTTAATTTTAATTTTTGAATATATAAAAAATACCTATAGCTTTTGTGTAATGTCTAGCACCTAAAAGCAATTCTGGTGCTCTATACCAAAATGTCACTACAACTGGATCCAAGTCTGCAAGAGGCTTTAATGGGGCATTGAATAATCTAGCAAAACCCATGTCTGCAATTTTTACACGTCCCCTTTCATTTCCTTCTCCCATTACTAAGATATTTGCTGGTTTCTAAATTATATCAAGTTAATCATACATAAAATATTACACATATATGTATAGTGTTTGCAAATAATAATAAATTACCAAGTCTCTGTGAAGCACCCAATTGGAATGTAAATAATGAATACCATCTAGAATTTGATATAATAAAGATTTTACCATACCCTTTGGTACCATAACAGGTTTTTTATTAGCCTTTGCTGCTCTATGAAACTTTATTATATGCTATGGATTAAAATAAGAAACTATTAATATTCTACAAGATAGAAAGTACTGTTTAATAAGATAGCTGTATTATTAGGAAGTATTTGTAATAAACATGAACATACCCATAAATCATGTTCAGCAAAGTCAAATAGTAACCATACTTTGCGATCAATGTGTGATAGAAAAACTCTAATTAACGTAATCACATTTACATGTTTTAGTTCCCTAAGTAACTGTAGAAAGAAGCATATCAAAATATTTGTAATAAAATTATTATTATTACATATAATGCTAGAGTATACATATAGAAGAAAGGATCGATACTTACTGCAATTTCTCGACATGCAGACATTGAAAGACCTGTACCTTCAATCTGCTTTAGGCCAAAATCCTTTGTGTCTGGCCGAGATTTTAATTCGCTATCTGGTACTCTATTCAAATGTCAAGTATATACGCATTATAATCAAAGAAAGTGAAAAGGATAAAATGAAAAGAATTCACACCTTGTATAAATATTTTATGTAATGTACTTAATGTCTAGAGTAATTAGAATAAATCAGTGTATATTATATGTAGATAATTCTAGAAACCATACAAAACATGTATAAGAATTAGTTTTATTTAAACATTGAAGTAAAAGCTACAATCTTCTAATAACAAAAAGATATTTTCTATAGATTTATACAATTTATGAAAAATTAAAGATTATTCTTATTCATGTAAAATATAATAGTATTAAATGCTACGCAATCTTCTATGTTAGGTTAGAAACACTAACCCTTCCTTTCTGCGAGCTTTATAGACATGCCCATAAGTTCCTCTTCCAACTTTACATCCTTCGAATTCAAAAAGATCTTCGACTTTCGTTCGATCTGTATCAGTTTTTAGTTTAAATTCATAATCCATGATTCTTAGTATTGTTAGGACGATTATCAACTATAAACAAACATTTTAAATGTGTATGTAGATAGACAAAGAGAGCGATCAACCTTTGCATATACTACCTTGATCAGTTCATTAGACTATTTACCATGAATACAATTGCACATGAATACGTCCTCTGGTGGCAGTATATTCTTTTATAGTAGAAATCCACATTATAGTCAGTAGATGGATTAATAAATGATCAATTTATACTTGCAACATATTAAAAACTAAGTAAACTACTTGTACTCAGATGGATTTCTTAAAAATATAATACAATACAATTAGAAATGCCGTATAATATAAAAAAGGACTACTTATAGATATAGGTAACTCGTATTATTTTCTTTCGTGTATGTGTGAAAACTGGTGAAAACAAGCCTTGTTTGGTACAGTTGACACGACATGAGTATGAGGATTACTGTTGTTGGTATTAAGTTATCGATAGAAATTAATAATTCGTTATAACTTATAATACTAAAATGCCTGCAACCGCTTTACACAAATTTATAACGTTGATGGGACTATTGTCAATATTACATACAGCATATTCAGCTGCCCAACGTACGTACTGCAATTATAATTAAGAATTTTTCGATCGAATTACCTTTCCTTAATATGTCTTGGGTTAAGTTGTTTGTATCTTAAATTGTTTTTGTGCAATGCAATTCACAGATCGTTCGTATTTACGGATAACTGAACAGGAATTCATTACCTTACCAATTGATGTATGTATAAAATTAGATTTACAAATCCTGGCATATAGAAAGTATGGTGATACGTTTTTATTACAGATTTTAATACAAGGCATTATCAGTTTATTTATGGTTATGTATGGAGTAATGTATATTGCCGGTGATTTTAAGGAAATTCGAGCAGTGGTTGATTTAGAAAACAAATCGTGGGAAACATTAAGAAATCTTCCATCATTTCAAATATTCAGTCATCGTGGAAGATCTTTATCTTCTTAACGCATACAGTGAATCTTATGTTTTTATTATTAATTTTTGGGGGAGGCACAATAATATAATCGTTCAATAAGTAGTATATTGTAATGTACGGAATTGTGTAATTTAAGTAATTATTTATTATTTGATCATAATTTTATTACATGTATAACAAATACAAAAAGATATTTGTGGTAATATAGTATGAATTTTAAATCACATATTAAAATGTGTGAATGTACATATTGTTTCTAATAGATGTAACAATAGAATACAAATGAAATAAATATTAAAACTTTGTGTTTTCTTATTCGTGTATTTTATATTTATTTTATGCAAAATACCAATGAACGAAGAATAAATGTAATTTCATGTAAAGATATCACTTCTTTTGCTTCTTCTTTTCAGCTTCTGCTTCTTTTTCTCTCTCAATTTCAGTAACATATTCTCCAATGGTATCTAAATCTAGCATCTACAGCATAAAAAATATGTAAAATGAATCGTTCAAAGAAAAGATAGAAAATAAGAGTTTTAGAGTTTATATACCTGTAGAGGTTGACCGCGTCGCATTACGGCGATTTCTAAATTTTTTCTTCCTGATTGTACAACTTCTAGTAAAGCTCTAATAGCCAATTTTATCGTTCCTTTTTCTGTCGCTACTTCTTCTGGTGTATAATATTTTTGTAAAAATTCATGAACTGTTTTAGCATTTCGACCTGTCGCGTTTGCCTTTAAAAAGAAATTAATATTTTTTCTTTTTTCTTTTGCAATTAACAAGAATAGTCTTTATGCAGGTGACATACCTTCCACTCATAATAAATGCCTGAGGGTTCTGTTTGATATAAGTGTGGAACACCATCATAATCAAAACCAGCTAACAGACATGATATTCCAAATGGTCTTCTACCATTACTTTGTGTATATTTCTGTTTCAAACCTAAGAGCAATAATCAAGTTATTTGTCTTATAAGCATAGACATAATTGAAATGTAACAAGTAAAATATGTTTATTTACCTGCAATGTACCTAGTTATATATTCCAGTGTAACTGGATCTTCTACAGTTAATCTGTGACTCTGACATTCAACTTGTGCTCGATTAATTAGTACTCTTGCATCTGCTGTCAAACCTTAGAACATGAAACAAGATATACATTAAAATATAGTATATCTGTAGATCATACTACAAATATTTAAAAGATCTATCTATAAACGAACCTGCAAATGCCATTACAACATGTTCATCTAAGAGACATATCTTACGAACTGTCCGTTCTTCTTGAAGTTTTGCAATGGATTTCTTTTCAACACCTAGAACGACTACGTCGTTACCACGAACGCCAACCTGATATAAATCAATTTAAAATATTTTCCTTTTAAAAAGATATACATTACAAAGCATAAAGACATACATCATACACATGAAAAGTATTTCAATTTACTTTCAATTCAATTTATTAACTATACATATGTAAACGTATTTAAATATTATTATGCAAAATTTTATATAGAGAGAAAGATATACTTAATGCAAAAGATATACAGAAAGTTGAATAATTTAACCGCAAACACAAAAGAGGTTAGACAAAATATATCACCGTACCGCAGAAGAACCTTTTCTCACGGCTTCTTGTGCATATTCCACTTGTAGCAAATGCCCATCTGGTGAAAATACCGTGATAGCTCTATCGTACCTTGCTGTCATTGTTTCAAACTTTACAAAAATGCACCTCACTTACTTCGTCCACGAAATGACTTCGCCGTTTTTCGAACTGATCGCTACATTCGCTACTCATTCAGAGGCTTGATTCCATTTCTTACCGATAGAGGGTAATACAGCGGAACGTATTTCTTTCGACAATAGGAATAACGGGTTGAAACATGGCGGTTGCGGGGTTGAAGCCATTTCCGGGGAAAAGGGAACAACGGTCACGTGGTACTTTGGTGCCGTATTGGCAATTGGTTATGATCACGCAAGCGCAATCTTATTCTTATCGAGTAAAAGTGAGTTAGGTGAATTGACATATTCATCTAATAATGTCATAACAGTTTAACATATATGTGAAAAAACTATTAGAAATACGTTATGCAAAAGTAGCAGTACATATATGGGTAAGAAATTTCCAGTTACCGGCCTAACTAATGAAGTTCTAAGCAATTTTATTGGAGGTGAATTATTTTCGAATTTAGAAAGTCATATGTCTAAGCAAAGCACGCTTGACAGTGATATTTAGATTATATCGCAAAACAAGCCATTAATACCTCAACGAATATACGACACATCAATGTAAGCGACTCATCAACGAGTATCAAGCGTTGCGTCAATAAATGTAATTGATGATAAAATCAATAAAAAAGAATTTTGTTTAAAAGTTATTGACAATGTATCTTAATCTCCTTATGCTATTGATATTGACGATTCAATTTATATAATTGCACAATTTATCGAAGTTTCGATATTTAGGTAATTAGATTAACATTTAATCGCTCGGTGATAAGCTATATGGTGTTGTAAAATTCGCTGAATCATGTTGAATATGATTCATAATGCTTTGTTATGTGCAGAAATATGAAAGATAATCTTCTAGTTATCTCTATTTCTATATAATCTCATTAAATAATAATTTATTGAATTTATTGCATAGTTGTCTATGCCCATGGTAGCTACAAAATTAGATACCAAACAAAAACAATAAAGATATTTCATATCTATAAAATTCTTACGTCTCGATGATATGCATTTATAGAACACCATTAACATGTCAGTACACTGATATATAAAAAAAAACACTTTGTATCTCTGTTCTACGGAAAATGTTCTATCTTATATGTATAATTGTAAACTAAAGGTCTCATCTTGAAATTTCGCGCATTCAGCTAACACCAATCAGCAATGCGGCACCAAAGTACCACATGATCGTGTTTCCCGCTCCCCACTGCAAATAACTTCACTCTCCTCGCCTAAAGTCTAAAGTAGTGGTTTATGCTTCATTCCGTTATTGCTATGTCCATGATTATTTTCTATCAGTTTTTACATACATATATCGATAGTGACATAACACATTTGCATAACACATTGTTTGTTATTGCTTGTTTTTCCAAAAATGTAAGAAATAACTTACATTTGCTTTCAAGAGAGAAAGAAAAAATATTGTAGTTAATATATAATTGTCGCTCGCTTAACACGTAGAATTACGACCCTGTCTTTTTATTAAGAAAAACTTACGACAAATAATATCATGTCGCGTCCTTGTAAAAACCGCCAAGTTATCGTTTCTAGATTTTTAAAAACTTACCAAATGAGAAGAGCAGTATATGGGTATGCATGTATCTACCGCTGTAATGAGTTGCGTTCTTAGGAAACCATCATATGTTGGAGAACAAATGAAAAAGGTATGTACGCGGTATCGAGAAAGATACAATAAATAAACCAAATTTTTTAAAAACAACACAAGTGTTCCAAAGGTAATGCAACAGGTATTAAAGAAAGATTATAATATTAATTAATGAAACGTTTTGTCGTTTGGCGTACTGTATATTAAAAAAGATATTAACAACTTTGGAGGCTTTTTAAGTAAAATAAATTTTTAAGATAGATTTTTAAATAAAATAGTAGGATACTACTTTGTGAATGTATTGGTAGTAGTGGGGATGAATAAATAGAATCTGTATCATGCTAGTACAAAAGGCGACGATCGGCTTGGTGAAACGTTCAGTCAAGGTTGAGAGCTCTCTTATGCCGTGTTTGTTCACGTAATATGATCGGGTTGGTAAAATATTTTTTATTTTTTACACTTCACTTATTATCCCTGTCTAACGATTTCTTTTTGGTAAAATCTTTTTTACGCAAATGTCCGTTAACTATTGTGCGAAATCGGTGTCGGAGTTTTAACATTTGTCCTCGATGAAAGTTACTCGTGTACTTATGTATGTAGTCCTTAGATCGTTTTTAACACGGAGGAGTTGCTTCGGTGAAAACTGACAGGAATATAATTTTTTAGATCTTCGACAAATTAAAAAAATCATTTTCAAGTGTTATTCATTTCGAATGTTTATCTTAAATGATTATATAGTGATGTTCTTTGCACATTACATGATGTACATGAGAATTAGTATGTACTACTGTACGCAAGTTTTATGCAATGAATCATAAAAATGAAGCAATTACGTGAAATGTGTGAGTTTTAGATAATATTTACATTTCTTATCGAAGTACTATCAGATACGATGCGGCCGTATTATATTTCGTTAATTTTTTAAATGATTTTACATTTTCAAACTTTGTTCCGTCATCGTTAAAGTAATTGAAGGAAACAAGTTACAGTAATACTATACATATAATATACATATTATATATATATATACACATAGACGCAACCGTATTACATACATGTATGTATGTATCAATAAATTGAAATATGTGTGTATGTACTACTTTACGTGTACCATTAGTGATCCGCAATCGCATCTATAGTGTCTTTTTATTCTTACAGTATTAGTACACGTTCATTAGTAGTACACTCGATAATATGGAAAAATAAAATAAAATTTTTAATCAATCGGATTTCATATTGTATTTCTTTTACTTTTGTTATTACCAAACAGATAACGCGAAATAATTAATACCATTTGTTGATATTCAACGTAAAATAGAAGCATTCATAGATATTTTAATTATCTTTACGAAGTTTGTTATTATAAAAGGGTACATATACATGTATATAATCACTCGATAGCATTTGTAAATACGTAAAGATATTTCTACATTAGACGAATTTCATTTTGCTGATTCGATTGAAACGGTCGATATCAGCACTCGAAGTAATCGTGCTTCCTTCTTCCGCGAATTTAAAATAAGAGACAAACGCGATTTATTTCTACTCAGATTCGAAGATAAAGGCAAATTTATTAGAACCAATAAAGATGTTATCATCGAAATATTTTCTTTCCGGATTATTTTGGAAGATTAAAAAAACAATTCCTTTTCGTGCAGACCAAGCAGAAAGAGGGCTGTAATATTTGGGGTGAGCACCGCTGCAGTTCTAACTGTTATACTAACGATAATAATCGTTTTACTCGTTACTGGTACAGAAAATAAGGATTCAGAATACAAAATCGGTACTTCGTATTTCGGAATATATACAAAGGTAAAGTATGATGTAAGATAAACTTTTTGATTTGCTTACTTACTAAAGTGTCGCTCGATTTACATACTTTCGTTCGGAGAAAGGAACGTCAATTATTACATTTACTATCGCGATCGAAGCGACTCTTACGTTGATCTGAACTCATGTTCTCTGTTTGCAAGGGCGCAGTATCTACGAACGGACAAGAATGCGCTCAGATAGGTGCCGGTATGCTGATGAGAGGTGGTTCGGCTGTCGATGCGGCTATAGCATCCCTGTTGTGCGAGGGCGTTGCATCATTACATAGGTAAATTAAACTTGGATTATACGTGTACTCATGATCTTTAGTCTTCGAACTCCCGTCTTATAACGTTGCATTCTTGGATGAATCGAAGCATGGGACTGGGCGGTGGATTTTTAATGACCATTTGGGACTCTACTACCAAAACTGCCAATTATCTGGATGCGCGGGAAACTGCTCCATCTGACGCGCACGAGGATATGTTTCAAAGCAACCCTGATTTAGCGCTGTTCGGTAAGCTGTTTGATCTTTTTATTACATATCGTTATTACTTGCAAACATAGTGTAGATATATTAATCTGATCGTGTAAACGAAAAAGGTGGATTAGCAATTGCTGTGCCGGGCGAACTACTCGGATATTGGGAAGCTCATCAAAAATACGGAAAATTGCCATGGCCCGATTTATTTGAGCCTACTATTTCTTTGTGCGCCACTGGATCTCTCGTAACTAAATACCTGGCCTCGTATTTGACGAGTAAAGAGCCGTTAATAAGAGCAGAAAAGTCTTTGGCGGAAATCCTCATAAATCCTATTACCAATTCAACATGGAAGGTGTCACATTTGTCATGCTTGTTTTTCTTTCATAGTCTCTGATTAAAACATTGGTCGTCATAAAATTTCGCTTCTTTTAGGTAAATGATAGAATAAAGAGGCCGCGTTTGGCAGAGACGTTAAGGTTGATCGCAAGTCATGGACCCCATATATTTTATAACGGAACTATAGCTGATAGCTTAGTCGAAGAAATCAAAACTTTCAACGGTATCATTAAAAAGGAAGATCTGCAAAAGTACAGGTTTGTTTGGACCCTCGATGTACACGCTTAGTGGGGAAAAATTGGCAATGAATTTGTGAATGATATACTTATTATAGAGTAAAATGGATGAAACCGATAAAAGCAACGATCGGGAATTTAACGATGTATACCGCACCACCACCGGGTTCAGGTGCGATCCTAGCTTTTATTATGAACGTTCTTCACGGCATGGTTCCTCACCCCGACAACAAAATTATGTGGCAAATTATAGTCGAAACGTTTAAATGGGCTTACGCTAAAAGAAGCGAATTGGCTGATCCTGAATTCGTCGATATCAGTGAGTTGGCAGCTTACATTATCTAATTATCAGCCGCAATAATCATACGTAATGAAGAGCAATTGTATTTTATGATATATCATCAGAACTTTATTTTAAATCATTTTAGATAAGAAGGTGCGATAAGCGTAAATTTGGAATCAAATGTCTCGGAATTAATAAACATACGATATTTGAAATGAGATATTTTCGTTGAAAAGTTTAAAATCTTATCATTAACATCCGATAATATTCTTATGTTTCTTCTTTATTTTACATAAGCAATAATCCTTTCAGCTTCCGTACTTGATAATCTGACATCCATCGATTATGCCAACAGTATTCGAAATAAAATTACAGTTAATAAAACAAACAATGATCCGAAATATTATGGTGCTGTTATGACCACACCAGAGGATTCAGGGACATCTCATGTTTCTGTCTTAGCTCCAGACGGATCGGCTGTATCAGTCACATCCACGATAAATCAAGTGTATGTTGATTTTGTAAGCTCTCTACTTTTAAATGCAACTTTTAAAAGCACACCTACACCTATGAATAGGATAAAAGACATATCTTTTAATTCTCTATATCAATTCGATAGCTTTGGCGCGATGAGACGTTCAAGATCGACTGGAATAATTTTTAACGATGAAATGGACGATTTTAGTTCTCCAAACATAACTAATGGTTTCGACGTACCACCTTCGCCAGCGAATTTCATTAGGCCTGGAAAAAGACCTATGAGTTCTATGAGTCCAACCATCGTTGTAAGTGTACTTTATGAATTAAGAGATAAATATCGAGTATTCTCATCTTATTGTTTTTCTTTCTTGTTCGTAAAGGTAGACAATAGTGGAGAAGTTCGTTTAGTAATTGGTGCTGCAGGCGGAACTAAAATCACCTCTGCAGTTGCAATAGCAATGGTATTAAATCTTTGGTCAGGATATAACGTAAAACAAGCTATTGATACGCTTAGAATTCATCATCAGGTAAAGTTCAACGTCAATTCGTCATTCAATATTGTGCATTTTCAACTATCAATAACGCTTTTTATGAAACTCCAGCTCTTACCAATGGTTGTTCAAAATGAAAAAGGATTTTCTCCGGACGTGTTAAATTATTTATATAGCATTGGACACAATGTTTCAACTTACTCAGGAATTGGAAGTGCAATTACAGCTATATCCAAACAAAACGGAGAAATAATTGCTAGCTCGGACTTTCGCAGGGAAGGAAGAACTGCTGGCTTTTAAATGATTATTTGTGGTAGAATATTCATTGATGAATAAGTGCGAACACACACACACACACATACACACACATGTGCCTACGCACTTACAGTAAGTTAGAGATAAGGGATAACAGAAAAATGTTTCAGTATGATTATACAGAAATATCTTTGCCAAGCTCTCCTTTCCTGTCATATAGTATCTCAAAAAGTATCGGTAAACTACATATAACGCAGAAATGTTTAATATTTATGACAAAATAAATTTTTAATTGACCTTTTTAAGATTCTCAACAGATATAAGCATCAGATATATGTTATATAAAAAATAACATAAATTTTATTAGATACTTGAAAATCACAGGCGTACATTTAATGACGCTAATTTTTACGTATTTTTAAAGAACGTAACAGGCCCCGTATAAAATAATAATTTATTTTAAAAAATGTACATGTATCGTTCATTAATTTACATTAGTTACATTAATTTACATTAAATAATACTACGAACTACCGCTATCACTTTCTGAAAGTTCAGCTTTTTCCTTTACTTTTCTTACACAACGCTTTATCTTTTTCGTCTTGTATAATCCTTGTTTCGACTTCCGAATTACTTCGATCGCGTGTAATTTTTTTTTTAAGGCATTTGCTTTATCACTTTCTCTTTGTGGTATGTATTCATCAACATTTTTCTCGTTACAAGCAGAAACAGTAAAAACTTTAGGTTTAGTATTATCAACTAAAGCTCGTTCATTTTTCGACTCTCCTCTTTTTTTTCGATTTTCAACCAAAGATTTCTTTTTCTTTATTGATTGTTGCATGCTTTCTACACTTATGGAATCTTCCTTATTTTCATTGCTTAATTTTTGCACTGCCTTCTGAACTCGTTTACTTAAATTCATTTCAATTGATTTCGGAATAGTTTGTAATTTAAAATACGCATTTATTTTCTGTTGACTTTGTTTTTCTTGTAATCTTTTCAATACTGGTTCGATAATTTTATTATACTTATTTTTATCCCAACCAAATTTTTGTTTTACGTAATCGGCTAAAAGTATAATATTAGGTTTACCCCACGTGAAAGTCTCTTTTGATTCATCCACTTTAGGCGAAAGATACGCTTGTACAACAGCTTGACTCGGGAAACCTGTACGTAAAACAACAATGTATCATATGAACTGTGTGTAACAATAAAGGATATCATATACTTATACCTTTTTGAATTTGTAAATTCTGTAATTTGGTTCGCAAATTCGCTTTTCCAGGACCAGCGGTTTTACCATTTTCGATCCAAGAAGAAAAGTTTGTTAAACCTTTCAATAAATCGTCGCCTTCTGAAGGGAATGCTGCTAATATTTCTAACGCAGTAACAGGTCCAATACCAGTTAAACCTGTTGTATAATCGCTACCAACCAAGAGAGCAAGCCGTATCATTTCGTTTCGCGTTAATTCTAAGAAGGAGATAAATACTTTATAATTTGCACACGGATGCGTTTCTTTTTGTATTGAAAGGACAATAGGCTTACTGAAATAGTGTTGTATATCACAGGATCGAAATTCAAGAACCTTTTTATTGTTATCAAAAAAATTTTTGTAAACGCATTGTCCACCAAATAACCAAATATCTGAATCATCTGTAATCGTACCATCGATGAGATGAATTTGTTCCAAGTATGCGCATTGCGCCTCTGCTTCCATAGGTGCTATAATATATGGTATTCCGAATAATCGTAATAGTTCCTACAAATAAATAATTTCATTGATGTTATGTTAAATAAATAACAGTGCTAAGAATTTACTAAATTCACATCGTGATACCTGTGCTTCGATTCGTATTTGGTCAGAAATATCGATACCTTGTCTTTCTAATTTACCAATATTTGCCATTAGTTCTGTTTGTTTGTCCTCTAATTGTGTCTGCAATTATACTAAAATATACTAAATATTCCAAGAATATTTCCGTGTATCCATTACCCGTATGTGTATATCTAATCTGATGTATGTACGTACTTGTAACGATAACAATTCCTCTTCGTTCATAGGTATAGGGCTTATTCTTTTTGTATAGTCAGTCAGCATGTTAACATTTGTATTGTCTTTGATATTTGCAGCTTCTACATTACCCTTTACAGAATTGGTTAAATTTTCGATGCTATCTTTCATTTGATTTTCTTCTAATGGTACATTCGTGTTTAAAGTATTCGGGTCGATATCGATAATGGTCTGCACATTAAGATTATCAATTTCTTTTAAATTAAGCAGCTGTTTATCTTTAATTTGATCTTTTTTTGAATCTACTGTTTCTTTGAAAGTACGTTCGTTTCTTGATATTTCTTGATCACAATGAAATATTTCCGCCGATTGTGTAGGATGTATATCTGTATTGAACTCGCTATTGTGTGTTTCAAATACGTCGGCAAACATATCATCCACTACTTTTTCATCAGATCTAAATGTTATTTGGATACCTTGTGGAACATATTTATTAGTAGTAGTACTTATATCTGGTATCGGTATATCTTCAATTTCTATGAAATCGTCCGAGTCTGACATTGAGTCTATTGAATTAACTGTTACTACATTTTTTGATTTAACTTGCGCTTTATCTGAAATGTTTGCCATTCTAGTAGGAGAGATATTAATGTTTGTCTCAGTATTTGATTCAGCTAATTCCGGCTTCGATACATCGATTGATTTTATAGTATTTGTGTAATTATATTTCGTATCTTCTTTGCCGTCCTCAGATATTGAAGAATGCTTCGTATTTAATGAATTATTTTTACTTTCACAAGGCTGTATTGTTTTAAATGAATCGATTTGTTGTGATATTCTTGACATATTTTCGACATCTCTGTAAGTTTCTCTGTTATTTTGTTCAAGAAGGGTAAGGATCTGTTTTTCCGTTAATTCACTATATTCTAACATATACATTAATGCAGGATTCGTAATGTTTTGTTTGAAATATTTTTTTGGTAATACTCGCGACTCATTGGATTCTACTTCCGATTCTATATCGCTATCTGTTTCCCGTCTAAATTTAAAATTATTCACATCTGTTATATCAGTGTCACTATCACAATCATCATCAAGTTCATATTCATTTATATCATCACAGATTTTTGTATCTTTACTGGGTCCAGCAGTGGCTTCATCCATTCTATTTTCGTGCTGTATGCTCTCGCTATCTGAATTAACATCATCGTTGTCTTTTAGATACGCATTTTTATCTACAATATAAAGCATAAAGAATTAAGAAATGATCGGTTTTGGATTGTATAGTAGAAGGCTATTACATACCATTAATATATATTAATCTAGTTGTATTGTCCGCAGCGATACGATAAGTATACTTTTGAACGTTCGTCGGTATTCCTTGTTCTTTTAATAATTTATCTAGCTCGTCCAACGTAAGCGTTTTTCCACCCATTTCTTTCTCTGCAGATTCTAAACTTTGTTGTACTAATCGACGTTTTAATAAACGTTTCATTTGGAAACCAGAAAATTCATTTGATTCCTAAATAAAAACATGTTTCAGATAAACGACAAAATTAAATGTTTATACATATAATCCTCAAAATGAGCATGTACTTCAGGCATTTCATGCAAACGGCCCCATGAACTTTGTTTTCTTGTTTCTTTGAGATCTGTTAGAATTTCATAACGCACATCAGCTGGTAAAGTTTTAAATTCGGCGCTAGTTACATCTACGCTATGAATATTGCCAATCCATTTTGTTTGCTTTTTTGGACTTGGTTCATCAGATGAATCAGAATTACAATCATCACTATGACTTGATTCTGCTTTACTAGTGCTTGGCATATTTGGCAATTCGTACATATCATTCACAGTTTGCTTATTTTGCAAATTTATAACTACTTCAGAAGAGCCATTCGTAGTAACTTGTTTCTCTGTATTAAGAACTGCCTTTATTGTAGAGTGCTTTATCAAATTATTTATTAATTCTGTCCTCATCTGTTGGGCTTTATTCTTGGCCATAGATTTCTGTTTCCTGCGTAAAGCCTGTGAACACAAAAGAATAAGAACCTCTTTTCTCACTACCTGGTTCCCACAGCAAACTAATTATGTACAGACAATATTATAATCAAGATAAAAGTACAGTTTCATTAAACATGCATGCAACGTACCTAATATTAGGACGTATAATAGTTTAGACAATTAGAAAGTTAAACGAAACCAGCTAAATTATATTATATAAAGATGTATAGTTGATATTTTAGTTATAAAGTACACATTCTTAAAGTTTATACTTTAAAAAATGAAAGTGTAATAAAAAATATATTTACAATTGTGTTCTTCTTAAGCATTGGCACACCTCCATCAAAAACGAAAACTGGTTTAATTTTATAATACAATAGTTTGCATATTCTATGAAATAAGCCAATAAGATGAGCATTAGGTTTGGGATTACCAAAGCGGTCCTGATACCCTTGTAGCACTTGATGTATCCAGATTGATATATCTAAAAAATCACAAAATTTTATTGTTTATATGAAGATAATTGTTTTACAAATAAATTTATGTGCAATTATTAACATAATAAATGTACAAATACAAATTTTTAGGATGTACCAATAGCTAAGATCTTTCCTTCTAATGTTTCCAGGGGTACTTGTTTTCCTGTTGCATCAAGTAAACGCCAAAGACCATAAACACCCATTATTACAACTTAACAGGTCTCTAAAAAGTAATACATTTAATGACTTTAATAGATACCTTTTACCACAATGCATCATAGTATATTTTATAATTTACCATGCAAAATTGTATGTATATTGAAAGATATAATAAGAGCATAAGGACCAAATATATTTTTAACAAGTTATAACCTAAACTCTAAATACGTTATGAAAATATAAGAGGATAAAAAATAACATGAAAATATTTATTATTTGTAAAAAATAAATTTACGTGCGTATATTTTACATACACACGTACATACGTGTATTTATATTAATGTTAAAACATTAAATTATATATTTTTGATATGATATTAGTATCTTGACGCGCAAAACTTATTCTTACAGACATCGCACTGGTGTCAGCTGATTACAAAAACAATGTGCTTATATATACTTACACATTAGACGCGCATTTAGATCGTATGGTGTAATATGTTTAAAAAAAATAAGCAGAGATTGTCAGAATTGTATATTTTAATCATATTATTATCGTGAGAAAATTGGTAATTCACTAGATTTTCTGAATATCATTAATGGTATTTTATTTTCATCGTATTATTATGTATTTACCAACTCCTTACATTCATGCTTTAAAGATAAGAGATGTAATCTTGCCAAATTATTTGTTCATATATTAAAATTATGAAATTTGCTCATACAAGTTTTATGCATAAAATAGAAAATATTGTATTAATATAAACATATTATAGTTTTGAAATATGTGAGTTTAATAACAAAATAAAGTTTTTCATTGAGGAAAATGGCAGAATTTTCGAAAAATGTTTATGTATACACAGAAAATAAGTAAGTCATGTTTATAATACGCAAAAACTAATCTTGTGTAACATACGTTTTCATCCATAACGTTCGTCGATCTAAAATTCATGTAAATTTTTTAGCCGTCCAAGAACTCGACTTTCGATGGAATAAAAGGTGAGCTTATATAGAACGTTAATTTGTCTATCCACGCGCACTCGTCCTATATTACGCAGTACCAGGCTATTGGCCGTTCGTGTGATTCGAATACAAGTACTCGTAACGTAATATGTGAAATACAGTAGTGTGTAACTCGTCTAGTCCATGGGTATATACACACTTGCAGACATGATGTATATATCGTATCGTCATCATGAGAGAAGTGAAGTGAGGTAGAGGCCACCCACTCTTTCCCACAGCAGGTTTTTCCCACGCCCCCCAGGGTAACCCCAACATCCTTTTGCGGCAGCAATTCCACGGTATCTATGGAGTAGAGGGGAGCAGCTCACGTCAGGTGGGGAACAAGAGGGGAAACTGGAGGCGCTTGGGTCGACCAGGCCATTGTACAACAGTAAAACAATAGAATCAGCAGCTCAGTAACGTAACTATTCAAACCCCTAAAAATTCTTACGCTTTCATTCCGATTTTATAAGTATTAACGTGTGTGACCGTTATCAATATTTCTTACACAACTTAAAAATTATATAATACTTCCTATTCGAAGATATAACGTATAATTTTATAAAATATTTTGGTAAATTGTAATAGAACGGTATATCTAATCGTATCTTTTTCTTTCGTTATTTCATACTTCTCTGAAAATTTCCATCTTAAAGATTTTCGTTTTATACTCAGTATTAGACGATAAAGGAAGAAGGAAATGATTGAAATATTTATATGAATGGCAGTGATCGGTTTTATATCGAGAGGTTCATGGATCCCTCTATAAATACGTACCTGTTAGAGCCACTTACGCGGGTAGTAATAACTCTACGTTGTCGTTTCGAACTTAGTTACTCGGCGAACACCGTCCGGGTAGGTTGTATATTTTCTAATAGAATTGTCGAGATATGTGTTTATCAGTCGCTATTAGCCTGAAAGTGACAAGACTGCAGAAAACCTAAATATAAGAAGGAAACTACAGAACGTATTCAAACAGTGTTTCGAAACAGTATGTTTGTATTTTGGATTTAAAGTGGCGCGCGCGCGGCTAAATCATTTCTAAGGGTTGGTAAGACTGTTCGGAAAATTCGGAAAGTGAACAGGTGTTTTTTGAATGGATTAGGGAGAATAGGTGACGAGGACGCAAAAGGATTTGCGAATGTTGAAGAATCAAGGAACAGTGTGACATTTGTGAATAACCGATCATTTTAAAAAATGCACTGGGATTTATGTTTCCATTGAACATATTACGAAAAATGAGGTGAGCTCCCAAAACGTAACCTGTTTTTGTTCGGTGTAATCTTTGCATCAAGAAGGTAAATAGAAGATATTTTTAGTAGTTTAATAATTCTTTATTAAAACAATTGTATAAGCTTGTTACTTTCAACATTTATCAATCTATCTATGAAATTAAAACAATCTACAATGTTCAATTTCTATTATTATGGAATGTAAATTCTTCATATTCAGAAAGTATCTTTTAGCAAGAATATCTTTTTCTTCTTATAACGTTATATATAATTCTATATCTATAAACGTTACAACACGCATAAAGTTTAGATCAGTTTGTTATTTATGTACTAATATAAGTTCTGTTATTACAATGTACCGCAATACATAAAGTTTAGTTCGTTGATTTCACACAGAGGAATGTGTTTGTAATTCTATTCATGATGCATTTAATTAAGTGTTGTGAGTATATGTAGCTTGTGTCAGACAATTGGTATCACAAATTTTATTAGGAAATACAAGCTTTTTGCTTTTCCTAGAATATTATTTTGTTGGTTCTTTGTAAAACGCATAGTAATATGTAACATGGATGAGCAATATTGTATTTTGTAACCAATACTGTGTTTGAAAATTAAGAAGATTTAGAGAAGTTACCTTAGCATATGTAAAATTAATCAGAGAACATCTTTATACTTACAAGTACATGGATATGATTGTATAGACACGACGAACAAGGGTGATTTAATTCATGCAGGAAAAATGAGCTCAGCTTGGTTCCCACAGTATATATGTACATTTCCTCTTTCCTGTACTAAGACTAGCAATTCTTAGGAGCTCGTTTAAAGAAAGATACCTTACGTTAATTATATCTTGCATCGAGAAAAACAAAAATCTTTCCCACACTTTAGTTTTACACGAATAGAATCCTATGCATCTATGTCTATTCAAAGATATATAGTTAAAAAGACAACTGTTTTTTACAATTAGGGTAATATGTACAGATTTGGATGTCTGCAATAACAAATTATGATCCTATTTATGTATATTTATTTCAATTTGATTTAATGATATATTTGTGTCTCTCTAATATCTACTTGACAAGAGAATATTTGAAAAAATAAGAACGATATTGAGTGTGAAAAACAATATTGGTTATAATTGGCCATGATGAAATGTATTTCAGGTAAAGAGGCAGTGGCAATTATGACATGCATAGATGACAAGGATAGTCTGCAAGCAACCTAACAACTCTGTTGTATAGTCGAGAGAATCGAAGCGAAGATTAAATATGCCACACCAGTTTGGTTTGCCGACGATGGCACATGGAATGCAATCTCCTCCTTCACCGACTTCGGTCATGTCGGTTTACCCCCGATTTGGATCCGGTGTCTATAGACCGGATCATCAAGATCAAAGGTTGACACGCGAAGCAATGGAACGTTATTTGCGCGATAGAAGCGACATGGTTATTGTAATTCTTCATGCAAAGGTTGCGCAAAAGTCGTACGGCAACGAAAAAAGATTCTTCTGTCCTCCACCGTGTATTTATTTGTTCGGTGATGGGTGGAGAATGCGGCAAGAGCAGATGCTTCGCGAAGGAGAGAGCGAGCAGTCCGCTCAGCTTTGCGCATTTATCGGAATCGGGAATTCCGATCAAGACATGCAACAACTAGATTTAAACAATGGTAAACAGTATTGCGCGGCAAAGACACTTTATATTTCGGATTCGGATAAGAGGAAGCACTTTATGCTCTCGGTGAAAATGTTTTACGGTAGCGGACACGATATCGGTGTGTTTCATAGTAAAAGAATCAAAGTGATCTCGAAGCCGTCGAAGAAGAAACAATCGTTGAAAAACGCCGATTTGTGTATAGCGAGCGGAACAAAAGTTGCGCTGTTTAATCGGTTACGATCTCAAACGGTTAGCACGCGTTATCTTCATGTGGAAAACGGAAATTTTCATGCCAGTTCGACGCAGTGGGGTGCGTTCACCATACACCTGTTGGACGATAATGAGAGCGAATCGGAAGAGTTTCAGGTTCGAGATGGCTACGTACATTACGGCAGTACAGTGAAATTGGTATGTTCGGTAACAGGAATGGCTCTTCCACGTTTAGTAATTCGGAAAGTGGACAAGCAAATGGCCAGTCTAGAGGCGGACGATCCAGTTTCGCAACTACATAAATGCGCTTTCTATATGAAAGACACGGACCACATGTACCTCTGTTTATCTCAAGAACGTATTATCCAATTTCAAGCTACTCCTTGTCCAAAGGAGGCAAATAAAGAAATGATAAACGACGGTGCCTGTTGGACGATAATCAGCACCGATAAGGCAGAGTATCAATTCTTCGAAGGCATGGGCCCGGTTAGATCGCCGGTAACACCGGTACCGTTGGTCCATAGCTTGCACTTGAATGGTGGCGGGGACGTGGCAATGCTCGAATTGACAGGAGATAATTTTACGCCTAATCTTCAGGTATGGTTCGGTGACGTGGAAGCGGAAACTATGTATAGATGTCAGGAAAGCATGCTTTGCGTGGTACCAGATATATCACAATTTAGGGGTGAATGGCTCTGGGTGCGGCAACCGACTCAGGTGCCTGTCTCGTTGGTTCGCAACGATGGTATCATTTATGCGACCGGTCTGACGTTTACCTATACTCCAGAACCTGGTCCTCGGCCTCACTGTCCGCCAGCAGATGAGATTATGAGAGCACCACGCGGCATGCACAATCAACCGAACATGCCACCGGCGATCGCGGACGTACCTTGGAATACTCATCAACCCCCTCAATCGGGTCTCTGATGTTTCCTAGACAATTACAGTGCGCATCACCAAAGTTTACGAGTCAGTGAGACGAACGCTGTTGTTTCCGTTCATTCTTCGAACGATATTCCAGTTGTTTCTATCGATAACAACGAGCCAATCGGCGACGATGTTAACTCAGTGACTACCTACGCAGCGAAAGACCTATTGCTCCGAGTCGACAGTGCGGCAACAAGTTTAGACAATACAAAAAGCAGCACGTAGCAACCATTTCGTTGCATTGCGTTGCGTTGTGTCGCATTACGTTGCGTTTTATTGCGTTACGACGCTACGTTGAATATGTACAGTGTGCGGTACCGAGAATCGTTTCCCTATGTTCATAAATACGTAGGTACCTAGCTTTAAGTGTTGATACAGAATTACACACAGGGATTAGAATTTATAGCGACCTTAGAATTAAGAGCTTTTTACGAATGTGAATATATTTAGCTATTACTTGGTAAAAGGAATATGATGGGGAGGGGAGAACAAACTCGAAAATTTGTTCGCTCATTAAACGACGAAACAAAACACGCTATTAAATCTCTCCATTGTATTAGATTAGCCATCGAGACTTAATGGCGTAGACCGTACAATTGCATATCGATCACTGGAAGTGGTTGTACATTTCTCATCGATTACTGCAGATTCGTTCTTCGAATGATCAGATATTGTTATCGAAGGAATCTATATTTGGTTTAAAATTGACCGAATTTCTACCACAATTATCGCAATACACATTGTATGTAAAAACGTAGTTTTCAGAATGTTCTTGCTGATACTTTTTACATTTATAAAAATGTAGCATCAAGTAATTTTTAAAGGCATTCATTTTTATTTATCGAGAAATACGAATGACTTGCGAATATCGGCTAAGATACGAGCTATATATGCGATGCAAATATTTGAACGACTAATTTATCTTTTACAAACCAATTGAAAATTTCTATCCATTCAGGTTCTTTCTTTTATATCATGAATATTTCAAACGTATTTAATTTACTGTTTTACATAGTATATGCATTAATGCAAAATTGAACATTATAATCGTATTTTTCTCGTGATACGTAATGTACGTAACGTACATATCAGATGGACTACACGTTAATTTTGTGAAACTTTATACGCGACTTAGAAATTATTCTAGATTTAATTCAATTGGAGAAAATCGTTAGTATCTTGCCGAAATTGCAATTTGCTATTTCGATTGATTTCGTGCGCTAACCAACTATCGCTATTTTATTTTACCGACGATTATTTATTTTCATAATTGTTATATAATTTTGTCAATGAAACCTTTGATTGCTTTTTTAACGTAGACGTAAAATATTGTGCACGCTTCCTATTAATCTCACTGATTATCGATATCTCGATTTTCCTATCGAAATTCTTGATATCATCCACAGAGAAGACAATATGCTTATTCGCGCGAAAATACGATATGTAACGGTGCATTTTAAATGGATGACACAAAAGAAAAATCTAAATATATACGTTTTTATGTCTCTCTATGTTTTACAATAAATTGGTCAGATTTATATAATAAAGTCTTTACTTCATGACCTACACGTTATTTCCAAATCCCAAGATTCGATAATAGAGACAACTGTACGTACATAACTATTGCGGTACGAAGCTCAGGTGTACCTTGAAAAAGTAATTGCATTTCGAAATAATGGGCCAATCGTTTTACATTTCACCGAAATTGTTCGAAATACCAATATAATATTATTGTATGCGAAACACAATAATATGTTTCGGCCAAAGCAACGAAATTTGTTGATATGAAAACTAAAAATTATTAGCTAGAAACAATTTGTTTTTTGACTCCTCGACTTGGTCGGAGCGATACAGGCTCTTTTCTAGATACCATCGAATATAATTATCTGCAACAGGAAGCGAGATAAAATCGCTTTGAGAATTGTCTTCCTGAAGAGATCCATTGTAAAAGAGGAATGTCGGTATACATGTATACCATGGGAATTTACCCACGATTAAAATTTACACCAAGTACCTGAAGAATACGATTATCTTTATTCACAGTAATAAATTGCGAGTTAATAATAATTACATCCTTATACGTATCAGTGGACGGATAATCATTGAGTAATCATTACAATTCATTACATTGGAAAACTATTTTAAGTTACGTTCAAGCGTTACATTAAGTTAAGTTGCCAATTTTTCAATAACTTTTCGCAGATGTGGAACTGTTTTGGATCATATCCCAATTTGTCAAACTACGTTTGAACCTGAAGTTCTTTCATTGTATTTCTCTCTCACATACACACGCACACTTTCTTTCTCTCACTTACGAATTAAAACAATATTTTACAAAACTATATGAGAATCTTATTTGTAAATAAATCATATACAATCTTTTAAACTAATTACTTGTGTACACGTGCACTATGATTCCCTTTACGCTCTCAGTCGTTGCAACAATTGAACGACAATGGATATAAGAATATAGAGTATATATATATATATACATATACACGTACATATGTATGTGTAATATATATATATATTGGATATGTATATAATAAAAAATGTATAAAGAGAACACATGTATGAAACATTTGTTATTGTATGAAGTTTGCTATTGTGCTTATCAATATTCTTTGTGTAAAAAATTGTATTTTTCGCGAGTGTCTATAGTTACAGAAATCATTGTTATATCGAAAAGGATTGCTATTTAAATAAATCTTCTATAAACAACATAGACCGGATCCGTGTCGATCGTTTTTAATCACAATCGTTAAATTACCTGGTATTTCTTCTTTTTTTATATTTCACTTTACTGACTCTCTCATTTCGCGTATGCTTAATTTTACGAATAGCGACCACAAAGCGACATGGTCGAGTAAGATCGCTTTTACTTTATCCGTATCGTGCGTTGTTTATTCATATTTGTGAGCATTAACGAAATATATGAAGTTAATAGATCATCCATTTTGTATCCGAGTGAAGTTTCGCACAATAGTTTCGAACCTCTGACTAAATTTCCAATCGTCATATGAAAATAGGTATTACCCGACGACCAATTTGAGATTCTTGTAAATGGATGCGTTACTAGTATATCCTACGAATACAAATGTTCACAGGTAACATTTTTAGATATAACTTCTAAACAATTATAGATAAGACAAATGTGTTCACTTACTTTCGTTTGTGGATGTATAAGACTTACACCGTGCTTATTTATAGCGATTAACAATAATTCTGGATAATTTGGTTCTGTGCTTTGTTTGACTTCGAAAAAGGCTGAACCAAAGGTTGGCCATCGATAAACTATTTTCAAAAACGTTATTTTGGCATCTTCTGGACTCATACCTACGGAGAAGTTTATTTATCTATTTACTTTGCAATTGTATGTAACATATAGAGAAAAAGTAAATAAGTATTGACTGTGCGCTCAAACACGATTGAAACAATATCTTACCAGCATCCTGATTGTATGCTGCTATTATCGATCTCTTCCAATCGTTAGAACTTTGTACCTTTACTAAATCTCCAGGTATAAGTTCTCTTAACATTTGCCTAGGGAAAATCTTACGTTACTACATTGTCCTTCTAAATATAAACTTGTACGTAACTACGTGCTACAACAGATTATAACGTGTATTCCACTTACGGAATAGCTTGAAGTTCCTGCTTGCTTTCACCAAAACGAACTCTGTACACTAGTGCTGCTAATCTGGATGCTTCTTCCTTGGTACATTTATGGTAACCTATAAGGAGAGATACATACGTAAATAGTATAATTGTGTAAAATGATCAAGCCGGATAATAATTTACTACGTAACGTAGTAATAATTTACTAAGTAACAGTGAAGTACCTTAGTACTAGTAAAGTACTAAAGTAACAGAAAAGAGCTAAAGTGCCTTAGTGCTACCAAAGTACCTTAGTACTCCGTAGTATTTTAGTACTGTAGTAAATTATTTGGTACTATTTTACTATTAGTACTATTTAATTACTAGTAATTATACGACAAAATGCTTTAAAAGTGTTGGAACGCAACTTTTACCTCTTAATAATTTAGGAAGCTCCTGGTGAAAGTGGAAAATGAGGTCTGCGTTCCTGTCTTTACCGGGGACAGTGTTGGTCCACAATTTCTTCATGAAAAATACTTGATACGTAAATTGAGGTGATACACCTAAGCAAAATATATGAAAATCTTATTACGTTTCTTTGTGTTGCATTTATGATTGGTAAAAAATTACAACGAATATGTACCATCGCGAGAGGGTCGAGCTTTTCTTATCCAATCCGTCAAATGTCGTACAAAGTCGAAGAAGAAATCCCCTTCTGGAACCGAGATGACTTTATCGGCAATCTTCACAAACAGACTGAATCCTTCTGCAGAGCGTAAGTTCAGTCTTTGCGCTATATTTTGACAAAAATCTTTTGCTCTCGTTGACGAATCCACTTCGAACGCCTATATATAGAAATAAATTGGAGAATGATCGCCGTAAGTTTGATAACTATTCTTGAAATGGATAGAATTGAGATAAAATAGTCACTTAAAGCATACGCACTTCGTCCGTGTCGTCAGGAAAGTAAACTTTGTGAAATATTTGCGTCGTTTTGTGCTGTATAGCCTCTACTTCCACTTGGTGTGGAGGATACTTTCGTTGACCGTTACGTAAGGTCTTTTGTAGCCTTTGTAAAGAATCCTGAGATATGGGATGCCGTCTCGTGCGTAAAAACAGAGTCAATTCCTGGCAAAGAACAGAAACACGTGTAAATTGAACGAATACATCCACGAATATATTATGTAGATGCGATATTTTACTTTTAAGAGACTTTGGCTGCAAGTGAAGAGACCGGTGGCAAGCCACATCAATTCCCAACCACGTTCTTCGCTCAGTCTATTTCGATTATCGGTTAATTGTTTCATGATTTGACAATAAATTTCGTCTCGAAGAATTTCGTTTTTCAATGGTCCGTCAAAAATAAGATCCGTATACTCGTTGCCGATACGCGGTCTTTTCGTTGGCAAATCACCCATGTATTTCAAAATCGCGTTAAAAGCGAAACACGCTTCCTCGGCTAATTCTTCTTTCGATATCAACTTCTTTAAGAGAGGTTGTTTAATAGGATCTCTGGAATGATGCCACAATTCGTCGGTGTGTCCGCGTCGCGCTGTTGTTAGGGTCAACGCCTTTGACATAGTCCTCTTTGGCGGTGTTCTATAACGAGCGTGAAACATCTCTCTATTATAATTCATAACGTGAAAGATTCGTTGCGTATTTACGGACAAGTGTCATTTACCGGAAGTGATCAATAGCGTATTCTAAAAGAGTATGAGGTTTGTCACGGGATTCTACTCCGTTTACTTGCTGTGGATATAATTTGCGGCCATTTTCCGTTCCTTCGATGCTGAATAGAGACTGAAAGAGAAATCGATTAACGAGATTCGTTCAATTCATATAAAAGAAAGAATAGATAAAGAGAAAAACAAAGAGGTCGCGCGGAAAAGACACGCGTTAGCCTTACTAAAATATCGTTTGGTGGTTTCGTTAGCGAGGGCAAAACGTATACTGTCTCGGCTGGAAAATCGCCTTTTTCTCCGGTTCTTTCGCAAGTGCCGACGCACCATCCTGAATTAAGCACAGTTTCACCGGTACTCTCGTCCTCCAGAATAATAAGATCCCCCTTTTGAAAGGTCAAGAACGACGAACCTTCGCCTGGTGCTTTGTAATCTTGCAAAGCGATAACATATTTGCTACGTTTCTTCAAACCTTCTAAAAAGTATACCACCAGATCGCGAATGTCTTCGGCGTTAGGGCTTTGAAAAGTGAATTCCTCTCCTCGCACCGTTGACAAGTTGAACGTTTGCGTGAACATTTTATTCGTTCTGAAAGTTACGGTAGAATCGAGAGATAAAATAAAAGTGGAAAAGAGACGATCGTAAAGGGTACGTACTTTTGACTAGACACGGTGGTGATTTCGGGAAACGACAATTCGAGAAGTACTTGTTCTTGATCGTCTACGACGTACACTCCGGTCCAATTTACGGCTATGATAACGTCGTTCTTCGGTAAATTCGGCCCGGAATTTCTGTACGCTTCGTAGAAGCGAGAAAAAAGTAATGGCCACTTGAACTTTGCATAACCGACGATATCCTCTTTAACCCGCAAAGCAGGTACCTTTTCCTTTAAATAATAACTCTGCAAGAAGAAAGATCGTTTCGTCATTGTCGTCGATAGAAGAAACGTATACGGCGAAGTGAAATGCGAGCGCCGAAATAAGTTTCAATGAATTATCGTAATGTAAGTACGGTCACCTTTTTATATGCCTGTAGAACCAGATGTCCCCATCTGTCGATCGCTTTGTCGATACCGGTCAGGCAATAGTCCGGTATGTAATTTGGCAAAAGAGTGTAAAGTCTGTCGACGTTCATATCGGTGTGATATTCGATGTAATATTGTTGGGCGGCGATCATCGCTAAATCTTCTTCTTTATCGCAACGATATTCGCCGAATTTTACTCCCCTAACCACCTGTTGATAAATTAAATTGGTAGCGACTTGATCTTCGGTCGGTTCGTGCCAAGGCGCGAATATCTCCTTCCTGAAGAACAATCTCCACGGAGCATTCCGTTCTTGAGCACCTTGTTCCTTGGCGTATTGCTCACACTGCGAGATGGCATCCATCACGTGGTCACCGCCGCTGCCGAGCGACGAGACTTTATCAAACAACGCGATATAAAGAGAAAATCCGAACTGGTCGCGCAACGATATCTTATCGGAGAGCTGATTGCACAGTTCTCTGGCGGTGGTGGCGGAATCAGCGAGCAGCGTTTTAGTGTTACCGTCCATAAACGTGATCGGCAACATAATTGGTTTCTTGGATTTGGTCGCTTGAAGCTCCAACCAGCTTGGCGGTTGGTTTCGCGTACCATTGTTGAATGTTCTCTTGAGCCGATCCTCGCAGTACGGCGCATATCCGGGTGGTCCCTCCCTGATGAATGCTCGCAAGTAATTGACGAATTTTTCGGACGGAGCGAAACATCCGACGCAGAGCGATAGTAAGATCCAACCGCGAGCGTGCGACGACTTGGATGGGTTGTTGGTCAATTGTTTGCATATTTGACAGTATATCTCGTCTCTTAATTCCGCACGCAATATTCCATGGCCGATAATGAAATGAAGCTTCTCGAGGTTCGAGGTAGGTCTCGCTTCCAGCCAGGACTGATAACTATCCGCCGTGTATTCGTCCTCTTGTAGTTTCCTCCTGACATCCTCGCCCAATTTGTTTTTTCGTTTCAGCGTTAACGAGACCAACTTATGTCTTATCGATCGTGGTTTTTGTCTGAGAAACGTTTCCGGATCGACGCCCATCATTTGCGCCTCTTGGAACTCTTTGCTTCGTATAAAATTACGACCAAGAGTCGCTGTGACTTTCGACATGACCGAGGTCGTATCTCTGTCCATCGTGTGAAATCTAGGCTCGGGTAAGTCTCCGGTAAAACGAAGTATCGTGATCCACAGTGCTTGGGCAGCCAGCTGATCTCCTTGCGTGTGCAAAGGCAACAACGGGTGTTTCAAAGGCTTCCTCGAATACTGATGCGTAATATTCCCTTGAAAGTAAGTTGCCGCGAATTTTTGAAACTTGAATTCCGATAGATCTTCCTCGTCCTCCGATGCTGTTTGAACGGGGCTAATGATCTCCTGTTGGTCTGCCTTTGGCGCAGGTAGATCATTGAACACAGAGGTTTCCCTAGCAGGTGTTGGAGCCTCGCTGCTCGAATCCGGTAGAAAATCAAACATCGCCTCGACCAATTTACTATCATCGACCGGTTCGTCTTGTTTTTTGGCTGCATCGTTTATTAGATTCTTCTTAATCTCCATTCTGCGCCGGTCTTCCAGTTCCATCTCTATCTCTTTTCTTTCCAATTCTTGCATTCGTTCTCTATAGTTCTGCTCGGCAATTTCTTTCGCCCGTTTATTCCCTTGGTCCTTCAACTCCCGCTCTTCTTTCTTTCGAAGCCTCAACGCTTCGACGTGCAACCGATACTCATACTTGATCTTTTTGTAGCGTCTTTGCGCGATCAATCTTCGAACGTGAGCTTGTATCTTCACGATCGCCCACAATTTCTTTTGGTACATTTTCCGTACCAGGTAGCCTCTGGCTCGGGCTTGAAGAGCGACTATGTGTCCCCTGAGATGCCTGAATCTGTGCGATAACACTCGCGATCTGATCAGCGCTTGAAGTCGCATGTAACCGATACGCATACGTTTGTATCGTTGTCGTTGCGCGTAGCCCCTCCAGTACTTTTCGACGACAGTCGCGGCTGCTCTCATGCGAAGGAATCTTCTTCTGTAAACCCAGCCACGTATGTTGCGTTGTAGGATTAGAATCTTCCGCGTTAAAACGCGATCGCGTTCCTGCTCCAAGAACAAGTCATGAGCGTCTTTGAGAAACACTTTTGTATGCCCGAGTTGATAATCCGATCTTCCCAATACTATGTGACAGATTTTGGATGTAACCGCGTGGCAGTCGACCTTATGCGCCGGAGGTATACCCGGAATGAGAAACCGATATCTCTCCACGAACTCCGGGAAGGAATGTCTGATCGGATAACCAGCTCTACGAATTCGAATCGTTTCCATCATGCCGGAGTATCTCAATTGACGACAACAAAGTCCTCTGTCGAACATCATCGGTTTCTTATACTCGTTTGGTTTGATACATCTGATGAAGAAAGGTTGGCAACTGCACAATGTTTTCATCAGGGAGTCCAAGGATTTCTTGAACTGAGTGGACAGAGTAGGCGCTCGTTTCCTAGTCTCTGATCCCATACCGATGTCCTCGGCGAAACAGGCCTGCAAAAATTTATTCGACGATATGTGAATCAGCTGCAATAAATCGGCGCTAAACGTGTCCCTGTTCTTCTCGAGGAAGCTTCTGGTATCGTAGAACACGACACCGGCGAAGTGATTAAGGCCGAACGACGTATTGATGTCTGATTTTGGTTTCAAATAATTCCGATGACTGCCGTGCGTTTTGTGTATCTTAGCTAACATGGTCTGGTCCGTACCCTTGGGAAACTTTGATTCTTCGTCTATCAAGGCCATGATGTTCAACTGCTTGATAGCTATCAAATCGAGCGCATCCTGATTGTCGACGAACTCGATATGCTGCCAATTGATACCTTCGTGATTGTATTCTTCTTGTTCCAGCTTAAAGATATGTTGCACGAAAAATTGTTGCAGATTTTCATTGGCATAGTTGATGCAAAACTGCTCGAAGCTATTGTGACTGAAATTTTCAAAGCCGAATATATCCAATACACCTATGGCGCTTCTGGACATGTTCTTGGGCCTATAGATCGCTTCGTTTATCTTTTTCACGATATGCACGAACAATCGTCCGTATATTCCCTTGACGAACGCGTCTCTGATATCCACCGATTGGTCCCTGGACAACGTAGACACCTGCGTGCACACGTTACAATTCGGCTCAACAAGAGGAAAGTATTTTCTACTGTAATTGTCGCAGTGTGACACTTCGTATTTATCGTCCCGTCTGTATAGGAACGTAACGCGAATTATTCCTTACTTACAACAGTCTCACCGTGAGCGAATATCGTTTTTCGAGTTAGAGCGTCTATCAAAGATTGGACGGGTACGCCCAGTAAGTGCGCTACCCTCTGCACATTTGTCTGTTCCGGAATTTCAGTAGCGTCCAAATTATCTAGAAAGTAGATCGTACGTATTTAAATTATGAAGACAAGCGAAACGCTTTAACGTTATACAAATTACGCTGCTTACCTACGACGGTGGCTCTGTATTTGACGTTTCCCATGTGCAATAGGGCAGCCAACAGCTTAAGTATCTCCCATATTTCCATGTCGGAAAACAGCAAAACTTTCATGGCTGATCTAATGTCGGCAAACTCCGCGGCATCGTCCCGCCCCTCGCACGTGATGCTACCACCCTGAGAAGAAAAACCTTCGATTCTAGATTCCCAACATTCGATACTATAACGCTTGAACGAAATCGAAACATTACCCCCGTTAAATACTTGTACGAAGAGGCATCTTCCAGTTCCAGTTTCAACTTCTCTTCTTTCGAAAGACCAGCCAGCATACAATAGAATACATGATAATTTCTCTCGTCCAGGCTTTGCGAGACTATTCGCGATTTCTCCAAAAGATATTGCTCGATTTTTGCTCCTTCTATCACCCCTTGCTCGTTGAAATGAATGTCGATGTATTTTCCAAAGCGAGACGAATTGTCGTTTCGTACCGTCTTGGCATTGCCGAACGCTATGAACGCGAAACCATAGATAAAGTGAATAACGTTTGAGTCTTTGTCTATCGCGACGCGACGATCGAGAGAGCCGTTTACCTTCCAAGATGGGATTCGCTTCCAAAATTTGCTGTTCGATCCAAGAATGCTTGCCACTAATCGCTGCCAAATATTGCAAAATTAGTTTTGTACTTTCCGTTTTGCCGGCTCCGCTTTCCCCGCTAAGACACAAACATTCGTGCATTTGACAAATCATGTCTAAATAGAAAAATATAGAAGAAGAGGAGAGTGCCGCTCGAAATATTTCACGGAAGAAGAAATAAAGCGATGGTTGATACCTGATCACTATGCACTGATCTTGACCGTATCGATTCATATGCGCGTAACTATTGTCTCCGATGGCAAATATGTGTGGCGGCAGCTCTCCGATTTTACGATCCTTGTACAGTTTGATTTGTTCAGCGGTATAAATCGGTAATATTTGATACGGATTCACGGCGACTAGAATGGAACCCGTATAGGTCTGCGCAAAAACGATAGCTTAAATGAAATTACGGCCGCTTTAAGTCGTAAAACCAGGTGTACGTAAAAGCGATAGACCTTCGAGAGACTATCGCCTACCAAGACTTGTTTACGTACATATATGAGATTCTCGTTGTAACGAATCAACAAATTCCTTAGAATACCAGCTTCATGGAGGTCTCCTAAGCTGATCATGTCTTCTACACCT
This sequence comes from Bombus flavifrons, assembly GCF_040668555.2. NCBI lineage: Eukaryota > Metazoa > Arthropoda > Insecta > Hymenoptera > Apidae > Bombus > Bombus flavifrons. Next base: position 7,744,193 of record NC_138454.1, read on the forward strand.
TGCACAGAAGTGGCATGCATCGCCTTTATTCGCCTTTCCGGAGTCAGCCATTGTTCCTGGAAATTGCCGAATGAATTCATTGGCGAGACGAGTTCAAACACTTTCTCAACATCGATATCGTACTTATAATTTGCCGAGAGGCAAGAGAAACGAGCAACAACTTTTCGACGGCACGTCGAGTCGAGTCGAGAAATTTGGTGAATGCGGAAAGTAGGTAACGATTACCTTGTTATCGTCGTCTTTCACTTGAATGCGTCTGCCTTCCGCGGAAATTACTCGTGCTCCGATCGCAACGTCAAATTCTCTTCCTGAGATTGGTTCGATCCATATGTAATCTCCCTGCAACGTAATTTCGTTCACCGGTAATTTCCTTCTTTTGTTTCGGACATGCCGCGGGAATATCGACGCTTACGAGCACACGTTCTAATAACAACCGATAAAATTGCTCGCGTCTTAACATTCGAACGTCGATAGACGCGCGTCTTCTTCTTTTCCTCTTTCTTTTTTTCTTTCTTCTCGCTTTATGCAATTATTCAGCGCTCATGTTCGCGATCGCGAGGGTTCGAGTTTCGAAAACATCAGGCGTGGCGCTTCTGTCGCCGCGAATTCTACGAATATAGCCGTATACAACCGTATATATAGCAAATATAATGTAAAAGGAGCGGCTGCTACAGATGAAAATCGTGCGTCTCCTTTTTTAATGGACACTCGAAAGTTGCCACCATAATCCGTACACCACAGCCACTATCCTCAGCCAACGAATCGATTCGATCGAGTAGCGTACGCACGTAGTATGTACAATTTCTCGTTTCTTTGGAACCCGATAGATTTTTCCTCGCTCCCTTCGTCCGCTGTCTCGCATAACCACCGATAATATAATTAGCCGAGTAAACGCGTATCGTTGCGGCTTCCAACGACGCAATTTTACGCATAGTTCGATGCGATGCGATCGATCGCACTTCGAGCTTTCGTCTTGAACGCTTCGGCGCTTCAGTGAACGACGAAGTTTTCGCGAGTCACGCGACGTTGATTCCGTGCAGACGAATTCATCGAGCGTGTCGTCGGCCGAAAAAGCTTTTTTCGGTCCTTTCGTTTGGTTCGCGCTCTTACGCATAAACCATCGCCAACGATCGGATAAATATCGATGATCGAGATCGGCGATGGTTGCGCACGCGCACCAAATTTTCACGAGATTCGTGCGGCGCTTCCACGGTTCCGCGTATAATCGTTTACATCGTTGGTTCGTGGCTACCCTCCGCGCGCATCCATGCATCCGTTTTGGTGCGTTTGTACGATCGTCGCGCAGTTATTCTCAAACAGCGGCTTCCTCCAATATCGCGGAAACGTTCATTTCTTGCGAGATATCTGCCAGAGCGAAAAGTCGGAATCGGTATATTTTCTCTTAGAAGCAATCCGATCGGTCGACGTCGTTCGAACAATGGAAACGAAAACCGTGTTCGTTTCAACTGAAAGGTAATTTGAGAACCTCTAAGTTAGCCTACGCTTTACGGATACGACTATACGAACGCACAGACTGTGCCTGATATTCGTATACGTTCCGATTGTTCACCTCACCGGAACCACATCGGAAGAGCTCGTCCGCTCGTTACCACGAAGCCAGTCTCCGTTCAATTTGGTTTTGCCAGTCGGTTTTACTTTCGGCCGGCCGAGTCTATGAAAAAGCCTGACTTGCGTTCTTTCCGTCTCGTACTCTCGCGTGAATAATTCGCAGTCGCGTATCTCTCTGACGGTATTCGAACATGGATTCTCCTTTGAGGTTAGGATCGGACGACACGGGAAATTCGAAAAAGGTTCGTTCGTTCGCGGGCCGCTTGCCGTGGTAGAAGACGAGCCTGTATAACGTGATAGTATATGGACGCGTGCGCGTCCGCCACAGGGAAGGAATGGAATTACGATCGAGGGTACAAACGCGTGTCCGGCAAAACGATTCGCGTCCCGTTATACGACGGCTGGTTTGCTCGCGTGAAATGCTAAGCCGTTGTTCAGGGCATACGCCAAGTGACGAAGGACCGTTAACTATGCCTAATTAACCGACTATTCGTCTCATCCCACGTTGCAGCTGCGTCGACTGGGCATCGTCGACGATGCAGCGACATCGACTTTTTTCTCCAACCGATCAGATCGGAACGCGGCCTCTGTTCTTTGCGAACAAGAGATTATCCACGGCAACGAACGTGACGGAAAGATGCGGGAAGCGATCTCGTTTCAAGCACGTATTCCCCCTTTCCAGATATACCTACGTATCGCGCTTGAGCGAACCTTTTCGGAAATTACAAGGAACCACAGATTCGCTTTTTATTCGAGATCGTCGAATATCGCTAAACGAACGGTAAATTATCCATCTCCGGTTCCTAAGACTCTCCGTTGATCTGCCGGCAATCAAACCAACGAGTAACACACAGATTTACTTCGAGAGTTACTTGGACGTGTTCGCTCCGCGCACGATTTTTCATGCGAGGAAAGAATCTGAAGATGGTGGTCGATCTCCGTCATTTTCACTTGTCACAGATTCCTACTGACCGTCTTCGAAGAACGCGATGAAGAAAGCGGTAACATTACGCGCGAACGCTGGATCATCGTAGGTTCTTCGCATTCTTCGGTGTTGCGTGTTTGACACACTGATTTACTACTAATCATCCAGGACAAAGAAGAAGATGCGCGAAATGAAAACCTATTACGATGATACTTACCCGCGTGACGATGACCATCTCTCAAATCGTCGTTGTCGGCACTCCGCCTGAAAGAAAACAAAACTTTCTTCTTTCTCTCGTTCTCTCTTCTTTTATGTGCTCATTTTTTCCTTCAATTTTTCTTTCTTTTCTTTTCTTTTTTGCTGTGCTGGTGCAGTCGTGCAGCAAAACGAAAAGGGTAGCATCTCGAGCATAGATACTAGCGAATAGATAACATCGTTGATAATAAGACGGGCGAGCAAACATCAGCAAAAAAAGTATGAAATTCCGAGAACTGAATTGGACGAACGAACGGAAAGAATGGCTACTGCGGCGGACTGACTCTACTTGCTGATAATCGAATCGAAGTCCCTTATGCGAATCTATACGGAGAAAAATCGTTCCAGCGTGCGATGATGATGTCCGGCTGATCACCGTTACAGTGGAAGCAGCACAAGCATAAACCTGTTCGCAAAAGTGGGTTAGGCAGTTTCTGCTGCTACCACTCAGCCGTACACCTTTCGAGAACATCCATCGAGGATTCTTACCATGAGATCGATCTCCCTTCTCTTACCGAGTAACTCCGTCGATTTGCAGTTCTTGTTCACAACGATACGACTTACCAAAGAAAATTAATCGAGAACGAGTCGACTCGAATGGAATCGCGTTAGACTCTTATGAAGCCGTATCGAGCGTCGGATTAGACCGAAGAGAGTTGAACCTTATAAGTTATAAACTCGAAGAAAGCTCGATCGAATGCAAAGAAATTGCAATTTACGCGTCACTAGCATCGATTTCGTTCGTCAAAAGACGACACGGATGAATTTGCTTCTATTATGCTCGCACGAATAACTCTCGGGTCGACGAACCGTTCGGCATTCTTTACTTTTTCGTATTTCTATCTTTTCTTCTCTTCTCTCATTACGACGAATCATCAACGTCCGACTCGTTTTAGAAATCGAGGAAAGTCCAAATATATCGTGTAACGCCGTGTTAAATTAAGAATGCGATAAAATACACCGCGACCTGATAAGTAAGGAAAAAGGTCCGGAAGGCGATATATACCCTTGAACTTGAGAGACGACACACGTGGAAAGACGTCGCAATCGTTGACTTTGAAAATATCAGGAGAACAGAACGGAGGATGTATGCACCGCCTACGGGAGACTTTAATGGGCGATCGAACGACACGCGTTTCTACGTGGTGCGTTACGAACCATTGCGATTCGATTAAAAACTAGCAAAACTAATGCTTTCTATTCCAACACGTTACAGAACAAATAACTTTGATTTGCATTTCCTAACGACACCGCTAAAATCCTGTTTCCATAGTTTTTTACTCGCTGTAATCGCACTCGTTCAAAGATTTATTTCTTACGTCATGATCGTTTTCCACGTGTGCATCTTCGTTCTATTCTAATTCTCTTTGTATTCTGCGATTATCTTCTGATTTCATGCAATAAAACGAACGTCCACACGATCTCCGAAAACGAACAACGTTTTCCTTTATGCGTTTCTTTACACCGATTCAACACAAATTTACGTTCTTTCCCGCGAAAGAGTACACGCGAGTTTGAAACTCTGCCGATAGTGGAGAAAATGATTCGGTCCGGACTAATCAGATGTAAGTGTAGAGTACGCGATCTTTTGGTAAATATCTCATGATTCAAGACGTGAAATATTACTTTTTTTTTTATCTGAATCCAAGTCTTATCTCATTTACTTATTACATGTCGTATTTTAACACTCGTTCTGTACACTTACACGTATGGACCGTAATTACGCGGAATCGTTGGTATTCTATTCTCCTTTTCATCCTTCTAAACTATCCTTTACGTAAAAAATTCATTTACAAAGACGAATACTTGATATTCGAGTGAAGTTTGAAAAATAAATGGCGATGGTAGTTGACTTGATATTTGAGAACTTGGTAGATATCAACGTCCGTTTCAAAGGCTGTAATAACGCGGTAATAAAATTATGTACATACATATAACGTCTATCGTAATCGTCTGGTCTAGAGGTAAAAACGGACGCGACTCGGCAGTAACTTAAGAGTTTCGTTTCCGATCTGTGAAATATCTGCCAGAACAATTTTGTCATTCCGAATCGAATATTATCTACTTGTGGAAAATGGACGTTGATCTCGTGCAAAAGATGTTTCTCAGTAAACGAATAAATTCGAACGTACCTTATGCGAGTAACGAGAAACACGACGAAAGTGACTACACGATGTCGGCACACTCCATTAAGAGGCACTGCACTGCACTTCGAATACGACGTGAAGCGCGCTTTTCATGTCCGACGTGACTAGAGAAGCTTGTCGAAGCTTAGCGTTTGAAAAAACCGATGAACATGAAAAAAGGAAAGATCACGTACCGCACTATAAACTGGGACACGAAAAGCAACAGTAATTGTTTGAGAGAATAGGCCACAGCGGTGACCGGCACGTTAACTCGTCCACTCGGAGAGCTTCGGTTCGAATCGGGTGTGCCAGGTGGAAGCAACTGAAAGAGGTGGAAAAGCTACCTTTGGCTAAACCACGATCGGCTTTGACTTCGGCTACGTGAAATCCCACCAATCGCCATACGTTGCCAATCACTCTACCCCGTGTTTACCGAATACTGTCTTCTCGACAGCTCTTCAATTGTTGCTCTCTTTTTAAAGATCTCCGAATCTTCCTCGATACTTCCTTTATCTCGGATTCATCGTGACGTCATTTGCTATAAGGTATACCTGCTGCGTATCTGCAACCTGTTGCGTTGCGATTCCCCTCCTCGGAACGATGTTCTCTTTACCGACCGAGAAGTTCGCTTCCTCTTTGCAGCTTCGGCTGCGGAATGGCGGCAAAAACGAATTAACATTCGATCGTGCAATTTGAATTCCAATCTTCTTCCCTTAGTTTTTTCGATTGATTCATCGGTTCGAATAATACGTTAGATACATGACATAAGGACAAATGAATCGTTTACATTGAAAATATATTTTCATTTCATATGAATTTCACATGAATGATATACATACATAAAATGTAATTTCTGTAACTTTTAACATATACATTAATATGCAAAGTACTGAAAACTTCTGCAACAATAACAACATCGACGATGTTATACACGTTGCAAATTAACAGTTTCATAAAATCGTTCCTATATATAAACACGATCTTTTTTACGTAACGAGAACGGCACTTTCTCTCCAACGATATATTTTTCACGAGTACTGCAATCAATTCTGTACGAAAACTATAACAATGTACCACGTTGCGTTGTTATTGATGTTGTTTATCTTAACAGCAACGACAAATTCATTGCTGAGTAACAATTTTGATATCGATCGCTCATAATCACGTAGCTCATAAATCAAGTAGTCGATCGATGCCTTCCAATGGACGACAATGCATCACGAATACAGCAAATTATTTTCTAAGATTAAAAAGCTATTATCACTCGATGTAACGAAGCAATGGTAGATCCTATAACATACATTTGGAATATTGCTTCTTGATAAATATACATATACATGTATGATCAACACTTCGCGCGTGGACATTGTAATAGTATTAATTATATAGCAAAGTATATTTCACGCGTAGCATATAGAAACTGATTAGAAAATATATGTTTAACTCTGTATAAAATAATATTATTAAATAATTTCCTGTATGAATCCATACATGATAAAAATATACGACATAATAGTAGATCAAAGGAAAAGGCGTATTTAATGCCATACGTTTGCCAAAATTGTATTCGTACTAGTACACTGCTTGATTTTTAATGTATTTCTACAATAAATATAATTTTTCCTTCCTCAAATGCTTTTATCACTTACAATAGAGAAATCAATATTATGCTAATCTGATAATGAAAATTGCATCCAGGTACAAGGTATGCATCCTATTATTAAATGGAATGATTGAATAATTACAAACACAAATTTCATTAAACAAATTAAACAGTCTATAAAGAGAAGACTTGTTTCCCATTTTAATTATACATACTTGTTTGCAGAAATCGTAACATACCTATAACTTTGATCATATATTGTTTAATCAAATTTTTATTTTTCATCATTTCTGTAATAGTATGCATAAATCTAATTATTAGTATTAGTAGTAGTATTATAATTATTATATAATTAGTATATTTGCATAACCTGTACCTAGTTTAAATGTTTGGAGAATCATAATGAATGTCTAGAGACAAATTAGGTTTCGGGATAAAGCACCTCGTATAATTGTTTGTAAGAAACTATAATATAAATAATTAGGAATGCAACAAAAGAAAAAAAGAAACGACTAGGAACAACATTGACAATTATCGACAATGTTTTAACGAATTACTATTGTTTAAATGAATACGCAGTTTAGAGCAATTCCTCAAAATTGTCAATCTGTATATTAGATTATTAATATAATTTCACACTACACACACTAATGAAAAATTTGATATAGACCAAAAAGTGTTAAAAATTTTCGACTATATATCGATCAGATGAAAATGTAATTCAGCTTAATTTTGTACTTCAAAATGTAAAATTTCTTACGACTTCACGTGATATAATGTATTTTTTAATAATCATATTTTGTTCATTTAAAACAAAAATAATTTATTTATAGTCACTGCGTTAAACGTGTAATGAAACAGTAAGATTACTTTTTGTAATGAATTTGATTAAAAATCCAAATCTATTGATTAGTGCTTTGGTCGTTTGTAAATATGATTGCACTAAATAAGATTAAAAAATATACTATTTTCTACCATTTGCTGAATAAGTTATGGAGTTACTTTTTCTCTGTTGGAAGAGTACTTGCAAGTATATATATTTATATATATATATTTTTTTCCAGTTATATAGATATCCTATTTTGGTGTTGCAGAATATTTCACGAATCCAGGATTTTCTTATGCAAGAAGTAAATTGTAATATGTAGAAACGTAATTGTTTTTATCATCAAATAAACGGATTTTAAAATGATTTCATAGTCGTAAAAATAGGCTCTGGATATTATACTTTTACATTGAAATAAGACAGTAGTTTTCTGTTATGCCTTACGATTTGATTAATTTTGTTATTTGTAGATAAATATATCTGGAAGTTCACTGAAGAAGTGCAGAAATATCCCAAATCTTAATAAGACGATCTTGACCGATAGTTAATAATCGTCGCCTAGGAGCATCAAGATCCATTCCAACGACATTATGCTTTGCGTCATGGAACGATGCTAGAGATGTTTGGCTATGTAACAGATGCATAATATCATTTAAACATTCACCTTGTTTGTCAATCTTAGTGATAAATCTAATCTCATTGTCCCTACTTACTTCGCAGCTTTAAGTTGTATATGACACTGATCGCACACTCTAACTTCAAATTCAAAACCCATTGCTGGTATTGGTATTCGTTGAGATGTACATCGTGCGCATAATGCACGACCACAATGACGGCAATGGTGCTGTCTTAGACCTAATTGTCGTTGATCCATCATAGCTTTAATATTCCAAAAGAATGGTCTTCCACAAGCCTATATTTATCATAATATTTATATATATAAGAAAATGTTGTTTAATGTAGGATCATAATTAGCATAAAAAACCAAACTGGTTGTAGCATTAAATTTCAGAATCAAGTTAATTATAATTTTACAATTACATACTTGGCACGTATCGGATTCTATCCAGGCTGCAGTTTCTTTTCTATTTGCCGCCATATCCCAGCATACTATTACACCATCTTCTCCTCCAGATAACAACACACGCTCTGCGCTTGCATAGCACAGTGCAGTTACTTTGTTGCTGTAAAATATGTTTAGTTGTGATTGCAAAATATGTAAACTGGAAACTAATTTAGGAAGAATTTCTTAGTAGACTGAATAGCTTACTGATGTCCTTGGAGTTCATAGGCTGTACCTTGCCGGCCTCCAATATCCCATACTATGATACTTTGATCAAAACTTCCAGAAAACAAAAGCTGCTTTTCAAAATCCCATGCTAATGTATGAATGCTTCCTGTATGTGCCTTTAAAGTAGTAATTAGTGTAACACCATTAGTATCTAATTTCAACATTGCTATTTGTCCAGAATAATCACCAACAAAGGCATGTTTTGATTGCGCGTCAAATCTGAATAAGTTAAGGAGATGTGTGTAGTTTTAAAGAGAACTTCTTTCAATGTAACATACATATCTAATAATTAAGAAATCTGTTAGAAATTATTTTTCACAAAAGGATACTGCAGAGCGGTGTACCATGCATCAGTTTGATATGATCCTAATTTTTGTCCTGTTTCTGAACAATGTAATTGAAACATCTTATCTCGACCTATACTTAAAACCCATTCGCAATTTGATGCAAATATAACACCTGTAACTCTCGCTTGATGTGCAGCATATTCACGCATGGCAGTCATTTGATTATAATCTTGCTCCAAAATGAATTCCTGAAAATAATGAAAGTGCATTGAAATAAAGAAAGAAATTGATAATTTTCCATAAAAAACTCTTTTAATACATACATTTATAGTTCCATTCTCCAAACCAACAAATAATTGTCTAGTTTGTACACAATAATGCATTGATGTTGCACCAGCAGCCATATATTGACAGACACTTGGCCAATATTGGCCAGAATCTCGTTTCAACCAAACTCTAACAGTTCTGTAAAAGACATTTCCTTAAGAACATGAATAGCTGAAGAAGACAAATTTTCGACTAATTATTGTAACGAACAATTAAGAAATTCAATTTTAATATTACAATTCGAATATAATACTCATCTACCTGTCATCGCAAACACTAATTACACCATCTTCCCGCGGTATAATGATAGCCGCATTAACATCGTCATTACATCCTTCTAATTTTGATAAAAGTATAGGTTTTCGGCTTGTGCTGAATTTATCATGATTCACTCCCGGTGCGGGCTTTATCTCTGCTGCCATTTCAATCTTTAAAACGTAATATTTGAAGCAGACTTGTCATTTGACAGTTGTCAGACTTCAATGATAATCAGAGCTTATATGCGTTATGAAGACGGAAAGTCGGATTTTTTAACAGATTGTGGAGAACCTATCGGCGCTATTCGTGTTATTCCTCGTAAATTTTTCTTTCCTTCCTTTTCGAGTTCCTCTTTATCGACTGTTGCAACTTTCGTGGAAGTTTCTATTTGCGTGCATTATGTAATAGAAATGTATGCACACACGATTTATGTTAAGAATGTAAACAAAAAATGATGATCAATTGATTTCGCTAACAGGACCATTTTCTATAGCAGAGCTTTGTTACCAACTTCCTTGCAGACACAGCAAATCAATTATTTTTCGGATTACATTCTTTTTATTAAATAATTATGTTGCGAGGCGATAATTTTCCAATGTTTTTACAAAAATAATTCTCAAATAATTCTTTTAATAACCAGTGCCTGATTACTTAAAGTTCTTATTGATATTTATCGGCTTCTATTGTTGGTAAGCGTTATTTCATAGACAAGATGCAGCCATAGACGAGGTAAATACAGAATGGACGTGACACGCAATGCTTTTTCACGCCCTATGTTTTGGTGGACTCTTGAATCCGTTACCATTCTTGTATCACATGCAACTGTATCAATTAATATATAGTATAGAACTGGCACAGATAAGTATTTACTGGTTTGACTAATTATTAAAACCATCGTTGCAGAAAATAATCTTAGCATGTGTTACAAAATAAAGATTTTATAATTTATACAGCAATTAATAACGAAGTAAACGATGATAATAAATTATTTTCAATTCAAGAAATTTCTTTTTTTATTATAGTTTCGCTATCAATTCTTAAGGACTATCTTAAATCGCTAATTATTAATCATTTTTAAGAATGACATTTATTTTTAATAAAGACATTCATAAAACTGCTTCGTTCTCTTCCATTTATTGAAATATTTAAATTATTCAAATATATTTATTAATAATAGTATGAATAATTAAATAATATACCGTTATAGCATTTTCACTTATAAAATCAAGGACATAATTTTATTACTGTTAATGGACATTGCCTTAAAAATATGTTTCCTATTCATTAATTTCATCAATTTGACAGTTTGAATTGATTAAATTAGCGCGCGCTTGTACACAGGAAAATCTAATGCTCCTATTGGCGCAATATATTGCAAAATCAAATCAGGCGTCTCTATTGGTGAAAAATATTGTAAAGTCAAATTGAGCATTTCTATTGGTCAAGAATGTTGCATCGCTCGTAATTTGAGGAGAATGCTTGGCGCGGGGTGGCATTCTCTGTTGAAATCTGTGGAGTGAGAATTCGTCGCATTAGCCCGTAATTATTAGTACTTTCATTCCAATTTTATCTTTATTTCTACACTTCTACCTGCTTCATTTAAATAGTACGTTCTTATTTAATCACTTATTAATCATCATTTGAGTAAGATTAAGTAGTTTTCCAAAACTTTTTCTGTATTTTTCTCGTTGACTGCATATCTGACGGTTATTGTCATCGATAGCTCATATTATCGACCTTTGGAATAGAATTTGGATTCTATTATTGGTTTATTTTATTATAATTTGTTCTAATATTATAAATTATTGGTTTTGTCATATGTTTATTTGAAATTGTTGGTTTCCTACTGTACAGATTATTGGTACGTGATCGAAAGAATGGGGATTTACGGAATAATGGACACCACAGGTGATTAATAATCAATTCGTTGATTTTTCATGCAGATTTGGTAATGATTGAGCTATTATAACAAAGCAAATGTATGTATATGCTTATTTTCCCTTTTTGTTGGATCAATGGTAATTAATATTTGTTACATAATTGTTACACAGCTTACGATTAATATATAATAACATTATTTTATAAATAGTCGCATAATTTTTTAAAAATGTTAAAATGAAAGAAAAAGAGGTTATAGAAATCATTTTTTTAATTAATGTTTTCATATCAATATGTAGCAAATTATACGAATCATTTAATTGTTATTAGAAGATGATCTATCGCGAACTTATTACGTTTGTACATATTTATACGAGAATATCAGTTTATTATTTCCTCCATATTTCATACTCCACCATATATGAAAACCATATTTCAAACTCTGATGACAAACATTCACAATTGAATTCTTCTTGTAGAGTAGGTTTTATATTTTAGAATATTAATAAATATTTGGAAATATGTTAGAAAATATTTTGCAATCGATAAACAGTGTTTGAAATACTGCACGTATATATAAGCTTCCAGAAACGGCGATATCTCCAAAACAAACTCTCAACCCCCCCCCCCCCCTCTGTTTCTCCTTGCTAATACAATCTGTTTTCAGAGAATGTTTGTATCCGCGCGCAATGCGATCGGTAGTCAGTGTTTGCTGCGTAATAACATTTGTGTTTTCTAGAGCACAATAGCTCTTAATAATTATAAATTTAATTACAATAGTTATACGCGAAATTAGAGTCAGTGTGTTCGCCGATTGTTAATTACGGACGAGTTAATAGCCCTTTTTTTTTCTCTTTTTTATTCATTATTTTAAACATTCGCTTTCGGTAGTAGAGTCGCAGGTTTTGCAAGAGAATACAACTTCTTCTGGGACTTGAGAATGTAAGTATTTCTATGTATTGTATTCTAAATTATTTTATTATTCGTATTTTGAATGAACTATTATCAATTTTTATTGACATAATATTTTTATATTTTTACATTTGACACAATATCAAAATCGTAATATTGAAATACACAATAAAAATGTTTATTATGTTTAAAAAAATGATTAAATTGTCATCATTTTTAGTTTAAACATTGTAATTTTAGCGTTCGAATTTTTATAATAATTAGATTTTAACAGAATTTCGATTTTTGTTGTTATTAAAATTTCAAGTTTGAATAGAATTTTATTTTTCATTGCCTTTAAGCTTTTTAAATAATAAATAGTGTATTTTTAAGAATAAATTACAATATTTTACTTTGTTTTGTCTCAGGTATTTCACAACGTCCAGCTTTTCTTGTGTTTTTGGAAGGATGCAGTGGTGCTTGAAAACTAAGCATGTAAGAATCTGTGCATATCGTATTCCAATTAATTTTATTCTTTGTATTTTGCTTTAATTATTATTGATTAAAAAAATAAGGTCTAACCTTAAACTTTAATATCAAAATTCCACTTGTTGTAATAATTAGAGTTTACTAGCAATTTAATTTTTTTATTATTATTAGTTCAAAGTTTTCATAAACTGTTTCATATAATAGTTCATATTTTATTTAAAGGTTTATCATTCCTTCCTCTTCTGCGTGTTTGCTGAAAAGGACCTAGTGGTGCTTCAAAAGCCAAGAATGTATGTAATTTTGTAAACTGTACTTAATTTTATTCCTTGTTATCTAAATTTGTCATTCTTGAATTGAATATTGGCATTATAATTTTAATAGAGATCAATATTCCACTATTTCAAATTTTTCAAATAATTAACATTTTCCTTAAGAACAAATTATAATATCCTATGTTCTGTTACAGTTTTCTTTTATGGCATTATATGGCCCCTCCTTGATGATGATCCACACCGTGACTTTCCCTGATCTGCTACAGCATCGATGACCTCGTCCTTCACATCATCTCGTAAGCCGCATGTATTTTTGTTCCTCCGGTCACTCAATCATGTCGTAGGACGAAAGGTCCAAATCGACACGGGTGATTGGTTGTAATTTACGTAGAATTTTTTGCGAGTACAGTGACCGCGGATATTTATTATATGCGTGAGTAGTAACATTTCTATTATGTATTATTTATTAGTTCAGGATAGGTCTTCTTGCACATCGCGTTTTTTTTTATATCAGTTACATGATACTGACAAATTTTATATTAATAATATCGATAATGGTACTAACTGATACAAACGATATATTAACAATTCATTTGAATTTTGTGATTGAGGATATGTTCACTATAGTTACTTTTGAAGTTGGAATGTGTATTTACTGAGAATTAAAATGACTTAAGTAAATATTTCGCAGTAATGAAGTCGGATACCCTCCGACTTCGTTGCGTAAAAAATTGCTATTATTGCATATCTAATGATAATGATAATAATAAGTTTTTATTTCTCCTGTTTTCTGTTGACATTATTATTTATTATGTTTGGATATTGATTTAAAATATAAATATGGAGATATTAAAGTTCAATCCTGCCGTCAAAAATGTATTGAATTTTATGTGCAAGAAGAAATTTCGCGACAGGTAAATTTTAGAGTCAAAGCAACAAGTTTTGAATACTGTTTTCATACTTTCGAATATGTGCTTTGACGAAGGAATTACCTGAGGTTGTTTGCATTAATATTTAACTTTGAGTCAAGTATTAAATAAATTTCTTATTCAGTGTCAGTTTGCCTTCTTTGTAATGTAATTTCAATAATTCATAGTGTCAATTATTTGAACGAATCATTGTATTGCATTGATGCTATTTGTGCTGTTTACTGTAAATAAATTCAATATTGACATTTTGGTAATTTATTAAATTAATAAAGTAGAGTATAGAGTGTTAGTAATTGAGATAAAATATGAAAATGCAAAATGAAAAAAGATTAGCCCGCTAAAGACGAAATAGATGCACTAATAGATTCTTTTTAGTCAGGATTTTCAGATTTTATCTTTTCCGTGTTCATTGCCAGGACCCCACTCACGTGTCCAGGTGCTACTTGGGTGAGAGAAAGGCAATGGGTACGATGATCACTGATTTTATAATAATTTGTAAGCGACTGACGATGCGTTAGTGTATCGTGCACGACGTACTTTCCACATAGTGTGTGTGGTTAGGCTGTGGAATTGCGTCGTTTTAGTATTTATTCCATTTGCTATAAATTTATATAATAAAACATAAATTCATACAAATATCATTTCAATTACAACCTGTTATTAAAAAGATTCGTTATTAAATACGGCGAATCACAGGTATTAGTATTATTAATTTTCTTGTTAAATTATAATATATGGTACCAAATTTCGTACCATCTATAATTTCTTTGACAAATAGATACTTTCTTTGAATTATGAATATTTTTAATTAAAACTGAGATCTACTTTTATTGTGTTGTACGCAATGGTCGCTAGCCTTCGTCAGTCGATTTCAGGAAAATGGTACGTAATATTAGAGTGTGCATGTTGTGTGCCAAACTCGGGTGTCGGAGGCGTCCCGGGACGTTCTCTCTAGTGTAGGCCCTTGCGCCCGAGTGTTATATGTGAGAATCGTGGAGTGAGTGTGTTGGTGTGCCTGTTCTGCCATTTTTAAATATAGGGCTAGGTAGGATAGGTAGCATACTTTCTGGCGTGCCTGTTCAGTATAAGTAGGTAGGGCCGGGCAGGTTGGCACAGTCTCTGGTCGGGTAGGCGCGTTTTCGCGTGTCCAACCTGTTTCAGGAAATTTCATTCGAAAAATCGACGGTGAAGCTGGCACGAATGGAACATGCCATCGTCTCTGACTTCGCCCATCGATTTTTTGATTTTCGCGGTCGCGATCGCGATTGGGTTTCGACACGAACGTTAATATTGCTCGAGCATGCACATGTGAACGGACAGCGATCTCTATATGATCGTTGTTCATCCATGTGTATTTGGATCAGCTTTCGCGATTTATGTTTTTATTTCACCTTTGTACGTTATTTTTTGGTTTGCGATTTAGAAAGTCTCGAGCTTAGATGTAAGTTTCAGCGGGCATCGCGCCCGAAGAAAGAAGAGGCTAGAGCCGAAGAGGCCCGGCAAATTGCCATGCAAGAGGGCAACTACTAATGGCTTTTCATCTTCTGGATCATCCAGAGGATGGAAAGTCATTCTCGTTACTACTTTGTCACTGTACTCGCTTTTAGTATTTGTAGTAGTATTAGTTGTGATTTGTTTGTTTGCCGATGTACATGTCGGCCCATCGTCATATTGGGCTAATCGCGGTTTTTCAATTAGAGTTGCGAGTAATTAATTACGGTTTGAATTACAGTAGCGAATCTAAATTTCGCGCTAACAATTAGAGTTGCGAAAAAGTACTCACTTCGGTTTGGATTAGTGTTGCGATGAAAAGACGATCTCGTTTGCTTTACTGTTACGAAGTATAAGATGTCGCGATTGTACTCAATATTTTCTATTGTTAATAATTATTAGAATTTATTAAAAAGTAGAATCTGAATTTGTTGCGGTTTGTTTTATCTCAAGTTGAGGTAAAATGACGTTAATTTTAAATTAATTTCGTAGTGCTGCGATTTGTGGTCATCGCGCATAGTTGAAATAGTTAGTTACTGAAGTTCTCTGCGGATAAATGGGGAAAATACTGTTCTGAATCCATGATTCCTTTCGAAATACTTTTTTTGAAACTCTGGTCTTTGATCTTTTCGCTACACGTGATTGTGCTTTCAATTGTTCGTTATAGAGTCTCTTTCGTTTTCTCTTTTATTTCTACCTTCTTTACACCTACTCTGGACCCATAACTCGATGGGATTAATCAATCAAGTGTATAGGTGTAAAAGAAAAAGTATATATGTATTTAGTATATTGAAATAATAATACAATTATTATTATACACGTATATATATATATATATATATATATACACAAGCCAAGTTACAACATGTTCTTTGTGCTGAACACATTCTGAGATCACGCTCTGTCCCCTAGTTCACTCTCCCCTTTTTGGTTAACATATGTCTTATATTACATTAGTTAGTTCGGATTCCAACAAATGCATGTCTATTTGAACCAAAGAATCTCGCTGCTAGTAGCTCTGATTGGGATGACAGAGCTTCTTTTGAGAATATGAAGTCGAATTTACACTCTTCCTTTAAAGTGAAATATTGTAGTTTCAGCTTGACAAATGAAGATCTTTCTATAGCTATATACATGTGTATTGAATCATTGAGTACTGTAGCTATATACTTATGTATGCATTGACTTTGTTGCTTTCGATGATCTCGATTATTCAGTTGAATTTTCATTCCTATGTTGGCCGCAATAAATCGCAGAGGGCGTAAGAAATGCTGATTTCTCCAGGTCGGTATTTCAGAACCTGAGATACAAAGTCCTATCTAATGTCACATCTATCCTGTCCTTAATTAATGATACAGTATAGATCTAACATTCTATAGGAATGATAAGAAGATATTTATTCTTATTTTAGATTAGATAATAAAAATAAAATAAAGAGCATTAGTCGATATATTAGTTAATCATGTAAGATCTATGTCTTCCTTCGTTTATGGTTGTTTACATATAGCGTGAGATGGAATATTTCAGAGAAGATGATGGTAATCAGAAATACAACAGAATAGCCGTTATCTGATAAAATTTGTGAAATAATGGAACACATTTTTATTATTTAAAATCTTGAAAGTTGATTATATTTGAGACATAATCCTACTCTTTTTCTCTTAATTACATCAGTATGTCAGGAACAAAGGTAGTAGACAAAATAAGAGTAATTAAATGTTTCCTTTTAATCTGGAAGATAAATACAAACATTTGAAAATAACAACTAATTTTATATGATATTAGGATGATGGTAATAAGAACGAGAACCTAAAAAGACAAGGTTCATTCAGGAAATTATTACCTTTGAATACAAATGGAGATTCTCAATTGAGCATGTCTGTGAAAATGATTGATAGGCCAACTGTGTCACAAACTAACAAAGAATATACCATATACTTACAGGAATACAATATTTTATCAGAATAGTAAGTTAATTTTGCAAATCAGTATATAAATGTCTGCAGTGAATGAAAATTTCTTAGTTCTTTTGTTATTACTTTTTAAACAGTAATATGCTATGTGCGCAAGATCTGAAGGGTATTTATGTCATACCATCTGCCCAAAATTCCTTATGTAAGTAGTATGAGCAAATAAATATTATTTTTTTTTTTTTCAATGCATTTTATGTATGAGAAAAATTGCATTCAAGTTATTTAAGTCAAATATGAATTGATTCTTAGGTCTTGCTTATCCTGACTTGGTCTTGTATAATGGTTTACATGTAAATATGTGCATGATTTATTGTTTGCCACATTTTCTTGTACACATTTATTAGACATTCCTGGACATTTATCAATCTGTAATAAATGCATTTTGTTTTAGTATGGTTTGGAGTACAATTTGTGCGGCAAGGAATATATCAAGGAGGAATCTTCAGATTTAATATTACGCTACCACAAAATTTTCCAGATGGAGGATGTCCTGTAAGACTGTAATTCCTAATACATTAGAATTTAGTTATAAAATTGTCTTGATTTGTTTAATGTTTGTATACTGAATGTTTAATTGTTATTGTGTACCGAACAAATTGTAGAAAGTCACATTTCAAACTCCAGTTTTTCATCCTTTGATTGATTCTGAATCTGGAGAACTATATACATCATGGGGGTTTCCTGAATGGAGAAAAAGTAATCGAATTTGGCAATTGGTACAATTTATAACAAAAATCTTCACAAAAGTAGATATTAAAATGAATTCTGTAAATCATGAAGCGTCTAATTTGTAAGTATTTAGGAAAAAATATTTGATCAATGAATGTTGTAGTTGTCAGTTAATATTTAAATTTTACGCATATTATGTTTGTATTGTTGTAGATTAGAGAATAATTTCGAAACATTTCGAGATCGCGTAAGAAAATGTGTGAGAGAAAGCCTAAACAAAGTCTATAGTTCACCTATGGTGGATGATCCTCACTATATTACTTTTAGTCCATATGTCGATGAGCTTCATAATTCCATTAAGAGAGAAATCTATGAACCTAAGGTAAAGAAATATATATCTAAATGTTTTTTAATTACTAAAACCATTTTCATTTATACTTGTTATTGCTTGAAACTTCCAAATGTAAACTATAGAGATATTTTTTCCGAGATATGTAGCTATTAATGTAGATTAATGTTATATTAAATATTTATTATGTATTTATTATATTAGATATTAATGTAGATACTAGGGTATTATTTGAAGCTTAATGAAAATAACTTATAATATTTTGATCTACTTTTTCATTAATTATGATTATAATGTGATGGGATACAGGAAGAAGAAGAAAATAAAGCAGTTGGATTATCATGGGTACAACCAGGATCATTACAACCATTCTCTAAACCCGAAGCAAGATAATAAGTAATTATACTGTATACAAAATGTAATAACAAAGCTAAAAGCTGCAGTCCTTAGGAGATAAGAGAATTGTAAATTTTAATGTATTTTTATAGTAGCAAAAATGAAAATTATTTTTTACTTATGTTCAACATGTATGTATAAAATTGTTATAATAACCGTTTATAATACTCTTATATTTGACTGAAGTAAGAATATACAATTGTTGATTTATTATTAAATGTAGTGCTAATATTTCTTAAAATAAACATTTGGACGGAGCAACAATTTACAATCAGACACTTTTTATGTATTGATCTAGTACCAACTAGTGCTTTGTTATGATAGTGATTCTAGTATTTTTTTAATTGCAAATTTTTTAAGTGATATAAGAAGCAATATTTAATAATAATTTTATCAATATATTATTTGCTTTTATATTGTTATAAACTCTAATATTAGATATTTTTATATTCATGATCATATGTAACGGGTGCTAGACGTGTGCAACAAGCAGTTGTGAATGAACGATCGTTAAAAGAAATGCATATTTCGTGATAAATATAAAGTGCGGTGGAATATATTGCGCTTGATGGCGTTGAAGTGCTAGATGTTGTATTTATACTTTTTTACGTTTACCAATATATTTCAAGTTGTATAATTGTTCATTGTGATTTAAGATTATGAGTTACGATTTTAACCTTTATTGACAGACGTACAATCGTAGGTAATCGTCTTTACTTTTACGTTCAATAAGTTAACACGATTTTCCTTTTATAAGTTCATGTTATAGGTAATATAAAATGTAAATATAGAAAGCAATAGTTACTATTGTGAAGAGTAATAGGAAGTAAATTAATATAATTTAGTTTTTATATTGGAATTCGGTTATATGTTTGAAGGTTAAGGACAGGCCGACTTTGTATGTGATTCATCCGAGAGGTTTCATTAAATTCGTATATTTCGTATAATGTCAAATATAAAAAATTTAGATGAATTTATCAATTACCGACAAAGCGTTAAAGAATTTTAAGAGTGATTTGTACTTTGTTTATTGTTATTAAAATCGAATTGACATATTGTACACAATATTCCCAGAAGTGTCGTGTGATTCGTTTGTTGTATTAACTTTAAATATGTATTTAATACAGCTATTTTAGATAATACAAGAAATATCAGCATGCAGACAATAAAATGTGTTGTGGTAGGGGATGGAGCTGTGGGTAAAACTTGTCTTTTGATATCATATACAACCAATAAATTTCCATCCGAATATGTACCTACTGTTTTTGACAATTATGCAGTGACAGTAATGATCGGTGGTGATCCATATACATTGGGATTGTTTGATACTGCTGGTAAATTTCTAATAAAATTAAGATTTGTTTATAAATATAGCATATAAATACTATGTTATGTTACAGGCCAGGAGGATTATGATAGACTTAGGCCTTTGAGTTATCCACAAACAGATGTATTTCTTGTTTGTTTTTCAGTAGTGTCACCATCATCATTTGAAAATGTTAAAGAGAAGGTTATGTTCAATCCAATTTATTTATCATTAGGATACTATTGAAATGAAATGTACTATGCAATAAAGGAAAGAAATGTCAATCATGTACACATTTTACTTTAGTGGGTACCTGAGATAACGCATCACTGTCCAAGAACTCCGTTTTTGTTGGTTGGTACTCAAATTGATCTGAGAGATGACGTTGCTACTATCGAAAAATTGGCAAAAAATAAGCAAAAACCGATATCAGCAGAGCAAGGAGAAAAACTTGCCAAGGAATTAAAAGCGGTAAAATACGTAGAATGTAGTGCTCTTACTCAAGTAAGTATGCATCTGTTAAATAGGAAGACATGTCCACGCTATTGTAGTCTGTTGGTAATAATAACAGAGTTTTCAATGTTGCAGAAAGGTTTGAAAAATGTATTTGATGAAGCTATTTTAGCTGCATTGGAACCTCCAGAACCAGTAAAGAAGAGGAAGTGTACACTCTTGTAAAAAGAGTAACAGTTTTAAAAGGAATGTGTATTCAGAAGTGAAACAAAGTTACACGTAATAATAACGAGCGGCAAATTTCATGCGTAGTATAAAGCACTGTTAGAAAATCCGAGACCGTGCGTATATGGTTCCTTTTTAAAAAAAAATATTAATCTTTTGAAATTAATCAACAGCCGCTAATATTACAACGCGACAATTTCGATCCAATTTTTTCACCAGTATCATATCATAATGTCGGCCACATTCCATGCAACGTGAAATATTGACTAAAAACTTGATTAGTTTCATGGGATTTATCAATTTTATCTAAAAGCAAATATATTTCGTAATGTATATTGTACGAATATTTTTTGGTTACTCAAGTTTTACCTTGAAAACTAATTATGTTGTTTAAAATTGCTTTGATATTTTTATTAGAATAATTGGTGCTATTGATTATTATTTTTCGTGTTTCATTCATTTATCGATAAGACGAGCTATAACGTAGAACAAAGCATTTTCTGGAATATGTAAAGAATCAGAAGGGTTTTGAAAAAAATAAAACAAAGCATTAGTTTTCAGTATACAAAATGAAATTACACGTTTGTAGTGAGATCTAAGTCAGAGATTTCGCAATGAATGTATAAACGTACAATATATCAAAGCTATATATGTATATTATTTAGACACCTCTGATCGCATGTGACGAAAGACATGGAAATATTATTTTTCTTTGACATGTTCATTTTTGGTACATTTTCGAAATTGGGCAGCTAAATCACGCAAATTGTTTTTATAGTAGCGCATTTGGTTTGGCAAAACTTTCTACATCTAATTTTGTACATATCAGCGTTACAGATGCACACTGATACGATGTATTAAAACGACGAACAAGAGGTTAGTAATAACAGGCATTTATATTTTATAAGATTTCAATGAATAAATTTGCTAGTAATATTGGCTGCACTATATCAAACGCGGTATAAAATTCTTGTAAAAAATAGTTATATATGTATACATATAACTTTTCATGAAAATACATACATGTACGATTGTATGGACGAAGGTCATAGCTGGTCGAAAGCATTGAGCTTATTTCCCAGCAAAATTGCGTGTTTACGTATTATTTATTTCAACGAATATTATATTATTTGATAAATAAAAAATCAATGCCTATTGTTTTTCTAAAAACTTCTTACTATACGTGAACTGGATACATGTGAGACAAATTTCTAAAATATAATGCATTTTTGTGCGATCGAAAAGTTTTTCAAAGAATTCGATCGACCATGATATTATGTGTGGGACAGTGCATGAGTGAGCATTATAAAGAGATCATCGATCGATTTTTACATTCTGTATCCAGTTAAGAGGTGGCATTTATTAGCATTATACGTGTCACGATATGTAGACGCAATTACATTATAAAATATCCATATAAATATATTTATACTATGCATAACAAATTATTTTCCCGTTTGTTCTATATTTTTTAAATTGAAAGTATTTTTTCTTTTCGTTATTCGTTATTTGATATTATTATTCATATGTGATTTCCACTTTAAGAGTAAAGAATCGTCGAGTGCACTTAGCATTCCGTACTATTCGAAGCTCGAAATGCTACGTCTAAATGGAAATACTAGACGTCGAAAGACAAGCGGCAGATGGTTATTCGTCGACCTAACGGAGAGAAAATCGTACCGTGGACGTATAGTACTAATATTACTTATCCATCATGGATTATTGGGACTTTTCTCCCTTCGTCCTCGCGTCTTCTTCGAACCAGGTCCTCCCATTTTCTCTCTCTCTCCTCCTATTTCTCCTTCTCTCTCTCTCTCTCTCTCCTTCTTCCTCTTTCTGTACCTGTGGCAGGTCTGTCTACCTTTGCCTGGCTCGATTGCATTGCCGTATAACGTAGCGCGTTGCGCCTTGTGGTTACTTCAATTAGGTGGATTCGTGGTTACGTATTGGCGTACTGGAGCAACTTAACCACGTCGGCACAGAAGGTACGCCAGTCACGGACTCATCACGGACGTGCCTCTGAACTCCCTTGACATTATCGCTAATCATTTCAAATCGATTCTCGCATCCATGAGAAAGCGAATTCTGACAGGCGGCATATGCGCGTTTCCCTCTTGAAATTTGTTGGTCGATTAATTGCAACCCAATTGAATCCATGAATGAGATTCGATGATCGGTTGGCCGTATACGTAACCCCAAAACACCTGGAAGAAAGTAAACACGTACAAGTTTATGCAATACGAGGCACGCATTGTAAATAAAACAAATTGACCGCACGATGGTAATCATTTTTCGAGCCGCACATTGACACAACTCAGTTTTAGGCGTATCTGGTCATCTCTGTCGGTGCCAGAATCGCTTCCCTTCTGTCTTTATATCGCTCTGTACCGTTGCATGTTTCGTGTCATCGTTAAGCCGAATAAAACCGCGAGATCGGTTGACTACATATTTCGTAGTCATTGAGAAGATATTTCTCTCTGTTGAGATACCATCGACTCTTTTAGTATATCGTTTCGCTCGATATCTTCTTTGATAAGGATGAGTGTTAATTCGTCGTATATACATACAGGTCTGGTAGAAGAAAAATAACGTAGGTTCTTGTTAATAATATTGGTTGTTATTAATCGTGTCATTTTGTGACTATCATGAACCGTTTTTCACACTCAATGCGATATTATTAAGTTCAGAGAAGAAAGAACCACGCGAAATGAAGATACTCATCTGCATAAAATGATACACTCTGTAAAGATAGAAGAATAACCCGACGATTCTACGCACGAACTCACTTTCCGCCACTACTAAACGTAACTTCGTAACTTCACAAACCTGTCATTCACCATGCTGGTCCCCATAGAACGTCAAAAGAGTAGAACTCGTCAAAAGCATCTCTAAGCTTCTCCTCTAGTTACTTTCCCTTTTCTAAACCCTCTACAGGGGATTTACTCCTATGTAAATGAGAAAAAAAAAGAAAAAGAAAAATAAAGTCCAACGTCGGTGCATTTTCCGCGAAGGAAGAAATAATGTGTGCCAGGGGTTCGCATGTACAGTCAAGGGACGGTGTTGTCTTACATCGTAAAAAATGTTACTCCTTGAATCCAAATAAGAAATGTTTCGTTTCGTAGAAGTAATAAACAAAGATAGGAAGATATAACGCTTTTAATGGCACAGTTAGTTAATAGCGCGCGTTGAGCGATCTTGAAAAATCTCCACGGCTCGCTTAAAAACGGATGAAAAGCCGACTCGAGAGACGAACGCAACGATCGCGATACGCGTGTATGCGTACATACGCAGCCGAAAATCATCCCGACGTATATACATACTCGAGTGTTCAGCTTCTGGTATCTATAGTCAGCCATGAGTCGTACGATAACACGGTGGATAAGTGGCACGTGTCTCTTACTCTTCTTCCTAACCGACGGACAATGTTGCTCTCAAAAGAATCAACGTCTAAGATCTAGTTTTAAACTAAACCAGACATTCGGTCGATTCGACTTAGGGACAGCTTTTAGCCTGTCACTTATCACGAGAAATTATGCAGAGCTCGAATATTTTGATACGTCCGCAACGGCTGTTTCTAGCTGCAGTAGCATCGAGATTACGCGTCTGTGTTATCTGCTTGGATCGCTTCCTTTCCGAGGGAAACTTTTTAGTTTCTTTCCCTTTTTTTCTTTTTGGATATCGAATACGAGATGGTTGCAGAGGGGTATAAACGACGTTGTGCATGTTTTCTTCTTTTTCTCGTCGCGATCCAATCGATCCGATAACGCGTATTCGTTTCTACCTTTACGATAGCCGTTCTTTTCCTTCAAAGCTGATCGGTGGAAATCTTGAAAATTCGGTTTCCGATTCGCGATTCTCCGTTCTAACAGGATTATCTCTCTCGAAACTAGTCGTATGAAACGGAGAAGGGTAAGTCTCACGGGAGCGTTTTCCACGTATTTATATCAGTTTATTGGAAGTTCAGATTTTCGATCGGTCGTATCAACGCGATTTACGAGCATCGCGGACCAGGTACGATGGCCGATTACATTAGTTCGAAACCGCTTAAAAGCATTATCGAGTGGTTAGATCGTAGAGGCAGAAAGGAATAGTCGATAGCCGGTGGAAAAAAAGAAGCACCTCTATACGTATTGGGATTGCGAAGGGTGCGGAGAGAGGAGGGTGCAGCAATCAGGAGTATTGGATCTTTTGGGGTTTTGGCAAACGAGAGACGGTCGTGGTCGTTAGAGAGAGCGGTAAGCAGAAGTCGAGAGACAACGTGGGTGGCAACAATAGCTCTCTCAAGCGGCCAGATTCTGGTGGCACGACACGCATTGTACGAGCACAGTTTGAAGGTGATTGATCACCGTTGGTGATCGCGCGCGTACACGCGCGCATCGCGTTTCGACTCTTTTCTCTTCTATCTTTAACAAGGGACCCGTACTCGTTTAACATGTCCGGTTGACAACGAACTGGTCGTCGTAGTCGTCACCAATCAGATCTGGATTTTCGATGGAAGCGAACCACGGGGGGCAAGCATACCTCGATGAGTCCGATCTCGATGGATCGAGGAGCGAGGGAGAGCAAACGACCGCCGTCGCTGAAACCAGACGAATCATTTTGTATCGCGTCTCGTTTTTCTCGCGAGGACAAGGATCGCTCGTGGTGAGCCTTGTAAATGACACGCGACTGTAAACGGTGGAAAGTCAAACCGCTTTTCTTTACGCGTATCTGCCACGATCGATAAGAGATCGTTCGTCTTCGGTGCATATTATAAACGTATGTACGTAGCTGTCGCTTACCGTTACGCCAGACTCATCGATGTTGCTAATAGATCATCCAGCACTCGAGACCTCCTACTCACGTCGCTAACTTTCGCACTGCGTTTGAAACGATACTTCTGTACGCGCTCTTTATTTCCGCGAGATAAAACAAAATGAGAGGTTGCGAATTACATGGTGTTTCGATAGAGGAGAACGGAGAAAAAGAGAGAGAGAGACAAAGATTGGATTTGTATCCGTTTAGCCCGCTGGTAGCGGTCGTTGCTTTTTTTAAAAAATCGTTTTTATAAAATCGCTCGCCGTTGCGAGGGTAGCTCGCTCATTTTAATACAAATTGTTTGGTCTCCGTCTATACGACGGTACCGCATGTCGCAGAGGCAACATTGCGTCCCCTACGCCATCGTTACCAGACCCTCGTGAGCGAGCTTACTCGATCGGTAGCGTCATATGGTAAAACTTTGAGTAGACGTTTAACTAAAGCGGCGTTGTTACGTTTTCCGCGACTGGAACGCGTGGTCCACTCGTAATCTCGTCTCTGTTTTCCTAAACTCGTAACTACATTACATTACGAATTTGTTTGGCGGCAAGAATCGTAAGGTCGTGATCGTGCTAAATAAGTACTTAAGTGTATAGAGGAAGGGGAATGGCCAGTGATAAAGTTTCTCAACCCTCACGATGCGAGCTGTCCGATGATGCGGTTGCGTGCAAGGGACACGGACACGGATACGAACACGTACGCGAACCGAGCACTGACGGAGATCCAGAGGAAGCGGGAAAGGGTAAGAGGGTAGGAAATAGGGGGAGAAGGAGGAAGCGAGAGAAACAAGGAGCGAGAGGGATTCGAAGGGAAAAGGTCGGCGAGTGGTTCGTCAGACTGATAACCCAAAAGAGGAAAAGAGAGGAGAGGAAAAGATAGGTGAAGAGGTGAAGAGAAGAGAAGAGAAGAGAAGAGAAGAGAAGAGAAGAGAAGAGAAGAGAAGAGAAGATCGGAGAAACGTAGAGAAGAGAAGCGCGCGTCGCCCACTCATGGTGATTGCTGCCACCAGGTTTGTTCCTCGACTCCTTTGGCACCCCTCCTGCGTCACTCACCGCGGTGTTCATCGGTATCCCCACCGCGGCAGCTATCCCCGCTCTGGATAGAATCGCGCTCCCACCAAAGTCTGCTTCATCCCTCCTATTCTCGAGCACGATCGCTCGACCGTGCCTCCGTGGCCTCCGTATCACCTTCTGCTCTCGAGAGAACCCGGATTGTCCACCCACGCTGCTCGCTCATCTTCTTCCTCCTTCCTTTTCCTTCGTTTCACCCTTCTGTTTGCTTTCACGCCCAATCCCGTCTTTCGGACGAAGGGAACGAAGAAGAAGCGGTGTTGTCGCTCGATCGGAAGCTGATGTGCGAAGGGGAGCCACGTTTCGATCGTCGACAAACCATTAAAACCGACAGATCGTACAGACATGGTACGACGACACTGAACCACCGCTAGGTTGAGCGATCGTATTCGCTCGGAATACGATTTCTGACCACCGCTGCGCTCTTCGGGCTACCGACCGTCTAAAGCTTGCTGCTTACGTCGTCCGACACTTTGATTTTACTCGTTGAATCTCCACCTTTTGCTTGTACGAATCATTCCGATTGCGATCGAACGTAGCCGTATATCTAATTCAAATTTACTAAAAGTCGGAAGATGGAAACAGAAAGAGGGAACGAACGCGAACGACGGACGTGTGGTATCGGTATCGACAGATCGGCCGTTAATCGAACCGCACGATAATTAAAAGGTAATCAATCTTGGTTGTTACCTGAACGTGGAAAAGAAACTTCGAGAGAAATAGAATGGAAAGATCCGAGAGGGTAGCAAATTGCAGAACGAGGTCGCCAATGGGGAACGTGATGCGTTGTTTTAAGAGAGAACGATTACCGTTCCCGCAGGACGTTCGATCTCGTCATCTTAAAAGCGATTGGTCGTGGTTGGTTTGCGTGCGATTAAAACGTGCGTGTTCGACTCGCGTTCGCGGTTGGATCGATGCTTCGCGTTTCTTCTTTTAGCAATTTGTCCAGATGACGGCCGTGGCAAAATTGTGTCCATTGACACAGCGAACGAGCGAAAGGAAAGAAGGGATGGGAAGAGCGCTGATGGCGCTGAGCGTTCGTTTGGAGTTTTCGCGGTTCGTTCTAGGACGGAATCGAGTTGGGCCCGGTGGTGGTGGCACGTAAGAAGTGCAGAGGTCGCGGCTGGAAGCTCGGTATCCGTAGCTCGGAGCTGAAAACGTAAGGGAGTTAAAACGCGATCCAATTTCTCAGGCCATTGAGTGCAGCGACTGCCATCTGTCTAACGGCTGGCCCTGTGCTTTTTACAGGCGAACCGTGAAATGCGCAAACAGAAGGTCCGGACCTCCTTTACATTTTAATCAAATCATTTCTCTATTACGTGGCTCGGCCACCTTAAGAGAGATCCTCGCGAGACCGAAGGGTTTAATTCCTTTCTTCTTCTTCTTTCTCACAGAGATCGTTGTTCCTTTCCCTCTTAGATAGAACCGTCTGCTCGTCTTAATTTTCTCGTCCTTTCAGGTCGGTTCGATAGAACGACAAAGTCCGTGCTCGGTGCTTTCCACGCGCGCAATTGTACGAGGATCGAACGGACATGGAACGAGACGTGATGGGACGAGACGCGATGCGATGCGATGCGATGCGATGCGATGCGATGCGATGCGATGCGGAACGAGCAGGGAGCACGTGGTAGAGGGAGGCGACGAGAGCCGATCCGTAACGCGTCGATCTCCAACCTCGCCGGGATCAATTTAATTTTGTTACAAATAGCTACAACCCTTTGGTTCCCGACTCCCGTGGCGGGCACGTACGCTTCCAATCGGTTAATGACTGTTTCGAGGATCGATCGTTCGCCGAGCGAAAGCCTCGAAATAATCATCATGGTTTCACCGTAATTGCTCCGCGGGAAATGAGAAATAGCTTCGTACGCCGGCAAGGTGCAATTACGCAAAAATTAGTTAATTGTTCGTGAGTACATGGCCTCCGTTGAAAGCAGCACCGGTGGCGGGTAATCGAGGTTCGCGTAACGCAAATCCGATAACGATAACTATAAATTTCTATCCACGACGAATCGTTGTTCCGGCAATTACGGTGAACTCGTAAAACGAACTTTCTTCTTCTTCGGACGACCGCAACGAAGATGAGAGGAGCTTTCCTTCTCACGTCGCCTAGTTGAAAAGTCTTGGTGAAACGGAAGACGAAAAAAAGGAGCGCCGTTGTTCGTCGTACATTGCTTTACCCTGTGCCTTGGTGTTCAAGCAGAGACGCTTAGGTAGAAAACGGAATGTACGCTCTTGTTAAATGTTTTTTCGAATGGGCCGATATATGTCTAGCGCGGATTGATATATGTCTATCCGTGACGTTCGTATGTATGGATTTTGCGGCGCGTATCCGTCTGACACGGATGCTTGATGGCGACCGTGGAAGTAGATTCATCTTTAGTGTGAATTGGTCAGGGTTAAATAAAGCTGCTCCGACGAGTCTCAGCGGGACCCTCGCCGCTCGATATACTTGCTTTTCATAGATATATAATTTACCTAGCACGAAATCACATCGAAGATTGATGCGACTACTTAGTGCGAACGGGTGGTGCGCGCGAATCTTGTCAGTTGAATCGTTGGCGATAATGTTACTGAAACGACAGTTTCCTCTCTTTGGCGATCGGTCGAATCGAACGTTTACGTCTAAATCGAGTTCGGTCGCATAAATTTTCCGATTCGCTCGAAATAGCTGAGGTCTGTGTTTCGTGGACGCTCGCCATCGTCACGGCACCAACTTTCATAAAAACCTTTGTAAAAATAATCGTTTCGACGACGCCGGAACATTTTCACAACGAAATCCGGGAACAGGCCGATAACTCGTTTTCATTCGTTCTCGAAACGTTGAAACTCCCCTTCTTTCTTGATTTTTTCTCGTCGTCGTCGTCGTCGTCGGTATTCCGATCCTATAGCTAGTCGATGTTTTTCGGTTGTTCGTTCAGAAACGAGGGTCGGAGATCGTTGCGCGAAAAAGACAAAAGATTCGTCAGAAGGAGACGGTAGAGTAGAGTGGAGAGCTGAAAGATAAAGTTCGAAGGTGGTAGGTTGGTTTCGAGAGAGAGGTGCCGATCTACGACAGAGAGAAACAGAGAATAAGGGGTTGGATGCGATGGAGGGAACGGGGTAGGCATAAGGGGGTCGATAAAGTAGCGATCGCGCACGGGACTCAATTACACGCTCCGCCGCGCTCTCTCTGTCCTTCTCTCTCTCTCTCTCTCTCTCTCTTTCTCCCCCTCTCGCTCGATTTCTACCATCGTTTGCCCCCTCTTCCTCATCCTTTTCCTCTCTCGACCACAGCACCCACACCCTTCACTTCTCTTCTCTTCTCTTCTCTTCTCTTCTCTTCTCTTCTCGTTTCATCTCTTCTTCTCTCCTCTTCTCTGCTCTCTTCTCTTCTCGCTCGACCACCATCAGCACTCCCAACCCCCAAAGCAAACCCCTTCCGCTATTCGGTTTTCCAGGCACCGTTCACAACCGGCTCATCCCTAACCTCCCACTATCCCCTGGGAATCTCCGAAGGGACGACTCGAAGCAGGAAATCAGCCAGACAATTCGACGGCAACGCTGTTCCTGTCGCGAGTTTCTCGCGTGCTTCGCTGTTTCTACCAATTTCGATTCACCCTTCGCATTTGGCTATCGCTCGCGATCGTTCTCGAATATCTTTTCCCTCTTGCCACCCTTTGGCGTTTCTCGTTTTTCCAATAAATTCGTGGAAATTTCTTCTCGCCGAAACGCGTAGCATTGGAAAGTCGTTCAAAAATCGTTTTGGAACACGATTGTTTGCAATGGATTCTTCTCCGTGTCCATGATACGTTTCGATGCTCTCGACTCTCCACCACTGATCCATCATGTCTGGAAAATGTTAAGGAGCGTTCAGGCTATTCGTATTATTGTCAATATTATTGTCAATATTTCAGGGTTCTCGATATTGTATTGACAGTATATATTGATCGTCTAGAGGATCTCTTACGTACCATAATATTGAGAACCTTAAATATTGACAACAATATTGACCGTCTGCTCCTTTAGACGAGCGACAAGTTTCACGCTCGTTCGTACGTTCCGCCTTTGTATTTATATAAAACGAAAAAAAGCGTCGTTGGATCGTCGAAACCGCTCTTAATTTGCTGAACGGAACGCGTAACCGAGGACACATCGATACGTGGGTATTTCAGCTTGACTGTTGGGACGAGAGTCTGCGGTTTCGACCGCGTCTCGACGAACGCGAACAGTCGTCGTTCGTCGAAATTACGAGCGTCTAGCCGATATTTTATTAATCCATCTCGGTTACCCGATCGATCGGTTGACGGAAGTTGACGTTTCTAGCGACTGTACTTCATGCGGCGTAATCGATGACCAAGACGGTCTTCTGGAGAATAAACATATCCGTATCATCAACGCTTATGATTATTAGAGTAATTAAACGGTTCGTGACTAAAGGCTTTTAGTTTCGTTTGGATCGCATCCATCCGGGGGAATCGCGATCGTTTCAATTATCGTGAATGCGTTAAAGAAATCCTCCCGTGACCGATACCGCTTGAAATTCCCTCGACGATCCGTTTGTTTCGACATCGTAACGAGCTTCGGACGCGCACTACAACGGAGGGAACGTTCGTTCATTGGCAGAAGGCTGGCGCGATGGCGAAAGCATGAGCGACGATAGGTGCGACGACGGAACTGCGATGGATCGAAGGAAAGCTCGTTTGCTGGAGTAGCGAGCGTGATCGCTGGCAGGTCAGCCTGCTAATTCCGCGACAAGACCGAGAGAAAAAGATTGGTGGAAAAACGAGGAACTAACGGGGTGGAGACGATCGCTGGAGAACGAGAATCGCGTCGGAAGTGTTCGGGGTCGAAAAGCGTGTGCGAGCTGGCGAAGAGGCATGAAAAGCCATGCGAAAGATAGGAGACAGAGAGGCAGAGGGCGATGGGAGGGAGACCGGGTTCGAGAAGTAGAAGCGTGAAAGAGGAAAGGGGGAATGATTCAGTAGTGAAATATGTTAGGAGGTCGGCGTAATGCCTTTCTTTCTCCCCTTTTAAAAATCGAGTGTATGAAACGAGCCAGACAATAATATTTCACATGCCGCGAGGCTAATTGAATGCTACCACGGTAGTTCTGGTCCTTAGCAGGCCCTCGGGAGTTCTCGGCCCCCTCTCCCTCTGGTCCCCGACGCCCGGTAGACCTTTTTGCTCTCTCCACCGGCAGATCTTCCTACACCGCCCCTCGTCCCCACTTCCGTTCCATTTCATTCCATTCCGTTCCGTTTCGTTTCATTCGTTCGGTAGCACCGATTGACCGTCGCGTTACGCGGGTCCTTCCTTCCTTTTCTACCTTTTCCTCCCCTTCTCTGGTGCACGCAGACGCGCGCGGACCTGCGATTCCGGGCCCGCCGTGCGAAAGGACAATAATTAACCGGCGGTTAGTTTACGTCGCCCCCCGTGGTTTCAGGCTTCTATACGCGCCTACCTACGCTCCGAAGGTTCCCAACTTTCAACTCGTTTCAAACTTGTCAACCGCGTTCGTCTTCTTTCTTCTCGCGTCGTTCCTTGTCCTCGACCGATCCTTCGAGCGATAGATTTTCTCGAATACGTTCCGAAAACGATTTGCGAGAACGAACAAATTAGTCGGATGTCCCGTCCATGCAACGATCGTCGACTCTAGTTGCGACCGGCAAAGGCTCGTCCGTTTGCCGGTTGGGAACGTTTTACCAGCGGATCGCGCTAGCAGCCCGAGATTCATAAATATGCTTGTCCGTAGGTGTAGCGAGCCAGGCAGAGTCACACCTTCTTATAATTATTAACGGGACAAATGAGCCAGGTCCGTAGCTCGTATACAATGCGAGATTGGGTACGGCGATTCGATTCGCTCGTTTCGCGATTCACTCACGCTCGGCTTTCGTTCCTTTCTCCTTTTTTCGACCGTTGACACAAACGCCAGAGCGAGAAAAAACATGGAGCGTTTTATTCGATCGTTTGGCGAATCTCGAGAGAGAGGAAAAGAAAATATTTGTTGGATGTCGTTGGTACGTCGAACGAACTAATTCACGCGCTCGTTCTCGTTAGCGGTATCATCGCCGAACGGTCGTGTGTCGACGGCAGCGCTCTTTTTTCTCTTTCTCCTTTTCCCGTTAAATTCTTTGCCAAGGAGAGCGACGTTCGTCTCATGCTCGATTCCCGACGAATATCCTCCGATACATAGTTTGTCGTTGGTCGATAGATTTGTGGGCAGCGAAACATAGGCGTGGCCTGGGTCTTGGAGCGATAAATACCTAGGCGAGATTTTCATCTGTCGGAGTTGGAAGACACCTGCTGCCCGAAATCTTTTCACACGCTAGAGCTGACATACGCATCGAATCTCCGAGAGTTTCTCCTTTTCTTCCCTTCCTCGTCGTTGAAGGGGGACGCGTAGGTTGTCGGCATAGCTTGTCACAATCGGATTCGAATCGCTCGAAGCTTTTTTTGATGACGACGACAACGACGACGATGGTCGCGACAACGGCGACGTATACACGATGGAGAAACGCGGCTGAAACGAAACGGAAGGAAACGGAACGGGATGGTAAAAGGAGCGAAGATGGGAAGATGGTAGGAGAGTGGCGGTGTCTCTCGTTCCGCGTTGTTTTGTTATCGGCAGCGAACGGGCCGATTATAATTGTAAATGCTACCATAAAGCAAGGCTAATGCCGGCAGGAGAGGAAATGAATTGGCACGTTGGGGTTAAGCTCCGTGCGGAATCCGCGGGGGGTCGCAGGATGAGCGCAGGGTCGGCGAGTGTTGTGAATGGTTCGGAAGAATAACGTCGAGGCCCTCGGGCCCAACTCGGTCATTAAGTTACGCGCGGCATTAAATCATCGTTGCTGTCATCATCCTCGTTATCTACCGCCTCCGCCGATTCTTAGCATCGGCTATTTGTAGCTGCTCGTTTTTCGCTCCGCGAATCGCATCTTAATGCTCCATCGATCCTCTATTCGATCCTCAGTTCGAAACGGGCGACCAGTCGATCGGCGTATCGATCGAGAAGGACGAGGAGGGGAGCGATAGATCGATCCACGTTGCCTCCTAATATATCTGTCGGAGGATAGCTGGCCGACCGAATCGATTACGTCGACGCGTGTACGACTAACGACGGATGTCTCGTTAATGGAGCTTTCTCGCGATCTATCTTCACAGCTCGGCTCGGCTCGGTTCAACTCGGCTTGGCTCGGTTCGATGTGACGGGAACGTGCATGGTTCGCCGGATAGACAGAGGTTCCATTGTTGGTGAAATAGCGGCTCGCTGGCCTCGAAGTGGAAGGTGGAGAGTTGCGAGGGGCGCGAGAGGGTGGTCCGAAAGGCGAGATACGGGTACACGTATGGATACGGATACGGATACCGGTAGGATCGCGGCCCGTATTTCGTATAGGTGCGAGATCCGATGGATGTATGCGCGACTGGCGCGTTCCTCCGCGGGGGGCACGTCAGTGTCCCCCGGTGTTAGCCGGCTAACATAAGGTTAGGCCATTCGTTCCAATCGTTTTCTTTCTTGGCCCGTCTGGTTCGAGCGCGCCGCGTGGAAGGCTTCTTCGCAGCCTGCCGGTCACCGCATTCCAATCTCTCTACCCATCATCCTCTTCCTCTCTTTCTCCCTCTTCCGCGGAGTCCGGCGGAGTCGAGCCGAGGAGTCGAGTCACCACCCTTCTCCACCCTTCTTCGTGTCCATTCGTACCGAGCATACGTTGCAGGCCTTCTTCGAGGCTTCGAGTGTCTTCTGACACTCTCGTATACCGGTGGTATCATCGTAGTTGGCTGCAACCTTTAAGCTTTTATCCCTCTCCAGCGGTGAAGATAACATCAGCTCGGTCCTCTTCTCGGCTCGCCAGCATTTAGAATAAGAGAGGAGACCCCACTGAGCGAAGCACCGCGGTGGGTATTCCGGGTACAACCTGCCACTCGTCAGCCCACCCTCCTTAGCGCGCGAGACCGCTCCCTCTCGTTTTCTTTCTCTTTCGCACTCACCCGCGCGCTCGCCTCCTTTACCTGCCTGTCTAGCTATCGAATCGCTCTACCTGCTTCTACGCGAACTCTATCTTCTTTCTTTTTCTCCTTCTCGCTCCTTCGTTTTCGGTCGCTTGCTCGTTCGCTCGTACCTTGCCCACCTATACGAACCCGTGTCCTTTCGATCACCGGCACTCCGAACGAACAGATTCGTCCGCGCTGGAAACTCTTTCGCTACCAGTCTCCAGCCAGAGCCGGAGAATGGAAGGATGATCGGCGAAGCGAACAGAGTCCACGATCCACGCAGTCGATAACGATCACGCGGTATCGATGGAAAAAAGGACTCTGCCTTGTTCGACGATCGTCGCGAGTCTCCCGAAGGACGCGTGATTCGCCAACGACGGCCGAGTCACGTTATCCGAGCATCGTTGTAATTTGTCACGCTGTTCTTTTCCCTTCTCTTGAACGGTTTTCCGCGGCGCGCAATCGATGCGATGCGACGCACGACGTCTGCGAAGATCAAAAATATCGTTTCTCAGAGAAGCCGATCATCGAGCGCCGATCACGATTAACGACGTAACTGCTAGGCTTAGCGCACCGATGACTACCGCAGGACGTCCTCGAGCTATAACACCGCTGACTACCGAGTAAAAGGAGCACTCGCGAAACCAGCATTTCTACGATATCCGTCGTTGTCGTTTCCTACCGATTCGTAACGAGAAAACTGAGTCGATCTCTTGCCGCAAAGCTCGTGTTCCTTCGCAAACATTGTCTTCGTCATTTGTCCAACGTTCCATTTTTCCGAAAGCTTGTTTTTTATTCATCCGCTATCTTGCCAGGTGCCGAAGAAGCAGGGCACCCATCGACTGGTCAGGATAGTTTTCCATCGAAAAACGAGCTAAAATATCTTGCGTTCTTCGAGACGCCGACGACGACGGAGAATGGACGCGTCATCGTTTGTCAGCGTTCGAACGTAGTTTTTTCAAGTAGTTACGCGTTAATGTTGTTTTCGGTGCTACCGTATAATCGTCGCGGCTGCTGTGCCGCCACGAGAAAACCTTTTTCGGGCGACGACGTCGAGGGTATTCGTGATATTTGAAGAGGCTTACGACTGGGATAGGTCGAGTGGATACGAAACACTTGCCGGGTCCCGTGGAGCCAGGAAAACACTCGACCGTTCACCGTAACGAAAACACTAATTTGCCTTTCTCGGCACCGTGCTCACGGTCCATGTCTCGGAACTCGTATGCAACTCGATTCCTTTCGACCGTTCGATAATTACTTCTATTATTCATCGAGTAGAACGAAACGTCGATCGACGACGGTCGTTGAGCTTGGAATTGCCGACGAGCGAACGCTGCGACGCGTCGATCGAGCTTCACGGTGCTCGAAAACGTTGTTCTCGGAGGAACGTAAGAGCAGAAATCGAGGAAGAGAAATATGAAGAATAAGGCGAACGTTGGTCGCGTTTAATCTCGACGTTTGTCTTGACCGATTCATCGCGTGCAATTTCTGAAACGTTACGTGGCACTGCGTACGCCGCGCGTGATGGTTCACCCGGTATGCAGCCAATAATTCTGACGTTATATCACCTATCGACCTAAGTATTAGGCGGCGACCGATATAATGACGTATCTAAGGCGAAATGGGAGGGTATAGAGACGCCGCGGGAACCCGCGTTATTACATGCTATTGGGAACTAATTTGAATCAATTTACTTTAGGTGGTCTCCCAGCGCACTTTCTTAACTCGACTTCGCGTTTAACGTGGACGTGATACGGCCGGTACCGCGAGATATTCAAAGGATACACGTTATCGACCTACAAACTTCTTCGCCAGCTGCTCTTTCCGACGTCGAAAGCGATTTGGAACGGTAAGAGCGAGCGATTTCGCGACGCGCGTCCCTAAATACCGGTCGAACGTATTGTGCCGATTTTTCGTCCACCTCGTAAATAGGTAAGTACGTATCGGTATACGGTATCGATGGTAATCGGTGGGCGGATTTAAAAAAGCTAAAATAGTCGCGAATCGAGGTGGTAGAGAATTTTTTAACGATGTTATCACGACAGGGAAACAAGCGGCGCGTGTACTTACAAGCGATAAAAGTGCAGTTCCAGAAGGAACACGTACTTGGTACGAACATCGTAAAGTTTCGATTTTGCATGGACGTCGATCCCATCTCTAATCCGTGGATCAGAGGCACCGCGCTAGAAAAAATCGCGACAGCGATTTCATTAAATTCTTCATGGCTCCCTCTTCGTTCCCGCTTCTTGCCTTCTCTTCTCTCCACTCCTCTCCTCTCCTCTTTCCTTCCCTTCTCTCCTCGCGCCTCTGGAATCGTAAATCTCGCTATCGAAAGATTTATTGGCATCGAATCGCGTTCGCTATCGCGTTGAACGACTTATCGCTATTGCTCGCGTGCTCGCGCGGTAAACGTATCCGTCGATGTGCAACGCGAGACATCTCGTAGCCTTTACAACAGGCCGAGTGTACAAATCGCTTAAAACGTACTGCGAATGTTTTTTCCATGCTTCTAGAGAATTCGTTCGAATATCGTGTAATCGCTGTCGGGTTACGCGGTAGTTGAAAACGAGCGAAGCGAAAGAGGAGGTCGTTGGAACGTAAAACACGAACGAAGAGATAAGGCTGACGTTTGCACGGGTGCGTCACGTTGGCGAAAAGGTCGTGAAAGTGGTGGGTCCATGGTGGCACGAGTCAAGGGTGCATTCGACTCGGGCTCCGTCCACGATTCGATTTTTCACGGGGATCGGCATCGGGACCAGGATCGAGATCAGTCGGGTTGTTTCCCCCTCTGTCGCGTTCCCTCGCTCGTAAATCAAGGATTAAATCGGATGCGTATAATTCGCAGCAGTTTTAACCGTAAACAGTTTAATCTCGGTCACGAGTCGAAATCGGTCACGTCAAAACAATAGATTCTTCACGGCGTGACACACTGTCGGCGCATCGCCGATGACGCGCCGGGATCCTCTTTGCGCAAGGGACGAAGCGAGAGAAAAATCTCCGCTAATAAGCGAAGCAGTTTAACGCACCCTCCGAAACGGAGTATCACGAACGACGCGATTTCATCTTCCTTTGGTTTATCGAATTTTAAGCCATCGAATCGCTGAACCATCGAGAGTCGATCCATAATCGTAGAATCAACCCGATATTACGTACGTACGAGTTAAGGCAGTTGGCTGGAAACTCGAGTATCGAAACCGTGTTCCGTGAGCGATACGGCTGACGAAAAATTTCGATCGACCCATGCAAGCTTAGAAAAGAGACGGAGGAGGACGACTCGACTCCTATCGACGAAATTTTTACGAGCCGCGTCATCTGTACGAACAGCTGAAACCATGCAGTAGCGGTTATCCCATAAAGTAGCTCGTAAGTTTATTACGATCGTTATTAGGCCGATGCGTAATATTCCTGGCATTTATAGCGGCGATATCGGAATCGATATCGCTGGAAGAAAAACGTATTCGTTATTCGATTCGTAGGATCGAAGGAATAGCCGGCGCGAACTTTCTCAGGAAGCTAAACACAGGAAAGTGGGTCGAGTCGAATGGAGTCGTGTAGAACCGAGCTCGACTCTCCGCTTTCGAACGCTCGTCTCGTTGTCCCGTTCCGTTACCGTTTTGTTTTTCTCGTCTCTTGAACAATGTCGCATCCGCACCCATGTCCCGACTTTTCTAACGAATTCCGTGGAACAATTCCAATACGTACGGTTTCCAAAGTTTATTCGGCCATATAAAGCACGTGATACAGCTACTTGGAAGGCACAATGGCTCGTCGGCGAAGCAGCCGAGCTCTCTGGACCCGAGTCTCTACCCCTTACGAAGGATATTCGGCGACATATGCGTACGTGCGCGAAAGCAATATGCAGGGTGAGAGGAGGGACGGGGGTGGGTCGAAGGAGAAGCAGAGCAAAGCGGAAGGCACGTGGAAGAGGGTAGCAGGAGGGCAGGCCAGCCTTTGAAACGGGATAGTCCGGCCACAGCTTGCGGGGATGCGAGCTTTCGAGCGCACCCCACGAATGTTAACGCGCCGCATTAACTTCGTATTGGTTGGAGAAACGCGAGCTCCAGCAATAATTCTGATAACGCAGCATGTTGTCGCGTTGCCCGGCATACCAAACGGTCACGGTACCCTTTATACGAACAACGCCTTCGACTTTACCCTCTCGTTCTCCATCGTGTCGCGTCTTTCTCTCCTCTCTGCCCTCCATTCCTTCCTCCTTTCCTTCCTCCTTTCTTCTCTTCTTCTCTCGTTTTTCGAACGTACTGCTCTCGAAAGAAGCGATCGTCGCGACGAGATTGTACAGAGCGAGATCCGCTCGAGCGGATCGCGATTCTACTTCGGGAGTCGCATTCTAACCGTAAATAGCGCGGTTCGATACACGTAAAAGTTTCATGGTCTTCTTGTCGAACGCGGCGAGTTAACCTCGCGACATCGAAGGTAGGAAAAATTTCTAGAATGAGAAGCACTCAGAGTCGTCGTCGTCGTTGTCGTCGTTCGGTACCCATAAGGTATAAGTACCTTTTACTGGGAACGAAGGCTCCTTAAGCAAGCCATGCACCGTAAAAATTTGCAAGCGTACTTTGCCGAATAAACGAGACGTCGAAGAGGAACGATTTCACGAAGCTTCGCCGCTCTCTCGAATCTCTTTAACCTTCTTTCCGTTTTAGTCGATTCTCTTTCGCTCGCGATATCGATGGAAAACGGTGGAAAGACGGATGAAAGTTTCCGCCGGATACGATGCCGACGGGATAAAGTTATCGAGAAGGATACCGACGAAGGAAGAAACGACGAGCGGAGATCGGCGATGCCGCGCGAAACGATCGCGACGAATAAAGGGAGGAGAGAAGTTTGGTCGGCAAAGTGCGGAAAATCGGTACGAAGGAGATAGAATTGCAAGATGCAGCGTGTAGGATGTCACGTAGGCGGTTAACGTTGTACGTGGAAATCTGACGGTGACTCGTATTTAGCTGTCGTGCGAGTAGCGAACGTTGCGTCGAAGGGAATAGGCGAGAACGGGTGGGTGTAGTTCAATAGGTAGAGTACTGGTGCTCGTACTCTGGGTAAGTGGAAGCCGAACGTATGGGTTAGGGTTCGGTGGCGCATGAGTGTGCGGTCGGTGACCACATGCACGGTTTTGAAGTTGCGCGCGCGCGTGCAGAGGGACGCGAACGCGTTAGGAAGGTAAGTAAGAAGGTAGCTCGTAGCCAGCCAGGAAATCTATCCCGCATCGGCTCCCTCCTCCAGCGCCAGGACCTTTGCTCACCGCCCTGTAATCATCGCGAGTCAGTGGCGGCGGCCGCTAATTATGTTTCATAACACTTCTTACCCCCACTCTAATATCCACTCCCTTAGGGGCAGCTCATCATTTATTTACATCATATTCGTCCCGAGGGATAGCGCAACGGCCTCCGCGGCCACGGTTCCTTCTTTTCCATTCGGCTTCGCTCCGTTTCGTTTACGAGCTTCCATCGCACCGCCGATTCCAAGCGATTCTTCGCACGAATCTCGACGATTTTCGCGCAACAAACCCGACGACAGCGACCATTGTGAAAATTAAATC
This sequence comes from Bombus flavifrons, assembly GCF_040668555.2. NCBI lineage: Eukaryota > Metazoa > Arthropoda > Insecta > Hymenoptera > Apidae > Bombus > Bombus flavifrons. The sequence continues at coordinate 7,784,376 of NC_138454.1, forward strand.
GAGTTCATCTAATCTCTGTTTAATCTAATCTCACTGTCCAGGAGATGTTATCCGTCTCAGTTTCCTCCTACCTACTATATAGACATCTGCATACATGGCACAACGTACGTAGTATATCGTTGCTCGGAGAGCAACGCGGAAAATCCGTTAAGAAAGGTCTGTTAGTTCCGAGACGAATGCGGATTTGGCAGACCACCGTCTAATGGAGGTTCTTGTCTGTCGATTGATTTTAGGATTATTCGACGGGATTCTGGCTAGCAACTGCGACCCTTTTGTTCCTTTCCACTGTGTCCGTTTTCTTCCGCCTCTTCTTCGTCGCGCTTTCGGGAATCTCGAAGGAATCTCGGCCCTGTAGCTACGCTCGATGTAGCCGGCAGATTGGTGGCACTTTTGCGGTCGAGCGATTAAGTGGTTTCAAGCGATATCCTCCAAGAAAATTGGCGGGGCTTCGAGAACAGACCGAGTTTTAATTAACCTCTGTCTTTCTACGAGCATTTTACAGGGTCGTGAGGACCGGTAGCCGCGGTACTCTTTTCACGTGCCTCCCAAATTACGCGTAAACCATCTCTAGCGTAACTCGCATGCACGAGCTCCTCTTCCCCTTTTTCTCCCCGATTTCGAGCGATGCAAACGCACGGCTCGCGTCTCTCCGAGATAAATTCGTCGAAGAAAAGGACCGGCATCTTGGGATCGTGACGAGTCGGATCGGCACCGTCATCGATCAGATCAGATTCGTACGACAAAACGTAGAACCGGAGAGAGTGCTCGCGTCGCGAGCATCGAGAGACGAGAATAAGTGCCGCGTAACCGCGCGGCGATTTGTCCGGATCAGCGTCAGACTAAGCAGATTACGAGTTCTCCCTAAACGAACCGGCAGTTGGAGAAGCAACCGCGCGGAGACCGAGCGGCAATGTCGCTCGATCTCTCGGGAGGTCCGTCGATGGCCCATCTATTTGTCCAAGTCCTGCTAACGACGATGAAAATGCGCGAAATTTTCGCTCGCAAGGAACAATTCGATCTGCACGCGTAGCTCCGTCATTCGAACGATCGTTCGTTCGCTCGTTTGTCCGCTCGTTCGTCTGCTCGTTCGTCAGGGAGTCGGTCATCGTCGGTATCATCGATAGTTGGCCCGTGCTTTTGACGACTAAATATATCTCGACGCAAGGCGCACTCGCGGCAATAAAGAGTGTGAGGGCGTACCGGTCGAACGAATTTAAAGATACATACATAAAGTTAGGTCGGTCGAAAGCAGTTTCTGCTTTGACGCGAGGTCCTTTGAAGTGGTTTTCGTTGGATCGTGAGTATCAAACGGATTCACCTGATCGTAACGTGGATCGTAGCCGCTTGGGCGTGAACAACCGCGAGACGTTCGTCTAGAAAAAGGAAGGCTCGAAACGACCGGAAACGATATCGTAACAGCTTCTGCTCTGCTTTGAGTCGTCGAAGCGGTAACAAAACGACGCGTCGTCGCCGCTCGATCTCTATTTCTTCGATCTTGAGGAAAAAAGACGGTCGAGTGAAACGCGAGCGTTGCCAGCCTCCGCGGCGTAATAACCAGTGGAGACGCCGCCACATCGGGATTCGCCTAACGAAGTCGTTACGTTTAATTATCGCGCGTCTGCCAGAGCGTACCGATTCCTGGGGCAATTAACGTATTTGTGCCTTGTACCGCGTTACGAGCGAGATCGCGTGTTACGAACAACGGTAATTAGAAACAACCGTCCGTCGATGGCCGATTTCTCGCTTCGCTACGCGACCGCTCGACCACCCGACCGCCCGACCGCTCTCCAGCGAGATAAGAATACGACGAACGTCGAATTTTTTAGCGTAACGAAAAGATTTCACGGATAAGAGAGAGAGAGAGAGAGAGAGAAGGAGGAGGAGGAAAATCGGCGGAGGAAGCACGGTTTCGTTCGATCGCAGAACCGATGGCACCATCTCGCCGTTGCCGCGGTTCGCTCCAGAATTATAATATTTATCTTTCGCGGATAATAACGGAATTGAATCGCGTGAAATTTCTAACTCGTAATGATATCGCGGCCCGTTTTTTCTACACGTTAAACCGTATAATTACAATAATCCGCCGATGATATCGCGCGCGATACACGTATCGCTACCTACGTATTTAGCGCGCAAGGCAATTTCCTGCTTTATTATAATAATATCCGGAGCAATCTGCTCCCTTCCCACCACCCGGAGCGTAGCTTCGTTCTTTTGCAGCAGCTTCTTATTTTCAAACGCGCCGCGTCTTCGTTAGCTGCGCGCATCCCGCACCGATCCTCGTCTCGTCGAATCCGTTTACTCGACATTCGGCAGGATTGTCGCGATAGTTGGGTATCGACGAGGCGGCCTTCTTCGCGCTTCGAGTCGGAACGTGCGACATGTCGCCGCAGGCATAACGGGCGAATTACGGATGGCCGATGAGTTTTCCAAGGCGAGACGAAACGTCGCGCTTCCACCCAACGGCGATCGACCCCGTGTAGAATCGTCGTCCACAGGACCGTGGAAGGACGAGAGCGACGAAACAACGGTGTACCCAACCAGCCGGCTAGGTTGCCGTGGTTAGCGAGCTCCGACCGAGCAGCAGCTAACCACCCACCGGCGTTACCGGTCGCTCGCGTTTAAAGCTCCGCCAGTAAAACGATAAATTGCACGACTCGACGGAACCGCGCAAAGAACCAGGGAGCCACGAGGAGGAGAGAAAGGGAGAAGAAGAGCGGTGGCGGAAAGAGAGGGAACGGGGAATGGCAGAACGAAGAGAGGAAAACGGTGGTCCCTGTCAGCAATTGCCCCCTCTCGTAAGAAAAAATGGCAGCTGTTGTGGCTAGATGCCGCGTACCGAACCATAATGCCGTACCACCCTCCTCGCTTACTCGTCCGCACGGAGCTCGCGCGAGAGGGCATTCGGAGCTCGAGGAGAAACGGGAGGCCGACCGTGCCGAAAGTACCAACCTGGACGGGAGAAAAGAGGACGATCGGACGAAACGGCTCGGCTGCTGAACGAGGAGGAACGATCGGTCGAGGTAAGAGGAACAACGAAGAACCGCAAAAGAGGAGGGAGGCACGTAGGTACGGTTCGCGACGACCACCACCATCTCTGTCGCTGTCGCCGCCGCCGCCACCGCCGCCGCCGGATCCGCCACCCACCACCACCGCCGCCACCACCACCACCATCACCACCACCACCATCACCACCACCACTACTACCACCACCATCGCAGCCACCGCCACCGTCGCTGCTGCCTCCATCGTCGTAGCTACATAGGATCCTACTATCACCGCTACAAACGACTCTACCAGAGGACCATTACAATCACCGTTGGCATCACCGGCGTGGTACTATACTCGTGACGATCGCCGCCACGAGGAGGCTGGTAACGCGATCGGTAACGTTTCGACGACTCGGGAACCAAGGGAAAGGAAGGGAAAGCGTCGAAAGGGGAAGCGGAGGAGCGGAGAGAGCGCGCGAGAAGAAGAGAAAACGCGGTTCGCGGGTGTACGCGCGTGGAAAGACAGCTGGCTGCCGGTTGGCGATCGCGCGCGCGCGCGTGCAGCTCGACACGAAGAAGAAGGACGGAAGCGTTAATAAGGTGGTCGCAAACCTCTCGGCGAATTCCTAGGAGGAGAGAGACTACGGGCGGGGCCGGGTGCTGATCGCTCGGGCGGAGCTTCGCTCGAGGGAACCGCCTACCGAGCTAGGGTCGCCTTTTCTCCCTGTTGAACAGGCCGCCCCATCGTCGTCTCACACCCTGAGAGAGTCGAGTGGCGCGCGTTCTCTCCCGCTACCCCGTGTCTCGCCGCGCGCGTCGCGGACGATCGAGCTCGAGCGAGCCGCGAAGCGCCGGGGGTGGGGGCCGAAACGAGAAGCCGGCCGCCGGTGGCGCGGGTCAGTCTGTCGGGCAACCGGTCGCTCTCTCGTTTCTCGCTCTGTCCGCGCTCTCCGCTCGACTCGACCGCGTTCTCCACGCTCCGAGACTCGATACAAGTCGTCGATATCGTGCGACACGTTCTACTCGAATCGAAATCCAAACTAAAATCGCCCTCGACTTCTCTCTTCCTCGCCTGTTGCGGCCAGTGTCGTCGTCGTCGTCGTTATCGTCGCTGTCGTCGTCATCGTTGTCGTGGTCGTCGTTGTTGTTGTTGTTGTCGTTCCGCGAAAAGTGTGTCGGAACAGTTTGCCCGCCGTTTTTCATACCAGGAGACTCGACGCATCCTGGTGTCCGTGGCGATGCGCGCGCCTCGTCGCGCACTTCGACGATCGACTTAACCCCGGTCCGCGAGCACCGAGTCGCGCGAGTCGACGACCCTCGCGAGGCGCGGTTTCTCTCCGTCAAAAACGATCGTCGATTGTTGGCGCTCGATCGAAAGATTCGAACGTTCGATCGCTGGGACGAAGGCGAGGCGACGCGATCGTCGCATCGCCGCCCGGGAGAATGTGGAAAATTTCTGTTGGGTGGATCGGCGGGCAGGTAACGACTGTTTCCGGAGCGAACCAAAGACCGATCTTCTCTCGATAATAGTTGACAGACGAGCGAGGTTCGAGACGCAGAGCGTGAGGTGATGTTGCTGGAGTCGCGAGGTCTCAGCGGCAGGAAGAGAAACGGATTGACGCTGTCTTCGTTCGGTGGTGGAGGTGGCGGTGGCAGTGGCGGTGGCGGCTGCGGCGGTGGAGGCGGAGGCGGAGGAGGAGGAGGCGGCTGCGGTGCCGGCAGCGAGGAGGACGACGAGGAATCTCGACATCTGTTTCTTGGAAGAAAAATGCAGACCGAGGGTGCCGCCGCCTCCGCGGTTTCCACCGGTTTGTCACCCGGCTGCACGCGCGACGACGGCGACGAGAGTTCCAGCCCTTCGCCGAACAGCAGCCTCTTGAACAATCTCAACAACAACTGCAACTCGAATCGCCAATGCGCCACCGACTTTAGCATCGCGGCCATCATGGCCCGAGATTCTAGGCAGCAGCAGCAGCAACAACAGCAGCAGCAACAGACGCAACAGCAATCGCAGACCTCGCCATTGCAGCAGCAGCAGCAGCAACAGCAATCGGTTCAGCAACAAACTCAGCCTCAGCTGCAACAACCTCATCATAATCGGCAGTTGCAGCAACAGGCCGTCGGCGGAGGGAAATTGCATCAACACGGTGAGCTCTTTCCTTCCTCATTCTCGACGTAGAAATCCGATCGTAGCTGTCTCGTTATCGGGTCGAGCCACTCACCGCAGTTTTTTCTAAGCTTTAGTTCGGGCAATGAAATCGTTTTTCTTCGCGTTCCATGTACGTATGTACGTTAATAATGAAACCACAATTCTCTGTCGTTTTTCTCGGCGAGCAAAAAAGGCGACCGACGAAAGAGCGATCCTATCGATCGTTGGTTATCGGCTATCGGTTATCGGTTATTCGTGGCTGGTTGGTTGTTGCCGGTTTCTTCGAGCAACCTGCGACGAACGCGAGCGAGAACGACGACCACGGCGGTGACCACGACTACGATCGCCGTCGAGACGAGTAGCGTTTGTCTTAATCGCGAAGGGCGTTATTTTTGAAAGGTTACCTGTCGTGGCAGAGAGGCAGAGAGTGGCAAAGTAAGAGGGAAGGAAGGAGGGAATGCGGGGAGATAAGAAAAAAAGAAGAAAAGTAGAGAACGACGGAGCGCTGGTGCGTGGTTAATGAATTATTTAGCGGCGAAGATTGTGAATGAACCGGCATGTAGCCGGGTTTGTGCCCGGGCGCGCGTTAATTCGCCAGGCGAGAAACGGCCGTTTCGCGCAGCCAGGTGAGGTGTCTCATCGGAATTCTGGAAACGATCGTGGCTGCTTTGCTCAGCCAGACGTCCGAACGAGACTCGACGGTGTTTGGTTTCATCATCGCGTATCTTGGACGCCCGCGGCGAATAATCGCCCACGAAGATTCTACGCGGTCGAAATTTACGGTTGGCCACGGTGCAATTCACCCACGGAAACGGACCGTCGTTCCCAAATAAACTTGGGTAAACGGTGCGATGAATCGACCAAACTCTCGTGTGCGTGCACGTGTGTTGGACACGCGCGAATACTCTCCTCCTCTTCCTCCTCCTCCTTCCCCTCCTCCTCCTTTCATGTTCGCCAGCCACCTAGTTCGAATAAATCGCTAATCCAAAACTCAGGAACCTCGTGACTCGTTAACCGGCGACGAATTATGCCTCTCGGAGACTCGCGTTTCCGAGGTAGCGTGTTCCTGCATGTCCGTTCGCGTACGAATTTCGTTCAACCGTTTGAAAGCGTTTCGTTTGGCAAAGTAACGAGACGAACGACACGATGCCGCTTATCGAGCGGCGAACGATACACCGTTGTCGCCGACGTATACAACTCGATGCGAACGTCATCCGTAAAAAAGTAATCAGTGACTCGCTCGAGCAACGAGCTTGCATGTCTGCTTGAACGCCTACTTGGACCCCCGTAGCCCTCGCTCGGCGAACGCCAACCTCGATTCATGACGATCGTCCGGATTTTGTTGTCACTTGACGACCAAACGCATCGGACAACGAAAGTCAACGATCGATTTCCAGATGGAGTCCAGACGACTCGTCGTCTGTGACGCGTAAACGTCGAACCTCGGAGCGAAAATCACGCGGCCGATAGACGTTTTATACGCGTCGAACCATCTGCAATTTGGTGGACGCCCACTTGAATCGGTTTACCGTTCGGGCAATCGCCAGGGCTTCCGTTGCGCCGGTAGTTACGATATCGCACTCTATTTTCCCGTGTTCTTTTCTGTTTCTTTTTCTTTCCTCTTTCCAAGAATCGGAGCTCTTTGTGTCCCAAGTTTGCGACAAACGAGATTTCTTGCTATGATAGATGATAAGTGATAAGCGATATCGATAAGGGAGAACGATTATCGCGTTCCACCGCTACGCGGATGATTTTTAGTCGGACAAACGCAAAAGATGTCAATTACGATAATTTACAACGAATACGGTGTTGGAGACGATTCCGGGGAAATCCTCGCGCCGCATTTTATAGCACACGTTAACGATTCAAGATGTATACCGTGCCTCTGCGTGTCGATCTACCCTGTAATCTATCGACGATCGGTTCGCAAACGTGTGGTCCGCTCGAAACGAACGGACGATACGGTCGGCGAAACGAGGCGATACGGTTCGTTCAGCCGGAATATTGCATCGCACGTCGTTGCTCGACTAAAACCTTTTGATAGTTGTGCGTAGTCGTAGTCAGAGGCAAAGCTAGAAAGCACGGAGAAATTACGGTGATTTTCGTTTCGATCAACGTCGCGTTGATTCGAGTTGTTTAGCGACCACGTTAACTGACAGGCTGTCGGTGACGCAGTGTCGATCTTGCCGAATCGTTTCGGTGTTCCGCTGGCGCTGTCTCGAGACGAGTCCGCGTGTGTGAACCACGTTGTTTGCAAAATACGAGGAGAAAACTTGTCTGCCGGGTGACGAAATTGCTTCGCGTTACGATAGAAACGAGAGTTTCGAAGGATAGAAGGTCGCGTGGGAATTCCGTCGGACATGATCCAAAGAGCACGTACTTCGTTACAACCGGATTAATTTATGTTTCGCGAACAAACAAAATGCTTCTTTTAATTACCTGTCGACAGATTGATCGATTGCTCTGAGTCTCTCTCTCTCTTTCTCTCTCCTTTTCTCTCTCTCGATCAGATAGCGCGTAACAGGCTGGCTACACTCGAGAAAACCGAGATACGCGAGTTTTTGAAGAAACGCCGAGAATCGAACGCTGTCGCGATAGCTCGCTTTTCGATGATATCTCCTATTGCGTTTTTGATAATCGAGAAGATCGCAGAGCAATTTGTAGATTTCGCGGATTCGCGGCAACCGAACGACCGATAAGAGAGAAAACCCGTCGATTATCGTTGTCGATACGCGAACTTGGTTGTTTGTTAGGCAATCGTGTCACGTTGATCGCGAGAGCTTTCGTAACGAAGGACAAAGAAAGACAGCGCGATCGATTTCGAGACTCCGTACCTTGATCGAATCGAGCGGTGCGATCGATTAAAAATAGCCGGCGGAATACGAAATCGGCGATCCGCGAAGAAAATCGTGGCGTAACATAGAAATATGGAAAGAGGAGTGTCTGGGTCGCGAGTCGCGAGGCAAGTTTAAGGCTCGATGCGAGCCAGCGGTTTGCGGCAAATCGCTGCAGCGGCAACGAGTTGAAAGGACAAGGAGATACGTGTGTACGTATCTTTCTCTCGCGAAATAGACGACTTTGAAACAAATACCTGGTTTCTCTGTTCTACCAACGCCACCGCAACGGTGTCGCACGGTAGAACGTCGCTCGTCTGGACCGAGCCTAAAACGACGTGGTGGAAAGCGAGACGAGAAACGCGTGACGCGCGAACGAAGAAGAAGGCGGGAAGAGCTGAAGTTCTCGTAGATCTCGTGGGAGGACATTAGCAGTGGGACGCATTTCAATCTGTCCTCCTTTGCGTCTTTGATCCGGCGGCACTGGTGCGCCGTGCACTCGCAACCGTAACTCACTTGACGAGGTCGCTCGTAAACTCGAACGAAACTCGTGCTCAGTCGGCAGACGCGCAGCCACGAACCGTTCTGGCGACTCGTCATCCGTTTCGTCAGTCGTTTAACACCGCCGTTCGCCGTGTCGAATAAAAATACGCGGATGACAGACCACACATCGCGCCAACCTTCTCTGACCGGCCAATTAGCCGCTACGGCCTCGCGAAAATTCCCGTTTAAACAGTTATTCGCGTTTCGCGCGACGACACCTTCGCTACCGCCTACGCCACTTCCGCCACCGTCGCTGCCCTCGTGCCCTCATGTCGCGTCTTTTTGCCCTGCGTGCAACTCGAGTGCCGCTCCGACTTTAGCCTGGGAATGTCGGATCGTCGGTGTCGCGACCACGGTGGAAAATCACCGGCTTTCCCTGCGACTTTCGTGACCCTCCCGATCCCTGCCACGCCGGAAGTGTCGCTGATTTTTGTCGTGTCAAGCTCGGTCGCTCGATCCTTCGCGATGCAACGATAAAGAAACTCGTTGATTTGCAAAAACCGTGCAAGCATAAACGGGAGAGAGGATAAAAAGAAAATAGACAGAGAGGGAGAGAGAGAGAGAGAGAGGGGCAAGAGACGCAACGATTGGTTTTTCTCTCCCTTGAGAGCGAGGAGAATCAGTTTAACGAGCGAAAGTAATTTTTAAGCGTGCCGCGTTAAGTGAAATACACGGTTGTAAAGTTATCGACGTAGAAAATCTGCTGCGAAAATAGTTGGCAGAGCGGATAGTGTTTATTGTTAATTTATTCGCGATAACTCGAATTTATCGAGTGTCGGAAGTTAATCGTTCGGCCGATCGAGAGGAATTGTTTGTTAGTCGGTGAAACTCGATTTGATTTGCGTTCGGTCGTCGTTCGATCGATTGGAAAAAAACGGCCGAACGAATGAAACACTCCGAGTGGAACTCGCGAACGCGTTTCTCTCGTTTCATCACGGATCGTTCGGAACGGATTTCGCGAACCCTCGTCCGCAGGGGGTTTCTTCTATTTTGCCACGCGTTTCTTGCCTCTCGAAAGCTCTTGGACGAGCGAGCGTCCCTAACTCTGCACGGTTGTTCCAAAGACGAAGGAAATGGCGGAAGAGTCGCGTTCGATGGCGGCTATCGTTGAAAAAACTCGCGCGAGAATTTCATCGCCCGGCCGCGACCTAACGAATTTCGGATGTTCTGCAGCTTGGTCGTAACGAGCAGTTTGCGATCGAACGACCCCTCGGGATCGAACGCGTTTACGCGCGCCGTTTTAGGCGATGGCACGCTATCCAATTTCCGAAATTGCAATCGGCAAGAGACAAATTGAAAACCGATGCGAGAGAGAGGTATCTGTGCGCGAGGGCAAACAAGAGCGTTCGTCGCCGTTTTACCTTGGCCGGAAAGATTGTAATTTCACGAACCGCTGCCACTTGGTCGGCATTGGTCGGGATAATAACGTTAAACTAAAGTAACCTCCGTCGTAAGTGGATAATTATCCTTTAGCAGCCGCTACCGCGGCGTCGTTATTGTCTCGGCCGGGAAGACGCTCTAACGAATGCCGAGGGAGACGAAGAGAGGAAGAGAGAAAAAGTGGGAGAATGAACCGCGCGCGTTCGATTACGCCGGTCTAGAGCCTATCGGCGGCGTGCAAAACACGGAACGAACGATCCTTGAAAATCGCAAACTATCGATTAATTATAGGAACGCGCGCGCGGTAGATTGCGATCTGCTGTCGCTTTCGGGTTATTCGCGGTACAGATGGTTGGCTGGTTCGTCGATGCGTTGGTTGGTTGCGACGCGCGGCTCGAGAATTCGGTCGACCGATCGAGTGGGTCGCGTGATTGCGTTTACGCAACTGCGAAACCGACGATCGAGACGACTACTAATTATCGAGAGAATGAGTGTCATTGTGTCGCGGAACACGGTTCTCGCAACAACAGACGGTGGATGCCTCGTGGCGGTTCGCATCACTCCGCGCCTTACCCCACCTCGTCGCATCGCGTCACAAGACATTAGCTACGAATTACTACTTGGGATAACGGCAATTTTCTTTCGCGGTGCCTGCTTTAGCCGCAAAACGTGTTCGTGGTTGTTCGTGACCCACGCTGCAGCTGGGAACCTTTCGATGTACACGGAGGGAGAGGCGCGAGATTATCCGCATCCGAGTCGAGGTTTCTATATGCCTGTTGCCGATAGCCACGATGCAACCGATTAATCAATTATCCGTCGTCGTGGCTAACGCCTTTTTATTAGCTCGACCCGTGCGCGGTATCTCGATACATGCGTTTCTTTCATCGATAAACGATTCGATCGGTTTTCCTTTTCCGGTTGTCGCGGTAATTTCATCCTCTCTTTCGACCCGTGGCAAACATTATACCTACAACTTCATTATCCCTCGCGTGCTTTTCAGAAAGGGAACCGAGCGTTTCTGGAGTGGTCCGCGGCGCTCCACCGATTCAGGAGGCGATCGTCGCGGAAGACGATCCAGAGACGGATGACGCCGGAAGCACCAGCGGCAAAGCAGCTTCACCCGTGAATCCTCTCCTTCAGGAACGGTCCAACTGCGAAGAGCTTAGGCACGTGGTGTGTCACCTCGAGACGAAAGATTTATGGGATAAATTCAACGAACTAGGCACCGAGATGATCATCACGAAAACTGGCAGGTAAGGTTCCCCCAGATTTGCGTCTCTGGAGAGGGCGAACGGAAAACCAATTCAAATATTCGCGTAAAGACGATGTCGGGCGCGCAGCGTGTAAGCGGACTTGATTAAACGGTTTCCCTCGATTACGATTATCGCCGATCTACGGTACGTGACGAACTGGCGGGCGAGTAAAATTGAACGAAGAACGCGATCGAACAGTCGGCAAACGTCGAGACGACGTTATCGAGAGACGGCGAGAAGAAGAGGACGATGGGAAGGGAGGCGAATACCGGAGAAAGGACGAGAGCGACGCGACGCGGCGGACGCGCGCCTAATTGCCCGCCACGACGGCAACATCCGTGCTGCTGCTGTTGCTGCTCCCGCTCCTTCTCGTTGTTCGCTGACTCCCAAAGGGGTTCCACTACCCTACTGCGCGTTTACTCGCGCGTTGGTAATTAGATCTGCGCCGCGATGTTGCTCGTCGCACCCTCCACCCGCGTCAACTTATCGTCCCTCACCCGGTCGACTTTCTACCACGTCACCCTCCACCGCCTTCGCCACCGCTCCTCTGTCTCTGTCTCCGTCTCTGTCTCCGTCTCTGTCTCTGCCTCCGCCTCTGCCTCCGCCTTTGCCTCCTCCGCCTTTGCCACCGCTTCCGCCTCCGCCTCCGCCTCCGCCTCCTACGTCGTATCCCGGTCTTTACCCTCTCTCCCTCGTTTCCCGTTATTTGCAGAGACTTAAAGGACAAAACTCGAGAGACCTTCCCCTTCGTTCCTCTCGGCCAGAAAATTCTCCCTTCTCGCACGACCGTGTCCTTAGACCCCTGTCTTCGAAGCGCGGCACCGGCGTTTCCAAGCAGCGGCTCGGGTGTTGCGTTCGCCAAGTGGGCGTGAACGTTTCCGAAGGAGGAAATTTGCCAAGCTTTTCGAGAAGTTTTAACGACGACGGCGACCCGTCGACGAAAGAATCGTCGCCGTGGTTTCGATCGACGCGAGAAACAGGGTGGAGGGCGTGGGAGCGGGTCTGGGAAGGAAAAGCGACGTCCCGGGATGAGAGGAAGTCGGGGGTTAGAGGTTCGATCGTGGGTGAGGAGGTCGTGTACAGGGGGTAGGCAGAAGGTGGAATCGAAGAGGCTAGCTTCTCTCGCGAGGCGAGTTCAATTCATTAACAAAGGACGGGTTGATAAATAAAAGCATTACTCACGCTCGTGGCGCTGGCGGGATGAATGCATACCGAGTCGACAAGGACCGAGGAGAAGACGTAGATAAGATCGGCGGGTGTCCCCGCGTTTTAGTGGTCGAGCAGCGGGGGGCCCGACACGGTATTAATGTTTGGCCTCCGAGGCAAAACATTCACGCCAGGCTTCATCCTCTGCCTCCTCGATTCTGACCCTCCGCCCCCTCTGCCTGCTGGTTCTTCTGGTACCCAGCGAACCTGCCACCACCTCGGTGTCCGCTTCGGTGTTGGCGCGTTAACCCTGAAATCGGCGTGGACGGTTTTCGACCACCGATAATCCTCTCTCTCTCTCTCTCTCTCTCTGTCTCTTGCTCAGCTATCGTTTATTTCGCAGGAGAATGTTTCCAACGTGCAGAGTGTCGTTCAACGGATTGAAGGCGGATAGTCGATACGCGGTTCTGATGGACATCGTTCCTGTGGATAACAAGAGGTATCGATACGCGTATCACAGGAGCTCTTGGCTGGTAGCTGGGAAGGCCGATCCTCCGGCGCCCGCTCGTCTCTACGTGCACCCGGACTCACCTTTTACGGGCGAGCAGCTTCGAAAGCAAGTCGTCTCGTTCGAAAAAGTGAAGCTTACCAACAACGACATGGATAGGCACGGCCACGTGAGTAGCTTTGCGGCAAAGACCAAGCTCGTAGTTCGATCGAACAGTATTTGTTTTCGTTTGCGACTCGTTTCGATTTCTTTCGATTCGTTTCGATTCGTTTCGTCCGATTCGCGGGAAAACGAGAACGCATCCAACGCGTCGCTTCGATCGGTGGGTTCGTGGCAGTATCGTGGCCTGGTATTCGATTTCTCTCCGACAACGACAGCGGCAGCGGCAGCCAGCAGCGGACTCCTTAATTCATCGGATGACTGACGTAAATAGGAACCCCGATCGTGGCTACGGTTCTTCACGGTACTCATTTTGTATTCAGGATGTTACACGGTGCCGGACGAAGGCAAAGTGATTCTTTTGAATGGTAAGCGGGGAACGTTCGAGACCAGCAAAGTGCTCCTAATTCATACGCTTTTTCTCCCGTCGAGATCCTCTCGTATCGTCCATCTATCGTTTCCCGAGGCGATAGACGAATCGAAGAAGGTCGAGAGACGAAGAACGGGACGGACCGGGCCGAAGTCGAGAAACGCGACGAATCGGTGCACCGAATACGGTCGAATCGATGCCAGTCGAGGGGGGTGAGACGCAACGTTCGCGAAGATTACGCGATGGTAGTGGTAACAGACTCTCGTTCGATTTAAACGCGGTACGATCGTTTATTTTCAAACGCGTCGATAAAGATACCACGCGCTGCGAATCTTCTGACCGACTCGTAACGATTTCCAGCTGGTGTTGAACTCGATGCACAAATATCAACCGAGGATTCACCTGGTGAAGCGACCGGAGTCGGGTACCGCCAAGCCGATAACAGACCTCGAAAAGGAACCTCACAAGACCTTCATATTCCCAGAGGCGATATTCACCGCTGTCACCGCCTATCAGAATCAACTCGTAAGTCTTGCTTTGTTTCTCGCTACCGTTACACGCTTTTATTCGTTCCACCTTCCTTCCCCAGTTCCCTTTCTCCTCCTTTTTTCCCTCTTTTATCCTTGCTTTCTCTCCTTGGCCCTTTTCGCTTTTTTCTCACGCGATCCTCGACGCGTCGGTCGAGATTTGCCCTGCCGCGCCACGCCGTGACGCATCGCGCGTCTTCCACGTGCCCCCGGGAACGGAGCTCTCTCTCTCTCTCTCTCTCTCTCTCTCTCTCTCTCTCTCGCTCTCTTCCTCTCTTGCCTGCTCGACGCTCGGCCCTTCGCTTCGGATAATCGTTTCCTCTCTACCGATTGAAACGTACAAATTGTCCTACCCCCGGGCTGCCACATTTTCTTCTCGCAGTCGGCGGATTCGGTCGCCATCGCGAATTTTCGACTTGCCTGCGCGACATTTAAATTAACGGTGAGCGCGGGACGTTCCAGTGACTCCAGGCGGTGGTTTTCCGCTTTGAATTGTTAGCGGACGCTCGCGTTGGAACGCGACGACTTAGCCGGAGACCGGTCGTACATTTAACCTCGCGACGATTCTTCTTGCGCGCGTCCAACTACGGATTCCTTGGTTCGGAGCGCGAGAAGGGCGACAGCGCAATCGTATTTTACGATAGTCGTTTAGCAGCGACCGCCTGGTGTGTGGTCTGAGTCGCGGTCGTTCGCATTCCACGGGCGTCGCGATGCCCGCGGCACGACGCGAGATCCGATTTTCAAGCCACGAGAGACGCTCGACGTCTATTCTCTCCTCTTTCATTTCTCTTCGAACAACGCGATCGGAATCCTCGGCCTGTTTCTGTTCCTTCCAAACTAACCAGAATCGTCGTTGTCGTTATCGTCGTCGTAGTTGCTGAAGCGGCTTTCGAACAACGCGCCAGACGAAAGACGGAGCAAAGTCGCAGACCGTACGTTCTGCGATTCCTTAGATTCGGGCATCTCCGCGTAGTTTGCCTCTAATAAAGGCAGAAAAGTGCAAGATCCGCGAGAACTGCGGTCGTTTCGACGAAGAGAGAGAAGGAGGAAAGCGAGGCAATGGAGCGGCTTCAAAGCGCTAACGGGTGGTCCGCGTTGGACGACCCACCCTCGTCGTCCGCGACAACCACGAGAACGTCGGAGCCGTTGATGACGATGATGAGGTGCGAAGAGATGCCCCGGCAATTACCTCGACCCGGCTCTCCTTCCCTTTCCTTTCCTTTCCTTTCCTTTCCTTCCGTCCCCTTCCCCCTCCTACGTCCAATTTCCAACGTCCGTTCCCACTGTTCTCCTCGGCCTCGCACGCTCTTCTTCGTAACTCTCTTTTTCCTATCTCCGGCGTCCTTTGTCCTCGCTTCTGGTCGTTATCACCGTGTTCGACCGCGCTTTTCACCGCCACAGCCGCAACGACGAAGGGAAAAGCGAAGGCGGAGATTCGCGGTCGCGATCGTCGCTCGATACTTCCGATCGCGTGTCACGAGAAAAAAAGCGAAGCGGTGGAGCGAGGACAAGAGGATTTCCGTGGCGTAGAGACATTGGCTCGTTTAGCCGGCCGTCGCGCCGCGCTGTCTCGAAATTGATTCGTCGCGGTTCGCGGCTCTCCCATCGGTCGGTCGGTCGGTCGTCGTTATCGTGCTCTCGGTGTTGTCTTTCGTCTTGTTCGCTGGCTCCGTTGCTCTTCTCGTGCTCGTCATCGTCGAGGGGTAGGCTCGTTTAGCAGGGACCAACTTTTTTTTCCCTGCCAGCCACTTCCCGTGTACGAACTACGTATCGTTGCGGACGGTTTTTGTCTTCCTCTTGTCTTTCCAAGCCGACTCTTTCTCGTAACGACCTCTAACACCGACTCGATTCGTCTTTCTCGCTCGCACGCGTCATAATTCATAACCTAACTGCCGTTCTTCTTCCCTCTGGCCACGCTCGCCGTTGGTATTCCTCTCCATCCGTTCTGCCGGCTCCTTATCGCCAGCTGATGTCTCCTCGCCTTCTCTCGTTCGCTGCCTCTTCTCTTTCGCTCGGGACTCGACCGCCCCGCTCTCCGCGACCCATGTTCTGTTCCGCTCCTAATCGTCCCGCTCGTGGTGGTCGTCGTGGACGGGCCGTCGTTATCCAAAGTCGACGTTTACGCTTCTGGAATAGATGCGTAGATACATAAGTATGTAAATACTTACTACCGTATAGCTACGGGCAGGCTGCCACGTTCCACGCACTATTCGGAGGTTTCCCTGTTCGGCCACCATTGGAATTATCGGCTCGAATCGGTTGCGGTTCTCCGATTTCGTTCGATGTTAGGACGAAGATAACGACGTTGGCCCGAGAGATAACGTTCGTTAGGAGCGTAAGTAACTCTACCGGAGAATAGGGCTCGAAGAGAGACGCGAGTTAAACGTATTCGTCGTGTTTCGTTTAACGATTTCGGGGTTTGTAAAGATAATCGAGAAAAACGACGACGTATCGCCGGAAGGTGTTTTAAGATAAACGCGGTTTCAACGCGGTGCCTCGTAATAATTGCGGTGTAATCGTGATCGCGATCATCGCAGTGGAAAATTCTCGTCGTAATAAATCGCGCGTCGCTATCTTTTTATACCTTGTGCCTCTATACTTTGGCTAATTAGCTGCTCGACGCTGAAACGAGGGGCAACTGCCTGCTAAGTCGTTTCACGTTTCGTGAATTCCGAGAAAAACCGTGAAAAAAGCGAAGAAGCGGGGAGAAACGAAACGAAGAAGGAAAGGGAACGAAGCGAGAAGTAAGGACGCGCTAACGTAAAAAGAAGAGGGGGTCGAGCGCGTCGCGGAACAAGGTAGAGCGGGTGCAAAAGCAGAAGCAGAAGAAGGTGGAGAAGAGGAGGAAACAGCGAAGGAGATGAAGAGGAGATGAAAGAAAAGAAAGAGAAGAAGGAGGAGGAGGAAGAAGAGGAAGAAGAGGAAGAAGAAGAAGAAGAAGAAGAAGAAGCAGTCGATGGTTTTAGTGGCTGCAGGCGTCGGCGTCGGCATGCACGAACGAAAGAAAACATAAATAATCGCGTTCAAATGAGACAGAGGCGGGAGAGAGGAAGAGGAGGAGGCCCCTCTGGAAACCACACACGGCGGCTGTACGCGTTGGCGGCTGGTCGGTTGGCACACACGCGTGTACTTACTTACGGCCACCGGGACACACACGGCCACGCTTCGATTTCGTCGTGCGCGCGTCGAACGCCAAACCACGAACATTTCGCTTCGTTCGCGAAGTTTGTTCGCGACAACGCGAATTCTCGACGAGACGCCGCTCTGTGAAGAAGACAGAGAACGCCAGGAACAGAGAGAAAGAGAAAGAGAGAGAGAGAGAAAGCGAAAGAAAGAGTAAGTTTAGGGAGCATGACAGCGCGCAACCGGCACTAAATAGCGGCCGTGGTGCGCGCCGAGCTTCCAAGCCGAGCGAGCGCGGGACCCCTTCTTCGATGAGCGCGTCTCTATTAAATCTATTATTAGTAGCGGACCGGGTGCGAAAGCATCCCTTTCAATTACCTACGGCTTCATTTTGCGGAGCTTCTGTGGAGGGAGCGACCGAAGCAGAATCGGACCATGTAGCGAGGGAATACTCCTCTATGTCTCTCTTTCTCCTCTCCCTCTCTTTCTCTTCGGTCGAAACGCGAAAAAATTCATATGGTTGGACGATCGATCGATGCTGGCGTTAGCAGGTCGAATCGCTTTCTTTCGCGACAAGCGGTTCGTGAATGGAAACGGTCGAAACTCCCCCGAGTGCGAAGAACCGATCGGTCCCAACAGAGAGAAACGCAAGCCCGCTCACCGCGTTCGCAAATTCTCTCTCAATTTTCATCGGCGCTTCGCAGCTGGACGTAATTGGCTACCTGTCGTTCGATGAACAAACGTTGTTCGATCGGTCCTCGAGCTACCGACTACGATCGAACCGCGCCTTTGTTCAGCTTTCGTTGAAAATTATGTACTTCGTGTCCTGAAAACCGCGCCCCTTTCTTTCCTTCTTTAGCCCAGCCGAGTACGAGGTTTACGCTCGCGAATATCGCGTGACGGATCGCCGTGGACTTTGTTCCGTGCATCGTCGATCGCGTCGGCCTGTCGTTGGCAGCGGCGAATTCGCGAGTCGGTCCTGCAGAATCGCACGGCGATCCGACGAAACCAGAGGGCAACGACCTTCGTTCGCGCATCGACCGATACCGGCGACGACAAAAATCTCCGGTATTTTTTTCGCGATTCCCGCTATCCCGGCCGATATAGAGTAAAATATCTGGCAGGAGGGTGCACCGCTGGCTGCTACGATTTATACGTTCCGACGATGGTTTGGCATCGAGAGGGCGAGGAAATATATCATGGCGTAGCACTCGCCGCGCGTCCACCGTGGACGCTGTAAATCGGTCTGGGAAGTGGTCCAACCGTTTGGTCGGATCGTGTCAGTGAAATCGTATAACTTGATCACCGTTTGCCGGGATAGCCGCGCGTACGATCGACCAGCGAATTTTGTTTTTCATCCGGATAAAGAGCGAGATCGTCGTGGCCTCGCATTCCTTGGAAACTGGCGTTCGGTGTCGGTGTCGATAGACGGACGCAGGCGAAAAGCGGTAGCCGCGCGGCGCGCGCCTCTCGATTTGCCTGAAAGGAGAAGGCGTAGCCGCGTGCGCGTCGAGTTGCTAAATTAATCGGTGCTCGTCGCGAGACCGCCGACGCGATAGACGCGTGGCGGCGAGTCCAGTCCGTCACCGGTTCGAATCCGGCAAAAGGAGCTGCACGATATCAAAGCGAACGGTTCGCGCAAAGTAGCGGCCGCGCTGGTCGATTTCAAAGATAGGCGTATGGTCGCGAGGCGAGTGAACTATAGCTGCCCGGCTGATCGTAAAACGAACACAGCCGAAAGAGAACGACGCCGCGCGGAGACCGAAGCGGAACGACGCGCGCGGTCCAAGTAAGTAGCTAGACGACGAGGACGACGCTGACGGCGGAGGTGGGCCAGATGTTTGGCTAATGATGTCAGCGGAATCGTAACTAAAACCGAGGCAGCTCCGGGCTTAGCGCGGCTTAGCCTCGGCTTTGAACGAAAGAGTCTTATTACCAGGCTGCACGTGCTGCTCCTGAGCGCGAAACCGTAGGGTAATTGGACCACCCACTCGACACCGACTCTAGCTCCCGACCCTCTCTCTCTCTCTCCCTCTCTCTCTCTTTCCCTCTCTATCTCTCTCTCTCTCTCTCTCTCTCGCTCGCTCACAAACACGCGCGGATGCTTTCTCTCTCTTACATCCCGCCTCTCCCTCACTCTCTCTCTCTCTCTCTCTCTCTCTCTCTCTCTCTTCCAACCTTTCCATCTCGACCTTCCCTTCCGGGGGATTTTCGGAGAGAAACGAACGAGGACGAGTCGAAGGACGGTTTTTTTCGTCGAAAGCGAGAAAGCAAGTCGACCGCCCCGCGAAATCATACCGTTTTCCTTTTTCGAATGCGACCGATAGTTTCGGTATTTGGATACGACAGAGGTGCGGGGAAGAGGAATCTTTCGTCCGTCGGGGGTTTACGGAAGCGTGAGACGGGAAGAATCTCGTCACCCCGAGCTAATTCGACTTTGACCGATGCCACCTGCTCCGTCCGCATCGTGGGTGGCCGAATGGCGGCGGTAACGCGAAACGGCCGAACGCTGCCCTCGCAAAGACCAGTTGGGGTAGATTTCTAGCTGCCAACTTTCTCCAGCGAATTTCGAAAGATCGCGAAATCGAATGACCGCGCCTCGTTCTCGCTGTCACCGTGATCCTTCGTTCCCCGGTTCTGACCCTTCTCCTATCTGGAATGCAACGCCGCGTCGTTTTTCCCGGCTTCTTCTAATTTTACGAGCCGTTGATTCTCGATCGATGGAACGAACCGTTTCGAAACGGTCGACCGTTTTCCGATACGCGTCGTTGGCGGCCGACGATGACGTAACTTCCGACTGGAGAAAAGTCGTCGTAGGTAACGAGATGGGGAAATCGACGGCGGCTGACGAAAATCGACGACCAAGATTGACTTTTCTGTTTCAGATCACGAAGCTCAAGATCGACAGCAATCCGTTCGCTAAGGGGTTTCGGGACTCGTCTCGTCTGACCGATTTCGAGAGGTAAATCTTAGGAACGTGTTTACGGACGCGGCGCGACGAACTCTAATCGCCGCGAGAGCGAATACGCGCGTAATCGAGCAGCTTCCCTTTCAGGGAGACGATGGAGTCGATGCTGGCCGAGCAGCAATCGCTGAGGTTTCCCCATCGGCTTCCGTTCGAGATGGATCAACTTCAGGCCGGAGCGGTGGGTAACCTCAGCCTGGAGGAGAAGGCGCTGTGGGCGGCGCGGTCGCAGATGCTGCTTCGGGCCGCGGCGGCGGTCGCGGTCAGCCCGTACGCTCAGCTGGTCGGGCCCGCGGCTCTCGTCTACCCCGGCGCCTCGTCCGCCGGCACCAGCCATCAGCAGCAACAGCAGCAGCAACACCAGCAGCAACAACAGCAGCAACAGCTCGGCCATCTGTGGTGGGCTTCGTCGATCGGGCCGACGCTGTTCGCGGCCGCGCATCATCAGCAACAGCAGCAGCAACAACAACAACAACAGCAGCTGGCAGGGTCCAGCACGCAGAGTCCGAGCACGGGGCCAGCGGCACCTCGGCCTCTCTACCCATCGGCCTTGGCTCTGGCGCACCATCGTTTCTCTCCGTACCACGTGGCCACCGCCCCCAAGTCCTCCACCCCGGTCGGGCCATCGCTCTCTCCCTCGCCCTCGCGAAGAGCGACACCTTCTCCGACAGACAGTCTCGGAAGAGACGCCCAGGATATGTCGCCGTCGTAGTCGACGTCCTCCCCTCGGCGCCGCCGTATCGCGCGCGCGCGCGCACTCTTCCACGACCTCGGGACCACTCGACTTCTCCCCGCACGAGACCCGCTGCCACGCTTCTCGTCGTTCTTTCCGTGTGTCTGATCCTCACCGGGAATCGTCACTGGCAACAACCACGTCGTCGCAGAATTCGCGTTTTCGATCGGAGCAACGTAACGGGAAGAAGCGGAAGAAAAAGAAGAGGAAGAAGAAGAAGACGAAGACGTAGACGAAAACGAAGACGAAGACGAAGACGAAGACGAAGCACTGTATATACGGTACGGTCGTTGTTGGATCCCCTGGCCGCACGTATGTGCATTCTTAAGCGATCAATCGTATGACGACCTTTACTGTATATAGCTATACATATATACGTACGAATTCACGAGACCTAGGTAATATCGACTTCGTTCGTGTAACATAAGTTGTATATTTCGTATCACGACTTATCGTTATCGTTATCGTTATTTATGTTCCAACTCCGTACTCGACGTGGAGAAACGCAGAGCGGAACGTTGCGCGTTCGTGTCCGAAGAGAACGCGCTCTGCGTCTTTTCCACGCAAAATAGCTTAAGCGACGATTCATTGTCGCCGGTATCGGCGATTAGCGTTAGCATAGAGCGTTATATCGTTGATGCTTGTGTTGTGAAGATGCATAAAATATCGCTGTGCAAGCTGTTCCCTTGTAAATAAACCCTAATAAACTCTTGTACCAAGCCTACAGCAGCAACTACCAACTACCAACTACCAACCAGCAGCTACTTATTCGTTCCGCTCCTATCTCCATCCGGACCCGGTTTCTTCGCTCCAAAGCGTGGCAACGACGAATTGCCACGCAGCACCGCGTCTACCGAAGTATCGATCCGTCGCCTCGGTAATGACACACGAGTTGTACCGTTCAACTCCTCCCTTCCGGTGAAAACGGAATTTTTCCTCGAACGAAGCTGGTTTCCTGGTTCGTCGAGAGATGGTCGCCAGATCGTCGGGATACTGGCGGCACGCGCGGACATCGAGAGGGAATCCGACGGATTCCGCAGGATAGGCAATTTCAATTCCCTCGGTTAACCGAATACCGGGGATCGTAGGATGGCCGGACAAAGCGCCGGATTTGTCCCTCGAACCTCTCGACGACGCGCCTTGGAAATTTGAATTCACGGGATCGCCGAAGAAAACGACTCGACTAGCTCGAGAGATTATCGTCGGTCGATCTGCCTGTTCGGGAGGTGCGGAAAAGAAAGGCGTCCGGGCGAGAAATGTTTCTGGCAAGAGGAGGCGGCATACATACATATCGCCGCGAATCGGAGGCGAGCACCGTTGTGGCGTTTTAATGCGAAACGAAGGCATTATAAAGCCATTAACCGTTGAACGAGTCGGCTCGACTCTGGCCGACACAGGTCGAGGCCGGTTGCGTGCGAATGCGCGCATCGACGCTCTTTATTTGAATACACAAAACATTAACGGCTCTGCTCGGACGCTCACCCTCTTCCCCAGCCATAGAGAGAGAGACTACTTTGCTTGTCCGGGACAAGAAACACCGCCGAACCTTCTTCACCGAGTTTTTCCTATCCTATCGTATCCTTCGACCGTATCGCATCTCGAACTCGCCCTTTTTCCTTTTACTTTTCATTCCTTAACGCTAGTCGCGCACGCTTTTAATAACAGTCTGCTCGTACGGTTCGAGGCGAACGTTCGAGATCAGAAAACGCGTCGAATCGTCGATTATCCTCGTGGAAACGAGGAAAGCGAGGCGAAAGAGGACAGAATCGAGAAAGAGAGAGAGAGAGAGAGAGAGGAAGAGGGAAAATCTGTAAAAGAGTAAGAACAACGCAGACGATGATAACCGTATAGCGTATTTTTCTCTTTTCACTTTACTCGTTCTCATTCTTGTTTTTTGCTCTCGTTTTTGTCCTTCTTCTTCTTCCTTTTCTACTGGCTCTCGCAAGTCGACGCGGTGGAACGCCCACTTCCTGACCGATTCTTGGCCACTTCATTCCGCGTGTTTCGGGACCGAAAGCCGGCGAAAAACGCGTACCAGTGTGCGTGTCTAACGAAGACAACGAGGCAACGAAGAAAAGGCAAAAGCGCGCGCGTCGGAGAAACGAGCGAGAGAAGGAGACTTGGCTCGCCTAATTTGCTCGGTAATGTCCCGCCGGGAATTAACGAGCGGGACTAGGACGGGGAGAGGGGCAGCCGGTAGCACCTAGCCGACATTAATTATGTCCGCTGCCACAGGTGCCAACAACTCGATTATCAGATCTCGATCGGATCCCGATCGCTCGTTTAGATTACGCTGCCTGCCGCGGACCGTCCTTCTCCACCTTCGTCTCCTTCTCACCCTCTCCTTTCCTTCGCCTTTCAGCTTTTCCTCGCGCTTTTTCCACGACTCTGAACGCTGCACGTCCCGTCTCTTTCACTCAACGGCGGATGTTGGAAGAGAGACGTGTTTCTGAACGAATCCATCGTTCCGCGTTGGACGAAACGCAGTTATCGTTGGGAAAAAGTGGGATCGCGAAGGGAAGTGGAGGGAGAGAGTCGGAGGGCGATGGTCGAAGCGATCGTTAGATTCCGTTTCCGTCTAAAAATTGCCGCGGTCGAGGTTTGGCGGTGGTGTCGGCGGCGGCGGCGGCGGCGGCGGCAGTAGGGGTAAAAAAGGGCTTGCCGCGAAATAAAATGGCGGTGGCGAGGATGGCACCGGTATCGATTGGCTCTCGAAAAGCGGCGGTAGCGTAGGTACGCGCGGTTGCACGTAGGTGCGAACCACAGGGCATCGTTTCGCGTGGGTGGCTCCGGAACACTGCGGTAGCTGGCTCGGGCAGCCCGTGCCTCCGAATTGGCCGCTCGTTGCCGGCGTGCTGCGCTGCGCGCTCGCCGAAGCGCCTATTAATTCATCGAATTAATTTGCCAATGCGCTGCCAACGACCGTGCCGGGGATACAGGGCCTGGGGTGTATTCGCCATCCCCGATATCAAAGTCCCCGCTGCACGTTCTCCTCCGATCGCGGCAAAATTACCCCGGTGCTCCCGTCGAAATTCAATCTTCTGTGCGTTCTCTTCGATTCGATGTCAAGATCCGCTCTCAATCTTTCAACGATCGAGCTACATGCTTATATCCGTTGGCGAGATTGGCGAACGTCGCGCGGTAGGTCGTGCACGCGAACGAACGAACGAGCGAGCGAATAGAGCTGCCTCTGTCCGAGAGGAACGCGCGAACCGCGAAGAAGGCGAGAAAGGGACAAAGAGAGAGAGAGGAAGCAGCGCCGGCTCGTATTTCGCCCTTCGAGCATTCGGTTTTCTTTTGTCCCGTGGTTCTTGGTTGGGTGGCACGCCACTCTCCAGCAGACGGCCCTTCTCCAGGCCCCTAGCTCGAATGTCGCTTAAGTCCGATCTAACGAGATTCTTCGTTTCCCGTCCCCGCCTTGCGGATCGAACTCGGCCACGAGAAGTTGGGTCGGCCGACGAAATTCCTGCGACTCGTTGCGATTCATCGCGATTTCATCCCTGTCGTCAGAAAAGGTCCGGTAGTCGGTCGAGCCGGGCTGATGTTTTTCTTCGACTTTTCGACGACCGGTTTACTCACAACAGAAAGACCTCTTGACTTTAGTCGTGATCGATCGCGATCGAACTGGTCTTTCGGTGCACGACACATCAGAGAATTCCGAAGGATTTTTGAAAAAGGCAATCGTCAATGTCAATCGAATCGATCGAGGACAATAGGCATCGTTTCGCGGTTAGGCTTGTCTAAATATTTGGAATCGACTCCGATTTGGGTGTCACTGAGGAAAATGCACGACGACGAGTCCGTGACGAAACGCTCGACTGCAGGTGGTCTACAGATGCCAGGGGATTACGGGGTTTATCCCCCAGCGGGATATCGATCCTATTGTAGCTTGGCTAGAAAGCGAGCGAGTGAAGCAAAACGGAGTCGAGTTGTCTCGCGCGTCGATGCGGCCGAGATACGTATTCTCCGAATCTTCGTCCACCCTCTCCCCTTCCAGCCTCGATATGCTGGTCCACACGCGCCAGGAAAATGCGCCACGCTAACAGGGCGAGTTCTTCGTTTCTCCGTTTTCCCGTCTAATTCGAGCGAGTGGCAAGGTAACAGGCAAATGAAGTCGAACGTAACTTTATTAGCGGGTAGGCAGCGAACGCGCTACAGAGGGGAGCACCGTGGCATTTCTTTTGGGAAATAAGCTGTCACGTATCGTTGGTAAACGCGCGAGGGGAGCTGCGTCACGCTCGGAGGGGGAATAACAGATTAGACCTCGGTTATTTCTCTCAAATCGAAATATTATTCCCGCGTTTGGCTGGTCCCTCGTTCGACCAGCTCCACTCCCGTATTCGGGGTTAATTTATTTGCTCGGTGCGTTGTAAAGCGTCTCGACAAGAGGCGAACCGTGCACGAACGAGGACGCGCTGCCCCGTAATTATCCGGCCGTAAATCCGAAAAAACTTAATTAAATTAAAGCGTTTATCCCCGGCGGCGATTTTCGCTCGGCATCGCGCTGCCAAATCCGTTACAAGCGAGTCGCGCGAACAGCCGTGATTCGCCGATAAAACGATCGAGCGCGAACAAGAACGAGAACGAGAAAGCGAGGGCTTTCGTGAGGAGGAAAGAGCGGCGCGGTTCGAGAATTTCCGCTCGTTACAGTTGGAAAGGCGGCAAACTATATCAGGAAGCGCGGCAATTGTCTTGTCGCGAGGAGACGAGCCGTTCGCCCGAGGTGTGCGAGACTCGGCACGCAACTAACAGGAACCCGATAATTCACGGGCCCACGAGCGTCGCTCGACACGGACTCTCCTCGCTCTCGGACGATCTCCGGTGTCGAACTCTCGAACTCGCCGCTGAGTTTGCTTGCTCGCGCGTATCTCTCCACACGCGAAAAAGTCAAGTTTTCTTTTTTGCGTTACGAGCGATTTTCACCCTACGTTTATTCTCGACTCGACGCTCGTACGTACTTAATTGACCGTTGCAGTTGGAGCGGAATGTTCGATACCAACGACGACGACGACGACGATGCTATGGAGAAGCCCAATCACGGGTAGCTCCACGGCGATTCCCTCTTCCAGCGAACAACACCTCTGTCCGCGTTTCGACTCTCGACTCGGATTCCTTTCCTCTCGTTGGCGAGTAAAACCCCCAGAACGGGTTCACGGGAGAGAAAGCACGTCGGAGCGAAGAGTAAATTGGCACGATCGACACGCCGGTTAAACGCAGAGGCTGCTCGAGCACCGTGGCGTTTCCCTGGCGTTTCCGTGGCGTTTCGTGCGCGGCACATCGCGTCGCGAGGACACGCAGCCGAGCCTCGAGGTTCAGCGGTAACCTCCGTGCGCGCACCTCTCCGCATCGTCGATCGGATGTACGTAATCGTGTCCGTTGTTTCGCTATCGAGCCAAATCAACGCGCATCACGCAACGTTAATTCGTCTTCGATTGCCCCGTCGAGGTTCGTGGCGTGGGAGACCTCTCTCCGTATCTCTTCCTCTCGGTCCGTTCGATTATCTTACTCCGCTAGCTGCGTCCTCGTCTCCTTCGACCACCTGATCGTTTTCCGACCGTATCCAGCGGCGATCAACGTCGCAACGGTGTGCACCGTGTGCGCGTCGTCTCCCAAGCGCCTTTCCTCTCGGTACGAGTTCCATTCCCGAAAAGAATCCCGAAAAGAAGAAAGGAAGAGGAGAGCCCGTGCTCGGGATGAGTCTCGCTAGCGAAACGAGTATCGCGGGTCATCATCGCTAGACCGCTCGGCAACGATACCGTGTCATAAATAACGTTCGTTTCAATGTTAATCTGTTGCTCGGATCGAATCTAATAAGCACGGAGGCGACGCGTGGTTTGTTCCACCTTCGGAAGGTGGAATCGAATCGAAGAAAGAGAATCGAAGCGGAGATCGGCGAACGAGAAAACTCGTATCGACATGACGAACAAGTGGAAGATGAACAAGATGAACAAGAAGAGGAAGAAGAAGAAGAAGATGGCGAAGCAGACGAAGAGGGAGAGGCAGGAACGAGATAGAGCGGAAGGAGGGTAGTAAAGGAAAGCGGACGAAGAAAGAGAGAAGAAGCAGACGAAGACGGGTCTCTCGGCATTGTTCGCGGCCGCTCGCTCGTGACTCGTGACTCTTGCGACCCGGATGACCCCTAGCCTCGATTACCTCGGACATATCCGCCCGCTTACCCCCTCGCGCCACTCTCCTCTCTTCCTCCTCTTCCCGTCGAACTCTCTTTCCTCACCGCCAAACTACCCAACGAACGTCCAGCTATCCGTCCGTCGCTCGTCTTCGTCGCGTTCGCGCTCATCCGCGACACTGATGCGCGTCCACGGCGCGACGCGCCAATCGAGCAAAGAGAAGAGCGACGAGAACGATCGTCGACGATTGTGTGTCGTCTTTCCGTGTCGTTCCATCGACGTGCTAAATTCTCCGTGGGATTCGCGCTCTTCGTATCGACGATGTATTCCCCCTTTAGAGTTGCCACGGTGTCTCTTGATGCGAGACACGCGGACTTCGTTCGATTTTAGAGAAGCGTTTTACGCGGAACGAATGGAAGGGTGGAGGGAAGCGGAGGTTGTCGACTCGATGGCCGAAATTTTGTTGGTGTCCCGGAAAGAGCAGGGACGAAAAGCCTGGTGGAACGTTTCGATAATTAGCCGAGTTATCGGTCTACCTGACGCTATCCCGCTACCATCTACAAGTGTTCGGAATCTAAATAGTCGGTAGCCGTGTCGTCGTAAAAACCATACACCCTTCGTGACGAGTGTAGCCACGCGTGTCCACCGGTAACTTTATCGCCTCGGATAAGGATCTTAAAGAGGCCGGTAAACGAAAGAACGGATGGGCCGAGCGTTTCCTGGCGAATCTCTCGATAGCTACGTCGCGAAACGACCGTTCGAAAGCGAGAGCGAGCAACAACACGATCACGATCGAACGTCTCGTTTCGTCGAACGGGTTTTCGCTCGCTCGCACGCTCGCGACGTTAAGCGCTCGTCCAGATGACGCCGACGATACTTTGCAGAATCATTATCGCCGCCAACGCTGTTAACGAGGAAAGAGAGAGAGTGCGCGCGAATCGACGACGGCAACGAAAACTAATCCTCGGAAAAGATGCCGAGCGGTCTTTGTACCACGGCAAGATCCGCCCACGATGCACGCCAGACGAGAATCCACGACGCGTCCAGTGGGAGAAACTCGCAGAGGTTAGAGGAAGCGGAGTCCGTGGAATTTCGGGGTCAAAGGGCATACCCACCACCAGCATTCGGTGCTCGAGATGTCGGAGATATCGGGAGACTACGCGTCGTTACGTTCGCCCTCTCGTTGAACCGAGCGGTCCACGCGTTCCTTCCTTCCTATTAGGAATAATTTCCTAAGCTAACGATTCTCCTAAGGTGTTTAAATTCTTATTTAAACGGACAAACTGAACGAGCCAGGTGAAGAAACAGCCTATCTCGAACAATGCGTATATCCTTCGGCGTTCCCCAGGGATCTCACCTTGGCCCTTTGCTCTTATTGATCTTCATCGGCGATGTTCGACTACCGTGTACATCGTAAGAATCGATTCTTACTCTACTACGGACGACCTTAAGATTTATAAGGCCATTTCATCCCTCTCTGGCGCTCTTGATCTTCAGTCCGACCTTGACAGACTGAATAAGTGGCGCACACTTGATCGAACGTAGCTTAATATACCTAAATATGTGCCACGCTGTGAGATTTACCCGCTGTACGAATCCAGCTCGTTTTCCTTACTCACTAGCCAGCCAGCTGCACTCTGTCTGAAATTAGTTCAGTGTATGATCTTGGAGTGCAATAAAATTCTACCTTCTCCTTCGCCGGGCATATTAACAACATTAACGTATCGGATAACAAAGTTCTGGTTTCCCTCTTAAGATCCTCTGATATATTTCAAAATTCCAATGCCTCGCTATACCTGTGCTTTGCTCTTTCGCGGCCACGCCTTGAGTACTTCTCGATGATCTGGTCGCCGGTCCCGCGTAAACATAAACTGCCACTTCAAAGGATCCAACGCGGAATTTTGAGTTTTCTTTCTCTCAAGATCGGACAACCGATGGGTAGATTGAACCATAACAATCAAGGCCGCATAATGAACAGATTCCACGTACATGCTCCGCATTCTAGATCCATGGTCACCGATTTATCGCAAAATCGTCGATGATCTTGCCAACCTGCTACTCGCATCTCTCTCCTATTCTTCTAATCATACCAATTCCGATGAGATCCACAGAATCTGTTCGTTACCATTACCAAGATCAAATAACCGATACGTGTTTTAACTGCGGTCTACCCAATGAACTAGAGAAGTTTGAACTTTCCTACGTTTGAGAATTCCGAAGACGCACGGTTTGATGAACTCAAGGGATTTCAAGGATTTGTTGACAACGTTGGAGCAATGTTTCGGAAGATTCAAGTTAGACTAAATATCTCGCAACGTGACATTTAGAACAACGATGATAATGGTAATGATTAGCAAAGAAAAGAAACGAGAAAGAACGTAGGTATTCGTTTCGGAATGTACGTTCGAAGAATCGCTGGGCGAAAATTAGCGTTAACGAGCAGGATCGTTCGCGGAGCGTGCCGGTGTCGCTTCCTAGGAGAGCCGCGAGTCTCGAGTCCCCAAAGCGAATAACCCTTATACCTAAGCGAGGTATAATTGAGATGGCTGGAAACGGGGGCCACTCACTGGGAATATTCACCTCTGGAACAGCGACGATCGAGTGTACAGCATGGATGATCGAGTTCGAGCGTGGTTCGAAGGTGGCCGCGACCGGATCGCGAAACCGAGAAAAAGTCGAGAAGCGTGTCGGCGCGACTCGAGCCGATCGAATCACGGCAGCTGCCTAAACGTTCGGCAAAGCTGCCGCGGGCAATTTAAAAGCCGCGCGAATTACAGGGTCCGACGGCGTTATTCGCAAAAAGAAGACCGAGAGGGAGGTCGAGGGAGCGAGAAGCGGATCGTTCTTCCAAAGTAATTGCAGATTTTGCCCGGCGATCGCGACACGGATCGTCATAAACCGAACGAAAGAATTCTAGCCGCGCGGCGTTACGGAGAGCCAACGATCGACTTTCCGGAAATCAGAAACGAATCGCTTCGTATCGCTTTCCACGGGGCCGTTACCGCGATCGACGCGATAGTTAAACAGCGGCGCGAGCTGCTCCGCGTTGAATAGTTAACGACGAGATGCTGTGCGCATTGACGGGATGTGCGTTGTCGACGGAAAGAAGCAACTAGAAGGAAAAGGTCGACCGTCGACGGTCACGTGGCGAGATGCGGTGTTACCATAGCGACAAAAGCCCGTCGCCGGATAGGTTGGAGGGACGCGAAGGGTGACCGAGGGATAAAAGCGTACGGATGAGAGATAAATGTAATGTAACGTAATGTAATGTAATGTAATGTAACGAGGGAGGAGGCGTAGCTGGGATCTTGGCAAGTGGCGTTCCATTGTGCCGCGCGCGCGACTAACCGACTCGGCCCAAACAATTTGTCGGCGCGTGCGAGACGAGAGAGACCCCCCGTGTCATCCCGCCTAGGCGAACGATCTCTTTCACGGGGTTGTTTGCGGACCCTGTGGGCGTGTACGTGTCATCGTACATGCGCGTCTCGCTCTTTTATCTCTCCTCGTTCGCTGCGCCGCGTACGAAGGGGAGTCGTTGCCTCCGGCGACGATCCACCGATCGCCCGACTCACCGCTCTTTAACCCCTTCGCCGCTTTCAGGCAATCTCCTCTTCCACCTTTGTCCCCTTTCGCCGAGATTCGCACGCGTTCGCTCGATCTACTCGACGATTTAGCCGATCCGATTCGACCCGAGTCGTTTCTCGTCGACCGATCGCGCGTTGCCACAGATACAGAGATTAGCGCCGACTCTCGCGCGACGAATCCACTCGCGTTCGCCTTTCGATCGACGAACCTATCCGACGAAGGAAGCGGGGAAGGACGCGTTAAACGAACAGAGTTCTGCTTCCCGTTTAGGCGACGCGTAAATACAAAAAATGCGTTTGCACGTAAACAGAAAGTTTAGTGTCGGTCCCCACGGACAGACGTAACATTCGTCGCGTTGAAATTTCGCCTGAGAACACGCAGGGTCGCGCGTTAATCGACGGATAACGGATGAAAACCGTAGACGATTCGACGCCAGACTCGTCGATGTTGGAGATTCGGCCGTTTAAAGAACAAAAAAGGAAAGGCTGGCAGAGGGCGAGAGCAAGAGGAGGAGAAAATGCGACGCGAATAAAAACGGGAAGAAAAGCAGGAAGAAAGAAAAAAGAAAAGCACGAGAGAAGTGGGGGGATCGAGTCGCGAAACAAAACGATCGCAACGCAATTAGCTTGATTGGAGGCAGCGAGAGACTTCGACACGGCACCATATCGAAACGTTAATTAGTACGTAACGATCTTGCGTGTGGACAGTGACGCAAGGTGTTCCCCGATTCAGCAGGATTACAGGGGGGTGCTGCGGCCTGTGGATGACTATGCAACACGGTCGTTATATGGCAATCCGCTGCCGCGCGACCATGACTCCGCTGTTTGCCCGGCCCGAGGCTCTCCGTTTCGCTTCGCGCGCCGTTCTCGTCGCTTCGCTCTCCGCCAAACAGTTCCGTGCGTGTAATACGAGATGTTTATGCGTCGTGAATGATTCCAGGCGATACTCAATGGGAGGACGTTGAGCGTTGTACCGCGCGCAGCCAGCAGCCCGTTCCAGACTATACTTAGCCGTTCGCGCTGCGTCGTGTCGCGGAAAATCGGACCGGTTCGCGATGGAATTGTGCGGTCGGAAAGGGAACGTGGAAAGCGGAAGCCGTGGGAAGGCAAGAGGGACGTGGCGAGATCGGGCGGAAGGCGGGAGAGGGCGAATGGAAGTAACACGCCTGTGACGACGGTTCGATGCCGGGTCCCTGGAAAATGAGAAAAAGTATATGTTACGCGTGTTCGTATAGAAGCGTATACGCGTAGGTAGGCGTAGACGGAGGAGGACGAAGAGCGATATAGAGAAACGGCGATGAACCGACAGATGGCTCCCACGCCGAACGAACCAGCACCTTGATTTGTGGTTGAGCATTTTTCAAGCCATTTGGCTCGACCGCCTATAATTTCCGTCGGTGGCTGCGCGCCCGGCCCTCGCGTGTTTTCCTGCCTTCTGTTTATTTTCTTAACGGCCGAAATAATAAGCCCGGCCGAGCCTTACTCGGCCGGCAAGTAACGACCTCCCTCTTTGCGTATTACGCGTACGTTTTTACGCCAGACTGTTGGACGGCCATGGAAATCGGCCGCCAACGCGATCCGCGAAATCGACGCTCCAAAACACTGCCTTCGTCCGCTACCGTTCCTCCGCCCCTTCCTTTTTCTTCCTTCTGCTCCCCCCCCTTCCTTCTCCTCTTCTTCTTTCGCCCCTTTCGTACGCGAATCGCTCGGCCGAGCTCGAAGTCGCGCACGACATACGCGTTCTCGTTTTCGTTGGCGTTTGCCTTTTGACAGGAAATCGTCGATCTCGAAGAGCTTGGCAAAAGAGGGATCGCGCGGACAGCTGTGCCGTACGAGCTGCTCCTTTTCCGCTGGCCTTTGTCCGCTCGTGACCAAACCATCTCCACTCTACGAAATTGCTGCGAGCCCGAGGGTCGCGACGAACAAAACTGCGATTCTTTCTTTCGGTCGCGTGCCATTCTGCAATCCGCGCGTACTCCTCATCTCTTGCCGCATCCAGAGTCGACAAAGATAGCTCGTTTAGAATTCTCTTACGAGCGAGAGAGAGAAAGAGAGAGAGCGTATGTGTATGTGTGTACGAGAGACAGAGAAAGGAGGGTTGGTTAATCGGCTCGATCTAGGTATTTTTCGAGGGGTGGCAATTTCAGGCGAGTAGAGTCAAGTGTCGGGTGTTCGTCGACACCCTCCATTCGCCGTCCTCGTGTCGACTTTGGCCCGACACGTGTCACGAGGTCGGATTAGAAACGCATCCAGTGGAAATCAGCGGCAGGTCGACGAATTTCGATCGATCGCCGTACAGCTCTTGTTGCGAATTAAACGCGGATGGACGTTGCGTTGAAGATAACACCTGCTCGGAAGAAGGAAAAGAGAGACGCGCGCCTATTCTTCCCGGCAAATCAATCTCCCATCGCGGCGGCGATCTCGCTCGCGTAAAACAAACGCGTAGCGCTGCGATTCACGATGAAGATTTTGCAACGGGCGCGTCCATCCGTGCTGCCGTCGTTTCGGTCGGATTGCGTTGCTAAATAATGCATCGCGATCAGCGGTGAGCAGCGAGCTTTTTGCGGAGGTCGTGCAAAGGGATGGGATACCGGTCTCCAGATCGTAAACATCGATACATAGTAGCCCGCCGGTGATTCAATTTGCGGAAGGGACACGAAACCGCAGAGTCACGTACTTCGTATCGGATTAAGGTCCGAGGTAGCTGCCCAGCGCGGCGTTGCTCGGCTACCGTGTGCACGGGCACCGTTTTCCCGATAGCCGGTCTCGAAATCGCGGGGTCGTCGATCCACCGAGAGATTCGTCGAGAGATTCGTCGAGAGGGAGAGTCGGATAAAGAAGGGCGACTCGGAGGAAAACCTTGCGGTTGGGACTGGTGGCGAGACCCGATCGCGGACCGACGACGTCGCTGCCAATAAAAACGGTGTCATCTGGAATGAGACAAGACGCACGTGCCGGTGACAGCCGTGCGGCTCGTGTACCCGAGTCACTAGAAATACTCGAAACACCCGCAACGCGATCGGACGTCCATCGCGACGTTTATTAGCTCCGTTTGGATCGAACAGGGATGGCGCTGCCGCAAGGGTGACACGAGCGAGTCCCGCGAACAGCAAAGCGCAGATTGGACGAAATCGGTAACGAGAGTGCCAGGCCGATTCGAGAAACGAGGTTCTTCCCTCGTCGTCGCGGTCGCCTTCGATCAGGATTGCGAGAACGATATATCTTGATTTCACGACCCTTCGCATGGGTATCGAGTTGCACGAAAATCGGGAAAGTCGGTCGGATTGGAAGAGCATGCGGCGTGGTAATCCAAATCCATGGGAACCCGGGCGGAACACCGCGCCCTTTGCCCATTGGTCGTACGCGCCCTCTCGCCCACCCCGTCGAACCTCGCTAATCATTCGAAATTGCCACGCATCTGTAACGCGTTTCGCTCGTTAACGCGACGTAGCACAGCCAGACCTTTCCTACTAGATTGGAAAATCCGCCTTCGTGGGAACGTTTTTCACGACCACGGACGAAAAGCAAAGTATACGCAACGTGTCGCTGGTTGGGGAGTAAGACGAGTCGCACCGATTCCCCTCGTACTACTCGTTTCCGTCGTTCTCGAGGAGGCGATTCAGCACGGTCTTGGTGCGATTCGAGCCTCGTTTCACGGTTCGAACAGGAAACGCGGGTGCATGGCACGAGGAAGTTCGCGCTCCGACTAGCCGACGTTTCTACTGTCTCGAGTTGGTGTTGGTGGTGGACCGAGAAAAGGGACAACCCCGAACCGGTCATCGCTTTATCCAAAAAGGCAGAGGCCACACACAGCCACGAACACGCCTCGACGCAACGGGGAAGGAGAGTCAGAGAAGCGGAGGGAGAGAAAGGAAGCGTACCGCTATTTAACAGCCCTTAGCGGTGATTTACTGGCAACGCCGGAACGCGGGACGAAGGCCGTGTAGCGAGTAGCAAGGGCCGTCGAATTTCTGCGACACGAAACGCGCAAGGAAAGAGATCCTCGCATATTTAAGTTCGTAGCGACACGAGATACCGAGGAGCCCACCCGTGTCCTCCGGACCACCCCCGGTTACGCGAATCTCTCTCGTTGGTTTTCCATCGCCCGTATCTTCCCAGTAGTTTCGTTAAAACGACCGTGTCGCGAAGCTACGGACGGGGCGCGCGCGAGCACGCTGGATTCGTGTGGAGTATGCGGCTCGAAGGTGGCGATACCCGGACTACGACGGGGCTCTGCGACTACCTCGATTCTTGCCTCGTCTCGAGCCGCCGTCCGGGCGGGTCTCGGCTATCGCGTCGGAAGAGGATCTTGCCGACAAAGCCGAAGATTTCCCGGCTAATTACTAGGAGACTAATTGAATGCCGTTCCTCGCGCGCTCTCTCCGCCAGCTCCTTTTCTCCTTCTTCTCGGTCCGGTTGGGTCTCGCCTCGCCTCGCCGCGCCCCTTTAGTTACTCCCTGGCCGTCCGCTCGGCTACTCTCTTCGTTCCTCCCGTTCTCCACCTTCTCGCCACTGTTTCCATCTCGTTCGTCCAAGAGCGGTAAGTACTATGGTCGCGCGTTTCTCCTTTCGTTTCTGTTGTGCGAACGCGTTCTCCGCCGGCGGAGAGGCCCGATCGCGACGTCTCTTTCTCTGGTTCGCACCGCTCGGTTTCGTGTTGCTTCTCTTTCGCCTGGTCCCCTTCTTTCTTCGCTCTCCTGCTCTCATTCATATTCATGCGTCGGTAATAGTCTGCCGCTTGGCCGCTGGCGGACATTACTACACTTCTTGCGCGCGTTCTCGCCACCGCGAGCCGCGGCCACCGCCACCGCCAGCCACCTCCTTCTCTTCTCCCTTTCTCTCCTTGTCCCACGCTCGGACCCTCCGCACCTTTGCGTTTTCCGCTTTCGCGTCTTCAGGGATCGCTATTCGAAAATTCATTTATTCGTGTACGAGAGAACGTCCCATTACGGATCAGAGTTACGATACTTTAGAAATTTTGTTCGACCTACAGCAGCACGGACGAGTATAGTACGATACAAACATGGAATTTGCAAAAATTATATAAAAGCAGGGAAATCAGCTTAACGGTTATAGTCAACGACGCGTGGAATGGAAGTTCTCAAGGATTTGATAGGTCCGGAAAAGAGACCACGGAGTTGACGTATTTCAGTGCCGCGTATGCACCACGTTCCGTCGAACAGATCGGAGTGAAGCAAGTTAGTTCCAAAGTAACTTTGAGGAAAGTGGAGAGGAGCGGAAAGACGTAGAAGAAACATCGAGTCGTAGTATCGATTTGGTATATACGAGCGGTTAATTTTTCCGCAAATAAGTTCAAACAAAAGAATAAGATCGACGATGCGTCTTCGTTCTAGAAAACATAGACGAAGAGAGTTTCGAACAAACTCGTAGGTACGATAATTTTTTAATATAGGACTTGCCAAACGATACGAATCTAAAAATGTCGTTATGTCGTACCGTCTCAAATTATTCTACGTATTTAAAATTCATCGATAATTCAACGAATCCGTTGCTGTGGTCGACGCGCGATAAATGTTTGGGTGCAACTGGAAAACAGCGAAATATGGCGGTCTCCGATTCGATGACCGAATCTCACAGATCGACGGGAGAACACGCCCCGAACGAACGTTTTCACAGCTCGAAAGATGGACATTGTCCTTGGCAGAAAAGAGGCAGAGTCCCGTCGACGCCGTTAACGTGGCGTGAAGTTATCCATGAAAAGACTATTTTCGGGATGTAAACTCTTAAATAGAGATCCTCCTTACCGAGCGACAACAACGAGACGCGCCCCGTGACAGGGTTGTCCCGACCATTTACGTCGAGTTAACGGTTCGTTACTGAATAGAAGACCTATGCTTTATCCAACGTTGAAAAGATGTTTGGCCTCGGCACGGAGAAATCATGGGTACCCGCAGGGACGTGCCCGTTTCATCGAAATTTAGGCACCGTCACGTTTTACCGAGTCGAGAACGCTGATGCGTCGCGTCTCCGAAGCGCTCATCTCCAGCTACGAATCTCCTTTCACGTTCTCGTGATCGATAGCACCGTTCCGAAGGGTCGAGCTTTCGTTCGATGAAAAATCCTACGAAATCGTAGGATGCGGTGGGACGCGAATTACACGAGCGAACGCACTCGAGAACGCTAATCGGACGATTTAGGTTAAAGTCGATGGAGTTCGGGGGGACGAAACGAGTCGAACGAACCTGGGTTCGTCGCGAGGAACACCCAGGGGGTCGATGGGGCGCCCAGGATGCGTGTCGAATCGAGGGGCGGTTTTTGTCACGTTGACCGCAGTCAAGAGTCAACATTCGGCACAGCAGGCGCGTTGTCCCAACAATCCCCCAACGATCCCCGAGGATCTCGACAATGCGCAGCTTCCTGCGTCCGACTCCGCGTCGCCTCTCGCGCTACGGGACACGAGTACACGTAAACGAACAGCTTGGGAGAAACGATCCGGCGTCGATCGTCCCTTTAGTTTGACTTTTAGCTCGACTTTTAGCTGAACGACGAGGTCGTTGAAAGAGGAGCGGCTGGCAATTTCCGTGCCACGATATCTTCCGACGTGTTTCTCAGCGCGCGACGGAAGAGCAGTCACGCGAGGTGCGCGGGAGATCGCTCGATGGAGAGATATCGATCGGCGTCCATCGATCTAAATTGTCCATCTAAATCACGGATGGCGATCTCGCAGATCCGACGAAAGACGCACAGCGTCGTGGTAAAACGCCTACGATACGACCGAGATTATTCTCGAAACCCCAGCGAGAGAAGATCGTCCTACCGGGTTGGGCTTCCGCAAAGATTACCGGCGTAGGTAGCCTCCCTTTTCCATGCGAGTTTCCTTATCGATTCGATTCCGAGAGGCTAATATCGCCGAGCAAACGAACCAACGAACGGGGCTCGTGCGTTGTATCCCGTGAATCGTCGGATTAATTTCCCATTTCATTTCGACGAATCGAACAAAAATTGTAGCGGAGAAACCCGTTGTTCAGACTTGGCCTTTACGAGTCGCGAATCGCGCGATTTCGACTCTTCCCAAGGAGACGAAGAAAATAGGGGAAAAGAGATGGAAAGATAGGGAAAGGGGAAGGTGAATACGAGAAAGGTTAATAAGGAGGAGTCGGTGACGAAGCATCGTCGAGGTCGTAGGTCGTAACAGGTAGAAAAGATATCCGTGGCTCGATTCATCTTGGTGGGGATGGATTAGGTCAGAGCGACTGTAAATAAGGGCCGAAGCGGATAAAAAGGAGAATTTATGGTGAAAATGTTTGTAGGCATTCCCATGCTAGGTAAACCATCTCTCGTAGGCGAGGGTGGGCCATTGACGGTTTCGTTGAAAGTTTCTTCCATAAATCCCGCTCGTATTGTCGGACTTTCAAGAGGAAACCCGCAATGCCATTGTGACACGCCTTACGGACTGCTGTAAATAATAACCGCCCCCTCGCCCTGCTTCTCGATCTCGAGATCGTGTTCCCCGCGACGTCTTCCCTCCGAAAACCAGCTCCGGCTCGCTTCTTTTTTCCTTCGTCTCCCTCGTGAC
Organism: Bombus flavifrons; assembly: GCF_040668555.2. Taxonomy (NCBI): domain Eukaryota; kingdom Metazoa; phylum Arthropoda; class Insecta; order Hymenoptera; family Apidae; genus Bombus; species Bombus flavifrons. The sequence continues at coordinate 7,822,305 of NC_138454.1, forward strand.
GACTCGTGCTGCCTCCGCTCTCGCCTCTCCTTCCTTCTCTCTTTTTACGCTTTTGCGCGAGTCCACCGAATCGCGAGTGTTTTTCTTCCAGTTGACCGATCGCGCGTGTTTCCTTTCGGATCGAATTTCGGGCGAAATAGGACTCGCTGAAAAACAACGTGTAGAGCGATAAGTAGAAAGAGGCCGGTACACGTTTTTTTTTCAAAGTCGCGATCGCGAGCCGTGTTAATCGGTCGTGCGAACAACTGGCTTCCCTTTGTTCTTCGCGACTCGCAGATGCTTAACCAGTTGGAGAAAAAAAAGAAAAAAAAAAGATGGAATGATCGCGTGTACTCGTGTACGGCTATGGACGTCGAAACTCGACTGGCGATTCACGAAAACAGTGATACACGTCTCGCGGTAAATTTACTCGGCGAAGTCGAAGCAAATTCGATCGACGATGATCGTTGCACGGCACCGGACAACCGTGAATTTGTAATCGATCGCGAATCGTGATCGCTTTTATAGCGCAACGCGACGCGCGTCGTATCCATCGCGATGATTCCGAGTAGAACGAACTCGGTGGTATCGTAGCTCGTAAACTTTACGGTAATATGGAAGCAATAAAATCTTATCGAAACATGGTGAAATCTCTTAGCGCCCACGCTGTAATCGAACGTTTCCACCTTTCTATCGATAGTCGCGACCGCTTACAATTTTTGCCCCAGTCGCCTCGTCATCAGCCAACGTCTCGATCGAAGATTTGTCGAGGAAGCGGGAACGCGCCACGACGTGCTCTCTCCTTTGTCTGTTCTATGAATGACCGTTGAAATGGGATCGAAAACGAGATCGAGAACGAGAACGAGTACGGAAACGCCGAAACGAGGGGACGATCGTAACTCGTGAGGAAGCAATAGGAGGCGCGTGAGAGGGAACGCGATAGGTTTGCGTCGACGAAGGAAGGCGCGTACGCTGGCGAAACGAAGAAAAAGGTAAGGAATCGGTAGCCACCCACGGAGACTCGCCGGTTTTCCCTTTCCTCTTGCTGCCGTGGTGTTTGCTACCGTCCCGTTGGCGTAGCCGTTTGCTCGGTCTCGTAATTTTCTCGATCGAGTCGTGGGTCGATTCGGAGAAAGCTCGGTTCGACCATCGCGCGTACCGTCGTAGTTTTCAGAAATCGTCGAGATATTAATGGGCGCGAGAAGAGGGGCAGGGGCAGGGGGGACAGTATGCTCATACGCGAGCTCGTTGGAAAGAGCGTCGGACTCGATCCGGACGGTCCCGCGCGTCGCTACTTACTGATATTTATTGCGGCCAGAAATGTGTACGGGCTGCCATAAATCTCCGCATTCACACGGAGTTCCTAATTTACATATTCTCCAGCGAGTCCCTCTCTTTCTCTCTCTCTTACCCTCTTTCTCCGTTTTCTCTCGTTCCCTGCTACGTTACCGCGCGCAACGGCCGCCCCTTTCTTTTTCTTCCGCTCCTTCTTTTGCGACGCGTCGTTTCGCGTCTACTCGTCGTGCCTCGGAATTTTCTTCTCTCGCTCGCTGGCGTAGGACGAGTAAAGCGGTGCACCGAGGTCGCATCGCGAAAACGCCAGGCTATCGACGAGGTGGCCCCTTTCGTCGCGTTAATCGTTTCATCGTTGATGGACGAAGGAAGAAGGCCAGTGCTCCCCAATGGTGCGTTAACCTTTACCATCGCTCGTTCGATCTCGATCCGACTTGCGCGACCAACTCGCTTATCTCGCGTTCCGAACGCTTCCACGCGAGTAATCGACTCTCCGTCTCTCTGCATCGCGTTTTCGTGGACGCGCTGCTCGCTGGCGTAAATTAAAGATTCGAACGGATCCGAGGCAGAATTACGAATGACGGACATCTGTCACTGAATTTCATTAAAATCCTTTCCACGTCCCGTGACATCCTCGGGGCTAGTCCTCGGCCCGGTTGAATGGTTGGATGGCTGCTTGCCTGCTGCCTGGATTCGTGCACCCGTGACTCATTCATTATTCATTCGCCCAATTCATCACGGCGACATCGTGGTACGGGCCATGGCGCGCCAGCAACGGGCCAATTTCGGTTTACGCTCGAGAGTAGAAGAGCATCGAGACGCGCCCTCGTGAAAATGGAACAACGCCGGGCCGAGAATTTTGCGACGTTCGATGTCCGAGGCGAAACGAGGCGTGGGAAATCGATTCTATTCGGCGAGATCGAATCCTGTACGCGTCATAACGCGCATCGATGCGTTCGAAGGATACGAACGGAGAAAGCCAAACTCGGTTCACGAGAGACCGCGATAGTGGGGGTGGTTATGAGCACGGCGGCGGCAATAGCGGTGGCAGCATACTCGGAGGTGGTATTGGTGGTGGTGGTGGTGGTGGTGGTGGTGATGGTGGTGGTGGTGATGGCAGTGGCGGGTGGAGCGTCTTCCCCGAGAGCCTCGTAAAATGGAAATCAATTACATCTACGCTTAACTACTTAAACTGGTTTCGCCACGGTCCTAAAGGCCGTTTACTCGTTGCGTGGGGATGAGCAACGCGTATGGTCGGTACACGCAGAGAACCGTCTGGAGTCCGTGTGGTTGAAGAAGCGAGGTCCGCGAAACAGGGTTCCTTCGTTTAGGAGCGACGAGGATCGGGATAAACGGCCACGTAGAGAGCAGCCGGTGAACACCGCTAGAGGCTTCATCTCCCCGCCCCCATCTCATCCTTCTCTTCCTTCTTTTCCTCCACCTCCCGTTCCACTCGTGCTCCGCCACCCCGTGCTCTCCATCTTCTGCCGCGCTTCTTCTTTTCGCTCTTCTCTTCTCTCCTTCGCCCCTTCCTCCCTTCTTCTCTTCGTCGGTTTGCGGCGAGCCGCAGATCATTCGTATCAACATAATTACAAGCTTGGGAGCCGCCTCTCTGTTTCTCTCACCTCGCTCCACCCATCACGACGCAACACACGATCGCTTTCGCGCCCCGGTGAAACCTTTCTTTTCTTCTTTCGCTCCTTATCTTCCTGCTCGAACGCGTTGATTCCAGCGCCGCACCGATACACGATACACTTCGTGTCCTCCGATGATTTCGCGCGATACGCCGCTGCACACTCACCGGATGTTCCTTCGATTACGCGGAACAGCGAAATCTGCTTTCCCACGAGCCACGCTCCTTTCAGCAGTCCGCTCCATTCTTTCCCTCCGTACGCGTTTCCTCGCGATCTCGCGTTAAACCACCGGTGATATTTAAAGATGCTTGGGACACGGCCGGTAGTCGAATCTCAATACCGTTCGCTTTGCAGGATCACTGCGAATGGAAAGCAAGGACGATAACCGCGTTTTTCGACGAATCGTCCATAGCGAAACAGCATAAATTTGGCTGGCTGTACCTACTACTCGACTAAACTACCGGCCGTGTCTCAGCCAGCCTTCAAGTTTCGAAAGGCGACGTAACTCGAGGCGATATATGTATAGAGTGCGCGTGAATTATAGCGATGATACACAGCGACAGCGACGCATCGGAAGGTTATTTGCGATCCGGTGAGTGGCGATTCTCGTGTCGGTGGTAGGACGCGGCAGGCAAGGGATACGCGATACGCGAGACGAGACGTGCTTCTGGGTTCGGACGAGGGGTCGTGGGCCGTGAGTCGTGAGTCGCGAGGTGTTAGTCATGGAACGAATCGGCCTTAAAGTGGCTGCATCTAAAAATAATTGCTCGTTGACAGGCCGTGAAATGAATTTATTTAATTTCAGATAGGTATAACGGAATTACACGGCAGTTGGAGGTGCGATGAAGCCTGGCTGGCGTGACGAGCCACTCGATGAGCAGGCCACGACGTGCCTCGGGAAACGGTCGGCCTGCGCGCCGCGCCGTCCAGCATTCGCTTCGTGACGAATTTCCTCCGACCTGTTCGACACCGACGATCCGTTTTTACCAACGAAAATCCGTTCGTTCTTTCGGTCTCGCGGTTCATCGGCGGTCGCGTCGTTCCAAAGGAAACAGACGAGACGTCGCTCGTCTCTGGTAACGGAAAAATGAAAGAAGCTGTGTTAATGAAAATTCGTTTATTTCTATCCGTGCTACATCGTGAATACGTCGTTTACGCTACTCGCTACCACAAAAGATTTTATGTACAAAGATCACCGTCTCGAGGAAACACGCGTTAATACTATCGTGGTATATATTACAACTATAGCCGAGTCTTTGTCCATTCTCAGTCGCTTTTCTTCTTTTCGCGTATCTTTCGACTCGGCTTATTTTATGTACAAATCGATCGGAATTGAGGAAGGAAGGAAGGGGGAATTTTTCCGGCGCACAGTCAACGCGAACCCTCCAGCTTCCCGAATTTAAAGACGGACAGTCTACCGGTTATATTACGCGTACACAGAGAGCAAACAAGTACAGGTCGTTTCTCTAAAGCTAACTTAAATAACACTGGACGAAGCGATGACGATCTCGGGATGCTTCCTCCTCGCACGTCGAGAGAACGAGAAACCGAACTGCGTGACGCCTGGCGTTCTGTACAAATCGACGAAACCCGCACATGCGATCATCCGCGCGAGAACGTCTACGCGAACGCTTCTGGGCGTCGCAACAGAGCAACGGTTTCCTCGATTTCTTCTTTGGCTGCACCGCGTTTACCACACCTTCCATCGACTGTCCAAATCGTTTTGACGCGACCAACAGAACGAGTAGGCTGGCAGAACGCGTCGATATCGTTAAGGAAAAGCGTCCGAGGTGGATCGCTAATTGGGGGTGGATGGACGGGTTCTTAATGGCGGAGGCGTGCTTGCGGGTGGAGGATACGGGGTATACCTGAGGGAGGCGGCGGTCGCGCTGGGAGGAGAAGATCTTCGCGATATCATGGCGACGGGAGGTGGTGGTTGCCAGGGCCAGGGCAGGGCCGCGGGGTAGGGAAAAGACGCGGTAGTCGCCGCGGTCGGATACGGAGACGTCGTTCCGGTCGCCGGCCTAGTTCCGGGGTGCGTTTGGCCGACGGTTCCGTAGAGGAGCGCCGTCGACGGAGCGATCCACGGGGGCAAAGCGTGAGCCGAGCTCTCATGCTGCGACTGCTGTTGCTGCTGTTGTTGTTGATGCTGCTGTTGCTGCTGCTGCGACTGTTGATGGTGTTGTTGCTGATGTTGCTGAGCACCGAGGGCGGCGGCTGCCGCTGCCGCAGCTGCGGCTGCTGCCGCCGCGGCCGGAGACGACATCGCGAGATGCTCGTACAACCTGACCGGCGCCACGCCGCACCTCACCAGCTGTTGCTCCATCAGCTCCATCGGATCTCTGAAAACAACCGAAAACCAACGCGTGGAAGGGATTAGCCGAGAAAAATAAATTCTTCCAAAGACGGACAAATTCGTATTTAAGTCGAAATCGATCCTGTTTACGGACGGTCACGAGCTATTCGCGATCGTAAAATTACTCCGATGCTGGAAGATCTATCGATCGATAATAAGACGTATCTTAATGCGATCAAGCGTCGTGCGATGCGTATCTGCCGTAAAAAAACCATACTTTCGTTTCCTTGCTTGCTAGAGGATTGGCCCGTGTCGTCGATCGATAGCGCGCGTGACTCGCAGGTTACCTTACACAGAAACATATTACATGTGGCGTTAATAACGCCAACAAAACGCTTGCTTTCGTTCTAAGTCGTCTTCCGTAGGGGCTTTAGAAATTCTTTTATGCAGGTGTCGTACGGATCCCGTTTCCATCTAAGTACCTATAATATGGTAATTGAGCGAACGCGATATACGTTCCTTCGATTTGTAGCCACCTTGTCTACTTTCGTGTCCTACGCATATGCTAGATCACAATCACGATCGTGTTCTTCGTAGCTTGAAAACGTTAACGCTGAGAAATAGGAGAAAAATCATTGCATTTCTTTTCCCTTTCAATGTTTTGAATAACGCTATTGATGACCCTCCTCCACTGTGGTTGGTTAACCTTAACGCGTGACCTCGTTTCGTACGTAACCCTTCGACTTCTCGTGTTGACTTCTTCAGAAGCGATCCGAGCTTTTCCGACCCCATTGCCACGCAACGTGTAATCGCGCCGATGATGTGGCCGATAACGTTGACTTTTCAACATTTCTAAGAAATTTGTTCTGGCCGTTGGTTTATGACACGTGCCTCTTTCTCTCTCTCGTTGTCGCGTTATCCTTAGCTTCGGCTCCGGTTCAAGCATCGTTGCAAGCAACTTTTGCGGTATAACGAACGAATATTGGCTCAACTATATGGCAGTCTATCCTTCCAAATAAATAAATTTCGTTCGGTCGCGATGTTCGCCGTGCGAAAAGACAATAATCTGACGATCGCGGCGAGAAAACGCGAAGAGCGTGCGACTGGAAAACGAGGACGAGAAAGAACGAGACGGAGCGAGACGCGTTCTCATGATTAACCGATCGACGTTATCGGCATTAAGTGGCATTTAGAGGGGAATGAATCGATGAGATTTCACGCGGATAAAGAGAGAAACGACGAACGAGATAAGCGGATGGAAGAGGAAGGTCGCCGTCCGTGGATAATTAAGACGACGCGACAGTTTCTCATTGACGTTCGTGGAGTTGGAGCCGCGGCGGGGTAACGTGATGGATGATTTCGTGCATTAGACGCCAGCTTAATTAGGGTTAATTACGGCCGATTGTACGTTGGAAACGATCGGTCGCCGGTATTGGCAGGACGCTAACGAGCGAATTATTGGCTGGCCGCGGATCAAAATGTCTGGCATCTTCTTCGTGACGTTCGCGTGATATTCGCGATAATTAATGGTCAGTATCATTGCGAAGTCGTGCGCGCACGTTGCATAGTCATTTCCTACTTTCGTGATTACACGCGGGAGTGGTACGTAAACATCGTGCGATTATCGTTGGGACTATCTCGACGTGATTAAGACCTCATTGTGACCGCCGTGGACGACAACGAGACGCTTGGCTCCGATCGGCCGATAGTCGGCTTTTTCGTTTCTCGTTCCCTCCGAGTAGCAAGAGATTTCCCATGCCGAAAATCCAAAGGCCAACTTTTCGAAATAGAAGGCGCTCTGTTGCTCGGCGGCCACCCGACGTGTCCGACCCACCCGCGTTGATCTGAAAGAAAACGATCTCGGTGGCTATGGACGGTAGGCTCGGGCAACCGTCGAGTGGCCAAAAGAAAACCCGACACCGGGAAGGCAGTTCGTCGGATAATTTCACCGCGGCCTCCTCGACGATGATACCTCCTATCGATCATCCGGTGGTTCCTCGAAAGCCCGACAAACCTCGCACCGTCTGGAGATTGTCTTTCACGCTCTCTCGTCCGGCGCCCCGTCATTCGCTCTGAATCGCCTCCGAGCCACACGGTCCTTCCCCTCACCTCCATCCGATCGAGTGTCGTTAATCCCGAGCAAGCTGCCTCGATCTCTCGTTGACGAGTCCAATCTGCTCCGTCGTTTATCCAGCGACTCTCGTAGACCGCTTTAAATCGCCGGTTGGGCCGTCACGCGACAGCTCCATCACGACCGGCGATCGAACCGAACGCGACGATCGAGAGACAACGCGAGTCCAAACGAGAGACACCGGAAGAGAGAGAGAAGAAAAAGAACACGTCGTGCGTGTGTGTGTGTGTATAAATTGCAAGAAAGGGCGGGGAAAAGGGCGAAACGAAAGAACGAAGCGAAGGAGATGCGAAGGGTGAAAGAGGGACGACGACTCCGGCGAGCGGTTGGTTCGCGAGTCTCGGTTACCAGCCGACTATAGCCTGCTTAACGCGTAACGCGACACCGAAGGACGCGGCGTTCGTAGGATCAGCTGGAAACTGTGGTCCGTAGCGAATTGTCGACCACCGCGGCGAAACGCCATCGGACGAACGATGCCAACGAAATGGGATTTTCGAACGGGAGAAATCTCGAGCATTTAGCCGCCACCGCGCCACGCAAGCGTAAACGCGCGTTCTACCAAGACGCACCGTGCGGAGACGAACGGACGAACGAAGAGAGGGAAGCACGCAGGAAGGAAGAAAGAAGGAAGAGCGAAGGGATGGACGAAACGAGTCCCGGCTGAAAAAGGCGAAGGATTAGGGGGAAGGGGGCCCGGGGCTAATCGCCGTCCGCTCGAACGTGCGGGACCACACACCGCCGCGCCGCGTCCACGGCCATTCCTCTTCTCGTTCCTTTGAAATATCGCTGTCAAACGGCCGAACTCTATTAGTCGTCACGTACGATCGAATCCGAAGTTCGCCGACACCACTAGCACGCGGTATACGAGGAACGCGACTAGCGAGCGTTCGCCGTGGCGAAGTCTGCGCCGCGAAGGCGAGCGGCACGCCAGAGCAGAACGTCGCGTCGCAGCGACAGACGTAGACCCGGGCGCGCGCGCGTGCGCACTACCAGCGTTGCACCTGTGTACGCAAAGCGGAAATGACGCAGCAGAGAATCTCTATACGCATTAACCCTGGTTGCAATTCACGACGCGCCGTAGCCTCCCGGCCTTGAATTATATCCTTAATGTTTTCATAAAGCTTCCTTATGTACAGACAATAAAAGCCCTAATTACGGTTGTTGGCCAGGACGGGTGAGCGGCCCGAGGCGGTCGCCTATTACTATTCGTGCTATGCCGGCCCTCCTGTAATTGTTACACCGAGCAATAAATATTCCTCGTCGATCTGACGAGTCTGCGTTTTCCCCGTAATGGCGCGGTTACGCTCGAAACGTTCTAATTAGAGGCCACCGCTGTTACCCATTAAAGTGTCCACGACTACCGCGGCTACGCCCTTCGAACATGGCCGATCTATAAACAACGATCCGATACTCGGATCGGTTTTACCCAACGGATCGAGAACGTCGCTCGGAACGTAGCCGAGCGTGGTCGATCGTTTCCCGTGCATCCAGCTTTCCTCGGTGATTTCCTTCGCTCTCCGTTATCCGCCGACCGAGCGAATCGTCACGACGCGACCAAAGGCCTACGAAGCTGCGTACGACGCATATGCGTACGTAGAGCAAGAGAAAGTACGTCGTCGTTTCTCGCGCTATTCCAAGCGCAACATCTCTCGCGAGGATAAGGTCGAAACGGACGCTCGGCCGATCGAAGCGTTTCCGGTTGACGCGAGCGTGCTTTCGATACCGCGTGAAACGCTTCGGCGTTTTAACGGAGCTCGCGATATTAGCGGAGCGCGCGCGGAGGGGATTCCATCGAACGGGGAGCCTGTTATTCTCCGCCTACCCCGAGGCTGACACAGGGCATTAGGTAAGTGGTAGATAATAATAGGTTACACCCCACTGATGGTCGAAGATAGTTCATCGAGCAACGCGGCTTCGTTCTCTCTCCCTCTCTCTTTCTCTCTCTCTTTTTCTTTACTCGCCTCGGTTACTATCGCACGCATCCCATGAACGAAAATGACGTGGACGGGAGAAGCTCGGTCCTCGATCTCTCGGATCTCGGTCCTTCTCGATTCTCGCGAAACGTCGGGACGCGAAATCCGTGGTGGATGGATCGCAGCACGCACGAGAATACGCAGGGTATAAACGGGAAGAAAGACGGCGAATGGAATGCGTGAAAGGACGAAGCGTGCGCGGAGAGTGGTCGGAAAAGCGAGAGAAAAAGCAGAGGAACGGGAAGAGGAGGGAAGCCAGAGACGAACGGAGATGGGGAGAAAAAGAAGAAGGGTAAATGAGAAACGAGCGTGCGATCGCACTGAAATACGGGTAAGAAGATTCGAAAAGAAGTCGGGGCGAAACGGGTAGAGCGCGCGAGGAAGAGAGGAAAGAAAGGGAGAAATAGGCAGAGAAAGAGCGAGTGTAACAGTGAAGAAATTAATAGCCATAAAATATGAATAGAAATTAGCAGGTTCGGGGTGGCGTGACGCGTTTGCTCGCTCATTTCCTTTCGGCGCGTTGAAAAACAACAAAACAACGCAAAATACGGTCGAGCCTGTAATTTACCCGGCTGCCGCCGAGCGGTCCGACGCGCGATCGAGCCGGTTCTGTGTGAGTCACAGGTACGAGCCTCAACGGCGATCGTGTGCGTGCCCGACGATCGTACGTGGAAGCCGCGTACGGCGAGTAGCTCGCCAGTGTGAGTGATCTCTCGGCCGCTTTCGAGCGAGCGAAGATCGCGCGTACCGCTGCGAGGCCGACACTCTTTCGACTCCTCTCTCGGAGCTCGCAAGCCGGCCGCCCATCATCGTCGTCGCACGGTAGGTATGGAAGGTAATGATCCGGTAATGACCCTGACGCGTTGGATAGCCAGCCGATATACGCGTCGGCCCAGCTAGTACGTACCGCTCCACTCGACGTTTCTTCGTCTTTCTCGATCCCCGATCTCTCCTCTCCCGTTCTCATTTCCATTTCTCACACCGCCTCTTGCTCCCGTTACACCCACACCGCCGCCACCATCCCTATCATCGAAACCTCCCCAACCCCCAAAATATCTCGACGATGCACGCCAAGACCTTTGTTTTCGCGTTTTAAACGGCGGTTATTAGCTCCGCGGCGTTCTTCGGCCACCGAACGAAGCTTCCCCGGTCCTTTCTTATTCCGTCTGCGTCGCTCTCGCGCCGCGCGTTCGTCTTTCCGTCTTCGTCCGTCCCCATCTGGCAGTTTGGTAATGCGGCCGGCTAATGGGCCAGAGCGATGGAGGACTTTGGGTATCGGTTAGAGCTGTCCAAGTTGCCGAGGGTTGATGCTGCTAGTTCTGCCGGTGGACGCGAAACGGAGGAACGAGGCAGGGTGATCTTCCTCTCGCTCGAGGACGTCCGGGAGGCAGAGAGAGAAAAAGAGAGAGAGAGGGAGGGACGAGCGCGCGCGAAACAGAGAAAAGGAGAGTGGAGAGTTTGCCAGAGGAAAAAGAGGAAGAAGAAGGCCAGAGCGGCAGCGGTAATGACAGGCCGTCCGCTCTCGAAGCTAATATAGATGAATGCCCTGCCCTCCTTGCCCTCCGGAACCAGCAGAGTGAAGAACGTGGAATCGCTCTCTTTCCCTTCTCTCCTCCTTCGTTGGCATCCTCGCCGACATCGTCCACCGACCCTCCTCCTCCTCCTCCTCCTTTTCACTTCTTTTCGACTTTCGGCTTTCGGCTTTCCGCTTTCGGCAAACGACGAGGAATCAACGGTTCGCCGATTTCGCCCCTTTCGTCGAGGATGCGGCGCCGAAAGCCGAGGCAACGCGAGAAAGCGAACAAAGGGCCGTTCTTCCGTCGAGATTCGACTCTCCCGTGCACCGAGCGAGTCTCGCTCGTTCTTCGTTTCGCTTTTCCACGCGACGTTTCCCCGAATCTCGTCGAGACGTACGGGTTGCCGCGTTACGGCGCGTTCCCCCGGCCAGCGAATCGGTGTCTCGCGTTTGTGCGTTCGAACGTTTTTCACGAACGTCTCGATGCCCCGACGTTCGAGCAATTTCGAGTTTCACGCGGCAGCTGGCCGTAAATTTGGACCTGCGAGGCAAGGTCAGTCGGAGCGAGACGAGACGAGACGAGACGAGACGAGAGGAGACGAAAGGCGGCAGCGCGGTGAAGCCGAGGACGAGGCGAGACTCGGCACGGCACAGTCACGTTTTTATAAATGGTTCTTAAATTTTCACAGTTACCGTAATATCTTTATAAGAACGATTTCGGAGGTTTTTGCGGGCACGTATGCCAACGCGGCCACGATGATGGCGGTGGTGGCAGAGGCGGTGGCGGCGGCAGCGACGGCGGCAGCGACGACGGAGAAAGAGGACCGGGGTTTTGCGGCAGGAGGGAAGCAGGAAAGAGGAAGAGCGAATTGGAAAAGGGAGAAGAGCGAGGGATGAGAGCGAGGGTGAGAGAAAGAGACGAAGGAGAGAGTACGAAGGTGAGAGCGAGGGTGAGGACGAGGCCGAGGGTGTGAGAAGGAGAGAGGGGCGAAAGGGCCGAAGGGGCATCTATCTATCAGCGGCGGCGTGAAGTGGGCGGGAGCATGCGCCGTATTGCCCCGTACGGCCGCTCTCTCATTAACTCCGGACGCCGCCAGAGCCGCATCCGTGCAGCCGAACACGACTGCCGCGAACCGCCGTGCCACGCCGCGCCGAGACGAGCGTTTTTCTCTTTCGTATCGCACGAATTCTTTCTTGTCGAGCGCTCGTGCGCGATTCCAAATCACGCGAATGTCGTCAACCGTTTGCCGATTTTATCGCGCTTGCTCGATCGCCGCCGTTGACAACGACGGTGATGACTTTTCCCGCGACGGAAGGACGTTTTCTCGGAAAATTGGCAATTTCGATCGCGTCCGAGATGCTATCGCGATCGCGTTAGGAAGGGTACAGTCTAAACGGTGGTGAGCCGAACGATGGAATGACGGGGCAAGATTTTTCGTGATCTCGGTTAGGCAGGTGCTGATTTGAGGAGGGTCGCGTTAGAGCGGACTGTGATTTTCAAACGATCGTCCTCTCCAAACTGCCGTGTCATTAAAGCGTGGTCGATCGACGAGTCCGTCGCTCTTTCTCCCAGGGAGAATTCGTTCGTGGTATCGGCGATAAGTCGGCGAGTTTCGAGAAAGACACCACGGGACACGGTCGTCCAACTGGTTCGACGTTTCGCTGATCCCGTCTCTTCGGTTCGACGTTTACGAAAAATTTCCAAACGCTCGAAACACGCCCTTCCATTCTCGGAAGCGCATCGAAGATCGCGTCGAACGCATTAGCGGAGAGAAGGACTTTCCGGTTGAGCCTCGACACGCCTCCGATTTGCACGTGATTACCGGCGAGCTGTGCCGCGCCCGACCGTACGCTGGTCCCGAGAGAACGAGAATTCCTGTCAGGCATACGGCTCTCTCGTGACTCGTCGCCCCAAACTCCGTGCTTTGTCCGCGTTTTCGATTCTCGTCCGCGGCCCGTGCACCTCATTTGCCCACCTCGTGCTCGAGATCCGACGCTGCCGCAAATCTGCACGGCGATAATACCGGTAACGACTCTTCTAATTAGATCGGCGCGTTCTCCCCGACCCTAAAATCTTTTAATCGTTGCTCCATTACGAGCGAACAAATTATTTAATCGCATCGTTTGCACGAACCCCGAAGCAGGTGTTTGGCAGACGGCGGCCGCGACGCGTTGCCGATGCGATCTCTCGCGATACGATACGATGCGATGCGAACCAAGGCGAGGAAAAAATGAATATGTAAGTACGGCTAAGTGAGTGCGTTCAGGGCTCGATATCGTTTTTGCGAGGCGAAAGCACGAGTGTTGGGAAGGAGCGTGCTGCCGGAGACAAGACGACTTTATTGAGTAGTCGTTATCGATTCTCCGGTACACACTGACGCGCGTCTGCACCTAACACGTTTGCTCGCACACGCCAGTGCATCGTACGCAAGGTATACACACGGTAGGCCATTTGCATAAAACCTTCGCGAATGCGATCCGGATATCGGTAGAGCCAGAGTTTAACGATTCGGTGGGCGTAGTTTGAGGCAAGTAGTCGCGTCGTTCGTACTCGTTAATCGAACGTAAACGATCCGAATAATCGTTTTAATCGCGGAGAGAAGTTTTCCAGTCGCGTAACGGCACGGCGCAGCGACGCGTCCATTCCCAAGTCGGAAAGTTCTGCTGGAATATCCTGGAATTTCGGAGCTGTGGTGGGAATCGTCGAAAGGGATATCAAGAGTGTGCGTGCACACGAAGAAAGAGAGGAAACACCGGAGCGGGCAGGGGGTGGGGACGAAGGAAGGGAGCGACAGAACAGCGAGGAAATTGCAATTAATCGAGATCGTTTGTTTGCCAACGAACGTAATGTCCGATAACGACGTAGCGTCCATCTGTCAAGATTAATGGTAACGCCGGTTATTGGAACGTTACTTTGTCGCTGTTAACGATAATCCTTTGACGCGGCGCATGGCCGGTGAAAAAGTTCTTTTCTGTCACGCATGTATCCGCCCCGGCCGTAAACGCGGAGAGGAGAGAAGGTGAGCGAGTGCGAGCGCGAGTGCGAGCGCGAGTGCGAGTGCGAGTGCAGGTGCGTCGTCGTTCATGTAGATAGATGATCACGGATAACTGGAAATCGAGCGTCCGTGAGCACGCTTATTCTGGATCAAACGCGCCTCTCCTTCGACATTTAGCGTTGTATAAATTTCCACTTTTAACGAGATCTAAAAGATCGCGCGATAATTCGGCCGGCACGATGATTAAGGTGCCGACGTTATAATGGCGCGTAATGATCGCTTCGCTCGCACGGCACGGCACCGTACCGCACGGCCGCGGCTCGAAATATGCGCGAAACGAATCGATCCACCATGCTGGATTGGCAAACGTAAGTACGACACGTTCGGTGCGTGTGTTCTACCTACCGATCGAAATCCGTCAGTCTCGACGAGTCTCGGAAACCTTTGGCGAACGGATTGCTGTCGATCTTCAGCTTGGTTATCTGCAACATTATCGGTTCACGCTGGGTAATTACCGACTCTCATTTGGAATCGCGCGTTCGTAACCGCGAAGAAACTGGACTAATTTCGTGATAAAAAGGTAGACCGCGTTCGCCGTGGCGCTTTACGGCTGTCGGAGAGCAGCGACGCGTGTTACGAAATTAGTCGAGTTTCTGATCGAATCGAGGAACGTCTCGCGTATAATACCTAAGCTCGTATACGTAACTAGTATCCACGTATACTCACCAACTGATTCTGGTAGGCAGTCACCGCGGTGAAAATTGCTTCAGGGAATATGAACGTTTTGTGCTCCTCCTTCTGAAGATCGCTTATACGAAGATTATTGTCGTCCGTTTGTCGACAGCGTACCAAATGTATCCTCGGTTGATATCTGTGCATCGAATTCAAAACGATCTGAAAATAGAAGAGGAAAAGAGCTGAGAGTAGCGAGGATACGCGCGATGATTTATAAAGTCTTAATTAACGTCTCGGAAATAACTGGAAGCGTCGTATAAATCCTGTTTGCGTTTCGAACGTTAATAGGCGACGACGGCCGCTAAGTTTTATAAACGGCCACGCGTTTGCCCGTCATCTTTCTCGCCACTTTATCACTTATCACTTATCTAATAACCGATAGCAGGGCGGAAATTATATCGCGAGAATCCCGCGCTGCGTCCAGAGAACGCCGTTTCATTTTCTAATCGACCTCGCGAGATACCTACAACTTTCGCAACAGGTACCGATTCAAGGTAATTCCAACGAATCTAAATCAACCGAGACCGCGATTAGATCGCTAGGAGTCGCGTTCGCGCGCTCGTCCCTTTCAACCAGCCCCGCCACCAAATTTCCATCGTGCGTCGAAGCAAGCGTTAACGTTAACGGTACACCGGTCGATCCGCCGCGCACCTTGTAATTTCAACTTTTAGCGACGCGTCTATCATTTCCGTGCGAGCAACTTTAACATTAACCCGGGAACACCGAGTTACAGCCGATGGAACCGGAGAACTTGCGTATCGATTTCCTGTCTCAAACAATGTGCCACGATGAAACAAGTTTCTCGCGTAGATATCGCGCAAACCCGCGCCTGCGGAATGCTCTACTCCAGATACATCAACGTTGCCCGACATAATCGCGACATTCGCGCAAAACGCTCGCTCGAATTTTCCACGTCCGTCTACGACTTCTTTCGACCTACGTGGTCGTACGCTTACGCGCATTCCGCTTTCCCTCGATCTCGTCTAATCGATAGTCTCGTGGTCGGTGGACTCGAATCGCGCGCTTCGTTTCACGCTCGCGCTCTTCGCCCCTTTGCTTTTCTCCTATGTGCCCGTTTCGCTTCGAGCTGCCCCGGCAAAAGCACGCGCTTAAATCGTGTCCCTGTTTCTCGTTAACAATAAGAGCGTGGAACGTTATGGTATCGTACAACGCACGGGGATGCGATATTAAACAGGATTTTTATTAGCGACCAGATTATCGTTGAAAATATATCCGGGATATCTGCGGCTGGCATCGCGCGTTGACGCGCCACCAGACACTCCCCGACCCGACGCGGCGCGGCACGACGCGAAGCGCAGCGGCTACGCCAGACACCGACAGCGCGAAAAACGAAATTCCTCGTTTAGGCGACAGGCTGTCCTCGAAGCGCGTTGTCGCGTCGTTCGGTGCGACGATCGAGCGAACGTCTTAATTTTTGGTAGACAGTCGAGCGCCACGAGGGTTGTGCATTTCCACGGAACCTCGACGAGAAAATCCGTTTTACGCTCCGGCGATACGTTAACGTCGCGTTAACTCTTCCGCTTTACGATTACGAGTATTTCCTCGTCGACGGAATAGCAATTTCAGTCGCGCGATATCGCCGTTACCAGAGATTTTTAAGGATGCGCGACGTACCCTTACGTTCACGTTACTCCGATAAATGGAAATTGTCGCGGTAAATAGCAGTCGGTACACACCGATTATACGCTAATCGCGTATACTCGAGAAACCGAAACCAATCCACTCTCATCGTCGGACGCACGCAATTTGCATCTAGCGATTTATCAAACAACGCGGCATCCATGTAATGTACGTTGATAGCGGTATTACATGTGCGATTTATAGTCGTTTTTCTCCTTGCACGGTCTCGCTCGACCACGATACCCGTCGACGACCGATAGCTGTCGGTCGAGAACGAACGATCGACGCTCGCTGGCTCGCGGCCGCGGTCGGTTCCGATGGAAATGTCCTCGGAACATTTCGTTACTTAATCCGGCAGCCGGGACGGCTCGTTTCTCGCTCGTAATTTATTTTTATAACGCAACGGTATACCATGAAATTAATATCCCCGCGTTGGCCACGAACCGTTTCCTTCTCTTTCGCAACGCTGCTTTACGTGACTATTTATTTTCAGCCCCGTTGCATCCATATCTTTCCGCTTTAGCGAATTATCGGCGCTCGTATTGTCAAATTGCAACGCGTTTACAAACATTCTGCCTAAACACCGGCAGGCAAACGTCTGTCCGCTCGAATTTCAACGTGAATCCGGCCTGTTGCGACATCGATAAAGGAAACAATACGAACGCGATTCGCGTAAGCGTGTATATATTTGCAAAGGCAGAGAGAGGTCGTTGTTAATATCCCGGCGCGGCGTTGTGATTTACGATTATGCAATAGCTTATAAATTTTTCATTCGTCGCGTCGTCGCACGATGGTGCAAGGACGAATGTTAAACGAGCAACGTTATATTCTCGATATCGCGCCGCGCGACGTCCTCCCGTCTCCTTCGGGTGCAAGATTCTGTTCTCTCGATGGAGCAGAGAAAAAGGAAAAGGTCTCGAATTTAATTCGAGTCCGGATAACGAGTACGGCGGCGCGGCGCGGCCCCGTGGACCGAACCGTAGGTTTCCAAGCGGGCAACTTTATGCCCGTACGATTATAGGTGTCTGGGATCCTGGGGTGCCCCTATCCGTTTTCTCTGCACCGTTGGATAGTGGGACACCCCACTGCAACCTGTCAGAACTCCAATTTGCTCTACTCTGTTCGCTCGACTGTTCGTGTGGATGCCACCGAACGTACACCGATTTCTCCGTAACAGCGTGTGCTCGCGCGACCGACGCACCGTGTCTATTTCATACCGATTTCTGATTTCCTCGTTTTCGACAATCGTTTCGAAACGCGTCGTCCCTCAGTTCTTCCCTTCTACTGCTCCGATTTTTCTTCGCGCGATTTTCTTCTCTCTGAAAGAACAACGCGCGCCAGTTTCCGCCCGGACGAATTACGCGTAACGCGTCGCGTACGCACGCATAGGACAACGAGGCGCGATTAAAATAATTCAACGTATCGACCCTTTCTGTCTTTCCTCCGTCAGCCCTCTCGCCTTGCTGGATTTCTACTTAGAGGCACGAAATTTAATACCTGACGTCAGCCTAAAGGACATTGCGCGCATGATCGTGAGAATCGTCGGTTTGCAAGGACCGTGTACGGCACGTCTTGCAACGTACTTCGCCTATTTTTATCCGAGCCCGATAACGCGACTCGCCGATCCAGACATCGGAAGATTAGTCTAATTTTATTAGAGAGATGAAAACGATTTACTCGGTTACAAAGTAGCAACGTCGATGATAATGAGCTTTACGGTTTCATCGAATATACTCGTATTAGTCGCGCCTTGCTATTATATCTGCCGTTTAGTCAATTACATCATAAATTCCAATTGGATATTCGCTATCTCCTCATTCGATGTATCATAAATCATTTTTAATCTCAACATTACGGCTGACTAAAGCTTCCTGGTATCCGCGGCGCTAAAAGCGCGCCGTGTTAAGAAATTATTAATATCTTTTGATGCCGATGCTCGTCCCGTTCTCGTGATCGTTGTAGCGACGCGAAATATTTCTCCCGATGGTATTAACGTCGATCACACGGTAGAAACGGAACGGAACCGTGTCGCTTTCGGTTCGTTACGTATTTAGAAGGGAAATGTCAAAAGCGCGCACGACGACGATGACAAGACGCAAGAATTCGACGGTCAGATTTTTGCTGCCGTTTTTTGTCCGAGTCACGGATCCTCGATCGGAGAAAAAAAGAAACAAGAGAGAAATAAAAACAGAGAAAAAGAGAAGGAGAGAAGCAAAGTCGAAACTCGATCTCTTTGCGCGTTCTGTTCGACTTTGCCATCCCGGTCGTCCCAAAAATCGTCGGGCGTAGGAGCGCACGGTGTACCGTTTCCACGGTAATTTAGATTTAAACTGGAGAAAAATATCGGTGGATCGGCAGACCGGTGAGCCAGGCATTGGGGAATAGTAGCGGGAGAGGCGCGCGGCAACGTATCTCCCTACAGGTATCGTACAAGACGACTCGTCGTCGCAGGTGGATGCTTGCTTTTGGACCACCGTGTAGTAGCCAACACGCAGGCGGGGGTCTTATAATATCGCGTCATACGAAACGATGAAATAGTGGCCGTAGCGAAGGAATGTTCCCTACCACTTGAGTCGTCGAGTTGAGAGTTGACTGGCGTTGCGTGGCTCTCCCAGCTCTCCCGGCTCTCCTGGCTCGACTCCGCTCACCACGACTGCTTTTAACCGGTGTGTCTGTTCCTCGACACTCGCCTGCCTAGCCTTTTTTCCTTCTCTTTCTTTCTTTCTTTCTTTCTTTCTTTCTTTCTTCCTTCCTTTCCTTCCTTCTTTTAGCCCGCTTCTTTCCTTCGCACTTGCTCTCCACCATGCTTTACATGTATATTCACCTACGTACACCTATCCTTTATGCGCCAAGGTTTCTCGCGTACACGCGCGTCTCCGCTGAAAAATGCATTTCTGGAGATGCACGTGTCGCTACAATGCGGCACAGCGGTAGTACGACGCTGCATGTACGAGTACGTAACACAGCGCGTAACGCGTGTTCGAAGAACGACGACACCCCGTCGAATTCGTAGTTGCAGCCTCTCTCTCTCTCTCTCTCTCTCTCTCTCTCTCTCTCTGGAAGAATTCGCGGTGCAGAACGCGTAATGGATGAAGCGACCGCCAGGTAAATACGCAGGTATAGCGAGAACGTCGCAAAACGGAATCGTTCATTGCCGTAAAACGTCGGTGTTAACGAACGTCTAATTAGTGTAGATGGATGCAGACGTGTGTTCGTCCGGTGCGCAACCACACTGATCGTTCCAGGCTGTCGAGGAGGAAACGTAGTCGTGCTGCTTTCAGGGATACTGACTGTACGCCAACTTGGAAATGTCGATGCGCGATATCGCGGACAGATAAGGATCGGAACGGAACATTTCGGTACGAACCGGAACGTAACACGGATCAGCGAAGGTATACGCGCGCACGAAAGCGAAAGAAAGTGTCGGGAAGCGAGCGCGCGAGGTTGTCGAGGTGGAGGAGGCGCGCGCGAGAGACGGGAACAGGCTGGCGGAGAGAGATTCAAAAGGTGCTCAACAGGCCAGGCGTGGGCTACTCGTGATCATCATGACAAAAGCTCCGGGCAAACATCCATTCAATTTATTAGCTTATAGGCATGCCGTCGTGCCTACTATACACACCACCTACGACAGACACTACCACCAACCGCCTATAATGCTCGTAACATTATGGCCAGTCCGCGAGTGGACGGTTCGCGCGACCCTCGTTTGCTTCTCGCCTCTCCCCGGATCTACGCTCTTTTCCCGCGTTACTCTCTTTTCGCCATACAGTTATACTTTTTACGATGTTAACCTCTTATGCTTACGATATTTCTGCGAGCCCGAAAGAAACGCACTCGGCTCTGCTACCACCTAGCCACCGACGCCTGTCCGAATCACAGTTTTTATCGACTCGCGAAATTTCCAGCGTCTCGTCTCTTCCACCCGTTTGCAATTGGCGCGCGATCGCCAGTACACGACGAAAAGGAAACAGATCTGTCGAGCATCGCGATCGATCTACGCGAGTACGACAAGAACGACGACGACGACGACGACGACGACGAAGACGGAATATTACGTTTCACGTGCTGGCAGCTTCGACGCCCACGATTAACGAGCAGTGTTGACGATAACGCCACGCCTACGTGCCCGGTAACGTCGCGTATCCGTTTTACGAGGCCATTTTCGGTGCGCGCGAACGTCCGAAATCTCGTCAACGACGTCTTCGATGCCTCGAAGCAGAGCGAAACTGCGCGATTCTACCGGTGAAAAATGACACTGTAATCCGTGAGCATTGTCGACGTCGTTGGCACTGGTCGTTCGTTAAATCTTTCGTCTTATTCTCGAGCAACGTATGCACACGTCCCATGATCCGATCACCGGTTCACCACGTTCGAAGAAACCCGCGAATGTGTGAATTTAGCGATAAATAACGCGAATGTCTGGCTAGTTTGGATCGCCGCTCGATCTCGCAGAATCTGGTCGAACGAAGCAAACGTCGTGGCCGCCCCGTTCCCGGTCCGGTCCGACCCGCGAACCCGACGAACTTCGTTCGAATTTCACAGTCGTAAAAATGCGAAGCGCGCTCGTCAAAACACAGAGGTAGATTGTTCTGCCGAGATCGATATTTGACCCACGTGCATACCAGCTTTACGAGGGTGCACGAACAAGCGATCAGGCGGTTGCTCGCGAACTTTCTTACCTGGCCGTGTTTGTCCATGTCGTTGTTCGTCAGCTTGACCTTTTCGAACGAGACCACCTGCTTTCGTAGCTGATCCCCGGTAAACGGTGAGTCCGGGTGAACGTAGAGCCGCGCCGGCGCCGGTGGATCCGCTTTCCCCGCGACTAACCAACAGCTACGATGGTACGCGTATCGGTATCGTTTGTTGTCCACTGGCACGATGTCCATCAACACCGCGTACCTGCCTTCCGATTTTAATCCGCTGAACGATACGCGACAGGTCGGGAACATTCGTCTGAAAAAAAAAAAGAAAAGCGAACGAACGTTTTTTGCTTATCTCGGTGATCGACGTTCGAAAGGAGAACCGTGCGCACGCCTAATCGCAACCATGTACATAGTTACAGGCACTGCGCTGAAGTTGCCGATCGTTCTCTTGTTCTTGCGATCTCGTTCGATAGAAAATTCGACGTTTAACCTCGACTAAATGGAAAACCGCGGCTCAACCGCAGATAATAATTGACCGATCGCGAAAAGGATACCAAAAAGAAAAAAA
The DNA here is from genome assembly GCF_040668555.2 of Bombus flavifrons. Taxonomy (NCBI): domain Eukaryota; kingdom Metazoa; phylum Arthropoda; class Insecta; order Hymenoptera; family Apidae; genus Bombus; species Bombus flavifrons. The sequence continues at coordinate 7,843,710 of NC_138454.1, forward strand.
AAAGAACGAGAAAAAAATGTATATAATCGACGAACCGTATCGAAGCGTTTGCGCAACGAGAACCGCGCGTTCGTGAAGTTGTGAAAACACGCAGAGGAAAGAGCGACGACGCGTCCGGAGGTTCCTGGCACGACCGATGCTCGTTGGAAGCGTGTGGTGAGTTCTCGAGTTAGAAAGCAACGTAGAGGCGCGTCTAACTAGTCGGTTTGATTGAAAGGAGCGCCCGCAGGCCTTTCAAGCTTCGTTACGAGCGAGTCACCCTTGAACCTCGTTATATGCAGTCAACTTTTCAACACCTCCAGCGTCGAGGCGCACGCGTCGGACAGATGCGCGTGTTCGTTGACGTAGCTTCGATCGGCGGCCAAGTGCACCGACGTTTCTAAACCGTTCGTTACGCTTCTCGAGGAACGCTACGCTTTTGGATTTTTACCGGATTCTTCGTCCTCGCACGAGCAAAGGATGAATTCGTCCCGACGTGCCGATCAATTCACCGAGTGTCCGGGACCCTGCAATCCACAGAACAGAGTATGTCGAAGAACCTGCGTTGAAAACGTCATGTCGATTTTAGAGGAACTTCCTCCGTGCGTTCGATCGAGGCTCCGACAAGAAGACCTGTTCTCGATCTTCGCGAACGATCAAGAGTTGGAAGCAGCGCCGATCGGTGACGATCAGCTGATGAAATCGATACAGAAAGTTTGCTCGAAAACGGCGCGGAAATGGAAAAAGGAATCGTCGCCGACGATCACCGCTCGTGGTAAATCGGACGGTGGAAGAACGATGCGAGACCAGAGCACGGACGATACGTGCCTTCCGCGAACTAAGCAAGAGGAAACGACGCAGACGATGGAGGAGAAACAGATCCAAACTACGGAAGAAATTATCTGCGAAGTAACGTCGAGATACAGGTCGATCTCCGCTGGAACCGACAGCCTTCGACAACGCATCCAAGACGCGTCGATTCTAGTTCGAAGTATCGTCAGGCGTGGAATATGCGTATTTCCATCGGCGAGTTCGTGCTCCTGCCGTTTGATCAACACTACGATCTACGTCGTCTTGCTGCTTTCGTTGGCGATATTCGCGAGACACAGCACGACTTATCAAATCTTTTTGTCCAGTCAAATTTGCGGAATCCTCGCTATTCTAAGCTGGAGATTCTCCGGAACCGTCCCGTTGTAATATCCTTTCCCGTTTTTTGCTCGTCGAACGAAGCGTCCTCCTTTCACACGGAACCGCCGAAAGACGCAACAGCAACAACGAGCAGCGTTTTCAAAGTCGATCGGCGATTTAACAACGACCGCGTTGAAAGCCACGAGAATGCGACAAATCGTACGCGTTCGTTGAAAGACGGTCGATCGGACGAAGCCTCGAGACCGCAAACGCCGCAATTGCCTCAAAGTCGCCAACCGCAAAGATCGATTCACCGATGAACGAGCTTTCTCGATGCCTCTTACACTACGATGTATTCTTTGCAACGATCACGATAACGATGCGGGACGGTCGCGCGAGATCCTACCCTTTCGTCCGGTTCGTCTCAAAAGTGGATCTCGTTAGACATCTCTTGAACGGTTACCGATGGACCTTCAGGCTCGGAAATTCGGAGCACGCGACTCGCTACCGAAGAATCGACCGCTTGATCAGGAAAACGAACGACGACGCGATCACCGTTTTGCCGCCTACGATCGTTCGCAGCCACCCCCCCTCCCCCATCCCATACAAATTTCTCATTTTAAAGCACCGATCCTCGTGTAATATATCATGGAGAAAAAAGTAACCACCCTAGAGGGTAGTTTCCGCCGCGCTCGGCGGTGGAATAGAAATACATGGAAACGGCTATTAAGTATCGATAGTAAGTCAATGCAGCGTTCCCCTGATCCTTCGTTGCGTCCCTATTTCTCGTTTCTCGTCCAACCCCTGTATATCTGGCGCGTGAACACGATTGCCCTTATCTTTATAGAGAATCACGAGGCACGGGTCGTTGATTTGTTACGTTCCGAAACGGTCGCCTTGCGTGCGGATTTCCTAAATTACGAACAGTCGGCCGTTCGTAAAGTAGCGCGTCGTTGATGTTTTTATTTAATTTTACGCGCCATTCTTCGTCGAACAAGTTTAGCGAGCGAATTAAAGGAAAATTATAGAGAAACGAAGCGCGACGCGATTAAACGAAACGATTCGTACGATCAGAAGGAAAAAAAGATCGTTTGTCTGTTTCTCTTTCTCTCTATCCTCTGGCCGCTGTACCCTCTTGGAAATAGCTGTCTCTCATTGCATCGCGTATTTCCCTGTCAAATTAGGCAGAAACAAACAAGCCCTCCATGGGCCGTGGCTAACGAGGCCATAATCGCAGGAACACCTCGACCCCAAAGCACCCCAACAGCCTCGAAATACGCGTTACGCGTGTATACGTGCAGACGCATACGTACATCTGGCTGGTTGGTTGGTTGGTTGGTTGGTCTGCCCTAGTCCGTAGCGGGAGTAGCGTCGTATACGCGTTTCAAGGGTGGAGTGAGTGGTCGGAGAAGCCATCAGCCCCGAGGACAGAACCACCGGCTGAGGGGCTGCTACAAATGGATTACGGAAGCACTGGATATTATAGCGATCCGAAAGGCCATCCGAGTTACTTAAATGTTTGCCGAGCTAACGACTTTGCAACACCGCCAGGTGTTGTCCCTGTTATAATTATGTCCCGGCTCTTTCCGCGTCGCACCTAGCTGCTCGACGATCCCGAGCAGCGAGTCGATCGTTCGATAATTAGCTCGTTCTTGACCTTTTTCCCATACCGTGTGCCTCATGTACGTTATATTCCTACAGGCTGCGATTTACATATACATATACGGATAGATATATAGATAGATAGATATCGAGGCGTGGAATTGGAGGTTTTTTACCGCTTCTTTTCGCAGCCACGTATCGGCTGGAATTTTGGTTGCAAACGAGAGAACAAGAGAGAGCAACAGGGATAAATAGGCGCGTTTACCAGCTCCTTTCCGTTCCCATTGCCCCTCTCTTTCTCACACTCAGGCCATCCTTGTCCTCGTTTCTCGCGTTTTCTCTATCGTCTTTTCATTCCTTCGGTTGTTCCGTGTGTCGTGTTTCGCGATCCGTGCACGTTCTCGCGTAACGTGCACGTTTACCCTACCGGTCGAGGCACGTGTGAGTGTATAATGTAGGTTGCTGGCACCTTGATGAAGGGTTCGCGTGACGAGTACCCTCTATCCGCCGGTATCCTGTCTCGCTCTCCGCTGACCTGCTCGTCCACACCTCCTATTCTGCGCGTTGCTTCGCAGTCCACGCTTACCTACTTAAACTTTGAAAAATATACACCCGTCGCGACTGTGAACAACCGTTCGATTTTCGCTACCTCTGCCGTGACTTTACGAACCGTTGCGAAAAGAGGCAGCTCGCGTACGCAAAACTCACCGAACCCGTTTCCCTACCGAACGCGATCGTTTTATTTTCGACGATTGACATCGTCGGTAAAGAGGCCACGGTGTGTGTGCACGGTTCGCAGCAAAATAAAGAGAGGAAGATAAGGGTCTGTTATCGGGTCAGGTGAAACAAGGATCGGCGAAAACTCGTTGATTATAGGGTACGAGAGAAAAAGATGGGCCGCTGTGGAAGGTGCGAGGCCTTCGTTCGCCGGACTCGACTCGAGCCGAGCCGAGCCGAGCCGTGCGAGCGCCCTGCGATATTTCTGCTTTCTTCTTCTGGTTCGGCGGCCGGTAACGACTTTGCACGCACGAAATTGGCTTTGTTCGCGATATTGAAATCGAGGTCGTCGCGTTGTCTAGAGAAGAACGACGACAAGGCGAAGAAAAAGAATCGAAGGGAAAGGCGAGAGAAAAAGAGGGAGAGAAAGAGGAGAGAAGAGGGAGAAGGTGAGAAGGAAGGAGAAAGGAAATTGCTGGCGGGTGCCAACGTGGGAAAAAAGAGACCCCGTGAGCTGTGCTAGTCCTCGAGGAAGAATCAGAGGAGTATATGGTGCTGGCACCCCGTAGAGCCAGACAATTCCACCTGATTGGTCCGAATTCGTATTGTCACTCGAGAGACTGACGTTTTCGTTCAGCTGGGATTTCGTGCCAAGTTTCTCGTGCTAACGACGCTATTCGTGCATCGCCGTGTTCTTGATATATCGATCGTGCCTAGAAAGAAAGTCGAGCCAACGACACGCCCTGCGATAATTTCCAAGCATTTCGAATCACCGATTGTTTCGACAAAAGTACGTCTCGAGCGATTCCGCTCCTCCAAATCCGACAACTTTCCTATCGAGCGTAGTAGCCGGCCGGATCTGACGCGTTTCGTGGTGCAGCACGCGAATCGGACGCTCCGCCTGTCACGACTCTCATCGAGTAATAATTTATAATTACGTACGGCGGCCTACGTCCCGTTCCGGAAGCCGTTTGCGTCTCGTTCGATTTTCTTCTTCGCGCTCACCGACCAACCGGTCGCGTGTTTCCAACTGTATCGCCGACGATAACGCACGTACCGTATTTACTTGGTTTCGTTTCGCATCGACGAAACATTTCGAGACCGATGAACACGACGCGACGGAAAGCGACACGCGCGCGTTAATTACCGCTGCCGCGTAATTAACGCGAAGCAGATTTGAAAAATCGAACGCGTTCGAACGGTTTCGAGTTTTTACGGTGACGCGGAGGATGACGTGGAAAACGAGGCTGTGGCGCAGGGTGGTTTACAAGGGACAGCGAGTTAGAGACGGGTCTCCCATGCGCGCAAACATCTCGTAATTTCGACGTGGTCACGCATCCTTAGAGCGCGCAGCTGCGGCCTCGACTTTATTAGCATACCTATAAAAATGAAAGCGAGCGCGCGAGCACCGCGTATGCACACAGAGAAACAGGAGAGAGGCACAAATTGCCGCGATAAATTACACCGAAAACTCCCTTAAATATCTCGTAAAACGTCGGTCAATGAAATCCATTAGTTCGAGTACGTTCGTTCGGACGTTTTGTTTGGGCTGTCGCAATTTGCCGGTATCCGTCGGACAACAACGTCAGGAACGGTGTACTACGGGGCTACGAGCTAGAGAGACTGGCTTTTGTTCGAAACGCGCTACCAGTGTTTCTACCGCGATAATTAACGACCGTCGACCGGGGCCGTAACGGCGCGGCGTGACGTTGCCTAATTGCGGCCGAAAAAAATTTTATTTTCCCGTTATTAGCCGAACGCGTGCTTGGTTCGGCAACGGCTTCGAATTTGTTCGCACGTAGTAAATCGAAGCCGTAACGCGCGGTTAAGTGGAACGCGATTCCTTCGAATTTCCAAGATACGTAACGAAGATTGCCAAATGTTTTCTTCCTGGCGCCTCCTCTCTCTTCCCTTCTCTCTCTCTCTCTCTCTCTCACTCTCTTTCTCGCTCTCTCGAGTCGGCGACTCTCACGAAATGGAAGTTAATTTTCGAAGCGAGACGAATATCTGCCGATTCGTTGGCTATTCCCGATTCCCGGCTATCTTCCGTTGCACCTGCACGCGTCACGCGACCTTCCTGCTCTCGGTCGCGCGAGCTAAACGATCGATACGTTTTGCTTACCTGCCCGTTTTCGTAATGATCATTTCCGTGCCGAGGTCGTTAAATTTGTCCCACAGTTCCTTCGTTTCGAGATGACACTCGACGTCCCGGAGCTCGTCGGAGTTGCAACTGGTTCGGAGTCGGTGTTTCCGTTCGTGCTCGTTGTAACCGTCTTGGCAATTTCTCGTCGAGGTTGTCGTTGTGCTCAGATCGTCCGGCACGCCGTGAACCGGCCCGTCGTCGATGCTGCTGCACTCCTCCACGTCCACGTCCACCTCTTCATCCTCTTCTTGCGTCGATTTCTCCGTCCCTTCGCTCTCGCCCTCGCAGTTGTCTACCTCGTCGTCGGCGAGCAACGCTTCGTCCGTCACAACGGTCGCGGTTGCCACGATGTTCACCGGTGACGTTCTCGTTCCTGAAACATTCGTACTCGCGTTGGCTTCGGGTCAATTTTGCTTCGGTCGCGGGTTCCTAACGGCGAGACAAGAGGAAAGAGCAACGGCAAACCGTTAAAGTTCGACTTTGCCAACGTTAACCCCTTCCCGTGCCATTTAATTCGACGAAACAGACCAGTCTGACGCTCGTAAATAGGAATTAACATTCAATCGCGATCGTAACGGGCAAAGAAACAGTCCGCGAGCTCGGCTTGTTACGTTTACATCTGGTCAGTTTGGGCGAAAATCTTCATCGCGAGTCTGACTAGCTAAAGTACGGAAAGGGGTTAAATTAAATACGACGAGGCCGTGGAAATACGTGGGAACGTGCGAAACAGAAACGTGGTTTCGGAGGCGCGGCTCGTTAGCGCGATACGAAAACTCGCCATCTCGTGTACGTCGTCTCCCTTGAAAGTGACAAATACAACCAGTCAACGTAAAACGAAATAGTCGCGAAACACTGTTTCTCGTCGCGACGCGATTACCATTGAGCGTGTCGATTTAAAACGAGCGAGATGAACCGAAACGATACGGGAAGCCGAGTATAGAGGTAATTAATCGAAGCGAGCGCGCATCTGCCACGAAGGTGGCGCCTAATTAAACCGTCAGATTTCAAGAAAGCCAATCCACCGCGCCCAGTGTACACAATGTTAATTGCAGCCGTCACGATACCGATCTGTTAATTTGTACTATTCCGCGCGAACAATGCGTCTTCCGGCGTCGTATCTCAAATTGGATCCGCGAGTGATACCCGTGCGTTTACGCACACTTTGGCGCACACGTGTCGCGAGCGGGAAAAAATTGCTTCTCTCGAGAAAGTATTACCGAACACGCTTCGCAGGAGAAACCCTCTTCGTCCTTCTCCTGCCTCTCCCCTCCGCCCCTTTCACTCATTCTCTTTCTCTTTCTTTTCGCCAAAGAACCGATATCGGGCGTAATTCGACTCACGGAGAGAAACCGTTCGATTGCTGATCTTTCCAACGAGACGCCACGTTTCGACAGCGAGAAAAGCGAAGAGAGGAATAAAAAAGGAACGCGTACTTCCGGACTAGTAGCAAAGAAGCTACCATTAAAAAGCGGAAACGAGTGTCGGCAACGAAGTTCCCTTAACCGATCTCGGGCGAGCGATTCGACTTTCGAACGTCGCTTAACGTCACGACATCGTGCGACACACGCAACGTAGATACGCAACGCGCGGTATTGTTCGACACATCGATATTCGCAGCACGGAGAGACGTAAGAAGAGACAAAGCAGGTGGTGCGAAATAGCGAAACGAAAGCGAAACTGTTCGAGATATGGCGGCAGGTAGAGCGAAAATGTAGCGAGCGAGAGGATGCCGCGGAAATCGTACGTAACGTACCTACGTGTATAGTCGTGGACTAACGAGAAGAAACGGTTCTGGCCCGTTAAGAAGATCGGTGGAGAGTCGTCGATGCGGAGTGGAAAAGTCTACGATTTAAAAAGTTAGTTACCGTTCTAGAGGCGTTTGGCATCGTCGTTGGAATCGTTTCCGATACTCCGGCCAAGCTGTACGGGCGAAGGTTTTCTGAAGCGCGCGTGCCCAAACCGGTTTTTCGTCAAATTTTCGACGACGTATTTGACAGATATAGCGCCAGGCCAATTACTTTCACCGTTTCTTTCCAACGTTCCGCTGTTAACGTTTTCGCGGCGATCCAACGATCGTTAGTGGCGACGGAAGGCGAATCGTAGACGTATCGGCGCGTATTGGAAAAAAAACGCGACGAGACGCGAGGTGCTCGTTACGAAGCATCGTACGATCAGAAAGACGGGGAAACAGCGCGGAAAGGGGAAAAAGGCTGCGAAAGGCGAATGGGCGTCGATCGGCGGAAATTTAACGATGCAAAGATAGAGAGGGGCACTTCGGAGAAACCGATAAACGCGTGGATGAGAGAAAGAAGAGGGCCACGAAGCGCGTTAAAAAGGAAGGTAAGTTAACAGCGCATCGCGTGCGTTTCTCGCTGGTTGCGTGCATCATCATCGCATCTGCGTGCATGTACGCACTCACGCAGGCCATGGCACTTGTCGCGCACGCATATCCCCTGCTCCCCCTGCACTCTACCTTAACCCTATCTGTGGCAGAGTCGGCCGACCAACAATAACGCGATTCTAAAGGCTGGGCCGTGCGCGTGTTGCGATCGACTGGACGAGTGAAAAGAACACTCCGCGGGCCGAGGTCGTACAAACGATTCGCGCGTAACAGACGACAAAATTCCACGATTTCCTTATTGAGCCATCGAGCGGGACTGGTTTCGTGAAACGCGTGCGTCGCTTCGAAACAGCCAGTCGGCTCGACAACGGCGACCATCGGGGAAAGCCGGGTGTTAAAATTAACACCTCAACCGTGCGTGTTGCGTGCGCTCCGACCTCGACGTTCTTTCACGACATCACGCATTCGCGGTTTTCATCTCGAATTCCTGTTCTCTGCCTCTCGCCCTCTTTATCGCGCGTGCACACACACACACACGCACGCGTGATCCCGCTTCTGTTTTCGACACGACAAAAGAACAGATTGCGGTGAATCGTCGATATCATTAACGCACCACCACCACCACCACCACCACCACCAACACCACCGCCACCACACCACCAACACCAGCATCGTTCGAGCAAGGAGAATTCTCGAAAGGTCCAGCAACGTGGTCGCGAGGAGCGAGGACCGCCACTCTAATGGCGAGGTACGCGATAAAACGGAGGCAATAACAACCTGCTACGTTCCGACCGTGTCGTGTGTGCATTAATTACGTTGTATAACCACACGCGACGCGTTACGACCGTACGTCTTCGACGTTGATTTCCAGCGTGTACTCCTCTCGTCCGAACGAATCGGATATAAGATACTCGCGAGACGCGTTTGTTCGCGGCCCTGGCAATTTCAAGCAGCACACAGACGCAGAGTGGACGTATCGTCGCGGCCAGAAAACAACCGGAAGCAGAGGAGAGGGAAAAATAGAGCGCGACCAGGAGAGAGAAGAAAGCACGAGGAAGAAAAGGGACATGGAGGGCAAAGCAACAAAGAAAAGAAGAGAATCTCGGTTTTGAGTAGATGGCCGATGGGGATCGAAAAGAAGATCCGTGAGGGTGCAAGCCTTACCGGAAGCTTTCCGGACAACGGAAGGAGTTAAAACTCTGGCTGTAGCGTGCCAAGAGGTGGTCCCACGTTCCATGATCTTAAGGCAAGAAGAAATATGACCGAGCTACTGACGTCAGCTTCCTTTTGCCACGACCGACAGTCGACCACCCAGAATCCTGTCACCACCCAGCCGTTCGAAGGATGTTGTTCAAAAGGATCGACGGAACGAGCCGAATAACGATCGCGTTACACGAGTTGACGCGCTTCCTTCTAGATTCCTGGCTGGTACCTAAACCGACGAATATGGGAAAGAGAGAAAGAGAGAGAGAGAAAAAGTGAGAGAGGAGGAGGCAGAGAGAGAGAGAGAAAGAGATGACACGGACAAGATAACTGGAACGTCGAATCGAACACGAACTTGGACAGAGATTCGAGCACCATTACCCGGCATTAACGTTTATCGTTGGGCGAATTTCATTATTAAGTCGTTGAAATATCCTTTGGATAGCGAACACGCTACATCGCCGCGAGCCTGAATCGATTTCACGTAGCCGTTTTACTACAGCACGCTTTTACATCGGCGTATTATTAATGCAAATTTTTTTCTCCATTATCCGGTAGCATTGCAAGACGTAGAACGTATTCGCGAAACAATGATTACGGACGGCGGCGATAGAGGTCCTATGAATCTAATTGCAGTTCGTATTTAATGTTTTCCACCTCGCCCACTCTATGTGGCAAAACTTGTTCTTGGGAACGATTAAGAATCTCTAGATTGCTACGGGAGCTGTAATGGCGTCGTTAACGGTGCTAATGTGATTACCGGCTGAAAGCACCGGACGAGTTCACGGAGACAAAAACAGGAGCAATTTACGTTCCCTCGTAGAAAAATCGTTCGTCCGCGATGCTACTTTTTCGTTTGAAAATTAACGCGGATTCTTCGTCCAACCCGATAATTTTCTTTCCTCTTCGTCCACGCTGGCAAGCACCTCGCTTATCGCTTCCGAGTAAATATCTAATTGCTATCGCTTTTTTCTTAACGACGCGAAATTCGAAGAAAACGTAGGTGAATCGTACGCCAGGCTTCAACCAACCGGGGCAAAGATAGTCACGATCGTTAATTTGGGTGCGAACAGGTAAAATTTACGCGGCGCGGTTCGTTGGCAACAATTAGTCGCTTATTTTCTGCTCGCCAGTGCTCCCATTTCGGACGCTAATTATCATCTGACCCGCCAAATGCGTTTTTCGATCCGACGCTCGACATTCTATTTTCACGCCTCTGATAGATCACGAAATCGTAATTGAACCGACCGAAGGTAGTCAACGCCTTGGCTAATGGATGTGGAGCGACGCTTAGCCAAACTAAACACGGCCAGCGACCAACAACGACAGTTTTATCGTTGGAATCGAGTCGACGCGACCGACTCAATTATCGTCGAGTTATCGTCGCGTGGCGTGAGGCGTAAGGTGCGAAACGTCGAGATTCTCGTCGAACGTTGTTCGTCTTTGCCCGATATCTCGTCGGTTCGCAGACTATACACGCGCGACCACGTTCTGGCAACGACCAGTCGAGGTTCGTCGGAACTCGACTCGCGCACCACCGTCGGATAGAAAACTGCTGGCCGCGGATCTCTGCCTGTAAGAGTCAGCTCGTTCAGATCTCGAGTTCCACGATTTCCAAGAATATCGGTCTGCCCAGAGGTCGCGATGACGACGACGACCGACAGGTTTTTCGAAATGTTCAACCATCCGCTCGTGCGCGTTTATAGAACTCGTGCTGATTCTTATCGAATACCATTACGCGCAAACTCGAAGAAAACACGTCCATTCGCGTGTTAACGAACGCGTAACGTTCGCTCGTCGCGCAACGATCGTAATCCTGCGGTTTTGCGGGCGGAAGCGAAAACGGAGCAGAAGGTTGTTGGAGGTGCGCAAAGGTGTGAGCCGCGCGAAGGGCGTTTCGGAAAGAAGAGAGAAAATCGTGGAAAACTCACGGTGATCGAGGGCAGAACTGGCGACGAATGCTTTGCCAGTTGGACATTCCAAGCTGGTATTAGCGGTAGCGGCGGCGTTGCCAATGCCCTGCAGGTGGTAATGCCCGAAGGACGGACCCCTGGGCGCCATGATGGCCGCGATGCTGAAGTCCGTCGCTTTTCCCCTTTCCCCCTTTGTAGGCATCCCTTCTCGGTCGACGACACTTTGATTCCGATTTTTCCCTCGGCCTCTTCCTTCTCGCGTCCGGTGTTGCCTTTGTTTCTCGTTCAACGTCTCTCTTCCTCTCTCTCTCTCCCTCTCTCTCTCTCTCTCTCTCTGTCTCTCTTTCTCTCTCACTCTCTCTTTCTCTCTTTCCGTCTCTCTTCTTCGCTCTTTCTCTCCGTCCACCCGAACGCAAACACTTTGCTCCGTTGCCGACAGGAAGCGCACGATACGCAGGACGATAATCACCAAGCCTCACTCGCGAAAATAAACGTTGAAACTACTCGGACCCGTTATCGGTTTGCCGGTTGCCGTTGTACCAGCTGGACCCCGGTTACCATCGAATAACGCGACAACGACGATCAACGACAAGCCGAACACCGGCGCGCGCTTCCCATCGACTTTCTCGACGCGAGAATCGGCGAGGATCGCGAGGAAAACGCGCAACGAGAGTGGAACGAATCGCGAGGACGCGGAACGTAGTCCGCGCGATCGGTCGGTCGGTGGCGTTGGCGAGAGGATGCTGCTGCTGCTGCTGCTCGAAAGGTAAACTTACGACGAAGATCGAGACAACGCAAAACGAACGCGTCTGCGCTGCTCGACTTCCCGGACTTCACTGGGCCACCGCTCCTCCTCCCACGCGCACCGCTCGCCCCACCAACTTCGCTCGCACGGCAACGACGCTCGAGCCTGGCCGCTCGTGAAGCCCCGATAACGACACCGAAGCCGACCCGGTGCGCCCGAGAGAGACAAGGAGAGCGGAGCCGCGCGTCCTACGGCTCCCCTATTGGGCGTTGCTTTTCGGGGCTTCCTCGGGCTGTCGAGGCGGTCGCCCGAACTCGAGGGATCGAGCGCCCGGTCACGTGACGCTGCCGAGTCGTGGAAACACGGGAAACTACGATACGTAGGAACGCGAGACAAGGGCGGTGCGCACCGGAGGCGCCTCGTTCCAGGCCACGCCTCCGTTAACCACCGACACGACCACCGCCGATACCTTCGACCATCGCCGTATCGTTACCACCTCCACCGCCCCACGCGCCGTCACCGTCACACAGCCGCCGCCGCCGCCGCCGCCGCCTCCGCCGTCGTCGACGACGACACCACCACCACCACCACCACCACCACCACCACCATCGCCATCACCTCCACCTCTCCACCATCGTTCTACCACCGATCGCGGAGGTATCTCGAAGCGGCGGCGTGGCAGCGGCACGGTGGTCGCGCAACGACGAAAGAGAGATCGATCGACCCCTCGTGCACCGGATGGCCGGCGTTTGTACGTATCTACGTATGTACCACTGCTGTACATACATTGGCGTAGCACCATTTCACGTCCAGCTTTCCCTCTATCTGTCTCGTTTCGCTGATCGTCCGAACGATTTACATACTGCCGTGTCGCGACTTACAAACAGCCGCTGTTTTCTCCACAGCGGCAACGTTTTGCTCTTTTCGCTCGACTCCAAACGAGACGACAGCTTGAACCGTGCAATTAATCGGACGGAAGGACGAGACGAAAGTGGAGAGATCGAACGACGTAGCTTTGCTCCCGACGATCTGTACCGTGCGTATCGCGTTTACGTTTTCGTCGCGGCGCGCAACGCGGTACGCAACGAAAAGTTGGAAAATCGTTGAATCGCGTGGCGTTTACGCCATTGACGTTGGCCCAGGCGTCGCGATATACGCGTATCTACAGCGGCTGCTAATAGAGGCGTATTCCGGTGTTGGATCGACTTGCCAGGTACACGGTTGCGTCGAGATCGCTCGCAGTGAGAATTTGCTCAGTCGTTTAGCAGCTTCGAAGAAAGTTCCAGCCTCTATACCTACCTATATCTTTCGTCGCATCACGATGTTCCGCCATCCTTGCACGTACAACGACCCATTGTACGTATCGCGTTCGACTCGAACGTGGTAGACTCCTCGACGGCCGAACGTTCGCGAATATCGTCGATCCAAGTGATTCCCAGAGTTCCGATCGTTTCATAGCCTCGGCGTTTCTCACGAACTGCGCCCCGAACCGAATCTCTCGCAAAAGACAAAAGGGCAAAGGGGAACAAAGACACCGTCGAGTGGAAACGATGAAAAAGATGAAAACGAGCTGCGGGGAGGAGATAGGAGGACGCGCGTGCGACTCTACTGCTAACAAAGGGGCAGAAGCATAGTGGCGATAAAGACCGTTAGATGCGTTCGGTAGACGTATCTCGATCGATCAAACGTCAGAGGATCCGGGCTGTCTGTCGGTGTCCGAGAAGCAGCAGCGTGAAGCGCACGATCGCGAAGACCGTGTTTTACCGCATTGGTTGGATCTTCGAGAGCACCGAGGGGAGATTTACGGCGTGTGTTTAGGCACTTAGCCGGTCTACCTAGTCCCCCCTTTATTATACTAATTTCTCGGGCATGTCAAAATACCTATCGTGTACCGGCCTCCTGAATTCTATTCGACACGCTGGGTGCCCCCGTAGTCGACCGCATAAAGGATCCCATCCCGTATAAAATATGAAGACCCGTCTCTCTCTCTCTCTCTCTCTCCTCCTCTCCTCTTCTCCTCGTCTCCTTCGCCCTGTCTCTTCTTCAGGTAGCTGAAAAGACGCGGCATGCTGGAGGAGTATTGGAACGAACCGCAGGAACGAGCTGTCCTGGACCCCCCGTTTGCTTTGGCATTCGAATGTTTTTAAGGCGGTTGCGGATGCTCCGAGGTGTCACCGTTTCCTTTCAAATTCGTCACCCGTGGTGAAACTCGCCGTTTAACAGGCTACGACTGTATCCACTTAACTGAGTTTCTCGTGTATACGCGTGGTCGTGTATACTTCCGACCAGGCCGAATTTTACCAAACCTCGAACGTAAACTACCTGCGCGATTACGATCGAACAACTACGTCTCAACTAGGACGGCGAGGACCCCGTGCTTTCTCGTTCGCCCTTCTTACCTTCGAGCGAGAAAAAAGTCGACGTCTCGGAGAGGCAAGAGGGTGCGAGAGGGGGACAGGCGGGCGAACTCGAGCGCACGGAACAAGGAAAAACACGTACATAAATCAAGGTACAGCGAGGAAAGGAAAATCGCGAAGGGAAAGGAAGGTAGGAAGGAAGGAACGAGACTGGACGTGGCAGATGGAGTGCGAAGACACGGGGTGGAATCGCGACCGAGAGCCGCACGGTACGACGCAACGGAGAAGTACACGAAAGTCATTCATCATCGGAAGAGAGGAGAGGCTGTGCGAGCTGCACGCCTGGCCGCTGGTAGTTGTGGTTACCGTTGGCGGAGGAAGGTAGAGACGGTAGAGGTGGCAGGCCACCCACGCTGTATACACTCGAATTCGGTGGCACGGCTGACTCTTCGACGTACGGGCCGTCGTCGTTGTCAGGACGCGGCCGATGCAAATTGCAAATGTTGCGCGAAATTCTCTAACGCTATCGAGGCGATAAACGAATTCGACAAGGCGATACGGAAGCATCGTCGCGAGTGTGACGTTGGAAGCTACTCGAGAAAACGGAGCTACGAGCGGATACAAGAGGGTTATCGATGGATGAAAGGAAAACCGACAAAGGCGGTCGTTGAAATCGCAGCAATTACGCACGCAGCAGAACAGAGCAGAGCGTATCCAGCAATGTCGTGAACGAAAGATAAACTAGAATCTTTCATGGCACGAGCTTCTCGGCTTCTCGAGTGGCTTCTGGAGAGGGTAAACACACGGTTTCTTTCCCTCGCCCCTTCGGGCGTTCCTAATAATAACAACGAAATTACTGTTCGTGGCTGCGATAACGAGGAGACGATGTCGAGGGAAGAGCAAAGAGGACCAGCTTCGTCGAAACGTTGAAAGCGGAAAGGAAGAAGAGACGTAGACGCGCCTCTCCAAAGGGACAGCGGATCGCGCGGTTAGCCGAGAGAGGGAAAGAGAGCGATCTCAAGGGCTCGGTCGGCCGTCGAGTGCGTCGCGGCGCCAGCTTTTCCATGCCCCAAGTAGGGAATCGAATCTGCCGGCGTGGAAAACGTAAACCGCTTGCGAGCCTGTATACGCAGAGAGCCACTCTCTTCTCCGGTCGTCGGCCGCCTTTTCGAGCGCTTTCGCTTCGGGACGAGCGAACCGTCGCGTCCAGACGACGACGAACGCGTACTTACTTACTCGTGCGAGCATCTGCCACGGATGGGATAAAGCCGCGCGGGAGATACGATTCCGAGCGAACCGTAGCAACGAGCAACGATTATTCAAATTAAAGCAGATACGAATCGCCGAAAAGCCCGTAGGCGCGCGTATAGCAAGGACTTCTCGCTAGCGCTCTTCGCAAGTTCCGATCGCGCGCACGCTAAGCGTACATAATGCGGCCACATGCCGCGCGCGACACATTCCTCCTCCGCGTTCCTTTTTTCTTCGCTGCAACGCGCATCAACGAGATTACAATGCGTGGGCTCGAAAGTAGCGAGACGAAGGAAAAGGACAAAGACGAAGAACGACAGGAGGTGGGAAGAGATTCTGGTAAAGATCGGAGCGGTTGGTCCCTGCGAAACAAAACGTGTATTCTAATAGCCTCACCTCTGGCTACGGATAAATAAATAAATACATAAATAGATAAATAAATAGAAACGAGGAAGAGAACAGGAAAGAGAGAGAGAGTGACAGAGAGACATGCGTAGCGTTAGAACGCGTGTAAGTGACAAAGTGGAGAACTATATAGATACGTCATGAATAACTCATGTGGCTGAGAAACATTCTCGTTGTCGTGGGTGTGTTCTCTGTTAGTAGCTGGCAGCGATAGCGATTCTCCAAGCGTTTTAACTTGGCCGATTGGCAGGATAGGTACAGCAGGGTCGAGCGATCGACGCGCGACCGCTATCTTTTTGAAATCGATTCTTTAAACGACCAGCCGCTACCGTTAGGTATCGACGTCGATCCGTGGCCGGGAATTATCCAATAACAAATCGGAGCCAATTATCGAAGGGCTGTCGTGGTGGACAAATTTGCATGGCGAACGCTGCGAGCGACACACCGCGACAGTCTGTAACGAAATCGCCAGCCATCGTACCGTGCGAGCAATTTTGCCGATGGTAACGCGACCTCCAAATACCCAACAGCAAACATGAAAATTCCACTCGATCAGCAGGACGAGACGCGTAGCTATAGCTAGCGCAACTATCGTAGACTCGTACGGGATGGAAGATCGCCGGCCGTGGTCGTCGACGGCTCGACGACCTAGAGAAAACAGCCGTGTTACTGTGGTAATAACGCGACGAGCGTGGATAGTCGAGAAACCGGACGGAGTTAGCCGCGATAACGATCGCGAGAAAGCTATCGGCACGCGATCACGTCGACGCCCGGCCACGTATCGCGCTGCAACCAGGCAAACGTATGGAAACCGCGGAAACGTATGCGCATCGCGATCGAAAGTAGGCGGGATCACGAGGCGAAGCTGAGATCTCGAGACTAGAGGGAGGAAACGCGAAGAGGAAACGCGATTACATCCGGTTCGAGCATGTTTGTTTATCGCTCTTCCTGACATTTCGTGAATCGTGCTGGCTCGACTGAATCGATAAATCTTTTGCTCTTTCCGACGCGGAGAACGAGGCAGGCTATCGTTAAACGGCGTATAATTTAACGATGTACTAAACTCTTTATTGTACACCCCACTCGAGGCAGCCGCGTCGTGCGTCGAAAACTGCAAACGTAAAACGTTCGTTTCGTTACTGCGAAATAGATCTATCCGATTTTAGACAAGTACGTATTTCGTTCTCGCGGCCACGTTCCGTGCACGGCGAATGAAACATCGAGCGCGATTACGGACGTCGCTGTCGATACCACTGCTCGATGTTTTAATTTACCCACGATTAAAGTGTATTACGCGTCGACGCGTCGTTTCTTACGGCGTACGCGCGTACGAGATCGCTTCGGCGTTGGTTTATCGTGCGCTACCAATTTGGGCGATCGTATTAGGCGCAAGCGTCGATGGTTTTACGCGATGGTTATACGAGTTCACGGTGGTTCGTCTACGCGACGACGCGGCTAACGAGGACGCGTAACACCGTACACGTGTGCGAGAGTGCGTAAACGGAGCGATGCAGCAGCCGCGTCGATAGCGAAGCCACGTCGAAGCGTAACGCGGCGACGTGACGCGTGGTAGAAACCAGTTCTTCGACGCGCGGACGTTCGTCCACGAATTCCAACGTGGCGAGTATAATTCGTTAATTAGGATGTCAAAGGTGGTCGGTGAATCGCATCGGCTATTTGACGCAGCGAGGCGATAAACCGCGAATTACGAGACAAATCCGTCCTCGGGTTTCCAAAGCGGCTGAAGGTTAATATCGAGATGAGTATTAATTACGCGTGGCCAGGCGGACGAACATAATGAAGTCGGCATTTTATTGCCGCTACCGGTAGTAAGTTTGTTGGTGGACTGAAGCCCGGACAAGCAGGAAACGTTGGCGTTGTAAATTTCGAGGACGCGTTCGTACGGGATTCCCGAAGATAAGAATCTCTGGTTCAGAGATACTGGCCCATTTTCACGGTATTCTGTGCCTTTACGAAAGGTCGTTTAACGAGAACCGATGGCTCGCGTTCCTTCAGCTCGACAGGGAGATCAGCGACGGATTATAAGGGGAATAAATTGTCCGCGGTGTCCAGGCGCGCGAGGAGCCACCGCCACGGCTGTTTCATCGTCTTTTGTCGAAGAAATCTCGTCTCGTCGAATCGACGATAAGGTTTTTCGAGTACAACGCGTAGGAGCGTTGAGAAGAGCCGCTGCTGGCTGGTTAAGAGACGGCGGTCGTCGAGCCGGAACCGAGGCGACAGGATGGAATTCCAGGAGGACCAGCTACGCGTTACAACGTGTTTCACACTTCGGGTTACTCGCCCACGCCCCCAAACAAATATATAATGCGACATTAGAATAACAAATACCGGTTGAAGCATCCACGCCTCGAGAGCCGCGGGGTGCCACGGCCTGTAGGTACGCACCTACATAAATACTAATACGCGCATAAATAAATATATCTGTAGAGCGATTCGCCTGGGAGGCCCCTGGGGAATCGTGGAAAATTCTGCGGATTTTTTGCTCGATAAACCACCGTCGCGGAACCAAACGTATTTTAGAAACGTGTGTTTACGGCACGTTCGCTCGCTCGCACGCACGCACGCACGCTTCCCTACCAAGGGTTTGAGACCGGCAATGGCGATCGCGTCGCGACAGCCGTTCCGTTTTCCCCGGCGGCGGGGCAAAATAAGAGCAGCGAGATGGGATTAATCGAGAGAAAAGCGTGCGCGTGCGAGCCACCGCTAAAGGATATTTCCTACCTAGCTACCGCTCCCGATAACGGTCGCTCGTAAAAATTCCGCCGTGAAAACTGGCACAAATTGCCCGGTTCCTCCTTATTTTTTCTTAGCCCTTCCGAATGGCGCGGCAGCGTCGGATTCCCCCAGTCTTTTTCATCCCTCTCGACGAGCGCCCCGCGGCTTGTACTTACACGATATCGAATGGCCGCTCGGGGACTCTAATCGAAATTAGTTTTTTAATTGGCCAGACTTATTCAGTCGTTGGGATCGACCGGACGAAGAAAGGGAGGGAGGCAGCGATCGAATAGAAGGGTGGACGCGCGCGCGGCAATCAACGGACGATCGTTCCGGTCTCTGTTACGCTCGTTTCCGCCGCGTGACCCAGTTCCGCCCCCGTTGACCGAAATCACCGTGATAAGAGGCGAAAGGAGCGCGTATCGTTGCGATCGGCACGAGCTATCGCGATCAAAGGTGGAAAATTAGCGAGAGAGGAGACGGTCGGAGAGTGGCGTCGCGTCGCGTCGTCGTGTCGTTGCGAGAATATTAATCGAGTTTGCGAACCACGCTCGAAATAAGCGGATGATGTCGCGCGAACGTTACCAAGTCGGAACGAATGGAAGGCGAGTCGCGTTCGTCTGCACCCGTTAACCGAATCAAGCTTCTCCGGTGGCTGAAGAAGGCGGCAGACACGGGGTGGTAAGGTGAATGGAAGCGGAAGAAACGAAGAAAGAGGGGGACGGACGTACGAGGGTGGGACGAGACAGCTAATGGCGAGAAAGGAAAAGGGTAGGAAGGGATAATGAGGAGGACGAAGAGGGTACCGGCATAATTCGCGCTCAAATATTGCCTCAAGAGGCTAGAGGAAAGAGAGAGAGAGAGAGAGTGGCTGTTTCTGGATAATTTCATAATTAACCGATGGTGGGAGGGAGGAAGAGGCGAGCAGGCAAAAAGCGAACGGCTCGGCGAATTACATTAAGCCGCGAAGGAAGCGGAGCTCGCAGATTCGATCAAACCGAAACTATTAAAGGGTACCCTTCGAAAATTATAAACGCGCTCGTTATCCACGATCTACGCGGCGCGATGTATCCGCGCTGAACGCGCGCCGTTATCTCGGACGGGGCGGTCGAATTACCCCGCGATACGTTTTTTCGTCGTTTCCATTAGAAGACGCGGCAGAGCGAGAAGCTGTTCCTCGCGCGCGTCGGCGGGGCGGCAGGTAACTCATCCTGGCGAGAATGCTCGATGTCCGCGAGCGGAATCGCGCGATGGAACGCGACGTCTTCGCCGAAACGGGCCGGTTCGACGTTACGCGAGTTTCCTGCCATTCTCCGGAGCGAGAGGTTACGCGAACGAGCGGGGAAATTTACTTTTCGAGTCTTCACCCTCCGCGAAGCGACTCGTAAATCTGTGTAAGGTCAGTGGAATGGGATTCGGGGAAAGGTCGGAGGTGAGGCGCGGAACGGGGCCACCCTCTTTCGAGATTGCTCTTCGAGCGGGACAGCTCGGTCGATAAAACAATTGCCGGGGGGATAATCGGCATTATTTACGCCGGATTCTCTGGTAGATAGGCGAGGGTAGCAGCTGGGGGCACGCGAGGGCAGGGTGAGAGGCAGCAAGGGGAGAAGAGAGCCGGTCTGCTGGAAGGACGGCAAGAGGGCTGTCGTATCACGAGCCGCAATACCCTTGGCGTAGCAGAACCACGATGCAGGAGGGTAGTTGGAAGAGAGAGGTCCGAAGAAGATTCCCCGGCAGTTATAAGCCTAGGGTGATCTCGTGCAGCGGCTTCGTCGGCTTACGGCTTATCCTACTGATCCGCCCTCGCCGTTAAACTGCTCTCAATTAGATACGTCACTGGATTTCGATGTCAACTGGCTGTATAAAGCCGCGATCTCTCCCGAGGGAGAGCCATTCTCCTCCTGTCGCCTGCCTTTGCTCGCAAAATGCAACGCGTTTCTTTTTTTCCCAATCGGAAAAGCCGACTTCTATCACGGGCTGTCGTATACACGTTGTTCACGGCCAAAACCGATCTCCAACGAGCTAACGAGCATCTTTAGCGTCTTTGTGTGTTGCACTTCTACAGCGTCGTATCTGGCCAGCGTGCGTGCGTGCGAAGAAGAAGAAGAAGAAGAAGGAAACGCGCGCGTCGTAAATCACCGATAATTTCCAAATTCGTGGCGAACAAATAGCATTCAGGGACAAAGATCGGGGGGGGGAAGACAGAGGCAAAGAGGATACAACGTGCAGCGGAACCATGGAGAAAGGAAATTGCCTACTTTCTAAATAGATGTCGTCCATTTAGCGCAAATTATGTGGCGAGCGCAGTCTTCTAATATTTTTACGAAATCGAGCTACATAATTTGAACGACAAGCGATTACGAGAGGCACGCGAACCGCTTCACCGAACCGATAGACGTCGCCGCTTCGCGGCTCGCTCGCATCCTCAAACCTTTTCGACGAATCCCAACGACGTTGCGGTTCGACCGTTGTCCACCTACCGATCTTGCCGCCGCTATTATATCGGAAAGTGGCGGAATCCAAGATCGATGTCCAACGTCGGCCAAATGTTCCCTAGAACCTGTCATTTCGCGTCACGAGCATAACCGCCGACGTAATAGTCGCCGATCAAGGATGGCCGACACAATGGCCGCGAATTCCCGCGGGCACGGTCTGTTCTTTTCGAACGCCAACCTAAACGGTCGTCGTTCTTGCCGCTAAACGTTGACACGCGATTCCTCGCCGATACAACGCCGGTACGGCGCGTCAGTCACACGGCGTATTAAATACCATTTGCCTGCCCCCGATTCCAGTCCATCCTTTGTCCTCTACTTTTTGTCCGGATAAATATACCCTTTGAACTCGGTCAATTTCGTAAACCGGTTCGTACCCCTGTTCTCCTTTCAGCGCGTGACTTTCAAACGATTCTCGTCACTTACGAAACTGCTAACTAGTATCATCTACCTCGGCACGATAAATCGCCGCCCTTTCCAACCGACTCTTCCACCTATTCTCTCTATCTATTCTCTCCTCATTCGGCCAGACTTTTTCATCGTTTCGCGACCAACCGTACATTTCCATCCAGCAAGTTGCACGTTCATCTTGTACAAACGCGGGAATATAAACGCGAAGCGGTGGTACGGGGCGTCAGTCAGTTAGTCAGTCAGTCAGTCAGTCAACGAGCGAGTCGTTTTTGTTAGACAGGGTGCATGCGTAATAAGGTAGTCGCGCTGTATCTCTCCCTTTTTTCCAGTCCCTTCCTGCTTCGCCTCGTCTTCGGAATCCCTCCTACGATCCCTCGATACCACCCTACCTCGAGCAGTATACGAAGGAAGGCGGTGTGGCCGATTTGGCCGCTCCTTTCTCTACCGCCTCGACGAAATCCTCGCGCAAATACGCTGCCAGCCGCTCGCAACTGTTCGGGCTTATACGTGGGTAAACAACCGTTCCGTCCTCCGATGCAAATTAGATTGGAATTCGATACGACACGATCCACGTTACAGGGGAAGAACTCGAGCACGCGCGCGGCTTTCGTTTCACCACAGTTTCCAACGAGAAAGCTAATTTCTCGCGACTGATCGTGTTGGTCGAAATGGGTGAAACGGAAATTTTCCGCTCGCGATCGAGTGGAATCGCGTCGACGAAACACGGCCTCTTCCTTGTTTCGTCGTACGACCACGTTTTGCCCGATGTCTGTCTATCGAACGAATTACCTTTCCTCTCGTCGTTACGTAGCTTTGTTCGCTGACAATGCCGAACCGCACCGGGGATGCTCGTGCAAACAGAAAAAGGTAAACGGTAAACTGTCAAGGGACGTGACGAGTAGTCGGAAACGCGATTGAAAAGATGCACGACAACGCGTTTTAAAAGATCGACCGGTCGAAAGCCACGCCACACCGAGCCAACCAATTTCCTCTCGTATCGCGTTTTAGTTTGCCGTTTCCACGACCAATTCATCGTTCGTCCTGTTCCTTTGAAAAAAATACCTTCCAAGAATTAGCGGTGGTCTTTATTGCCCCTACGCGGGAATGAATTCGCGGGGAATAAAGGTCGAGAGACGTAAAAGGAAAGGTAGTAACCGTTTCGACACTTTTACTGCACAGAGTTTTCCTGATGACGGGAAACATTACGTACACGTGCACGCGGCTGGATGCACGCCACTTCCCAATGTTGCTTCGAATAGCGAAATTAAGTCCATCGTTGCGGTCGAGCTAGGAGTCGCCCCGCGGGCCACTTCGGACGATCGATTAGAGCGCGTCGAATCGCAAAACAGGGATTTCCCGTCTCGAATAATCGAAAGAGCCGCTCTTCTTTCGTTTTCATGCGTACTTGGTCGTCGGACGTTCTTTCGATTTTCCAGTTCGTTCTACGAACGATGCAACGCGCCGCTGGTTCGTAGATCAAACGTGGAACGTAACGAATCCGCGTACGCGTTACGCGTTATCGCGGTCACTCGCATTTCGTGTGATCTCGATTATGATTGTTTACGATCGCTACTAAACCATCGATACGCAACGTGATCGTGAATGCCTAGCGCATTCGATTTATTACGTTCGCCTTGCACGCTAAATACCACATTTTTACGTATTTCGACGTTTCCTCCCGCGAATCAAATTTTATCATCGTCCGAGTTTTTCGTTCCCCTGAGCCATCAATTTCGAGCTACGTGATACATCCCTTCGACGATTCGAGAGCGTGCTGCCATCTAGAAACGTGTCGTCAAAGCGAGACGTTCGTTCAAGAGGGATGATAAAAGGCGATCTGTTACCCTTCTAAAGCGAACGTAATCGAGCGAATAGCCATAATCTTAGGTGTATACGGGCATGAAATAAAATGGTCGTCTCGCGACGACCAACGAAACCGAGCTAGAAAATCGGCAAACTATGGAAACGCAGAGGCGAAGAGAAGCTTCGGGAGGGTCTGGAACCGCTGGTTCTGCCATCCGACGATATTTCACGATATCTTCTGAGATTCTTGTAGGCCTGAGAGAAGACCCCCTATGGCCTGTTGGCTACACGAAAACATATACGTCACTGACGCGCATGGTTCGCGGCGATTCTGATGGATCCTGGGATTCGATGGGAACAAAAGAATGTTGGTTTAGCATGGAAGGCGTGTTTGTTATTCTGATGAGGTATAATGGGATGGATCTTGGGTGTTGATGCATGGCGCGTAGCAGGGTGCCAAGTCCAGAATCCCGTGGATCCAAATGGAGATCGGTACGGGCCCCGTAGGCTTCTTCGAGACCCCTGTAGACAGGGGCCGCAACACGTCCATCACGTGTCACGGTTATGTATTTAGACATATCTCACTACTATCTTCCATATCGTTCTTCCTCTCTTCTTCTCTTCCTCTCCCTTTCTCTCTTCCTCCCTCTTCACTTCGCTAGTCTCCCGCCGACTTCCTCGCCACCCTCCGCCACCCTCTTCGCTCTCTTCCACTCCAACGTTTTCGTTTATCATTTTTCTTCCCCCCTTCTACGATCCTCGTATTCGTCTTCACTTGCTACCAGCTTATCGTTCCGTTCCTCTTCCTCTTTAGTCTCTTTTAATCGAAACGGGAACCCGTTATAAAAATACTACCTCGTCTCCACGCGATTGCGATTCGCGAGTCGCAGGTACGTGGGCTGGGGAAATCACGCACGCGGTATATCCACGCGTACTCTTCGCGTCCTTAGATAATAGTAAATTAATGTCTGTCATCGAACCCCACCCTGCTTTCCCATTTCGATCGATCGACGTACCGTCCAACGAACTTGGTCGATTGGTTTTACCGTCGAGTCGGCTAGCAGCCAGTTTCTTTCGCAGGGAAGTGGTCGAAGCTGGACTCCGTCCCGGGCGAGTTGGCTCGCTATCGGGTCCATTCATCGTCTATAATATTTCAACGTTAATTTCCTAGATGGTGATGCATGACTCGCGTCAGTGTCATGCGTGCGCTCGTGAACACTCGTCATCATCGCGATCGTTTCTCTTCCCCGTCCCGTTTCTTCTCCTTTTCTTCTCCTTCCTTCTCTTCCATATCTCCGTCTGTTATTCCGAATAATCACGCACACGACACAGTGACTCTCTCGATCGCCGCTCGTTAATATCGCCTGCCGCGTGTAGTCGGTAGTCCCGGCTATCCACGCTGCTCAGGTAGTTCTCTGTCGATTGAATTTTTTATTGGCCTAACGTAGAAGCCTGTTCCGAACCGGTATGCCATTCGTCCTGCCGCTTCTTCTCGTTTCTGACGTTTACTCTAAACGTTCTCGATGTAGACGCCGCGGTAGGAAAAGGATCGTGCATAGTATCTGAACGAAAATGTTCGACTCGCGCCACCTCCGCATACGGCATATGCGAGGCGAGCGACTTTCAAACTTTTATTTCGTACAAAACATTACGAACACTTGTTAAAAAGACGAAGCTCGCTGGAAGACTCGTGAATACAGACTACTTACGCCGTCGATTTCAGTTCGTCGGCTCGTTACTCGCCGTTTGCAACAGCTTTCATCGATTTTACCATAAAATTGACGAAACCGTCAACGTCCTCGAGCTCTTTCGAGTAAAATTTCGCCGCGATCGTGGCGCGGCCTTCGAATTTCGGTACCATAGAGAACGAACATTCCGCGTACGCGTCCACCTCTACCTGGTCCGACAGTTTCAATTTCAGCTGCTCGTCCATTCCAGGTCCCTCGATCAAGAATCTACACTTCTTCAGTGGGATGGGTAGCGGATTTTGAAATTTCGCTGTCGCGTTTAGCGTCTTGCCAACTTCCGGCTCGTTCTCCAACTACGGAAACGATTTTAATTTACTTCGTCGTCGATTACGCGATAAACGTAGATAGGATAGAACGTAGAGAACACCTACGTACCGTGATTTTAATGTCTGGTTTCCTCACGCGAAAGTCGTCTTGCGCAAAGTACTCGAAATTGGTGTCCTTGATGGTGGCCAGGCAGGAAATATTGAATGCGCACTGATTCAATAGTCGAGGCCCGTATTCCTCCCAAGATACATCCATACGCACTTCCTCGAGGACTCCAGGTCTCACCAGTCGATCGATATTTAATCTCTTCACTGGGTCGCCGACCCGTCCGGTGTACAGAACCGTCTCTACTCTTAAAATCACCGAGACCTCATACTCGTTGTAATTGCTTCTATTTTTGATCAGCAACACGACACTGTAACAGGACGCATCTCGTGAGTATATGAGCTAAACGGAGAGTAAACGGAGCTAAGGAACAAACGAAGAAATACCTGAAAGGTTGTCCGATCACGATATCGTCGCGTAACTCGAAGTTAAACATGACATCGTTGAACTCCTCGTTGAGGTAATAACGACTAAACAACGACTGACTTTGACGCAACGCCTTCAACATGGCAGCCCGTTCTTCTTCCGACTCTGTGAAACGAAAACAAGGAACCGCGCGTTAAGACTTTAGCAAGAATCGAGGACTCGCTGCTCGCTCGCTCTTCGAAGGATCTCTTACTTTCTGGATACTTGTAGGTATGAGTGATATCTTCCCTCGCCCATCTACCGATCGCTTTCGTGCTAATAAATTGCCCGATGCTAGGTATCGAAAAAGAAAAGAAGGTAAAACAAATGGACGTTATTCTCTTTGCTGGAATAAACGACGAATCGATCGATCTTAAAGGAAGACTGGAACGCGTGAAATACTCACCCGTACACGTCCTTTCGAATCAACTTTAAAGGTTGAGTCGGTCCGTTGTAACGCCAAAACACTTTATCCGCGTTGACCTCGGCGAAGAGGAAGGCATTGTCATAAGGTCGGAGAACCTCGCCTTTCTTCACAGCGGCGACGGAAGCCGGTCCGCAACGGTACGCGTCCTCGCTCAATTCCTGAGGAGTCGCATCGATCGCTTGCCAACCAGAATATTCCGGCGACAAGTCCAATCGAGTCATCCATACCTCGTTCCACACGTGGAAATTCCTACGAAATGACCGGATCGCAGTGAAAAACGATGGAACCGCGTGCGCGTATATGATCGGTACGCGCTGCAACTACCTGAGTATACTTAGACGTAATACTTGCCATATCGAATCGCTGTTCATTTCCTCCATAACTTTCCCCTCGGCATCGACGAAATAGTCGACGGTCAAGCTGCTCTGAGTGTCGTGCGCGCTCGCATAATTGGTTACCACGCGACAAGGTAGTCCCAGGGTACGGCAAACGGTGGCCAACACTCCCGAGAATACCCAGCATTGACCATACTTGACCGGTTTCTTCGTCTTATAGTATTGTTGCAGGATCTTTTGCGAACCCAACCATTTGGTCGGTGGTGTACCACCTCCAAAATCGTCGGACCAGTTACCCATTACCGCGCCATTGTCATCCGGCGAATTTACCTGTAAAGCGGCAACTTTCCTTGAGTTTCGCGATCGAGAGCAAAAAGACGTGTCAGCCAAAGAAGTCGATTCGAGTACTCACAGCTGCCGACAGAATGCGAGATATAACGACAGGATCGTTTCTGCCGTGTATTCGAACTTTCCCAACTTGAATCATCAGATGCAGCGCGCAATCTAATATGTCCCGCTCGAATTGCGAATATTTCCAAACCGTTGGTCTCAGACGATTGTAGCTTCCACGCCATATCAAACCATCCTCCGCCATCACGTACTCCTGTCGCTGATCTTCCTCCTCCATGTACACCGCGTCCTCTGGAAAATTTTCAAAAGATCATTGTCCCACGTATTCGGATTTCGGTTGGCCTCTTTCATCGAAATCGAGTTCCCCTACCTCTGCACCAGGGATTGAAAATTAGATAAAACGGTTGTTTCACCGTGTAACTAACGGCTCCGTCTAAATTCTTGTTCTTGGTGTCGATGTCTATCCTCCACTTGCCTATTATCGCGTCGGGAGCTGCAACAATCTGAGAAAGTGACAAAAGAAGAATCGCTCGTGTTAGGACCGCGCCGATGGAAAACGCATGAAAGACGATACGCCTTTGATCGCTTACCTTCAATCGAATAAAATTGTGTTGAATAGCGTCAATGGTGGCATGCCAGGGACCCTCGGACGGTTCTCCCGGATAAAGAACAGCCGTCGCAACGAGGGTTCCGTGCCCGTATAGCGGCCTCTCGACTCCGTCAACCGTGAAAATTATCGACATACCATCGATACTTGGCTCGTAATCTCTGGACAAAGTCAAGTGTAAGTAAAATTCTTGCCCCCGTCTAACGACCAGCCTAGATTTGTCGTCCTGTCTAGTCATCAAGTCGTATCTGGATGTTCTGTGATTGACTCCATTCTCCGCGATACACGGATCCACGTCTGCGATCGTCAACACTGGAACTCCGAAATCTTCCCCTGCGGGCAGAATACGAATACGATTTTTTTACCATTTTAACTTCGTTTACGACGCGACGCGACGGTTCCAACGCACGAAACACGCTTTACATAACGATATTTCTGATTCTGCCTGAAACGCTTGAGTAAATTCGTACGTATGGCGAATTGCCAACGACGATAAAGATACGATCCAATGGAATAATTAAAAATTGCCTAGTCTTTTACTATTTGCGAGATTTTGAAAGGAGGAACACCGCGCGTCGAAAGGTTCAAGATAGAAACGAGATCGCGAGAATGCGAACACTCACAGTAAAATCTGAATGGAAAGGGATTGGAACGGCGATCATTGAAAGACCGGTAACGATCGTAAAATCTATAAAACATCCTTCGAGGACTCGGGAATGCAAACTCGTCCCTCGAAAACGAACGAAAGACTGAATCCATCGGCGGATTTCGCGCCGCGGTCCTTCGACCGCTCAGAGTTCTATGAAATCACTGAGAGTGAGCGATCGCTCCCCGTTCTGGAAATAAGGAAGAAATTGCAATGCTGTATACTGTACATGACTGCACGGTACGGAACGGCGAGACGAGGTGCTCCGCTTTACGCGCCGCGCCGCCCTACACGTTGGGTGGGTTGCTATATTCTAGGAGATACGTCAAGGACTTCTCTGCATCGACGAACGCAACCATACATGGCGTCATCGATGAGTCTAGGTACCAGTCGGAGTCACCTACTCTTCATCCTATCGATTATTTCTCACAATTTACTCTGGTAATTACGAAACGAATTGTATATCAGATAATCTGTCGCGCCGTATTCCAAGAAAACGAATGTCGAAGATCGCCAACAACATCTTTATATGGTCGAACGTGATCAAGATGTACGTGGAAAGCGGCTGATCCATACGCTCGAGTAGATTGACAAGGCCAGTGAAAAACTACGGATCGTCGAAAGAGTCATTACGCCAGTGTTGACACGTTTACCAGTTTTGGCGGCAATAATTGTCTCGTTTCCATGTATCGTACAATTACGAGAATCAATCGGTACGTTCAATTAGTATCGACGTCTAGCGTGTTTTCGTCTTAAATCGGTTTGCAAAAGCCGCGACTATTTAAAATTCAAGCCTTGACAAAGAAACTCGTCGACGCAATTAATTCCCATATTGCGAAAAGAAGTGGAAACGCAACTTGCTCGCACCGGCCGTCACCTATTTTCGTTGTTAGCGATTCGTTTGTCCTCGTTCAATCGCGATTCCAAGCGAAACCGTTCCATAGAGTAAATAGACAAATACCGATCTTTACGACCGATTTTCTTTCACGCGGCTAACTTTTAAGAAGTTTCACGCGGAGAATTTTGCAAGATAGAAAAGGAAGGGTGTGTACGGAAACAACGTATCCATCGACAAATATGTATCACAGATACATCGAAAAGCTAGATAAGCACGTGTTAAAGTAATACGCGGAAACATCTTTTTCAAATCTTTCCACCTCTTTTCATTTCCCTATCCTTTGTTCTTTTTCATCCGTTGATTTTTTATAAATTTTACTTTATTCGTTCTCTTGCAAATTTTTGGTACAGCCAGGCATCACATTAATTCACCTCTGTTTTCTCTACACGTTATTCGTTCCTTCACATCTTTAGGTTTTTCCTTTTTGGTCATGTACATTAATCTTGCTTATTGTTCGTTTATTTAATTTTCTTCGATCCTCTACGCTCTGTTTCTCTCCTTTCGCCAATTCTTCGCCCCTTTCTTATTATTTTTTTATTTCTTCATCCTTTCACAGATTCTTGCTTATTCGCTTGCAATTTTTATCGCTGCGACGCACGTGTGTGTGTGTGTGTGTGCGTGTGTGTCTGTACACAAGTGGGAGAATCGTAAGCTGCCTATACGTAATAACGGAGAATCGTTAGGAAAACACAGATGCAAGAACAAATTTATTTATCTACTAAAGTTTAATCTTCAAGATTACGTGGCTACTTACGATCGGTTAGTTTGGTAGTGAAAATTCCTCGGTTCAGTTACCTTTCTATTAACACCGTCGTACTTAATGTTATACCGGATCAATTAGAAATAAATATTGATCTATCGCATAATATATAATAAGCCGACAGCCGGACAGCCGATCGCGTAAGAAATATCGTGTTAAACGATCAAATTACTCAAAGTATCTGTATATAGTGCAGCCGTCATACGATTACTTCAACCGGTTTCATACGAAATCGATGCTATTTTGGTGAGTTGGTAAGCGGCAAGAAATTATGGCATCTACATACCTAATGGTATTGTTTTCGATTAAAAATAACGCCACGAGGCAATCTGCTATGCACATGTATATATATATATATATATATATAGTTAAGTAGACACAGATAAGTGTTCTAGAATGCAGATTATCCATAGCAACCGATGATGACGCGCGATGTCATGTATTCGATGCAACATAAGAATAGAATTTTCATTCTCTAAACGATTTATCTCTTTTCGTTCGTACGATACTGAGAATTCAAGCCTACCACGATCGAGAATATTCATAATTTCCATAAAAATCGACTCAATTACTGGCAAACTAAGTTTCAATGAAGATAGGACGAGCACATAGAACGCGTGGATTTGAGTTTCCATCGGTGCAAATATCGTAAAAAGTTATCAGCGCTAGAGGAAGCGAAGTTACACTTGTTAGAGAAGCGGCTGTAAATAATTAAGCAAAAGCCTGTGTGACGAGTTTTAGCACGTGCCGTAGTAGCTACGGCGATAAATAGCGGCTATGCATGTTGCTGGTGCAACAGGAACTTCCTTTCGTTTCATGCGAACAACGATATCCGCATAAGATTAACATTCTTCTTGGTATATACTGTACATGGCATTATTGCAGTTTCAAACGCGAGGCGACAGGAAGACGCATATTTTGAAGAAACGGCGAACATCCAAGATATGCTTATCGTATAACGAATTGCTCTGTTCGTTCGTTAATACTATGCGTTAATACTGGCTTTTATTTACTGCACGACGACATCGCGCGCAATTTTAATCCGCGAGGTAATCGCGTAAAAACGATTGGCTACGAAATATTACCAGAAGAAGAGATAACTCGTTCGGTCGGTTTTAAAATCAATCGAAGTAACGTTGGCGCGATTGAATTCGCGTCAAAATATCGTATTCGCGTTACATGACTTGCTATCTCACAATTAGAAATACCAAGAAGATGAATCATAAATAGTTGAGTCTGCTTTCGATCTCGGAAAAAGCTCGGGTAATAATACAACTGTGCGTAATTGAGGCTGACGTCATACCTCAGAGGTCAGGGTGCCACTTGCGTAATTTTACTTTCATTCATGGCAGTGGTCACACCTCGAGGCCGTTAAACACACGTTGTAATGTCGCATTCGTTTCCACCTTTTATCGATTCACAAATATCCACAGTCTCGAGAGGAGGGACGTTTTATCCGTTTTACGTTGCACATTGGCGGATGAAAGAATCGCAATGGAAACGATAGCAGCTAAAGAGTCACGACGAAAGTCTGCACGCGTAACAAGACTAAGGAGACGTACATCGTCGAATAATTCGATTTGGGCCGACTGGCCGCGAAAGAAGCGAAAAGTGAGATTTCCCATCTGGCTGGCAAGACGAGTTTATTTTCTTTGGTGAAGTACTATCGACCAAATTTTCAAGCGCCGAGAGGAATTCACGTTGTTCGCGCGATTTCTGTTTGCTTGCTAATTTCCAACCGAACATATCTGTTGACTAAACTTTTGAAAAATATTTCTTCCAAGATTCTCTCGTAAATCTTCGCCTTGATCTTGAAACCATACCGAGCCGGTAAAACAGAAGCAACGCAAGTTGCGTCGTTACATCGAAAAAGTAGTAACAGGAAGTTTTCGAAATTACGCAGTTGCCTAAAAACATGTAGCGGCTAATGACATCACCGCCGTAACGAACTCAAAGCAAACGTTTCGGTATAGCTCGGATGATTATGATAAACGATGATCGAAACTATCGAAAGCACATTTCGCACATATCGAAGATCGAAGAGCACCCTCGATACACTGGCTGGCTAGCACGTGCTTTCTTAAAATAGGTCTTAAAAATATGTATACAAAAAGAAAAGCGTCGCTCGTGCCAAGGACTAGAAACTTTGGAAATCCTTCGAGGATTGTTTTGAGCTGCTCTCGTTTCCGCCGTTATAACTACGTTAGATATAATAATAGAAGCACGATAAATCATCGGTTTCTGTCTAGATCGCGTTAACACGTTGCTATTTGTTCGAGCGTGGAATAAATCGATTCTCAGTAAATTGACTTACAAAATAGAACGAGATTCTACGAAGAACGATATTCTTCCGGAAACGTCATTTTTTTTCTCACACGCGCCAAATCACAGGATTCTGATATCGTTTATCTAATATATAGGAAAAGATCAATTCTAATTGTGAATTACACGCGTCAAGGTCATCAATCATACGAGAAGGTTATCGCAGATTAACTTCTGCAAGTATAAAGTAAAAGGTATATTGTCCATATATGTTTACAGTGATTTACAAGTATTGAAATGTATTTGTCATCGCGCGTTAGGTTACAGAAATTCTCGCGAACGCATAGTTTGATCTACAGTTTGAGGCGATCGTTCCAATTGGAAATTATTTAACTTGTAAACAGTGTTGCTCGGAACTTACCAGAACTAGATGCAGCAGGTGGCCGTGGAAGACATTCCGGTTTTGTGCATAATGGCTTAAGGGGACTGTCCGTAACAGTTTCGGGTGTAAAAATTGCTCTAAATCGTGAAAAACAAGAACAAACCTTGCCCATTTTTTTCAATCTTGTACGGCAATAAATACGATATATTTTATTTAGTTATTGTCTTCTGTTTTTGTCTGCCTTTCAAATTCAAAAGTTCATAGTATTTCCCATACTTTTGATGACATTTCCATGTCATTCCACTACGACGCGCGATTTCGCTTCGATCGTTCTACAGTAGTACACCTCACGTTGAATTATCTTTACGAAACATAATTACCGACAACAGGTCATCTGATACAATGGAAGAGAAATTTGGATCTTGCGGTACCAATCACTTATTCAGAGGACTCTGTTTCAATTCAGCTATTGACTCACTGCCACGAAAAGTCTTCCGTATAAAAATTAAGAAATTTAGAAGAATTTTAAATTATATCTTAATCATCGAGATATGTACACGATTAAAAGGCACAGAGAGTATGTTAAAACTCTGTAATGAAATGTCGATTTATTAACATTGAAATAATTGTCAAATATCGGTATAAGTTTGAAAAAGATTCAGAATTAAACAGGGAGTTACTGTATGATATCACGTCACAATTTAAGCTTCAACGCGGACTAATATAGACGACGCGCTCTGTCGATCTGCTCGCGAGTAAATGAAGGACTGTCAGAGACTCAGTTGGCATCATAAATGATGCAGACGACATGATCTCTCCCCAGATTCCGATCAATTTTTAGATGGTCATGAATGCTAACGATCCCTTCGCATATTTACCTGACCATCGTAGGTATTATTTACCTCTTTCTTTCTTTTTCATTCATTCTAAATTATACTTATCCTTTCTGTTAGTAATAACATAAACATTATCTTAAAGGTATTGTAACTCATTTTTATTTATTTCGCTTGAACCTCGATTCTCGTTACAGGAAGGTGAAGTCACATAAGTAAACTTTCGTTCCTCGAATTTCCTGAATGTTACATCTATTTAAAGACTATTACTTTTAAAGAGAAATATTGTTATTAGCATATTTTCTTCTTTATTTCATAAGAACTTGTTATAACATATGAAAAAATATTTATTTGCGACTATTATGCAGCCCACGATTTACAAATAAATATAAAACTTTTCTTTCAAGTATCACCATATTTATTTGACACAAATTTTAAAAAAGTGTATTTAAAATAATCAATTATAAGCATTTCTATACATAATGTACTAAATATTAATTAGAAAGATCTAACATATTAATTCCATTCAAGTTCTGCTTCAGTAATGGAGCTCTTCTTTTGCTCTCTATTGTCTTCTATTTTAATAATAGTTTGCAAAATATCATCCACAAGTACATATAAATATCTGTACATATAATTGCCAGATTCATCCTAATACATAAAAGTTACATTTTTAATTAATCTTAAAATGAATGTCTACAAAATATAAAAACATTATATCTTACTTCTTGCACTTCTAAATTCACAGTTGCACGTCTCCTTATACCTTGAATATAAAATTTCATTCTCATATGACGTACTCCATCCTTTTCAAAGGTAATATGACTGAAATATTATATGTAGTTAATAATAATATTAACTATAAAGAGAAACAGTAATAAGTACAAATATAACTTTACCTTATGTGACTTCTACGTCCACGTCTGCTCTCTTCTCCATATGCTTTTATTGGTTCTCCTAGGGCATCTGTTACTTTAGGATGTTTGATGCAGCGATCTAATGCTTTACTGTATACGCTGTTTGGACTTTTATTGGAAAATAATTCATCAAAAATCATATAAAACATGAAGGCAGTAATTCCTATACCACCGATTATTACACCTAAATATCCAATAGATTTTGTATTTTCTTTAACTGTAATAAAAACAATATTCAGGATGGTATTGGTTTTTATGCTTTATGTGTCCATATATACATAGGAAATTTACCTACATCCGCAAATCCAACTTGTATTTTATTTTCATGTTCAACATGATCTGTTTTAGCAATTGATTTTTTCGTACAATATAATGCATTTTGTCGAAAATTAGAATTAATACTAAAATTAGAAAGAATGTATACATTTTTTAGACTAGAGACTGCTATAAGTCTTTTGTACGAAATGCAATTGATTACTCGTGCTGATGCCATCTCCTAAAATGATGATAAATACTCCATGTACAAACGGAATAAAAGTAAACAATAACTATTGCAAAGTATTCAACTATGCTGTCCGTACAGACTAATTCTATACAAAATTCTATCAATAGTAATAATGCAAAGTAACTGATAAAAGTAGTTAAAAAGTATTTAAATAAAATACAAAAATGATATTTATAGTCATCACAATGATCAAATAACATTTAACATATGTTGCATGCTGTAAAAATAATAATTCTGAAATTATCACAAACATTGTACCAATTATCCTAGTAGATTTTGAAGCCGTCTTTTAATAATTCATCATCTATTTTCTTTACCTATTTTACATACCTATGGATTAATAAGAAATATTTCATTTGTAAAAAAACCGAAATAATTATGAATAAATATCAATAATGGTATTTTAATGATAGGTTACTTTAAACAACACTTTTAGAATCTATGCTCATGTTTGGTTATTTCATCATCTATATGAGAAATTGAGAAATGAAACAATGTTAGGTTATGAACTCGAAAAGACAAAACAACATAACCTATCTTACATATTAAGAGGAGTAAACAGTGCGGCTCTCCTTAAAGATCGTGTTTTAAGAGAAGCTATAAAATTCTGTTAATAGAAAAATAGATAAAATTAAAAGTCCTAATGAAGACTGCTCCACATCAAAGGCTAGTTATGGTTGGAGATCGCGACGGGTAAATATTCATTTATAAATATATGATATGTCCAAAATTTTGTATTATATTCTTTAGTGTATTCACCGATTAAAATCTTGTAACAATTGCTTATTTAGACTTATAATTAACCTTACTTTTAGGCTAAAAGAGTTGCTACGTCGTCGATTAGTTGAATGTGGATGGAGAGATCAAGTAAAATTAATCTGCAAGGATTTAATAAAAGAACATGGTCATGATATTACTTATGATAAACTGCTTTCAATGGTTACAACTAAAGCAAGAACACTTGTTCCAGATTCTGTTAAAAAGGAACTCCTACAGAAAATAAAAAATCAACTGATTGCTCAAGAAGAAAAATTAAAAATGTAACAATAAGAAATTCATTACACTGTCATACTATGGCCATACTGCAATAACTGATAAATTTACGCTAAGATTACAAATATATTATATTTACATATAAACTGTTAGAAATGCCTTGATTGTCTAACTATATAAATATAAACCTATTTTGCATTTAATTACATTTTATTATTTAAGTAATTATATATAAAAAAAAAACGGTTGGAAACTGTCAACAGAAATCAGTTCAAATAGATAGCTAGATCATTGATACAATGTTAAAAAAGTTAACCAAAAAATGCATCAGCCTCTAGCGGACAATGGCCGAACTATACACGGGAAGCAAAATTTGTAACGGCGCGGCGATTAGTGAAGGATAAAGATCGAAAAGCATAAAAATTGTTTGAAAGGTGAATTACATATTGCAAATAAATTGTTCTTTCTTTGTATCGATTACAGAAACAATGATCGAGATACCATGAGCAGCTAGCAGCAATCAATAGTAACCAATAGCAACGATCTTACTAATTTTTTCGAACTTCTTAGTCATTCTTTATCGCACATCATAAACAAATCGAAGCAACTCAAGGCTAAACTTCAAAAATTTAAGTACCACGCCAAATGAAGTTACTTAAAATTCTCAACGAGAATTGATTGTAAATAGTCTACCAAATAAAAAAAAAAAAAATTTTTTATCGCGATTGGAAAGAATTTGAAGACTGTGGACGTTGGAAGTTGGAAGGATTTTAAATAATTAAATGCTTTGTTCATTTGCAAAATAAAATTGTTTTATTCAATTCAATTTGTATGTTTACAATAATCGTGCAGTTTTACAACGAGTTCGTAATTTTCTGTATAATAATTTGTGTAGTTAAGTCATTTTACGGTGATTTGATTTCGTCGCAGGATTAATGGAGTTACAACAACTTGATACAAAAATAACGATCGAAAACTTACACGTGCATGTGGTATGGCGCAGCGTTTTGGTGCTCATTTTCGAATCGCCACTAAGCAATTGCTTTTAACCAACTCCGTATGGCCCGGTACGAACCCGCATTCCCCCGGCCCTTACATATGCTCGTTTCACCCTTCAAAAGCAAAGGAGCGTATAGTTCGATTATTTGATCGCTAGAGGCGGTAATTCGTGGAGCGGACTTTTGGCTGAATTTCTCCCATGCTCATCGGCAATCTCCCTGCTCATTTCTGCTATCGATATATACGTTCCCGAATTACCGTTAGATGGAGGTATAGAGACTTCTCACTAGATATGGTGAAGATAGAACATTTTATTCAAAGTTCAGAAAACCGCATACGTGCATCTTTATGTCAATAGCTTTTAATTTGTAACCATAGAGTGATTATTTATTAAATTGTCTTTTAAAACATAAACAATGTTGATCAAAGTGAAGGTAAGAACATTGACCGGCGGAGATGGACCTACGACATTTATAACAAGTTCTGAAAATATATTCTAACCTTGTTTCAGACTCTTACCGGAAAGGAGGCAAGTAACTGCAAAATAATCTTATGTATTTTAAATACAATTTGGCGATTTAATGTGTAACATAACGTATATCTATATATACACTTAGAAAAAAGAACAGTTATAGCAGTAAAATCATCATTCTAATAAAATCATGTTGTCAGTTAAAAATAGAAAATTTGACACTTGATGTAATTAATAATAATGTATTATCACACATTAGAGTTTGTTTCAAATAATGGATATATTCTTCCTCCATTGTTATTTACTATTACTTCCACATATTGTTGTTTACTATTAAGTTTCACAAATACATCGTTAATATGTATGATTAATAGATGCATATTTAAGTTTAAGAGCAATCACAGATATCATTATTCTCATAGATTGAAATAGATATAGAACCTACAGATAAAGTAGAAAGGATCAAGGAGAGAGTGGAAGAAAAGGAAGGGATACCGCCTCAACAACAGCGATTGATATTTTCTGGAAAGCAAATGTAGGTATCATAATTGAATATAGAAATAATATACACAACTGTACAAGATAATTTGCTAAAGAGAAAATTATGTTTTAATGTTTCATTCGATATTGCTTTTAGTATGAAACTGCTTAAAGCATGGTGTAACACATAGCCCTACATTACAATAAGCGCAATAGTAACGAGATTCCTTCCGCATTCCCTTAGATGCGCAAACTTTACATCTTCTTGTAGCATTCATCTTCTTCGGTGTTGATGGAACATACTCTGGAAAGTGACTTTCTACAGTCCTTACTGAATCTGAGTCGTATAGTTGTCCTGGTTTTCTGGTTCCTGTTCCATCAATTATGATATTTTAACATCATTTCTTCTTATTTTCCCTTGTCAAATATATCTTATATTTACATTAATATCAGAACTGTATTAATTAATACTCATAGCTGTATGTATGTGTGTGTGTGTACGTTTTTCATTATTTAACAACTGTGAATGTATCGTGAATATAAAAATTTTTGTTGTCTTTTAGGAATGACGAAAAAACGGCGCAAGATTATAAAGTTCAAGGTGGATCAGTACTGCATTTGGTACTCGCATTAAGAGGGGGTTTATAATTACGACATTCCTTGTTCTGGAATGTATGTGCGAGTGTGTGTGTGTGAATATTACAGATTGTATAAGATCAGCCACAAATATAATAGGATGCTTTCCAATGTTACATTCGCTGCGCTGTGTTTGCAAGGACTTGTAATCGTCTTTGTATCTCTCTTTGATTGAACGGTTACATTTAGAATTGAAATAAATATTAATAAAAGTAATTTAGTTATAGAAACCTAATATTTGCATAACCAATATCGTAATCATCTTTCAATTATATCTATTATGAAAAATATCCGCGTACAATATTTGTAGTATGAATCTAATTTTCCTAAGTTTGTGAAGTCCCCATTGAGGCGAGACCCGATCCGAATTTGAATAAATTTCGTTCGAAAATTCGAGCTCGTATCATTTCAATATTAGTTTCTATGATATTTGCTGTTATGAGTTGCCAGACTCCACTTTGTTTTGAAAAATCGTTGGCAAATGTTGCAGTACGCGGTAGAACTCTGCGACTCCTCGTGTCTCGATGTAATATGCCGTAGAAGAGCGGGCTGCGTTGTAAATGTTACACCGCATTTATTACAGAACCACCCTGGCGAATGCAAACTCCATTCCGGTATCCTTGTGTGTGCCTCTATAAATTTATATCTTCCTATAACTAACGCTGCAATAACATTATATCGCAATAAATATTTCGAGACGAATTTTAATTCTTTCAGAACTACTTCGGCGATTGTCAAATACTAACATAAATGATTTTAACGAACTTGTTTTTTATACGCGTAACGAATGATACTTCAAATCTCATAAGTCTACTTATTATTATATAAACTAGTATATAGAGTAAAATAATGGATATCACAAGGATAACCTGAGATCCTTAACTAAGTATTAAATGTAAAAATTCCCAAAATTTGATCAAGAATTTTTAGTTGTCCGGCTGTCGGAGATATTTCCAAGAATCCCAGGAACATATATGTTTCGCGGTATACTGGTCGGTTTTTACCGCAATGCGTATTGTCTGTGAAACTGTAAAATATTCACTTTCCTACTATATTAAAAAAAAAAAGGAAAAAAAAATAAGAAAAGAAAAGGCAAAAGGAAAGAGTATGTTCACACACCACAAGCAGAACAGAACCGTAATTAAAAATACATTTAAAAGAAGATAATTGTTATGTTCACATTTATATCTTTAATTCCTTGTAAATAAATACCATAAATCGAGTTGAATGTTATTAGAACGCATCTAAGACTTAATATGTATCCAGTACGTAAGAGAAATGCATCGAACCTATGTCTGTTCGCAAATTTTTGCCTCGATCGTAATTTCTATTTGATATAT
Source organism: Bombus flavifrons (assembly GCF_040668555.2). Taxonomy (NCBI): domain Eukaryota; kingdom Metazoa; phylum Arthropoda; class Insecta; order Hymenoptera; family Apidae; genus Bombus; species Bombus flavifrons. The sequence goes on from NC_138454.1 coordinate 7,883,301, forward strand.
GCATATCACTTTCCTGAAAGATATCAACACTGGAACTTCCATTGTAAATTGATTTATTTACATTGCTGTAATAACATTTTAAAGCATACTGTTATGTCACTTTTAACTCACAAGCTCACAATTAATACATATACGTAACACGTTTTTAAATCGAAATGAAAAGCTTGCTACTATCGGCGCAATTATTACTTGACCATGTTATCTATAGACAGTTTGCATTTGTTCGTCTAGGTACGTGGTGCGTTCCGCGTTCGCGATATATGGTTAACCATGGGTTTATGAAATAAAGTTTCCACTCAAACATGATATCTATGTATATCGTTCCTTTCGCGAAAGCTACCCATGACCTGTTAAATGAAATTCGTTACTGCAAACACATCGTTCTGATAAATGCATTTAGTTCTTTTTTGCGTGTGTGCTTTAAAATACGACAGCTGCTTAAATATTATTTAATCGATGTGACGATAAGACAATTGTTGGTTGTGAAACCAATTTAGTAAACTATCATTAACACGTCAACTATCGTGCGATATACATCGTATAAATTCACGCTGTCTCTCTAACATCTTACTTAATATCTAAAAGAAAAACGCATTGCAATCAAGTACATGTTTTACTTAATATTTAGTTAATGGCATAAATTCTGATCGATCGTTTACGAGATATCTCGAAAACTTCGACTTTACCTTGAAACTTGGTGCGATTCTCAACAGCGAACATTTATGTTTAGAACTACGCGTAACTCTACGATTAAGTGCTTCATCGTGCATAAACAATGTCTTTCATCGGACAAATCGATCTCTCTTTACGTATAATTTTGTATCGATAGTTGAAACGGAATGCCTGTATCTCGCGAATCAATCAATTCGAGGATAAAGTAAGATGCACATCTTATAATTCCCATTCAGATGCACGTAATCTAAATGACTGAGTTTTTATGACGCTTTACGTTCATTATTTTTTAATTAAGATTTACTGTGTCGCATTACAAATCTAACGTACAATAGTTTCACTATATTCAAGCTTGAACATATCGTTCTAAAATATTATCGAGTAATTACCCCTTATTTAATTTTATTTATTTCTAAGAATTTCATTAGATATGATCTACTCACGGGGATTAAGTAGAATTTCCGTAAGGCTTATAGCGTAGAATAATCAAATAACTTAAATTAATTAGCATTATCGATAAAATTAATTTATAAAAAGGCGACACGCACGACACTTAAGCGGTAAAGTTGGAACTTTTGAATGGTAACGCGACACTTCTCGACTTCATAAATCGCGAAAGAAAATAACGAATAAGAACGAACGAGTTAAGAGACACAATCCGAACCGTATCAAACGATCGAAAATTACATTCTCGTCATATGGATTATCGGTGAACGAATCGTTTCGTTCAATTTTATACAGAGACAATGTTTACACGAAGCCACAGACGAAAAGAATAAAACTTTCAGTTCTCTTATATTCTCTTATACGCGTTCAACTGTGGTAAACATCTGGAAAGTTAATATGTAAAATGTAAAACTAGATAATTGTGTGTAAGGCACTGTCTATGCGATCCTTCAAAGTAGCTAAGTTCATCCTTATCGAAAAAGAAAACTCGAGCACGCGAATAACAGACGTGTAAACAGAGTCAGTGTAATATCAATATTGAGGTTGTTATTTAAAATGATTTTTACGACGAGTACCGCATGTTTCATTTGAATCGAGTACATTATGAGTGGAAAACGGTTGGCTGCTCACAAGTATAGCTTCTACTGAGTCGCAACATTTAGTTGTAATAATACGCATCTAAAAGTCTCGAAGAACGCCATTACTTGTACGCTAATGCAACGCATTTGACTCGACCATCCTGTTACTCGCATCGAAATATCGTAATTCTTCTATTGATGATATGGATATCTTGTATTTCATACATTCTATCGCCTGTCGACTAATGTACACAACTGCAAGTTCGTCTGCACACTGTCGATAATCATCGCTTATCGAAAAAACTGTATTATCATCGATTTCGTAGTGTTTCATTGCGAACACAATAGTTATCGAGGGTTTTTAACGCTAACGTGTTAATAATCGGGCGTGTAACAGAGATCCGTATGAAACATTGTCGACTTAAAAGTTTGTATCGTAAGCGAAGATACGATAAGAGAAAGAAACGTATTAACAATGGCTTAAAGTACTGTACAGTATTGACTAGAATTTTTATAGAGCAGAGACGCGTTAATAACGTTACACATTGCAATTAAATCTTTCGATTTCTTATCGCTTTACACTAAAAGCATAGCGATGAGAAACGAAAGTAATATAAAAGCATACGCGCCATGTGACTGTTCGCTTCTCTGAAAGTCGAAAACGCATGTTACCAGTATAGCAAAGGGGTAAGTATTATGTATCAGCTTGCGAAAATCAGAGAATTAAGAAATCCGTGGATATTTATTTCCCAAAGAAGAAAACGTGTACTCCTAGCTTTCTGCAGTAAAAAAAGAACCTCGTACCAGTCCAGCTTTTAGATACTGTACCAGAGGTTTCGAAAGAATGAGATCGGGATTAGAAAATGATAAATACAAATTAATTAAGTCCCATGTTACTGTCCTCAAACTTTCTGCTTCACGCGAAAAGTAACGGCAACGATTAATATCATAAAATGTTACGCGAACGTTAAAATATTCCAAGAACTATGCAAGCAACGTAAGATTCTACAATTCTTGCCCCTGTCCGATTTTAATACTGTACATAGGGAGAACACGCTAACCAAATGGTTCACCTCAATGTGTACGAACGACAAAATACATGGCGAAACATCGGGTTATTTTAAAGGATGGTTCAGTAAAAGCGGGTTACTTCTCGGAGTAAAGAGAAAAGCGTTGACACATTGACGATGAACGACAACTAACGGACAAAGAAAAGGAAAAATGGCGGCTGAAGCTAAAAACAAAAGAAAAGAAACAGAAAAGGGAGAAATTACCGAGGGAAAAGATCGGAAGATGTTTCTACTTGACGCGAACAGACAAGAAGAAAAACATAGGGGGACCAGGGCGGAGCGAGAAGCAATATTTCTCGACGCGTTCGAAAAAATTTACGAGTCCAATTCGTTTTTCGAGCTGCGCTGCTTCTGGATCGTTTTTTGCCATTGCATGTTATGTTTCAGACGCATGTGACGTCGCAGGTCGGTTCTACGACTGAGAGTGGTGTGACATAGGATGCAGGTAGTCTGGTTGCGATGCACTTCAAGGTGCTGGGTCAGCGAAGCAAGGTGCTTGTAAACGCTTCCGCAGAGTCTGCACGAAAAACGCCCTGGACCCTGCATCACCACTTGACCAGTTGTATCGCCAACATGCTTCCGATTGCGTCCCACCCCCCCTGCAACACATTAACAGCCACGTGACCCGCCGATTCCTCATTGCTTTCTAGGCAATTACATTTCATAAACAAATTGAGGGGACAGTAACACGTAACACAGACTAGATCATTGTTCTACCTGTGCTGGATGTACCGCCTTTCCAATCGGAAATGATAAATCATTATATATCGAATCCTCTGTTGATTCGCGTTTATTCTCAGAGCCGACTCGTACGTATCGGTCGTGGTCGCGTCATCGTCGCGTCGATACGACAACACGATACGCACAGTAAATACGAAAACCGATCGCTTTATCCGGTTTATGCGGCTCTGCGAGTTGCAATATCAACCAAGGATCCCTTTCGAATCATTACTTCGTTCCAGAAATATTTTTCATTTCATTCTATCTAATAATAACTTACATCGATGCGACTTGATGTGATTCCGCGATCTTTATGTATCAACGTATTGCCACTAATATTATATGCAGTATATTAATAAAGTCATATTGGTGTGTCAAAATTGAGAAACGAAAAAAAGAAACGTAGTAATTGTGAGAAGCGTGAAAATGTTAAAGCACAATTTAACATGGTACAGTGACAACCGCCAAAAGTAATAATTCAATTATACCGTGTTCAGAACAGAATCATTAATCGATGTTAATTAGATAGTTTTCCGTATTCATTTACGAATATCAGTACTTGATACCTACATAGACTATGTTATAAATAGACATCGCTGAACATACGCAAAGTATTCTGTCACCTTCAGCTCGTTAGTTAACACAATAGGTGATCTTGATAATGCTGACTCGTCGAGCGTTTTATGTTTTGCAGACATTAGTTCTATCGCAAAATTTTATTGTACAATATCGTACGTGTTCAAGTTCGAGTAATAAAAAAATGCGAAGCTTGTATCTATCGTTTGTGCAACACGCATTGTATAAAGTGTAACAACTCGTTATATACTTACTCATCTAGATCGATTCGTATTAAAGTAACAAGTTTAGTAAGAACGTAACAACATCGAAATTTGAAACCTTCGATTATGTTTGAAAAAAGAACTCTGCAGCATTCACATTTTGAAACTTTATTCACACATATTTCTTTTTTTCTTTTTCTTTTTTTTTCTTTTTTACTTACATTGTTAACTTGCATAAGCCAAACATAAGATCGTGTAATGATATATTATAATATTTGTATATATATTTTTTAATATATTTATATTTATATATTTGTATTTGTATATTTATATATATTTATATATATATATATATAGATACTTCTTATTTTTATAAATAACTAAAGAAGGAAATATCAATTTTTCTAAAGTAATAATTGGCAATCTTGTACTTATTTGTATTGTGGTTTCCGAGGAATGTGCACATTCGTTTCCTTTAAATTGAACGTAGACGTCTATCCATACACAAGTGTAAGTAAACGCATGTACATTTCAATATATTTCCTGCTTCTTTTTTTTAATTTGTAAAGTAAATTAGTATAAATAAAACACGGAGGGGGGGGGATAAAAGTAACTTAGAAAGGAATATATGTCATCAAACGTTGACTTGTTCCTCTAATAAAATATCGTCAATTTTGAAAAAAGACGATTCAAAATTACACAATAAAACGTATACGTGCAAATTGTGCGAAGTAAAATATAATAAGCACGAGATACATATATATTATATACTCTATATATATATATATATGTATATATAGAACTATAGAACGCATGCGATCGCAAATTATAACTTAAGCATCATTAATTTGCATAAAGAAAATTTGCTTCTTCGCATAATAAAAGAACGTTACTAAACTGTTGACCCACCCGTTGACTACCACTGTGATGTTTGCATTTCTGTTGATAGAGATAGTGTTTCTTTATAAATATCTTCGTATAGAAATTAAATAGAACAGAATCGTACAAGCATCGAAAATCAGCGGCGTAGTCAACGTTGTGATTAATTTACGACAATTGCGCTAAATTGTTCCCTTTTTAACATTTGTCAACTAGCTTCGATTTGTACTTAGTCACGTCACAATCAAGTTCCGCAAAATATAAATTTAACGCTATGCTCGATTTACAACGTGTTGAAGAACTTTGGCATACAGCGAACAAGAGATCATATCGCATGTTGTCTGTATATATAATCGAATAATAGCCTCTTTATAATCGTACAGAAGTAAACGACTCGAATCGAATTAACTCGCGTAATAGAAGCCAAGCTTCTTTCGATATTACGATTCTTCGGATTAAAATAAAACTCTAACATAGAAAAACGAAACCGAATTAAAACTAAAAAGAAAATGAAACAAGCAAACAATAAGCATAATATAATAAAATTAACAAAAAATAACATAAAGTAAAGATATTAAACTCTTATATTCATATCGTCATAAATGTATAAACGAAAACAAAGTTCTATCTATTTTTCGTAGATAGGCAAATATGTGCACGTATATGAATTCGGCAAGCCTCTGTGCTTATATATAATTAAAATAGTACGGCGTAATGAGTATGTTTAATATCATAAACGTATATATTATGGCGAAATTTTGGTCCGGGAGTAACATACGGATTCTCCCAGACAAATAAATGAGCAACATAATGCCAATTACTGTCAATGAAGAACAGCTTGGTCGCTAAATACAAATAAAGCTTTTGTTTGCTCCACTTGAAAAAGAAAGAGCAACGAAAATGGCACGTTTCTCTAGTACTCAATTGTACTTCCAATCAACGATCGAATACATTCTACACGTTGCAACATCGTGAGTACGAATCGTTCCTTGCCTCGAAGAAGGTTTACGATCATACGCGAACAAGAAAACCATCAAGATCGATCGAGATGATTGAAAATAAAGATAGAAGCTTCTAACGGCCGATCCTGAAACTTTCGTCGAGGCGGGAAAACTTAACTGAAAAGACATCGAAGCTTCGAAAACGATCGAACGTTTTCGTTCAGTCTCATAATCGATCTATCGTTCAGGATTCTGCGAAATTTGCATATGCACGGCCGATCGTACAAAGAAAGATGCACATTCCTCCTTACACGCTATTAAGTACCGAACTCATTTGACTAGATAAAATAATTTGCCTTTTTCTTTCTGTTCTACTGCATGTCTTTGGTTATAAAAAACGTTAATACAGGGTTTCCTCGTCATTACGCACGCGATATCTTCTCTTTCTTCTTCTTCTTCTTCTTCATCTTCATCGTTTTCTTTTCCTCCGTCTTCGCCTTCTACTCCTTCCCTCTCCACCTCCTCCTCCTCCTTTTTCATATGCATATATGGATGTACATAAATGGACGTACACACACGCATGTGTACAAATGACTAGGGTATAACGTAAAGTGTAAGACAGGTGTCTTTAACATAGGCTTCCCGTCGACGACTAGAGTGACATTTCATGATATATACATTTCTAGCGAATTTCCGTGTTAAATTTGAAAAATAGGGCGCTCGTGATGTCCCGTTTCTCGATGAATCAAACAACACCGGAATGCTAATCTGCTATAGGTAAAAACATAATAGCTTTTTGGTATGCTTAGCTTGTGACTACGATGCGTTACTTACTCGTTTAGCAGGAATAATTTTCACGCAAAAATATTCCAATCTTTCGATCGCAAATCATTTTGAACGATTCGATCGACAAATCGGATCGTATAAGCAAATATAAATAAATATACCTACGTGTTAGAATCTAAAGAGAAAATATAATCGAAAGCATATGTTCGTAGGAGAGTTGACGCGTGCTATATCGACTCGAATAGTTTATACGTGTACGAGTCAAGAAAAAACGTGGCAATGACAATAGGTGAGATATAGGTTCAAAGGAGAAGGGGACAGAAAGAGTGGAAGAATCGCGCGCGCGTTTATCCTCTTTTCCGTCGACGGGTGAGTGGATTCGGCAGGATATGTTCACACTAAGGAATAGGACTAGATGTGATTCTTTCGACGCTGCTTTCTCTAATGCGTATAGTAGTATAAGTAGCATTAGATTCGAGGCCAGCGGTAGGGCTTCCGACGTTTTGATGGGCAATCGCGGTGGAGGAGACGGAAATGGGCGTTGGCAGGGTGGTCGTAACATCGGTCGCCGTTGAAGCGCCGCTAACAGTGGAGACTATGGGAACACCGGGAACGGTGTTGGTGGACGCGGTTCCGGTTCCAGTTGGGGTTGCAGACCCAACAGCGGCTGCGGCTGCTGCGGCGGCGGCTGCTGCGGCGTTTGCGACTGCAGTTGCAGCGGCGGCGGCGGTCGTCCCGACGCCCAGCCAACCGTGCCGATTTTTTAAATGTCGCTTCATGTGCGTCGTGCGGCTCAGCACTTTATGACATACCGGACATTGAGTCGTTCCTTTGTGCATGTTCATGTGTTTGTACATCGAGTCCCGATTCCAAAATGTTTTACCGCAGAGTTTGCACGAATGCGACGGCTGTTCGATGACCACCGTACGAGAATCTAAATCAGATATAAACGTTCATGGTAGTACGTACGCCCATGTTGTGCGAGCAATCTGACACTCACGATTATTACGTCTATCGGTCTTTAATCTCGTGCTCTCTCATCTTTTTGCGTATCGTCGCTAAAGCGCGAACGATCTTCTACACAACCAATACTATTCTCATTGATAAGCATTAGAAAATATCGATCGTACGCGATTTTTCGCTGTTTTCTCTAATTCGTTCATTTCCTGTACCTTCCCCTTCTTTCCTTCCTTTCTTCCTTGCTTCCTTCCTTCCTTTATTCTTTTTTTTTCCATTTTCCTTCTCTCTTTCTCCCTCCCTACCTCCTCCTTTCTCACTCTCTCTCTCTCTCTTTCTCTTTTATCTTATTCAATTATAATTACTTTTCTGTTATCCTACTTGCAATTCACTCGATCTATGCATCAACGGCTCGAGGAGACGAACGATAAGAAAAGGCAGCACACACGATGAGTTGTACAAGAAAGAGCAACCACGAGGTGGTAAACACGCAACTTTAAACTTTGGAGCAATCATGCTACTGTGAATTGTGAATACAACGTTTGAACGACAACCAAACAATGTATATACGTACAAAAAATGTTCAATATTCATGCAGAAGAATATCAGAAGTCCTATTTCAAGGTATATCGATCAGTTGCAGTTAGAAATGCAATTGAAAATCACAAAACAAGCATCTTGTAATTACGGTGATCACACATTTACCTTATATATGATACACAAGAAATTAGATTTTCTGTGAACTTTCGTTAAACGCCTGCTGTGTGCAGTGAACCGACAATCATGTATTCCTTTTGATGAACATACGTCTATTTGTGAGACTAGGTTCATGATAATGTTGTGAATATCGGGCGATAATCACGAGTCGTCATTGGTTACATTTTCGTAGACGCGGTTAACGCAAGCGCTTGTCAACGGAAAGAAAGGAAAAGAAAAAAAAATGAAAGAGCGAAAGAAAAAAAAACAAAAAACGATACATCTTATACGACACTTTTATTTTTCAGACCACGCATGTACGTACAAAACAAAAAGCGATAACGGTGTATGGTAATTCTTTGCGCCAAACACATTCTTCTATAATATTTACAAGCTACGATGCAATGACTTATCTTTACATAATAATTTGTTCAAAATTTATAACTATAACAAGAATTCCTTAGTAAGAAACAGAGAAATCTACTGTCTTATGTTCCGTACTTCCAAAGAGATGATTTGTATATTTGGGAAAGAATCGAACTCAGGAGCATGAAAGGCAACGTGTCGATTTACTGTTTCCCTCTCTCTATCTCTAGTATCGATTAATTAAGGTATCTCTGGTATGTTTCGAACAAAGATAACAAGTATAAAAAATCAATCGGGCGTTCATGAAAAATTGTTCAACGATAAAATAATAAAATTATAGCCAGAGGGTTTCCATAATTTATATATAGATTACATAACTATTATGTACACGATATGTACAAATTCAGCGATTATGGCGTAAGCCATACTGTGCAGGATACGTATTACTGTTTACGGAGTAATGGATATTCCATGCACATACGTGATAACACAGTTTTACGCTTGGTCGTTGCCGACTATCGTGATATGTGTACACGAATAAAATATGAAAGCGAATTGAAAGTAAGAGCCGAAAGAGAAGAAGTGAATGCAAATGATTGATATCGAAACAGTAGTGGATCGATTTCGGTATTTCCTCGCGTGGAATTCAAAGTACTAAATTAAACGTGAAATTCACAGCCTATGATAATATAAAACCAGCCTTACAATCCTTACAGTCTGTTATTCAAATGTTGTAAACGTCATAAGTATTTCTAGTTGCGTGAAGTTTCGTGTTATTTAACATTAATACCATGAACATTTAACATGTGACAGCGCATCGTATACTTCCGAGCGAAAACAGCCTGACAGATCGGACAAATTGTATCACCCCTATGTATACTACGATGATGCGCCAAAGAATCACCACGATTATAAGTACGACCGCAGACGTCGCATACCCAACGACCACTTCGATCATGAAGAGGCTTATGCCTACGTCTGATCCGCTCGTAGCCGAGGCTGGTCTGTTGCTGTTGTTGTGGTCGTTGCTCCTGTTGTTGCAACTGCTGCTGCTGAAGCTCGTGTTGATGCTCATGATGATTCCCAATGGGCGTTGTATCGTGCGTAGATTCTGCGCACACAATCCAAATTGTTCCCATACACACAGACAGCTTCGTACTTATGTGATAAAATTTCACTGTTTTGCATGTTTCGAATCTTGAAAACGGGATTTTAATGTTTTCTGCGGTTTCGTTCATTGCTTGCCCTTGCTCTGTATTATTTTCCTAATGTCAATCTATCATGGAAGTAACTTGGTTGAATTTTGACGCGCCGAATATCTTGAAAATAGCGATCGTGACTTTTGCCTCGCGAAAAGGAAGAAAAGAAATAGGAGCAAGGGAGTAAGATCGCGAAGGGGATACGTCGTAACGGACGGCTAAAAGACAGGCAAGCGAGTGTTCGCAGAGGATTTAGGGCACGTATCGCAAATAACCATCGTCTTCTCGAGCGTGACTCGCCTCACGAAAGTATATCTGCTGTATAGCCACTGTAAGTTGAAAAATTCCCACAAGCATGTTTAACAAAGCGTCTGTTGCTAAAGAGAAAAGAGAAGATTTTCTCGAGTACCGGAACAACAAGAAGCTTGAAAATGTTAACGTTTCTGTATCGATAGCTACGGTAATACGAACAACCGAATGTCAAACAATCGATTTCAATGTTGTCCTTCCGTTAATTATCTTTATGATCTTTGAACGAGTGAAACAAAGGATGTAGTTTTTGGAAAGTTTTATTACAACTTTCTAACAGTGATTCAAATATGAAATATATCTTTCGAGACTGTTTTAGTAAATCGTATACAAACATCCTGTAATAACGTAAAACTTTCAGCTATAAATAGATACGATGTATTAAATTGTAAAAATTAAACGAATAGGTATAGCGCATCGCACCAACAACAGTCGCATTTCTCTCGTATTTCGAACAAGTAAATAATCGTTTACGAAATAAAACAAAGTATAGGAAACAAAAACTAAGATCGATCGAATCTTACTTTATAGCGACACGAGTAAAAAATATTAATTAATTCTTTGAATCGCTTATTTTCTAAATACGTTTTCTCTCTGAGGAACTTTACGTTTTCTCGCGTCATCTGTCGTTGATGGCACTTTGTTCGAGTCTACTGACATCAGTCTATTTAACACGAATACAGAAAACGATTGACAATAAACCAATCGATTCTTGCCAAAATCTCTCGTGTCTGTTCAAAGGTTTAAATATATCAAGATTTAATGCGAACGATAAATAGAAGAGGTACGCATAAGAGTACGAAAAAAATATTCCGGAGATTAGAACAGCTTAGAATCGATATGATACTGTTGAATCAGAAAAAAACTATATATATATTATACATATATATATATATATATATATATGCACACATATATACATGTATATATATAAAAAATTAATAAATCACATTAAAAACAATCACGTTAAAAACGTTTTGTTCGGTCCAGAGACACGCGATGGTCACCGATCAACAGTATCACGACGATATCGATCGTTCAGCCGGTTCTTTCTATCCGAAAATAAAATATAAGGACGATAAAAAGTAAATGTCTCCTCACGAGGCAGTACTATGCGATCACTTTCGAAAGTTCAATTTAGCGTCGACACTGAACGTGCACTTGTGGATGCGCAGCAAATGAGCCTTCATGTCGTAACTTCGACTGAAGATGCGCTGACAAATCGGGCACCTGGTTTGCCCTGTATGCAAGTCCTTGTGCAGTGTCAACGACATCGGATGCTTGAAACCTTTCCAACAAATTCTACAGCGAAACAATAATTCTGTATCCGTGGACTGACCGTAGTCATCGTCCGAGACGAGGTCCGCGGTTGCAGGACCGGCGCTACCACCCCCGCCCCCTGCGGTATCTCCTGCTCGTTCTACAAATAAACACAAACACACAAGATCACCTCTATATTAACTAGAACACACTATGTGCCGTATGCAAACTTAGATATCGCGTTCTCGACAAGAGACACGATACCGTTCAGTACCTTTCACCTCTGCTTCTTACGCGGTCGTTACGCGGTTTAGTTCTTTCCTATCGTCTCTGTAACCGCAAACGCGAACGCGAACACGAACACGAACACGAACACGGACACTGATATGGATGCGAATGCACAGATCATTTGAAATTTCAACGATCCACGAACTTTTTCTTAGTATTCGCGACGATGGATCGTTTACTTTCCTTCGCGATTTCGGGCACGGTCGTTCACACGATGTGCGTTGAAAGCTTAAGCTGATTAGATTAAATCTAATTAGACCATATAGAGAGACAGAGAGCATATGACACCACCGAAAGGAGATACAAGCCCGACAAGGCCCCAGGCTATTGAAATACACCGAAACTACCAACCACACGATATACATATAATATACTTCTAATATTGTAATAACTCCATTTATCAAGGAATGTGAAATTCATTTCATTTTCCTTTCCTTCCTCCATCTTCGTCTGCGCGTTTACTTAACCTTTCCAAGGATCGTTCGCGTGACGTGGGTTTTAAGGAAGATAAGCTGTCTTCAATTACAATATCGCTTCGATTCTTTTTATTAGAAAGTTCGCATGTGTTTCACAACTTTCTTCTAAAGTTGTTCATTCGAACCGAATCTTTTACAACGTTTCACGTTGCGCTTTTTATCGACCCAACGCCTTACATAACACGAGTATTTGAAGGAAATTAATTGGACGGCATTTTATACTTGCGAATTCTGACTCTTTGTGAACCGTATAAATCGACAAATTTGATTCTAAAAATCTATGCTAGCGGGAAGATTAAATCAACCAGTTCTTCATACTATGAGCGATGTGTGCAACGATGAATGTCAGTCTATAAGTGCTCGTACTAGAAAGCACACTATATCGTTATTCGCCTTATGATTAAGTCCATCAGATACATACAAATACAAAAAGCATTCATTCGACACTATTTAGCCATTAACAAACTTAATTATACGAGATCTTCGGAACGTTACGACAATGATAACGATAATGAACGTAGGATTTTTATAAAACGCCTTTTTCTCTCGTAGTTTGTACCAACGAAATGGTTACTCCTGACTCAATAATAGTAACCGCGTGACACAGAAATTCCACGTATATGTAACTGTATGATTAAACAAGTTATTTTCACCAACTAGTCGACTTATCGCGTAATGAGTAAGCTGCTTACTTTTCACATATCTATAAGGTGAATATAATTGAACCGTGATTATTGAAACGGAATCGTTAAATATAATGACGTTCGACTTACAATGTGAATGTTTCGTGAAATGTACCAAGATACAAATAAAAATGATGGTAAAAATGACAAAACAATACATGCATAAAATATCACCACATATGCGCACCTCGTAAAAGAAAAAAAAGAAAAAAAAAGAGAGAAGGACGAAATAGACATTGGTACTCCGACGAAGGTGACCAAGTATTTGTATCTAAGTACCATCGACAAAGAATCGTAGAGCATTATCATATAAATCGATAACGAATTTACTCGTCGCAGTCTTATGTAGGTATAGAGTCAAAATTAAATTAAATAACGTTTCTTCTATTATGCTAGTGTGAGCATATGAGACAATCAAGCGATCGAGCGCGATCAAGTTACTAAATATAAAATACAAACGGTTTGAAGGAATATCCATTGTTTGGATAATAACCGGTCAGTTAATTGATAATTTACGACTAATATGAATTATAAATAAGCACTAAATTGTTGTTACATTGTAAAAAATAGTTGACAGGTGGACAATACTTGCAACGAAGCAAGATCGTGTTCGGAGTATGATAGGTTTCGAACGAGAACGTTCATTGTTACTTCCTTCACGAAGTAGCCTCTGTGCCGAAAGACCAGAAAATAAACGATTAAAGTATTCTCATTGTTGAATAGATTGAATTGTACACGCGCGCGCGCGTACATTATATTAAAATAACAAAAGTGAAAACGCAACACTATCACCTAAACGTATTATGCATTTCCTAGCTGTTTCGGCGAGAAGGTTGCGTGCAGAACGACCACGCGTCCACATCGAGAACACGCGAAATGCGCTTCGCACCCAATAATTTTGCGGAATAAAACCGACGATCACAAGGTACGAAAGAGATTACCGGTTGTAAACTAACGTGGAGAGTAAACGTACGAAAGCAGGATAATAAAATTATTCGCGATCGCATTAGAAACAGAAGGAAAAAGAGTAAAAAAAAAAATCATACGTTTGCTAATAAATACACATGCGTACAACTTGGCCGAAATATAACATTTTCGGTATCGACCAAAGAGGAAAAAAGAAAAGAGAAAAGAAACCAACAAAGAATGTTGTTCCCGTTCTAATGCTCATTTTCTCCCTCTCCCTTTCCCTCTCACCCTCTCTCACTTTCTCTCTCTCTCTCTCTCTCTCCCCCTCTCTTTCTCTCCTCTTTTTCTCTTCTTCTGTTTATTCCCCTGTTGTTTCTCACTATCAATTCACGTCGTTTTCCCTTGTCGTAGATGTAACATACAGAGAAAGTCGAAAAGCACAAGGGGTGTGTGATTAGTCGAGTAACGATATTAACTCAGGGTGGTCGGAGGGGGCGAGTTGGTGCTATGGGGGCGGGATGTGCGGGATGGCGCGCATTTTGTGAAAATCGACGAAACATGGCCAGCGGCACAAACAGGCATTGCAGGGCCAACATTTGAAGCGCGTCTGCCTGAGTTTTCCACGTGATGTGACCATTCCGCGCTGCTTGCAGTGTACACATACTTTTCCGTGACCGTTTGCTTTGCTGAGGCTATGCGGCTGACCAGATACGTACGTAATCCCTCCTGAAGAAAACACATTGGCCAAACACTTCGGTTAGTCAATTCTTAAGTATATGTGCACATGCAGGCAACCATTAGTAAACAAATTTCTTTAACGACCAATCCCAGCACCAACCAATCCCGTAGCCGTGAAAGCCAGTCTAGAGTATCAGCGATACCAATACCAACGATATATTTTTCGTACGTGTATGCGTGTATTTATATGGAAATGTAACATTGCCAGGTGCTAGCCGAATCTGTCGATCACCGGTCTTTCCTTCTCGTTTCGTGTTTCTCTTCTCGAACTCCTCGATCGAATTTCTCTCATTGCTTCCCGCCTCGATAATAAAATCGTTACATTTTTAACTTTTTCTCCTTGCTACCACCCCTCCCTATTTCCCCTCCTCTTTTTCCCTGCGTTTGCAACGCAGTCTGGCAACTATCACGTATCATACGTGCGTTTGATACATTTTACATACGTATATAGTACGTATATCGCGAATGCTGCTCCTTCCCATTCGAAAATCCTTCGTGAATCATCTTTCCCTTTTTGTCTTTGATCATCAAAAAAGCCGTTCGTTCACATGTATTTCTTTTAATATATCTTTTATTTTATTTTGTCATTTTTAACTTCGTTACGTGCCTCTGCTGATCATCGTACTCCCTGTTCGGGCATGTGTACGTTTACTCTCTGCGCTCCAAGATTTCTTATTTGCATGAACGTAAAACGACAATGTCGTTAAAGATTTGAAAGTATCAAGTTGAAGCCTGCCTGGTCGTTTTTATATACAGAACAATATATTAAAATTCTGATAAACGATTGTGTTGCGCTTGGGTAATCGACTGTAAGTTTGAAGATCGATCGACCGACGCTTCATCGTCTTGATAAATAATTCTTCGATTCAGTATGTTATCGTCAATTTGCTGGAGAGCAATAGGTCGGCACACGATTACAATTTAACATCGCTTCACGCTCAGTTATAAAAAAGTTTAGCGCGTACAGCGCGAGCAAAGGAGAGTAATCCACGCACACACACACAACACTCGTAATTCTAATATAGAGCATCAGTTCGATCGCCCTTCCGCGCATTAATAATAACATACAAACATCCTCCTGTATCGTCTATATCGTTATTTACATGATTATTTCACGCCTGAAATATTGTTACATGAATTGTGTACACGATCCTATTCCTTTTTCGGTTTACAGTTTCCGAACGGAATTTTCAATACAAAAATTCTTCTAGAAACCCTGTTTCCGGGCCTGTTTCCGCACGCAAAGGTATAACTATCGGTAGACATTAAATTCGCGTTTGTTCGAATAATTCATGCTCCTGTTTTAACGATCAAACGATAAACACAAAGAAGCTTTGCTTACCTACCTGCCGAAATTGACTTTTGAACAGGTCAAACGTATTTCGGATCGGGTCGCGTTAAAAAATTCTTTGCGGAACAATTCGAATTATATCATGTCTGAAAATAATCGCGCTGTAACAATTGACTTTGACGTTTCTACATAAGAAATGAAAGTTTATTGACAAAATAATTGAACGTTCAGTGAAATAAACATAATGCTCCCATTCCTATCGTGTTTCAAAGGCTCATCGATTCGACCTGAATATCGGATACCCACGCACCCACATTGAGTTTTTGGAATTTACGGTACATTATATAAAAAGAAGAAATGAGTATATAACAAGATGTTCGGATACAGAAAAGGATCATTTACATGCCATTATCGCCAGCACCACCACCATTGCTACTTACTTCAAATTAGTTCTTTTACAAGGCTACGAAGTTTTGTTGTAGAAAAAAAAAAAAAAAAAGGATGAATATACAAGCTTGCAAGTTAATCTTAAATAGAAATACAATTAAATTTCACAAATCATACAAAAATCATAGATAAAGGAAAACGAAATAAGTATTTCATTTACAAATCTGAATTTCAATCGATGCGTCGAATTCATTGCATTGGAATATATACAGAACCGTGTAATAATCTTTTCTTTTTTTCTTTCTCTGAATTTTCATCCATACTCTCACTATATCTACATGAAGGATAGAGACAACGATGAAATTAATGAATTTAAGATTAACTTTGCATGCAAGTGAAATCAACATGTGAGATATGTATGTATTTGCACCACACACGTGCGTGCGTGTCCTGCGTACAGTTCTGCGGATTCAAAGAAATTACCTCATACCAGCGTTGAAAGATATTTTAGTGTATACACAGAAATATGCTTACAGTTAGTGCTCGGAAGGAACGCAGTAGTGGCTTTATACGAGTTATTAAGGGAATGTTGATGATTGTCGGCACACATACAGCACTTGGCAATGCTTACTAATATCTACAGTTCAACCTACACCCGAGTGCCTATGCCATACATTTACATCCAAAAACCATGCATATTTTATATTATAGTACAGTTAAATGATTAACGGAAATAAAGTAACATTTTTTTACAATAGAAAATGCATTTTTTTTTAATGATTCCAAGATATTTGCATCGATATTTTACTACACGATCGTTTTAGTTAACCCGATCCTGATGTTTTTATTAAAATAATAAATTTACAAACAAAAAAGGTAAAAACTATTTTAAACGTAAGATTTAAAAAATCTGATATTCGATAAATTATAATATTTTTAATGCGAGTAAACTTTTTCATAAAATTTTTCATTTTTTGTTTTTTTTTCATAAAATCGAATCTATAAGTAATAACTGGAATTTTTTGTCTAAAACCTATTCATCTTGAATTGATAACAAATCTTTGCTGCAACCACTATTAATGGCTTTAACTTTATCAGTGTTTTGTTAACAAATTTTTTATGTGTAACAATAATAGAAAACTGTATCTACATTCTATTAAATTTTTACACTTTACGTCATAAGTTCACGCAACTTTCTTTCAAATTAAGTATATAATAAAATTAATCCCCTTTCTTCTATGTATATAGTCTGCATAATTTTATCATCAAATTCCGAATAATTTAAAATAAATAGAAGTTATATGTAAAAATACGCATAAAAACAATTTTGTACCCATATTCAAGTAGTTCTTTATAATATACTAATGATACATATATTGTAGGATAACCATAGTTTGGTGAAACGAAAATTGTTTTTTTCACGTTTATAGACATAAAATGCACTATCTATCGATAATTAAATATCATTTTAAAATTAATTAGGAATCATTAGCATCAGCAATATATGGGTACAAAACTTAAAGTTAGTTTTCAGTGCCATTTCTCTTAATTAAATCTTCGATATAAATATCAAATATCATCATATTTGATTCAAATTGTTGTACCTGTAAAATACTAGCAATTACAGATTCTATTATGTTATGTACATTGTTATTGATAATAACTTCTTAATACAGTTCTGGTAATTGTTAATATTTATTTTAAAAAATTAAAAGATATGGCACAACCTTATATCGTGTGTCATAGTAAGATAAAGTAAATACTGATTAGGGAAACACTTACCCTGCACTGCTTCTTGTGTTAATCTTTCTCCAGAAGTACTAGGTTTCGAAAGCAAGTGCCCTAGTTAACAAACAAGATTATGCAACATATCCCTCTATGCTTAAAAGATAAAATAAAATAATAAAAATCTTACCAACATCAGTTGTTTGATGTTTGAGATCTAAGCTATCTGAAGTAGACTGATTGCTCGAATAAAATGTCTGAGTGATATCAGGTTTCTGATCATGATCAGGAGTATTAGATGATGTATCTTCTATACCAATCTTATTTAGCGAACTGTCTCCCAAACTTTGTTCTTCGTAACTACAGCTACTTCCATCTTGTACTAAATATTCAGGCATTTCCAACTTTAAATTTGGCATTAGTGGTATTATTTCAACAGGATCCGAACCAGTCGTTGATTGATTTTCAGAAGTTTTATTTTCAGAATCTTTTGAAGATAGAGCATTACTTATAGTTTTATCCACATTTGTATTTGCATTTTCTCTACATTTTCGTCTTTTGCTCGGTGGAACATCAGGTTGTAAGTCAACAGCATGATAAGGCATTGGAGATGAAGGTGACTTATTTCTCTTGTCTGCTGATGTTTTGCTAGAAGCATTTTGAAGTTGAATTTCAGGTTCATTAGGAATTTCTATGTCATCCTGAAACACAGTTTAACGTGATACAAATATATTATTTTAATCTAAGCAGAAAATATCTAATCATATTTAACAATTTTGAAAAACATACCTCTACTAAACTATCATTATCTTTTCCTGTACCATCGGTAAGGCCCTGAACAGCAAGCAGTTCAGCAGTTGTTAAAAAACTAGCTAATTGTTCCTGAACCACATTTACTTCACCCTGATACATAAAATCAACCAATGCAGCCAAATCATCAAATTTTACATTACGAAATATTATAACAGGATGCTGACATGGATTTTCCTAAAATAGAATAAGTATCATTTATAAAATATATGTTAACAGTAATAAATTATTAAATTCTTAATTTCACTCTACCTTAAATAAATCCCTAAAATATGTACTACATGCAGATAATAGCATTTTGTGTGCTCTTATTCTTTTTCCTTCGCAGCTTAAAGTTACATCAACGAGATCTTCTTCTGTTCTCAGTGTATCAAAAGCACAAGTAATATGTTTTAAGTAATTATTCCACCTAAGAGAAAACTGTTGGCTCGAACCCATGCTGCTTTTCTGAAATAAGACAGCAGTATTGTCCAAATGTAAAAAAATACATTGACAACTTTAACAAAAGTGTATAATCACAAAAATTAGTATCTGCATAAAATTCATAGAATATAAGTTACATTACATATTGTAATTTCCATATTTAATATTCTTAAATAATGGTTTACCGTATTTGCAATTAACGAGCTCCAAAAATAATGAGTCAGGTCAAAAATTTGTAGTCTTTAATATGTAGCACGATTAAATTGTCAGTAACGATCCTAAAATGACTACTGAAGTGATGAAATTATTTAAAAAGCGTGGAAGTAGCGTTGACTTGTTAGTCCTGATACGTTTTGCAAAAAATAAAAACTGTAAACAGTAAAGTGGAATAAAATTTCATGGCACTGTAGGAGGTTTCACGGGTTCCGCATGTAGATGAAAAGTGGCGTCGTTCAACTAAATGATTTCAACGTTATGTAATTGCATCGCGCCAGACGATCTTATGCACGTTAAACGATTTTTCACAGAATTCTGTCACTTTAGAAGTTACACTTTTCGATTAAATGACAGCTGGTAGCCATTTTCCTTCAGGAAAACGCGTAAGATGCGCGGAAAGAACTCAACTTCCTTCAGAAACCACGCGCGATGCGTGGGACGATTCGATGCATGTGTGGAACACCTTAAAGGCGTTGTCATTGGTGAATTTTCATTTATACTGATATTCATGAATACGATTGATCTCGATTTTTATTCGTTCAAGTATACTTTGTATTTCATTATAAAAATATTCAAAATTAATCAATATCTAGCAAAATTCTTTTAGGATGTTTCGATTATAAAGATGCAATTTTCTAGCTTAACCAAAATTTGAATACTGTTACTATTAGTTTTTCATATTTATTATATGTATCATTGAAAACAATAAAATATATACCTATCTTAAAATATATACCTTAAAAATATGTAACTTTTATTCGTTAATATAATTATAAAAATTATCCAATTACAAAATAAAGTAAATTTAAAAATTCCGCCATTATTGAATTTTGCAATTATTCGTCATATATGTCATAAAATGTTTTTTGAATGCGATAGATTATAAATTTCTAGCCACCTATATATACGTAGCCCTATATATATATATATATATATATATATATATATATATATATATATACGGTTGAATCGTCTTTCCTTTATGTTATTATCTAGTATGATGAATTTTACGGCTTAATAAAATTGTTGAATTTTAAACTATTCTAGGTGTAATGTAAATTTCGTATTCTGCACTAGTATAATGTGTATCATGGATTTATCTCCAAATCAAGACAATTTGACACATATACTTAATAAATTATCAGAAGATGAGGTTTCATCATATCTTCTTTCCAAATTTGATTCTTTCATTTGGATTTTTAAAAATCAGGTGTATTTAATTACAGGTTAAGATAGAAAAAAGTTTAGAAAATATACTTTCAAAACAATGTCATGTAGAAGCAAAGCTCCAAAGTATAAGTAAGGTATTGCCTAATATTGTTATAATACGGACAGAAGGAGAAAAGTTCTGTAATATGATTAGACGTACTAATGAACTAGCAGAAAATGTAAGTGCCAAAGTAAGACAATTGGATTTAGCAAGAGTAAGTTGAGCTGCAATATTGACTACACTACTGATAATAATTTCATTATTCAGTTGTTTATCATATAAAGCATCAAATTTAATTACTTATTGTTACATTATAGAGCAGAGTATACGAATGTCAAAGACGTGTTAATGACATTCTTGATTTACAACTATGTAGTGAAGGAGTAGCTATGGCATTGTGTAATGAAGATTATGAACAAGGTGCAGCACATGTTTATCGTTATTTATCAATGGATCAACAATTATTAGAAAGAACAGCTGAAGACATTTTGATGGATCACACTAGTGTCAGTTGTTCTCTAATTACATTACAACAAGCTGCATTACAACTCAGAACTGTGGTTACACATAAATTTGATGAAGCAGTAAAATTAGAAGATCTTGCATCTGTTGAAAGATTTTTCAAAATATTTCCTTTGTTAGAGATGCATACCGAAGGCCTTAAAAAGTTTTGTAGTTATTTATGCACAAAGGTAATAAATTATATTTTTTTTTAAATGCTATAAAGTTTATATAACTGTGTAGTTCTAACATTAGTTGCAAGAAACAGCACAAAAAAATTTAAAAGCAGCTCTGGAAATAAAAAGTAATGATAAAAGGGCGTCAGTTATTTTTTCTGACACTATGACATTACTATTTGAAGGAATTGCTCGTATTGTAGAGATACACCAACCAATAATCGAAACATATTATGGCCCTGGAAGATTATTAACGACAATTTCTATTTTGCAAAAGGAATGTGACAGGTATATTACATGTATTTATACTTGTAGTGTATATGAGGAAATTGTATGTACTTTCAAAACTATAAAATTTATGTTTTAAATAGACAAGTTAAAAAGATTATTGCAGAATTTATGAAACACCGATCTATATCTAAGAAAGTACAAATTGTAAATGATCATGTTCGTAAACCAAGTTCTGAAAGAGCAGATCCCAAAGAGTTTGACTTGTTATTGGGAGAAATTACTATAATGCATTCACGTGCAGAATTATACATAAGGTTCTTAAAAAGAAGGGTTAAAGTAAGTTAAATGTGTTTTAAATACTCTTACATACGTGAATATTTTTAAATACTTCAAAGTTCTATAAAATTATAACATTTTTATTCCAGAATGATGTAGAAATTAGTGTAACAAATGATGCACAATACAAAGATCTAATAAATGAATTCGAAAATATTATCAACAATTCTGATTTAGCACATGGTATGCAAGAACTTTTAGGTGCTTATCTTGCTTTAGAAAGATATTTCCTTGAAGAAAGTGTAAATAAAGCACTAGGAATGGATACCCTAGATCAAGATCAACAAACATCTAGTATGGTTGATGATGTTTTCTTTATAGTACAGAAATGTATTAGGTATTGACAAAATTTTATAATTTATGTTTAATTCAAGTACAAATAAAATACAAAATTTTCGTGTGTAGGCGTTCTATGTCAAGTTGGAGTATAGACGGTGTCTGTGCTGTAGTTAATATGGCTTGTGGAATATTAGAAGGAGAATTTGCAAACAGATTACGAAATCGATTGCGACAGGGTTATCCAGCAGGATACTTAGATTTGGCACAAGCTTACAGTGCCCTTCAAACAAGTATACAACATGGTCGTTTACAAACTTCAGATACGGAGCTCGCCCGTCTAATGTTTTTGGTAGTATTAAGTACAAAATTTACAATTCTTGCATATTTTATATGTTAATTTGTTTTACGTATTTCATTCATAGGCCTATCTAAATAACACCGACGTAAGTATCGAATATGTCGAAACGCTATGTAAAAGTCTTAGTACAGAAATAGATGCGACGTTTCCCAATATGCAAAGTAAAGAAAGAGGTAAAATCGACAGTTGTTTATCCGGTTTAAAAGGTGTTATGTCGATTTTACGAGCGGTTAATGATTATGGTCTAGAACAGTTACGAGTAAGCGCTGTCAAACCGAGAGTCACACCTTGGGTCGATGCATTCTTATCAGTGGATCATCATATAAACGAGGTAAACAAAGTATATAATCATAAAAAATAATTAAAATGAGACGAATAAAAAACTCGTAACGATTCGTTAATATCCATAGGATGACTTATTAAGATATGAAACAGAAGAACCTTTCGTACAAACTTTAATTATGAATTTAGAAGGTTTACTTCAAAGTTTTAAGGGAAGTTTAACAGCATCTAATTATGATGCTTTAATTGGTCTTCTTACTGCTGAAGTAACAGCTCGTTTAGAAAAAGTTGTATTAAAGTCTACTTTTAATAGAGTATGTATATTTTATGGTTTTATTTTAATTTTAATATTTATTTTCTAATAATCAATAATTTTTTAGGCGGGAGGTCTTATACTTGATAAAGAAGTAAGATCATTAGCAAGTTACTTAGCCGCTGTTACCTCATGGTCCGTACGTGATAAATTTGCACGATTAACGCAAATAGCTACCATATTAAGTGTTGAAAAAGTAGAAGAACTAGCAGATTATTGTGGTGCAGATGCAATAGCATGGAGATTAACACCTGCTGAAGTTCGACGTATTGCTTCTATGAGGATAGATTTTCGTCCCGAGGATATAAAAAGATTGAAACTTTAATTTTTGTTGGATTTTATTGGTATAATAAATATTAATAAACAGTCAATTCATTTTAATATTTTTATTTCTGCTTAATGTATAAATTATACAAAATTAAAATACAATTTTGGCTTAATAACTAACAGCATTATTAGTATTACTTAATTATTATTAATACATATAACACATCTTATTTTTATCAAATTATTTTATTACTAACTAATAATACTAATTACTAATAACTAGTGATACTACTAATAATTCTTAAATTTTATGATCAAAGTCAAGTTTCAGATATTTTTAAAACATATGGCAATTTATTAGACATGTACAATCTATGAGCATTTTTAAACTATTAGAGTTATAAAATTAGTACTTCAATACTTTACTTTCTTCATTAGTAACGTTATTATCATGTAATTACACAGCTTTTGTTTTCATACAAAATAAATCTTACACTTCTTAATATTTAATATGTATGATTTTCTATGACCTTCTTACTGATTGTTATCGTAGTCAGCAGTAAGAAACTGATGATTTATATAGGGACCTTCCTTATTTGTTTGCCTTGCTAAATTGTAAAAAATTGGTATTGGTACCCTTTATAGTGATATGATTCTGTTGGTTTGCTATTTTGTTTATATGTACGCGTATTGTGAAGAATTAAATGTCTGTGAGTCGCATAAAGTATATTTATGTGTCTGGCGCCAATACATTTTGCAGCATCATCACAAAATCCTACATTTGTAACCTCCTTGAACCCTACGAAACCCGCGTCGGTAGTCTCCTGGTGGTCCCACAAAGTCCCGCGTCGGTAGTCTCCTGATAGTTCTACAAACTCCTACATTGGCCTATCCCTCTTCTGGATTGCACGAAGACCCACGCTGGCACCCTCTTCTGGATAGCACGAAGTCCCATGTTGGTAGCCTCCTCTGGATAGCACGAAGTCCCACGTTGGTAGCCTCCTCTGAATAACATGAAGTCCCACGTTGGTAGTCTTCTCTGGATAGCACGAAGTCCCACCTTGGTAGTCTTCTCTGGATAGCACGAAGTCCCACGTTGGTAGCCTCCTCTGGATAGCACGAAGTCCCACGTTGGTAGCCTCCTCTGGATAGCACGAAGTCCCACGTTGGTAGCCTCTTCTGAATAACATGAAGTCCCACGTTGGTAGTCTTCTCTGGATAGCACGAAGTCCCACGTTGGTAGCCTCCTCTGGATAGCACGAAGTCCCACGTTGGTAGCCTCCTCTGGATAGCACGAAGTCCCACCTTGGTAGCCTCCTCTGGATAGCACGAAGTCCCACGTTGGTAGCCTCCTCTGGATAGCACGAAGTCCCACGTTGGTAGCCTCCTCTGGATAGCACGAAGTCCCACCTTGGTAGCCTCCTCTGGATAGCACGAAGTCCCACCTTGGTAGCCTCCTCTGGATAGCACGAAGTCCCATGTTGGTAGCCTCCTCTGGATAGCATGAAGTCCCACGTTGGTAGCCTCCTCTGAATAACATGAAGTCCCACGTTGGTAGCCTCCTCTGAATAACATGAAGTCCCACGTTGGTAGTCTTCTCTGGATAGCACGAAGTCCCACGTTGGTAGCCTCCTCTGAATAACATAGAGTCCCACGTTGGTAGTCTTCTCTGGATAGCACGAAGTCCCACGTTGGTAGCCTCCTCTGGATAGCACGAAGTCCCACGTTGGTAGCCTCCTCTGGATAGCACGAAGTCCCACGTTGGTAGCCTCCTCTGGATAGCATGAAGTCCCACCTTGGTAGCCTCCTCTGAATAATACGAAGTCCCACGTTGGTAGCCTCCTCTGAATAACACGAAGTCCCACGTTGGTAGCCTCCTCTGAATAGCACGAATTTACACATTGATAGCTCCCTCTTGATAGCAGGAAATACAGTGTTAAAATCCTCCTCTGGATAGCAGAAAATACCGCGATGAAAACCTCCTCTGGATAGCAGAAAATACCGCGTTGAAATTCTCCTCTGGATAACAGGAAATACCACGTTGATATCCTCCTCTGGATAGCAAGAAGTTCCACGTTGGCATCCTCCTCTGGGTAGTATGAAATCCTGCATTGGTATCCTCTTCTGAATAGCACGAAATCTCACGTTGGTAGCTTTCTTAGATTAGTACTGCGTTGTTCGTTATCTTTAAATCTCACATTAATAGCTGGCCTTTTTCAAATCTTACGAAATCGAGATAACAGTTTTGAAATTTCATGAATATACATTATGATTCATTACAATGTTCCCACATTTTTCGGACATTAAGTTGTTATTCCAATTAAATCGTCCCAATTATTTGTTACAATCATTGACATTTGATCCTTGAATGAACACAATATTAAATATTTCCTTCTTTTCTGTGATGTTCCTCTAGTCTATATATAGTTATCTCTTATACTGTCCAAGTAATAAATAATCTTTAAAAGTTGCATTCTAATACCGATCCTTTTTCATATGCCAAATTGATCTTACTATTTATTTATTTTGTAAAATTTTGGCAATAAATGTTACAATTTCCTGTTTGCCATGAAAGAAATCATGTCGAATTTTATACTCTTTTCTACAAAAATATTTACATTTTACTAGTAAGTATGTAGCAAGTATATTCCAAAAATGTATATCTGAAGCATATTATATAAATCTGAAATTAAAAAATGAATTACTGATTCAATTATTTCTTCCTAGTTAGAGAAATATATTGTTCAACGATTCTTACTTTACATCTGTTGTATATCTTCATATCTAAAATCTTCAACTGTTGTAACGCATAGATGATTGTAATTAAGTTATTAATTTCAAATCTGTTTTGAAGTCATTTCTTCGTTCATATTAAAATAATTTTCTTCTTCATTAGAAAATACAGAAAGCTATTCATCCAATGGTGCATGAAATTGCATACAACCAAGACATCAAATTAGATGAAATAGTGATGATTACAACATCATACCATAGTTGTTTTACTTCATGTTTCGATGTTCATACAAATGAACTTTTAATCAAATTCTTTTTATAAGATTTAATATGTTTAAAAAAAAAAATGAAGTAGAATATAAGGACTCACATTCATATACAGTTTCAATAAATCAATTTCATTGGCACTGAGATTACTTTGAAATATAACAGTTCTAAATAGTCTAATTGTCATAC
This sequence comes from Bombus flavifrons, assembly GCF_040668555.2. Lineage (NCBI taxonomy): Eukaryota > Metazoa > Arthropoda > Insecta > Hymenoptera > Apidae > Bombus > Bombus flavifrons. The sequence continues at coordinate 7,910,048 of NC_138454.1, forward strand.
ATGCATAAATTTTCACAATATACAGATTTGTTGAACGTTCAATTGAAAATAATACATACTGAATTATTTTCTCATTTATCTATCCATGAAAAAACGTTGATCGAAATGTTATTCAAGGTAGAATGGTAATTCATTTTGTCCTTCCATTTGGAAAATGCTTTTCTGGATCATTTAATATTACTTTCTGTAATATATTTATAATTTCCATAATTCAAAAAACACTTACTGATCATTTTTTTCACGTTCACGTGTAATTTGTCCATCAATCTGAATACCCTTACTTTATAATAAAATATATATTGTACTTATATTTACTACTATCATTCTATATATTTGGAATATTTTTGGATCAATAGATTGCATGCGAATGCAATTGCGTGCGAATTTCATGTGCGTAATGAATCCGTAAAACAATTATATTAAATTTACAATTTTGAATCTGAAAAACATTTGACTTCAATGATTATATTTCGATTTTTACCTGCCGGAAAACTGATGGAACAAAAATTTGTTACAACTATCAAGTTAACTGCTCGTTTTTTCCTTTCTTAGCAATGATCTGTTCCATTGTCAAACAAGTATTTCCTTCAGTAGCCGGATGAAATGCAAATTTGTATTGTATTATGCTTATCATTGTACTGCAAGTACTTTGAATTACTGAAATTGCAGAACCATTTCCTGTTATTGAATGCAAAACATACAGCACGAACACGTTTTTCATTATCAAAAAATGCCATACAAATGTCTCATCCATTGTATTAAAGTGATAAGAGATAGACACAGCACCAGGCCTGTAGCTCATAATACAACAAGTTGCACCAGTTTCTCAATTTTCCCCAATTATATTCAATGTTTACAATAATCATCCTTCATATAAAACTGTTACCTTTATCCAAAGCATACCACCTCTCTCCCTCTTTTTAAAAATATGACCTTTTTCATCTTAATGTCTCCCAAAAACGGATTTAGCAGAAAGTATACGACATCTATAACGATCCAATTAGAAACTACCAGAGCATGTGTATTTTAAGCGGACCTTTAAACGTTGATTAAACGCGTTCTCTATCCAAGCCTGGCTGAAACATAATTACTCACACCCCCAGTAACCCACCTCTAAATCATTCTAATCAACGTACCATGTAAACACGAATCCAACGTGTTCCAGGAATAGAATCAACTGCCTGTAGTTGTTTAGCTGTACACGACGAGTATAATTATTTCGGGTACTCCTGCAGTACAAAACAGACACCCAAACGACAATATTTCAACACAAAAATATTTAAAACAATAGTTATAAAAGCATGATACTTAATACCGCACTTGACATCAAGTATAAGCAAAAATAAATTTCTTCAAATAAATTTCAAGTTAAACCTTTAGCTTGTGTAATTATATCAAACTTGTTCAATTAACAAGTGAGCTATTTCCATCATGTTTTGACAACTGACTCATCGATGATGTATTTCCTTGGAATTGAAAAAGGAATGTGCATAATTTTGTCCTCCATCAACACTCAAAATATTATCTACATGCTATACTTAGGGATTCAATTTTATAATACGTTGCTTCATTTTCCATCACTGTTTTCCTACTATCAGTCACTTGAACTGTAATATAAACCAGTCTTTTATTTCCATTACTCTTCTGCATACCATTTGTCAGGAACAATACATTTTATTTGTTAATCTAATAACATGTGAAGTTCTTCATTTGTTCTAACATCAATCAATGGATAAGTGAAGAGAAATCTGAGAAAATAAGTATCAATGGATAAGTGAATTGAAATCTGTGAAAATAAGTATCTAGTAATATGACTCCCAAACCGACACATTTATTGCAATGATTGTTAAATTTCAAAATAATTTCCTATCCATATTAAACATATTTCATATATATGCATGTCTATTATTTCGATTAGTAGTGCTACTTGCGGTAGTTTGCCATTCTGGATCATCTAGACTCAACAAAGATGCATTCACTTTACTCCATACCTCAAAAAGCTCTTACTATCTTAATTCAAATGGGAAGACAGAGAGCTGTGACAGTATTCAGCTTGCTCAACTTTGAACAAGGCATATTGATAAGCCAGAGTAACTCACATACAACTTGGTGGTACAAGCGTTGAAAAAACTTTTCCGGACCTGAGAAAACACATTTGCACAGATAACGAACAAAAGGGATTAGAGCTCACCAAATAAGATTTGCTACAATTTGCTGTAGTTCGTCACAATAAGCCTATGAGTATCGCGCGTCAGACGATTTTGGAATTAGTTGATGCTTGGATGTTCAAGATACGGAAGCGCGGAGTGATGAGACGTTTATGTACAACTTGATCATGGTGCAACCCATTCGTCAGCCAGAAAACTTCATGCACGATTTTCTAAAAACAAAGACTTTTCCCCTTTGTTTATCCCATACCAATCCTCTCTCGTCACTCCTTATCTCATACACAGACAGGCCAAATAATGTCGCCAATGACGGCCAACAGCCTGGACACATGTGCGGGTCTCTTGCCTGCGACAAAATTTTGTTATGTGTAGTATGCTGGACAGAAAAGGATTTTTGGCATTAATATGAACTAGAAGATTGCACAAAAATTGTAAACATTTTCCAAATTTTATTAATTTCATTTTATTTCTTAAAGTCTACAAAACTGTTAATTAACATTAAGCAAATATACAAAATCTTGACGTTCAGAATAATGGAGCAAATATTTGAAACGGTACTACTAAATCTACAAGTTAAAATGTACTATACAAATTTTCTTTAAACTATAAGACATACAAAGTACATAATGTTTTATGCAAATTGCCATATTTCTGAAAATAAAAAATATCGGATCAAATACTCTTTGAACATATTTCGAACGCTCATTATTACGTATATTACTACAAAAAATTGTAAAGGGGAATGCATTGGTCCCGATACAGTTTACAAACCAAACCAATGAAAGGCGTAGAGACTAGAGAACATGGGGTCCCCGATCGTGCGGTACGCTTCAGCATCGTTGCGAACACCAACTCCCTCCGCCTGTCCCAATGCCATCTCAAACGGTGAGACTGCAAGTAAAAAATATCCAGATATACATCAGGATAGTAATGCGATTTCTATTCCTGCAGCACCGACGTAATACACGGTGCTCCATAATCGCTCGAGATTCCATATAGTTGTTGAAATCTCTACGCATTTGGTAGATAAGACGTTGCGAGAAATCCTCTTGTCAAAGTAGTCACAGTTAGCTTCTAGGTCTTCCAAACCTGATCGCTTGCATTTTTCCCACTACTTCAGCGTTGTAACGGTACTTTTATTTCTGCCAACTTAGACATGAAATCGTCTAAACTGCTCAATTCAGGACACAATGGCTCCTCCCAAGGATTCTGTTGAGACAATCTCGAATTTTCTGTGTCTTCACCATTGTAGAGTTCATAATTTGAATAATTTGCCTTCTTCAAGCATCGTCTTTTAAGTAGCTGCCATTTTGAAGATGTTGATAATTGCTGGATGCGTAAATCATTTTCAGCTTTGGAAAGAGCGCACGTCAGCATTGCTTCAATCCGTAAATCGCGTCTGCGATTTCGGCGACACTTTAATTTTTTGCTGCGAACTCTGCTAATCCAAGTTACTAATCGTTCAGTTTCACTTAGCTTGTCGGCGTCAGTTTTTGGAAGTCTCTTCTTTGTGCTCACCATGATGATGGCTTCGTAGTTTTCTTAATTTGTAGAAATACAAATGTCCTCGTTGTTTTCGACGTTAACACAGTATCGATGATACTTTTCTTGAGAAATGGGTTAACATGAATTATCGATTGACACGATATTCACGTTTTCTTATAGCTTTCTCAACTATTTCACCTAATTATTGAATAAGTAATAAGTACACCAACCTGTATCCGGCTCGTGTTTGTTGTAGAACAAAACAGAAGAGATTCACATAACTGCACATAAAGGATTTGAAACTACCGAGCAAAATCCTCCTCAAATCTTGAAGAAAATTAAAGCAATGCCTACGCTGCGCGTGTAATGGCCGCTTTATATACCCCCACGCCTGTCTTTATGACGTAGTCTTACGCGCGAACAATGGAAACTAGTTCCGTGTAAAATCTTACATTAACCTTATATTCTTAGAATTTTTGAAAAATACTTTAATCCAATTAATTTTTAAATATATTTGCGACAATTTTAATGCTAAATTTTATATATTTTGTACATTATATTAAAATTCTTCATTTACAGGAAATAATCATTAGCGTATGAAGATGTACTGCGGTTAATTCTAACCAATTGCGTGCCCCATTTTGTTAACGTCATTTCCGGTGCACGTATTATTTGGCACGTACATTAATGTTAATGCAAAAATCATTATTCCAATGATTTTAAGTTACATACATAATAAATAAAGTAGGCTGTTGACTATGAAATTCGTATGAAATAAACAGAGAATAATAACTAAATAAATATATATATTGAACATAAATTTTGTAAAAATATTAATACATTAAATTACATTCAAATCAAATATATGAACAAGGTCTATTGACATTTAATTATTTTTTTGAAACACTAGTATGAAATAAAATTGCGACATTACAAATACAAAAACAATAACGTTGATATAAAAATGTTTGACATTATAGAAATTGCAATACATGGCAACACTGTCAGGAATAACTTTTACGCTGTTACACATTATACTTAATGAGTGTAATAAGATGCTTTCCATTTTACGTTTTATTTCACGATACAAAAACAAAAATTACTTTCGTTAAATCTGAAAGTCCTTGAAAATTTAAATATTTCAGAATCTTTAACCATATTCCATAACATTAATAATTATCATATTTCATTCTTCTCTTAATTGATACAATTTATTTAATAGATATAAAATAAAGATATGTATTCTTTATGTTTTAATGAAGCATTCTTGAATCGTGACTAATGAATGACGCATGAGAGATACATATACGCGTACGTATATAGTTAGGTACATAAGTATACACATGTATATATTTTAAGTTCACATTTAATTTTCTTAGAAATGGTTTAGTCAGTTGCAGTTACACGTGAATTCTATTTTTATATCGTGTTCAAAGATAGAGTATAATGAAATTGCAGCAGATTATTGAAAACAATAAATCTTCACATTTAAACTAATTTTTGTAGAAAGTTAATGAATAAATGATATTAATTTATTATTATATACAGATATAAATTAATGAATTTATATGCTTTTAATAAATATTGTACTTCGTAAAATTGATTTAAGTTTTAATGATAAATTATCTGTGACGTAATTAAGTTAAGAATACATCTTAAATAAACACATGTAATTTCTCAACATTTTTCTACCCATGAATTTAATATATACATATATATGGTTTAGTTAATGACAGGTAATGTTCGGAACTTATCAATACATTAAAAACATGATTCATGATCAAACGTATTTATTGTCATATTTTATTATTAAATACAATAATCGATCAGATATAATTTATTTCTTCTATTCCACTAATGAAGGAGAAACAAAATATACAAGTTTTCGCATCTCATGCAAAATATACGTAAATATGATAAATTATAACAATAAAATAAAAATGTATGATTGTATATAATATGTGTATACATACATATTTGGAATAAATATTTAATATTATTCTTTAATTGGGATAACTTTGACTATTGGACAATCAAGATATGGCACAATAAATTTGCGCAATTATTAAAGTATACACACTTGTCTAATATGAATATTGTTCTTATTTATCATAAATTAATTTTTATTTTTATGAAAATGCGAAATGTGAAAAATAGAATAGTGAAAAAAATATATTATAAAGAAATACTTACAACTTTTTAAAATTATTTGTTTAAATTAATCAAATCATAACATATTTAAAGAAATGTTATATTATACATAGCAAATTTTTCCTAGAACAAAATCAATGTTAAAAAGTATAAAATTCGTTTTTCATAAATGAGTTAACAGAATTTTGTATATTAAAATTTAATGCTCCCAAGTATATATAATATAATGATAATTTAAAAAGTGCCCATTGTTGAGATATAGAAACTTTCCACTTTTCCCATATATTCGTGCAGGTTTTCAGTTTCTCTCCATATACAGATTGTATGCAACATTTTGACATTTCCAACATTCCTGACATTCTTGATTCTGTGTTGAGGGAATATTCGATACAACGCATAAGATCATTTGTTTTAAGGATTAATAACATTTGCCTATTCACTTTGTCTAGTACAGTGCTAATTTGTGGTAATAAATTTGGTATTTCTTTTTGAAATTCTTCTTTTTCCTGTATATCATATTTGGTTTTCTGAACACCAGTTATAATTGTATTCCAAGATCGTCCTGATACCATACAAGCTAATAACCCATACAAATCTGCAACACCTAAATTAGCACAATGCGTTTGCATTGCAGCTTTATTGCCATCAAATATTGCCAACCAAAGCTTAGAATATTCCCATCGAAATTCATTTGAGAGGTTTGCATACAATCCATGATCTAGAAGTATAATTTCTGCTTCATTATTTTTCTTTCTGACTAAAACGTTACCAGGATGTGGGTCTGAATGTACAAAACCAACAATGAATATCATGTGGCTATAAAGTCGACCTAATTTACTGCTAACTTCATATGGATTTAAATTACTGGTTTGAATGTATTTTAAATCATTAATTTGTCCTCCTTCCAAAAATTCCATTGCTAGAACTCGTGGTGATGAAATTTCCCAATGTATTTTCGGTATTTTTAACCAATGATAATGTGAAAATATATTTTGAATTTTTTCTGCATTTTTTCCCTCTTGAGTGAAGTCCAACTCTCGAGGAATATTCTTCTTAGTTTCATCAACAAGCCAATCAAATTTAAAATCAGGGAAAACTAATGATGTTAATTTTACTAAGGCTGACATAGTTTTTATATCTACATAGGAATTTGTTTTAACTGATCGATGTTGAATTTTAACAGCAACAACATCACCATTTTTTAATATAGCTTTATGAACTTGTGCTAAACTAGCAGTGCCTAAAGGTTCAGGATCAATACTTTCAAATATTTCGTATGGATCTTTCTTGAAATCTTCTTTAATAACAGTAAGTATATCTTTAAAAGATGACTGTGGTGCTGAACTATGTAACACCCTCATTGTATTAACATATTCTGATGGCAATAAATAATCTAGTGCGCCAATATGTTGACCTACTTTTATATAAACACCTTTGTTGGCACAGCAAAGTTCTAAGAGTTTCTGTGCTCCATATTTATGTACTTTTGATTTTAAGTCAAGATATTCCTGAGTATTTGGATCTAAATTACTACCATACAATTCGTTTCTATAGTGCCTCCCAATTATAAAGACAGTAATTGCAGCACGTCCTAGTCGTACAATACCTATAGCTCCCAAGTCATATTCATTTGCTCTTAAGGATGCTAGCGTTCCCAATCCAATTATTCCAAGAGCTGCACCTTTTAGCAGTCTTCTTGATAAAAACATTATCAATTAAAAATTTGTCAAATACTTAAATTTTTCTGTTTAGTTTTATATATGGTGAATCTGAAATGAGACAATGGTAAAAAGATTTGTCAATTTTAATACAATAATTATGTAAATATTTATAACCTTTACAAGAACGAAATTACATACTTTGCGGTAAGTTAAAATCCTTTTTTCCTCAATAAAACATCACTATATAACACGAAATCAGGTATAAAAATTATGCAATCCACTTGTGTCTTTCTGACTTATAAATTGTTCCGAAATTTCGAAGATTGTGTAGTAACCTAAACTATGTACATGTAAAAAGTGTAACAGAATTTGTGTATTAAAAAATTCTATTTAAGGATATCTCAATTTTTTAATTTTTTCTTTAAAAGTATTTGGTTAATTTTGTATAATATTTGTCTAATTACTTGTTTTTTCTGAGAATGTAACATCATAACCTGTTTTCATTTTGAAACTGTTAATCTTTGCTCACATGGAATAATAATCAATTTGCACTGATCACCATTGTGTCGATGTTTTTACGTTTGCATATCGATGAAGTTACATTTTGATAAATTTTATAAATCATTAATCTTATTTTTTTTGTACAATTTTATGGAAAATTATGTTAAATATAGGGTACCCTAAGTAAAAGAATTTATTCATGTAATAACTATAATCAACCACAAAAAATATTGAAAATGTTATATATGAATATATATACATGTATGTAAATATGTATATACATGTATATATGTATTTATGTATGTTAATAATTTTTAAAAAAGAAAAAAAAAATGTTTGTAAAAAATTTTTAACATAAGTGAAATATAAAATTATAATTCCATTAAACAAATTTTTTATTTATATATCACATATAATTACCGTCAAAAGTTCGACTACAAAAATAATAATACTATGTTACTATTAATAAATATTTACATTGGTTGTTAGTATCACTGATTCTTTTTTTGTCCAGATGCATGTTCTATCAACGCTTTCTAAAACAGACAATAAAGTTTGATTTAATATAGAGTATCATATTACACTCAATTTTGCTATTTTCAAATCTATTATGTTTCACCTTTATCACTGGGGTAGCATTTGTTATTTGCAATCCCAAACTTCTAGCTAGTACAATAGGCGCTACAGTTCCTTTGTATAATCGATGCAGTACATCAATAGCAAACATCATTGGAACATTGTATCGTTGTCTTAATGTTTCATATTTCTTTAAATACATTATGTTCCCTAAAGGAATTCCATTTATAACTGCTTCTGCAAGAAGTTTAACCAAGGCTGTTACATCTCCAAAACCTAAATTTACACCTTGACCAGCTAATGGATGGACTCTATGTGCTGCATCACTGAAATATTTTGAATCAAAATTATATATATTACATTAAATAATAATTATATGTATTAGAAGTATATATAATTATATTATATTAAAATGTATTTTAAATATACATAGACTTTTTACTTGCCCTACTAAAACAGTTCCTGTTTGAACATAAGATACAGAATGACCAAATTGCAAAGGAAAAGCTGCACGAGATCCTTTTGAAATATCTGATACTGATGGTTGTAATTGTCTCACTACTCCAGTTTGTAAAGATAAACTTTCAAGTAATTGTTGAAATGCTCGTAAACCACTTTCAACTATACCATCTTTTGGATAAATTTTCCATAAAGCATTGTTTACATTATCAACAAATTCTTCTTCTGAAACTTGCAAAAGTCTTTTTGCTTCATCTGTTGGTAATGACCATACAAGAGAACTAAGACAATTTGTTAACTATAAAACCCAGAAAGACAAGTTAGTGATGTTTTTTGATTGATTCTAACTACTTTATAAGAACAAAAAGTTATTACTGGAAGTAGTGCTATTGGTCCAGATGGTAAAAATCTTTGCCATGCAACAACATTTTCTGTGGACTGAAACAAAAATAAAATTAATACATAATTCAGAATATAATTAACTAGTACAGAAATTTTATAATAATATAACTTTTACCTCTGATAATTTAAGAGTAGCAACTATACCCATTTCATTATAATCCCATTTCACATATTGTGTACCCATTGTTTTTCGTACTAATGAGTTTACACCATCTGCTCCAACCTGAAGCATATATTATTGTGGTTTGATGTGAATGAAATATATTACAATAATAAAGAATAACTATATTATAGTTTGTGATATTATATGGAGATAACACAAACATCATATCATAGGAAGGGGAAGTATATATAGAGAGGGAGCGAGAAACTGACAATATGTCTGGAAATAACTTCAGTTCTGTGCCACATTTCAATAGGAATTCTAAATGTAATTTTAAAGTGTTTTATATTTAGTTTTCTAAAAAATTGCCTTGAATAAAATTATAATATTTTTGTACATTTTTATTTATTTATCACAAATTGTATATTTTTTATATGCATAATAGTTTTACATTAAATTAAAAATAAGTTCTGTAAACAGCTTAAGAAATGAAAAAACTGTTTAACTTGATCTGTTGATTTATATGTAATAAATGCAAAGTACAATCTTGTCTTCAAAGGATGATGTTATTTATTATACACAGAAATATATTCTGAAAGTGAAGTTATATGAAAATAAAAATTTTATATTCTACTTATATTAACAGAAGAAATGTTTTAAAAGAAAGAATCTAATAATTTAGAACTTTATCTTGCTATACATATATGTTAAGAAGTAGTCAGAGCTAAATATATGCCAGTTCTGTTTTATAAACACCAAAGAACATGTGTGGTCCTGTTTCAAACCATACTGGCAACTGAAAATAGTTTTTAAGTGTTTGAAACTGAAGATATATAGCATAAATTTTGTATGTAGTAAAATTAGGAACAAAAATATAATTAATGTTCTAGCTATTTACTGTGTCAACTGAAAAGTAAAAAGATATTCAAAACAAAATGTCAATCTTAAACAACAAACCATTACTAAATAAATTTTTGAACAATCACAATTTTCAAGAAGGATCAAATATCATGTCGTTATCTTCTACTGTTAATAATTATATAGTAAGTATGAATTGATAATATAAGTTTGGTTGCTATTTATTAAATGTCAATAATTCTAGGATGATTGTGAAGATATTTGGATGAACGACGTGGAAGAAGATAGTATAAGTTCTGAGTACAGTTCTGAGCCTGTTATATGTCATATAAAAGAGAGACAAATAACAAATCAACAACCATGGAATACAGAGGAAATTATTTTAGCTCTATCTGATCTTCCAGCAGGAAAGCATGCACTTTCTGTTATTCCTACCTTGCATGGAGATATTTTGGATAAAGTTTTACATGAATTTTTAAACACTGATGATAGCAAATTATCAGTGAATATTCAAAAAACTGCTACATCTTCATTTTCAACTGGGTACATTAATTATTAGTTACAATAATAAAAATTATAATAAATATAATTCAATCTCTGTTTAATATAGATGTATACAAAATACGTTATTGAACATTGAAAATGAAGCAGCTTTAAATACAACTGCACTACAACTTTTCCTGAGATGGCCAAATACTTGTCTCCTAGTTTCTTGTTATTTAGGTCATGTAAATGTGGTCAAAGCTTTACTAAAAAGTAAAAATGCAAATATTTCAGCTAGAGATAGTGATGGCAGGTATGTAAAAGATAATAGAAAAGTTTAATTCCAAAATATGAATCCATTGATATTATAGGACACCATTACATTTAGCTGCTTGTACAGCTTCGTTAACAATTTTGGAAGAATTACTGCAACATGGAGCAAATCCATGTGAATGGGATTTTGGTAAAAAATATACACCTTTGCATTATGCTGCTGCTACTGGAGACCTTGCTTGTGTTAAATGTTTAATAAAATCACAAGCAGATGTAAATGCTGGAATACATGGAAAAAGCCCTCTTTACTATGCTGTATTAAATAATGCAGCAGATTGTGTTAAAGCTTTATTAGAAGCAGGTGCCTCTCCTAACAACCCACAGGTTTTTACTCATGAATACTAAAATATTTCTAATTATTTATATTTAATATTTAGATATGACAATTAAATAGGTTTATACAGAAACACCATTGCATGTAGCAGCTGGTTTGGGTTCTGTTATGTGCACAAAACTATTGTTAACTTATGGAGCAGATGTAAGATTTCGGTTTGGTTCTATGAAATCTACTCCATTACATCTAGCAGCTGAAGAAGGTAGTGCTGAATGTACAAAGTTGCTATTAGATGCTGGGGCAGAATGCGAAGCAAAAAATGCAAGGGGACAAACACCAATGCACTTAGCAGTTTTGTCTCAATCTATGGAAACATTAGATGTGCTTCTGAATATTGGAGCAAAAGTTAACATCGAAGACAATGATGGCCGTACTCCATTACATGCTGCAGTTACAAAATCTGCTAGAGGAATCGAATTGGTGAAAATTTTATTACAGGTTCATTTACTCTTTAAGAATGCTACATAAAATATATGTAACTATCCATAATTACATAATTTCTTTATCATAATAGGCTGGTGCTTTAGTCAACAAAGCAGACAAATTTGGTTATACACCTTTACATATTGCAGCATTGAATGAAAATTCACCAACAGTAATAATGTTACTGTCAAAAGGAGCAGATCTCACTGCTAGAACAAAGGGTGGTATATCTGCATTAAGTTTTATTGTGCGCAGAACTCCAGATGTATTACCACGATTTGTCTCACGCTTGGATCAAGCAATTTCTTTACATGATCATGAGTTAGGTGATGTTGATTGTGAATTAAGATTAGATTTTAGACCATTAGTGTCAGGTGGTAGAGGAGAAACAAATTTGATGCTATGTTTGGTGGAATCTGGACAAAGACATATATTGAAACATCCTTTGTGTGAGAGTTTCCTTTATTTAAAATGGTTAAGAATTCGCAAATTTTTCTTATTAAGTTTGATATTCCATTCCATATTTGTTGCATTTTTTACGGCATATATTGTAGTTGAAAAATTCAGAGGAATAGTTTTTTGGCCAGTACTAATATTTACTATCACAATAGCTGGTAAAGAATTTTTTCAAATGGCTCATGGTATGTGCAGTTATATTAAAAGATGGGAAAATTGGCTTCAATGGAGTGTTGTATTACTATCAAGTATTGTATTAAATATGCCAAAACATTGCCCCGGGTGGCAATGTCATGGTTGGCAACATCATGTAGCTGCTGTGAGTATTTTATTAATTTGGATAGTATTAATGATGGTGGTTGGAAAATTTCCAATGTTTGGCCTTTATATCCAAATGTTTACTCAAGTATCAATTAACTTTTTTAAATTTCTTGGTGCTTACATATTTCTTATAATAGGGTTTTCTTTAGGTTTCAATGTATTACTTAAAAATGATTCATTTAAATATCCATTAATTGCTTTGTTGAAAAGTATTGTGATGATGTCTGGAGAATTAGAATTTGAAGATATATTCATTAGTACAGAAGCACCGATTGAATATTCTGGTACTGCGCACTTCATGTTTCTAAGTTTTGTCATTTTAGTAACAGTAATTTTGGCAAATTTAATGATGGGCCTTGCAGTGTCAGATATACAAGAATTAAGAAGATGTGCTGGATTGGATGGATTAGTACGCAGAGCAGAATTAGTAGCACACTTGGAACACATGTTATTTTCCAAACTTTTAGACCATGCACCAAATGCTATAATGAAAGCATGCAGACGGGGTGCACTTCTGTTACATCCACCTCATTATTGTGCAATTTATATTCGTCCTAATGATCCCCGTGAGAAACGTTTACCACAAGAATTAATAAAAGCTATCTATCGCTTAGTAATTGAAAGAAAACATAGGAATGTGAAAACAAAAGGAACATCCATATATAATGCATATAGTATAGGAATGGATACTTCTAGATTAAATCGACTTTATAGTAGTACTTCTAGTGATAATAATCAACAATTGAATGAATTAGCTACAGAACTAAAAAGATGTTCTTTCAATATTGCTACACGTTTGGATAGGCTAACTAATAAAGTCGAAAGTATTTTACGAGAGAGTAATAACTCAATATAATGTATAATACTTAAACCATTTAAATTATGGGTATTATTTACTTACCAATAATTTAGTCTTATATCTTGTTCCATCTTCTAATTGTATTTCTGCATTTTCTTCTGGTATTTTAGGTAATTTAATATTTTCAACTCTGGAGTTATAAATTACGTTTACATTTTCTTTATTTATCAACTGTTTTTTGACTGCATGTAATAATAGATCATTTTCAACTATATAAGCAATTTTTTCATTCAAGTAATCTTCATCAAATACTATCGTAGCATCAGAGCATGCTTCCCAAACCTACTACAAATTTCATATTTAATTGCAATATTTGGAATATTATTGTAAAACTGTTGTTTGTTACTATTATCAATGTTTCAATACCTGCATTTTTTGTACAGTACCATAACGTGTTGCTGCAATGTGTTGCCAAGCTCCTATGCTTGAAAGTAAGGTACGTGTTTGTTGATTTAAAGCAACCACACGATTGGAATATTCTTCTTGAAATTTATATTCGAACTGTTTACCACTTTCCAACAAAAGAATCTTCTTACATTCAAGTTTCCTATTGTTTGCTATTGCAAGACGTAAAGAAACGTTCATCAAGTATGTTATTTATCAAATCTTTGGTAAACCCTAAAAATATTGTTATATATAATTATAAATAAGTAAAAATGCTAACCTATTGCACATGCAAGTGTGGTTCCAACCATACCACCTCCAGTAATAATAATATCATAATTTTCATGGTTTTGGGCAGAGATAGAATAATTTCTCGTCACTAGTATCGATCCATTAGGAATAAAATATTTATATCTTTTTAAAGCCGATGATAAAACATCACAATATGTTACCGTTTTCATAAAAGTCGCCATTTTCCTTTTATTTATATACTCTAAATACATATAATTTATAACGAAGAATGAAATTACTTTAAAATAAATCACATCAAAAATATATTAAATACAAATCTTTTTCAATTTCACTTAATCCATAAAATTATTTTATTTGTACAGTTATTTTAATAGAATTATTTGAATTCTTTAATTATTTAAATGTGTTATTTTAATCAGTATCTCGGTACATAGTTTTGTCCAAATCATTTAATACTTGTTATATTAACAAATTTTGAAATGTTCTATTTTATTCAAATATGCATATGAAAACACTTCGTATCATTTTATGACAAATAATGGCATAACAAAACGTTTTAGTATTCATATATATTTTAGTAGTAATAATCTATTATTTGTTATTTAGTAATAATAAATTTTAAATGATGATAATTTTTTCTGATATAGTATAACGTTTGAAATGTATATAAATGAATTCTTTGAAATTCGTACAAAATGAAACGAAATGAAAATAATTCAGAATATGTGTGATTGAAATTTATATAATTGTAATTATTAATATATTCATACAGCAACTTCAACTATTTCTGTAAACAATAAATTACTTATTTTTTCTAATTTAAATGTTAATACGTTTAATTTTATTAATTTCTAATTAATTATTGTAAAAAGATCTTTATTAGTGTAGCATTTTATTCACCATGGTGATGAATGTAACGAGGTTATATTGATCTTCCCCAGGAGTTGTTATGTGAAGCGATTAGAACCTTATAAAGTAAAGATCCAGACTCAAATTTCAGGAAATTTAACAAATGTATTATATAATAAATACAAATTAATAATATATACAATTAAATTACAATTTTTTATTCCTGATTTTTAAACCTATCTATAGTTTATAAATAAATATCGTTAATATTCCATAATAAAATTCAAAGGTAAGTATTAAGGTTTATTTATGTGTGTGTGTGTGTGTGTTAGTAGAAATGATTTATAATAATTTATCTTAAATATATATAATAATTTGTCGTATAAGTTATATTGATTCATTCATTCAAAAATTAAAATTAAAGTTAAATAATAAAACTAAATTTTTGAATACAACTTAAACTAGTATACACTTAAAATATGTTTTGTTCAACGTTAGAGAAAGAAATTAATAAATAAGTAATCGTATATCAAATAAAATTTATTAATTTTGACTGAAAACATAAATATAATAGTACAAATTTATTTGTTGCAATAGGCAATGACAGAGCACAGAGGTACATCTTTTTACAATTCTTGTATAAAAGTTCCAGTAGATCCTTACAGCGGGCAACCAATTCCATCTTATGAACGCATTGGATCTAAAAAAGACAAAGAAGATAATAATCTTTATAATAAACATAAAATAAATCTTATGAAAGGTGATCAACTTGTTAGTGAATCGGAAGTATCAAGTCCTACAGAAATTATGGACAACTTTTTAGAATTTTTGGACAGTATACCAAACTATGATCAAGTTTATCATTTATCAAATGAGCAGTTTAAGCAAAAAGTTGATTACTTAAGAAGAAAACAAAAATTATTATTGAAAAATTTACAAAATTCACTGATCAATCATGAAAATGCAAATGTGCCTAAATTTTCTGTACCTAAATATAATAAAAAATTAAAGATTAAAAGTAAGAATGATATTAATGATTTAACATTAAATGGCAAAAAGTGTTACTTAGAAGAATCTCGAACTCCTAGTCCTTTACTTTTTCTTTCTAGTAAATTTAATGAACTCTCAGAAGAGCAGGATCTTTTGACAAATAGGTATATATAATTATGTAGAAGCAAATTTCTTGTATCTTATTAAGGCTGTAATTATTGATATTTCTAAATGTAATAGAAGATATGAAGGAAATGGAACAGTATGTAAGAAAAAGTTATATTTGAATAATAAAAATTGGAGCACATGGAATAAATTAAGTAGCAATGATAATATTGAAAGTGATATAGACAGTATAGAAACAAGAAGTTTGCCTGCCAATATTGCAAAGGAATGGCACCCTACCGTACCTAAGCCATTTAGTTTTACTGTACGGTGAGGAACTATATTTTCTGTAACAACAAATTAAACATTTATTCACATAAAGTTAATAATACGCTACTGTATGCTTTAGAGAAGAAGCAGAAAAGTATATGGCACATACTGGAATGGAGGAACAAAAATGCAAAAATTTAAAAAGTAATAAGAAAAGTCTGCATAGAAAACGACGTGTGAGATCAATTCCGCTAACGTCAAAAATTCCACTTTATGACAAATTATTAGCTGAAAAGGAAGAACGGTTTGTGTTTGTTTATGTCTTTCATATATAATAATCCTTTTCGTTTTTATCAATATACAGGATGGTCTACCTAATTTTATCACTTGCAATATCTCACTTGTTTTCGACAATATTTAGAAATGTTTCAGGTAAATAAGAGAGACATAATTTGATATGATTAGTTTTTTCATAGGTAAACACGTAGAGGACATATGAAGGTCATCGATGTTTTTTAAATGGAATCACATATTTTTTAATACATTAATCAATTCATTTGGACATTCGCTACAAAAAAGTATACATCTATGTATGTTGAGAAGTTCGTTTGTTTAGCTAGGAGATATTTTAATGTTTATTTTGTAAAAGCTGTTGTATGAGAAACAAGAAAAACAAATACAAAAGTACCACTTTACATTCTTTCTTGTCTTTCATATCATTTAAAAAAAAGTTGATCTTCACATGATCTTTACACGCCTACGTAGAGAATAACTAATAACATTAGAATATGTCCCTCTTGAAGGCATTGATATTTTATTTGAAATATTTTCCAATATAATTCATAGTATCGAATATATTTCGGCTTCAATTCTATGTATAGTAATAAATCTATAGTTATCACGAGCATTTATCTTTTAGGAGTCGTATAATCCGTGAAGAAAGTGCGTTAAATTTAATGTCTCAGGTACGACCTTTTAGGCTCGAATGTGATCGTCGAGCTTGGCGATTTTTAGCAAGATCTAGCCCAGAAATTCGTAGCAAAAGCGTTAACATGAATACGAAGTTTAAGGCTAAACCAGTACCAAAGAATCTTTTCAGCACAGAAATATACGACCGTATGCTTGAAGACGAATATTACAGGTCAATACAGTATATACAGTTCTCGTCCTATATTCGATTAACTAAAAAGCAGCACAATTTTCAGGCAGTTACAAAAACAGTTAAGAGCAGCGCAATTAATGAAGTCATCGTCTTTACCGCCGTCAATGGCTAGACGAGAACGCGTTAAATCTGCGTGCACACGTTTACAGAACACAGTTAAAAATTGCAACGAAGACATTAAGGATAAGAATGTTTCAGATAACAATTTAACGCCACTAGAAACACATAAATCAACGATGCCTATTTTGCCAATACGAGGAAACAATTTAGCAGCGATTTTAAGATGTCAAGTATCACGGTATAATACATAATATAACAAATACATATGTGTCTTTGATTTATATTACAAGGGAAGAAAATGATTGCACTTGTATTTATATTATAGAGAAAAATTGGAACGCGAAATAAGGGAAAAAATGGAAGAAAGACGTCGAGAACAAACAGCAAAAATTAGACAATCTTTGATTGGACGTAATCCAGTATGGCGAGCTCTGAGATCTGCTGCGAGGTGCGATTTTTTAAAATAAATAGTTATTTGCTTGTTTTCTTCAGTGGGATGTTGTGCAATAGTAAAGATTAGAAATTACTTTTCATATTGTTATGGCTACATAAATTTCAATTGTAAGGCACGAGCACGAAAGAGATCTTAGTATTCGAACTTTACTCCGTCGCGATGAAGCGCGTGAACAAGAGGAACGTCATCGATTGCAGATGGAAATGATGCTGGATCGCGTAACACAAATACCAACACTTTTTGAACGTCATTCTCAGGTGCATACAATTTTTTTTTTTGGGGGGGGAGGAGAGAGTTTAAGATAAACTACTGCCATTATTATTATTACTACTATTATTGCTAATAATAATAATAATAATAAATATCAAGGAAGTAATCACTTATGAGAATATCCTTGTAGAGTTATCAGTCGTTGACACAAGGACAACAGAATGTTAGTTGTTCAAAAATGTTGCAACAAAAGAAAAAGAAAAAGCAATTTAGACAAGCATTGAATACTGCAAATTCGTACATAAATTACGAAAACATTTCTAGATCGGATTCCGGATCCTCAACTAGTTCGTCGCATACTTTCTTATCAGCGAGTCAGTCTTTAAATTCATCTAATACGTCTATATCGCAATCATCTGAAAAGTCGATAACCAAATCTCAAGTTTCATTTTCGAAAAGAAAAGGAGATCGTAGTCAATTAAAAGTCTCTATAAATGAAACCGCAGAGCTGATCGAAGATAAAAATAAAAGCGATAAATTATGTGATAATGAATGTTTAATCTCTAACGATGATTGCAATGCAAATGCGACACAGAGCAACAAATATAATACAGAGAGAAGGTTATCAGGTGTTCATTAAGCAATTTGACAACTATTAATTAGAATTAATCGTAATCAGATAGTGACTGAAAACCTTAAAGTGATTACATACATGTATAATATAAGAGGAACATGTACGGGAAACATATGTTTTTTTTCCTTATCTTTATATTTCTTCACGTATTTTACACCATATTTAAACAAAAATTAAAATCCATAAAAATTTATTTCAATGTTATTAGGAAACAGATTGAAACGGTACGAACTATACAATACAAATAATTAGATTTATGTACAATCTTAATATAATATTTATAGCAGAAAAAGAATTTATAAATAAAGCGCTTTGAAATTAACAATACCAGATTAATTTTTATTCGATGTTTAAAGTCTATAAATTCTTAATTTTAAAAATATTAACAACAGTTTCAATATTATGTGTGCATATTTTATGCCCTGATATTATCTAAAATCCAATCTAGGTAATACACAATCTTTGTATAAACTCCAGGTATTCCTGTCGTACCACACATGCGAGGTCCAAAACTGACAACTCCATATTGAATGAATTTTAAATTATGGCTATAATTTCCTGGAGCCTGAAGTGGCCCACCGCTATCTCCCGAACAAGAATCCATACCGCTTTTACCGCTCGCGCACATTTGCTTGTACCAAATTCGCGCCTGTCTTTCATATATTTCTGTACATTTATTTGTGGTTATTAGTTGTAACTGAACCTGCAGCAAGTCCGGACTCTGTGGTCCACGTTCAGTTGCGCCCCAACCCGTTACTATAACCTATCGTAAAACGTAAGAATCATCAGTATCTACGATTAGAAAAAAGAAAAGTAACATGGAAAGATGCTCGTGTTTTACTATCGCATTTACTTTTTTTCTGGTCAAAGTTGCAGCTGATCCGATTGGCATACAAATAGGCCGCACATTTTGTGGTCTAAAATCAGCGTCCTGATCCAGTCGCAGCAAACCAATGTCATTTTGTAATCTCGCTCTTGTATATTGTGGGTGAAAGTGGGTACTTTCTATACCGATATCTTGATATCTTTCAGCGCAAACGATTTCGATACCGTCTTCGTCTTTGTCACAGTCGCGCTCGGTATTTAAATTATGCTCTCCTAGTCGTACTCCAATTAATGTAAAATCTAAGATATTGATTCTGAATAAAATATTGAACCAAATGAATTCATCAGTAATACATTTTACGATTGACTTACCATTCGGTAGCGTTGTAATACAATGAGCAGCGGTGAGTACATATCGTTTATTGATTAACGATCCTCCGCATTTGAATTCTGGGATTTGTTTCCCAGTATTGTAGGCGAGCAATACCATCCATGGAAAATCAAATATGCGTGTTTTATTGCCACCAAAAATTTTTTCTTGCGATATTGGGCCGCACAAATTATGATCCAGTAATGGTAAATTCGGATGATTCGTGACGTCTGGGGGATCGGGAGTAAACAACGGACTTTCTGTTGTGGTTGTAGTTGTGGTTGTCGTTGTGGATTCAGTTATTAACGAACGCTAAAATTGTAATATTTTGTCGTAACGCGTTTCATTTTATATCAGAAGAACACAAATGTTGATCATAATGGTTACATAAAATGTTTACCTGTTCGCAACACACTTTGGGATCTTTATTCTCAAATCCGCATTGTAAACTGATCAAATAATCATAAGTATCCTTTGTCAATGGTTTTTGTTGTTTAAGAATCTCTATAATTGGTTGACAACTGTGTATATTGATGCAAACACCAATTTTATTCTGTGGCGTGGTACATGTATCTTCTATAAAAAAAATCCATCGTTTACAGAAGTGGATTGCTCGGATTATCGAATTAGGTTCAAAGTATAAGTAGTGTTATTAATACTACGAAAGAAGAAACGTCGCGTGTCGTTAGTATTCAGAGTAACGTTTCATAAGTGTATCTCTCTCCAGTTGTTGTATACGGTACTGATCACAATCACAAATAAGATGCAAGTGAGAATACGCGCGTGATATGTTAGTAGAAGCTTGTTATACGTATATCAATCGAACAAAATTTTTACTTTTCAGCAGTAATGTCTATATAAATTATTTCTTTTTTCGCAATAACCACTTAATATATTAATTTTCATTGAACAAAAATGTGAAAGAATATGAAGATAAATCTGTAACATGATTGTTATATGCTTGATAATAATTAGTAATCGTATGAGGATTGTTGCTATATTGCAAGTATTTAGGAAATCCCACTCACGCGCACTGACTCCGCATAAAACCAAAATTCCGACTAAAAATAAACGATTAATCATGTCGATTTCGAAACTATCGTCAAAGCTATCGTCAAAGCTATCTTTTTCTTTTTCTTGAAACAAGTTTGAAGATTTATATTTTTTTAACTCAGGTAATATTCGGTTACAAATTCTTTCTCGATTCCTTTACTTGTTCCGCTCCTTCCGATTGAAAGCAAGAAACAACGATATTTAGAAAAATAATAAAGTCGTACTTGAGATCTTTCAAACCAGCAATGAAGCGGACAAACCAGTTTCAAAATCTGTTTACTTTTATTACTTTTGCAGAGAATGGACTCGCGCGAAGAGTCTTCAGCGTACTAACTGCTGCCATCTGCTGAGTCCGACGAGCCTTTCGATTGGAAAAAATATCTAGAGGGAAGGGGTTACAAGGAAAATGTTCTCGACTAATAGGAACGTTATATTGTATCGAAAGATATTTATTTGCTTTATTGACCTATTGATAATTTCATAATCAAGTAAAGTATCGAAATAAAAATATATTTTCTTCTGCGTTATATATTTGCTGATGTTGGAATAAGTCACATATATACATATATATAAAATGTATTTCTAAGAATAAATTTCATCATTCTGACTTTGTGGGTTGGCTTATTAAAATGATTCAGGGATTTCCAATTCTAACATTGAATGTTTTACGTCATACAGGAGACGATAAGTTTCGCAGTAGACGAATCATGTCTTTGATAACTTCCGCATATTGTTTTGAAAATAACATGCACTCCACTTATTAAGGAAAAATATAAAAATAATTGTACACGTATATTTTGCATGATAGTTTGTATGACCTACAGAATCGATAACCTCTGAAACCGATAGTTATACTATTGATGTAACGTAACCCTATCACTAGAGAATAAAGATAATTTTCTTTCATAAAATCAAGAACGTAATATCTTCTTTCATATTATTTAACAAATGATATATATTATATATTTTTTAATTCACCTTCCTTTCATCGTTGCGCGTATGCATTTACAATTTTACACGTATAAAGATTAGATAGAGATTGAACGAATAATTTCAATATAGATATCAAGGTCTCATTTTGCTGAGTATCCAGGGTACAAAATCAATTACTCTAGTATAAACGCCAGGCCATCCAGGCATACCGCAAGGTGATGGTCCAAAGGAAACAACACCAACAGCTGCCCATCTAGCGCTACCATTCTGATCTCGTTCTACAGCCATTAAAGATCCACCAGAATCTCCTCTACACGAATCTTTACCCTTTTGTCCACCGGCACAAATCTGCCCGTAACCCAACGCCACTCCTACGTTTCCATAAGTCATCTGGCATTGTACTTCGTCAACTATAGGCAACGTAAGTTTTAGTTTTATGTTCGACGATGAGCCGTTCTCTGTCTTTCCCCAGCCGGCAACAGATAGCCTTTGTCCGAGAGAAGCATTTGGTGGCAGACAAATAGGTTTTATGTAATTGGTAAACGTAACATCACGGGACAATCTTAGCAGAGCGATATCATATTTCTGATCTCTTGATCGTGGCCGGTAATTCTCATGAGCAATTTGTTCTTCGATTTCAACCGACACGGTTTCGTCCGCGCAAATTTCGCTGTTTTCATCGTCCTTAATGCAATCAGGATTGGTATCAGTATTATATTCGCCTAAACGGACACTTTGCAGTCGCCATGTACTTGGTATATCTTTGCCTTTGACACAATGAGCTGCCGTTAAAACATAACGCTGACTTATAAGGACTCCACCACAAGCTGTATATATTCCATTTACTGAAAAATATAATTTTATGTTAATTATTTTCCATGTTTGCGTTAACTACGTTTAGAGCATCCTATCTGTTTTTAACTTCTTACATGTAAGGTATTCCAAGAGTGTCATCCATGGATATTCGTCGAGTCCAGCGCGTTCTCCACCGACGATCCTTTGAGTTAAATCTTTGCCGCAGTCAGTAGGAAGCAAAGGATTGTTAAAAATATCGTATTGTAGATTTTGATTGTTGGTATTTTGATTGTAGGTATTTTGATTGTTGGTATTTTGATTGTTGGTATTTTGTTGCCCAGAATTCGAATTTATTCTGCTGTTATCTTCAGTACGAGTTTGTATAGGGCAACATACTCGAGGGTTGTTGGCACTATCGAAACCGCACTGTATTTGTCTTAATAAATCTATTGTTTGTGGTGGAAGGGGTCGTGTTTGAAGAATATTCAGTATTTGTGGACATTGACGTAATCCAATGCACTGACCGGCTACACCATAAAGTGACGCACAATTCGATTGTCCTTGAAATTCTAAGAAAGAAAGCTGTCTTCAATATATGAGAGGAAAATAATTATTAACAGTTAATCTGAAATGATTACTATTCTTTGACTATTGTTCAATTTGTCATTATTGATTTTTAAATTTTACATTATAAAAACCGTCTTTAGAGCATATAGAAGAAATAAAAGCTTTATAATAAAAAAAAGCTAATTCTAATCAATTAAATGTATGACTAATGTGTTACAAAATTATTTAAAAAGACAATTAATAACTTACGAGCAACTGCAACAAGCATCATAGCTTGCAAGATGCCGAAAGCAAATAACTTAATCATTTTAACGCATAAAATGATAACAGTTGTTGAGAAAAACCAAAGTATTAGATTTCACGTATAGTTTCTGAATTATTGCGGCTTTGATATGTACTTTACGCGCGATTCAGAAAATGACATCCTTCGCGTTCGAGTTGAGGATGCCAACTATGTAGTAAATGGTTTGTCTACACCATGGTCAACTGCTTCTCCCACTATTTTAATATCTATCGAGTATAATTATTTTTCCTTCTTTTTATTTCTTTACAAAACAATAACTTTCTCAGGCTTCAAATGATTAAAAATGTCTTTTGCGATTTCAATTATCAGTTTAATTTAAATTTTCAAACACAAATTATTTATGCTTAATCGGAAAGACATAAATAAATCATGAAAAAATTAGTCAAGTATGGCTTTAGAGGGACAGAGAGAGAAGTAGAGAGGAACACGTTTGTGTTTAATTCTAAGCGGTTTACAAATTTGTATATTATGTACATTTATAGATATAAAATGGATGTATTTTAATAACAATGTGTAAATCGTTATATACATATAAGTGCACTTATGTTGTGTGTATATATATATATATATCGCCTTCTAGACATTATTACAACAGTATATTTTTCCTTATGCATTACTATAAATAGGAGACAAAACAATACATATACCAAAGATTAAGCGTCTGAAATGTATCTTTTATTTCTTATTCTTCTTTGATACAAGGAATTTTGTATTGAACAGAAGAATATCGGTTCCGATGTTCTTTAGTTTCGTTTGTACACAAAATTTTGAATCTTATATAACGATGTAATTAAATATATAAAATTTTGGAACGAAAAAGATTGAAAATGGCTGTGAAACATAATATTTGTACATTATCATTGCCTACGTTAACGGATACAGCGTCCATTAAGAAAGAGAAAGTTCGGAAAAATGTGAGATTTATGTACAAAACATCTAGTTTCTTATCTTCTAAATATATTTTAAACAGCTAAATGGAATAAATCGATAATAATTACATATTTTCAGCATATTTCGAACAAAAGGTGTAAATCTTATTATTACGTTTGCCTGGGTGCTCTGATGCATACAATAGATAAGCAAATTAAAGACAAATATACTGAAAATAATTATCTATATTTAATTGGATCAAGATACATAAAAGATCTTTATAAATGGCTACAACATTGCAAATACAATAAAGTACTTGTAAATGACTTTCTAAAGTCGCTTATTACATCAGTAGCTTTATTTGCAATAGGAGTAAAACTAACTAACGAATTAGTTGCATGGAGGATATTTTAATCTATAGTAAAGAAGTTTTAAAAAAACGTCAACAAAGTTACCCTATCTCTATACATTTTAAACATTAAGCTTATATTTGTACAATATAACATTTAAAATATGTGTATACGAATTAATTTTATTCCTATATTCCAGTCAATAAATAATCCTTTCAGCAACCAAATCGATCAACTCCACAATTTGTTAATTTCATTACCTAAATACATGATCAATTACGTATATAAGTACATGATAATTCAATTTATAAGAAACAATTGTCTTACTTTCATAAGTTCACTTATCGGAAGAATATGACAGTACATGATGGTAAATTCTAATATCAATTTAAAGAGCAATATTTGTAATATCATGAGTATTTTTCTGATATATACAGAGTTTATCAATGCAGCCTCTGAACAGGTCATATAATCTAACTCTATAAGAATTACATTACTTTATCATATCGAACAAAAATATCAAATAATCTTAGCATACATGAGAAGTTCTATATAAATAATTTAAATCGCTTATTAATAAATTATAGTACTAAAAGTGTATTTTAATTTATAAGCTCTTCAGCCATATTTAGTTCTCTTGCTTATGTTACTATTTATTATTTCTATTATCTTTTGTTTCAGAATTTTTATTACCTTCGTCATCTTCATCAGAACTATCTAATTCATCTGAATCAATATCAAGATCTAATAAAATTTTCTTTTTATTTGGTTTTAGTTCTGTGTCACATTTTCTTTTTATTCCAGAAGTAGCAACTTTGAAACCTTCTTCAACTGCATCTCCAACTCTTTCTGTAAGAACCGATCTTTCGCGTTCGTAAGTTTGATCTTTAAATTCGTGTCTAGGTTCAGTGCAAAGTCTTTCTAATTTTTTCTTTTTACGTTCTGCTGCTTCTTCTTCTCGTTTTCCTTGTTTCTCGATCCAAGCTTTTAGTCTTTTTTCTTCGTTGATATCACGAAGTCTGCGTCCACTTAAATCTCTACAAGCTTCACGATTTGTAGTTTTTTCGATTTGCGCTCCAATTGCTCGTAGCATGGAACCAAATCCCCCTTTCCCGCCAAACAATCGCGGTATAATAGAAATATAACCATCATAGCAAGTGACATTTTCATCCACGAGTCTCCCATTGTATATGATGTAAAAGTTTTCCTGCAATAAGTTTTACTAATCATTATTAAAATTCCTTTTCGACGTTAAGCAAATTATTTTAAGGTTAGGATAGCTAATTATACTGCGTATACATACTGCTAATCCTTCGATTTGTTCATGTAGTTCATAAATCTTCAAAGGAGTATTGGTAGTAAGAATCTGTTTTATTCCAGAAGCGGTACTTAACTGAATATTTAACATATTTATTTTGTAACGCAACTTAAAATTGCTTACTGTTCTACTAAAACACCTACGGTAGCTTTGCGTCAACTGAGTAATTTTTCATGAAAAATAGCGTACGTCGGTACCTATAACCATGAATTAGTAAGTAGTAATATAGGTAATATAACTCACGTTCCAGATATTTCAAACGTAGCGCCTCCTGGTATCAAAATAACGAAACATTTAACAAAATTGAAGCATTATATTATATGTGTATGTTTGGTTACAAATTATAGCAATCATTATTGTATATACGTATTTAAATTACAAGTTTTTGAAAATCTACCAAACATTGGATAGAATTAATAGATATTTTTGTGATGGATAATATATTCTTAAAGCTTTATACAATGCATAGGAACATTATTGTTACATAACTTTCCATGTTAGAAAATTCATAAAATTAAAAAATGAATTAAACAAACTAATTTTAATCTCCTTGTGAAATGGGCGAACAGCGATCGCGTTTGGAACCTTTGCCTTTTCCTTTTGATTTTGTTTCTCGTTTTCTACTTATTGAAGATGTAGATGTGGTAGATGTAGAATCCGCTGGACTCGAGTGACTTGATCCCTCACGATCCCAACGCGCTAATGCTTCTCTTAAATTTTGTCCATCTCCTTCTTCATAGGTGTCTACATCTACATGAAGATTATCTTGGCTAGGTTGTATATTGTTTCCAGATTCCAAATTTGCCCTCATTTCTTTCCTTTGATCTTCTGTATGTTGTGGACACCGCATAGATCTTGTACATAACTTTTTTGTATGCTCTGATATTACTCCACAGATTTGTGTTAATAAAATCCTTTTATCTTCCAAGGACATATTTTCGTAATTTGATGGAGAATTTTCATTACTGCTATGAATATGTTCACTTACAGTTTCCCCATTCCTTTGACTACTTTTTTGTTGTTTTGTTCTTTTTATACCATTGCGATCTTTCCTGCGTTTACGCTTATCATTATTTAAGCTCCAATCAACATCATCATCATCATCACTTATAACACCACTGAAGTTACTGAGATCTTTTGAATTATTTGCTATGCGTCTTGATGCAATTCTTGAACTATTTCGTCCCATGCCCATACATTTCTCTAAATGAGTTGCAAAACGACAAGCTGCGACTCCTCTATCACAATTTGGGCAATTGCATTCTTGGGATTTCTTAACTGGATGTTGTCCAAAAACATCCAATCCTGGGGAATCTTTAAGACATTTTATAATTAGATAAATTATATAAAAACAATAATCATTGTAAAAATAGCTACTTTAACATACTTTAATGTACTTAAAAGTATTTGTCAAATATAAACAGTTTGGTAGTAAATAAACATAACCTGATTATTGAAGTCTAGTTATTGATATCCTTAATAATATTTCTTTACCATTTACTCACCTACAATAGCATAAGATTCGTCATCAGGTATGCCTTCTTCTACATCAGAACTACCAGTTTTTGTAGTTCGATGTACATCGAAAACAAATCCCATTAAAACCTCATCCAGGAGGTCGTCATAAATTTCTTTAGTCGCACCTTCCACATTCTCGCTTTTACTCATAAATTCCAGAAATCGTCTGTTTAATTCTTGAATTCTCTCTTCAGTCACGGACATTTTAAGTGTCGAGTAATCATACAATACAATCTCGTACTGTTTACAGTGCTATGGTGACAGCTCCGCTTCGTAACGTGTGTATGTATTTCTTATTTTCGTTTAAGATGCGCTAATCGAATTGAAACGCTTCAAGTTAAATATAATAGTTGGTTTATTGTTATTAATGTGCGCATTTTTTCAACGAAGAAATTATTTCTCGACAAGTAAACGGTTTCTAAAAACTTAGTGCAATACCTGAATTGCAACTGATATGACATTAAGTGTATATATATATATAGTATAGTAGTCTATACATGCGAAACGAAAGCCTATGGAATTATTCCTTGCCTGTATTATCTACGGATGGTACGATCAAAACTTCACTCTAGATATTTTGTTAAAAATGTACGTATGTAATTATAATTAGTGATATTAAGGTCGAGAAAACAATTTGTGGTAATGCTACAACTCATTTGTTACTTTTCTACTATACTCAATATTATCGACTCACTATCTAATCGTAAACATGGGTGATCTTCGAGGTAAAACAGTCTCTTGTTTCTTATTTCAAGAGCATTATATGTATATTTAGTTTCCTTTTTCGCGGATAAGTATTTCTTTAAATTTAAATTTAGAGTCTGATTCTTATTCATTTATCCTAATAATAAAATTAATAATTTGTATATTTTCTAATTACTTTTTATTTAAGAATATTAGAGGACGATATAGGAAATAATATAGGATATAGGATAATGTGTAATTCAATAGTTGTAATAATAGAGATAAGGTTCTAGCCTTAGTCAATAGGAATAGTATTTTGTTGCAAAATTAAAAGTTCAATAATCTGTTGTAATAATAGCATAATAATTAGGTATATGTATAAGTAAAAATGTTAAAAACTTTCATAGTAATATACATATGTATGTCAACTATTATTTAGGAGAATAAATGTATTTTTAATAGCTTGCGTTTGGTTATTGCGAGTTCCGATGACGCGAACAGATTTCGTCCTATTTCTATAAGATATGCCGTACAGCCGTCTACTTGGCAGATTACAAAAATAACTATTTCCGCCATTACCATTTCTTTCTAAAACAGGTATACAGGTTTCTTTTTTTGTTTTTTTTCTTCACTTCTTTAGTAAATATTCACAAATCAGCTCCGATTTCGGTAATTTTTAATATATTGTCAAAGTCTTCATCCTGAGTAGCGTTGTAAAGATCTTAGTTGGGGTTTTTACACAAGTTTACACAAAAGTATGTAATTTTCTGGACGCTATTTACGAACAACATTTAAGAGAGTGTGAATAACCGAGATTTTGTTAAGGTAACTCGGATTTGATCCAAACTCATTTCTCATTAATTTTATTAGGTTTTGGTTCGATAAGATTAGATTTTCCTCGGGATGTAGATGAGGGGTATCCACGCTTTTACTTATCAATACAGGTAGTATTAATAAGTAAAACGATTACTATTTACATCTTTTGTGTAAACTTTCTTTTGACAATAAATTTTTAATAAACGACGATCTCCAACCAAAATTTTCACGACACTGTTCAGAGTGATGATTCTGTAACATAATAAAAAATGTTAGCTTCCCATTTCACTAAACCTACCCAATGAAAGAACTAGCTATATTTTTAGAGAACTTCGTAGACGAGGGTATTTTCGAATCTTTATTCAAAAGCGTAGATTCCACCCAAACAGATTACAAACAGAGACAAATTGCTCTTTGTAATAAAGGATTAGGATTTGATCCAACTGCAGAACCTAGCGCAAAACATTGGCTAATTGCCAATAATATCTGACATAATATAACGCATAATCGCAGATACGACGTATTGTTAAGTAAATAAACATAAAATTGAAAGTAATTTTTATGTAATTCATATTGCGAGTCATTCAAAGACGGATAAAAGAAAGAAGTGCGTAGATTTACGCAGATAAACGAGAGTCTATTCGTTTGCTAAAAAAAATTGACATTCACTTTTCATTAAAGCGTATTATTTAATTTATTGACATTTAAACCTGCTAAAAATTTAAATGTCAATAAATTAGAAATCTGTCAAAGGTAACATGAAGAGGGGGATGAGAGAGAGAAGAAAAGAAGGAATCATGGAAGAGAACATTAAAAGAGGGTTGTCAGCTGCAACCTTAACACAATTCTATTTTTTTCGATGCATTAGGCCGTGTGCCGAAAATGACGCAATCAAAGTGGTGACCGCGAGAGGAGGCGACGTACGTATACGTATACGTAAAATTCGCTCCCTCTCGTGCGTGTACCGAAGGAAAGAGAAAGATGGATCGAAGTGGGGTGGAACGATCATAGTAGAAGCTGAAGAAGAGTCTCGGCGAACGGATAGAATCGTACGTACCTTCATCGTGGCTGCAGTGGTGGATCTTTCACTCTGGTGCGCACGTTAACAGATTACGACAGATAGCAACCGTACGTGCAGCAATTCGTTTGTCGACAAGAGTTCAACGAAAGGTACACGTAGCACCGACGAACGAGCGAATTTTTAACCGAAAAGAAAAACGAACTGAAAGGAAAAATGGTGTACGAGAGCGACTTCTATACAACCCGACGACCCTACTCACGGCCTCTCGTTTCGTCCTACAGCATCACGGTCAGTATATATGGGATTGTTGAAAGAGCGGGATGAAGTATGTCTTAATAATGTTTTGCTGGATGGCACTAACGTCGAATAAGAGCGTCGAGTGTAACTCGGAAACACTTTAACCGAACCACCCTTGTTCGGACTTTTTTCGATCCGGAGTCAACGTTTTGTTTCTCGGAAAATTTCTGTCAAATTTTCGAAGATATTTGTATGCGCGGCAGTTTCACGTTTGCTAACATATTATATTTGCAAAATCGATAAAATTGCGAAACATTGGCTCTTTAACGATCGAAAGATCGACACTCCTTGATTACCCGTTCGTTTGCGAAATCGATCAACGACAGGCACGATATCAACCACGATACAAATACGATCTAAACGAATCGTTATTGCTGTCGGCGGATCGAGTTCGATGCATTTCGAAGTCTCTACTTCCACACTGTATTCCGATCAATATTGTTATTCGTTGTTACCACTTTTGTCATTGTTATTACTGTTATTGTTTAACAGTTTTTTGAACCTCGAAACATGCACTCGGTGTCTCCTAGAAATCAAATAAATATTTAATACGAGTCAATTACACGATTATCGTTAGTAGAACCTACACACTTGAATTAATATGCAAACTTGACAAGTATATCAGTTAAAAAGAGTTAAACGTATAACTGCACGGTAATAACTTCCAGTTTACGGAATTAATTTTACCTGCACCAAATAAGCTCTGACACGAGTTACCCGTCGACTTAAACGGACGGAAAAAAATTACTTGTTGAATGATTTGTTTTCAAGACACCCTCGTTGTGCTCGTTTTGAATCTGTTTTGTATGTATATGTTACGCCCTATAGTAACCAGGGTTTCATCGGCTATGTATCAATTGTACTTATTGTTTCATGTGCCTGTTTGTGTCAATTCTTCAAATATTAAATCAAGATGAGAGATATTTTCGATCCGAAATAAGATTTATCTACAGAGGAGACAAATAATAAAATTCGCAAAAGTCTTTGTTTTCGCAAGTTTTTTGTAAACTTTTACTCGAGACTGACGATTATTTCATTACGACGGTTATTTTTATTCTGAAATAAAAAAATTGAAAACTGATATAATCGAAGTGATTTGCGAGTAGGGAAATTAGAGAAAAGCCTATTCATAGCGGTGCAGCCATTTTCCGGGACTTCGTCGCGTTAAACTTAGATGCCGTACGACCCGGCAAATTTTGGATCCGTGAACACGAAAACGTATATGGGCTGACAAATCTATCATATGACAAAAATCAACTGAACAGAGTATATATAAAAATGCAAATGAACGAATTGTACAAATGTAACTGAGTTACAAGTTTGGGCAGAATCAGTAACAGAAGGAATCATTTATCGAGAAATATTAGTGAAATGTTGTTGTAACAACGTGTTATAGTCGTAGTGACTTCTTCGACAGTTTAGATTATTGGGCTGTTCCATTGTTGATCATGCATCCATCAATGGTACCGTTAAAAGCTGACCTAAATACTTAACTCCTCGGTAATTCTAATTATGTTCGAGAGATCTTCACCGAGGCCTCTAACTCGAGCATCTCGAACGATTTCAATGACAAAGAGGTTGACGAAACAACACGCCAACGAGGAAACATCTTTCGATGGTTGAAGATGTTATTAAAACATTTTCCGTCTTTCTCCGTTTCAGTAGAGGGGATTTGTGAGCATCGGTGTTGCGTTACTCTGCCCTAATTTAGACTCCCGACGAACCAACGACGTTGACTCCCACCACAAAAGTTAAAATTCGTCACGGAAATTCATACATGATTTCTAGTGACCATACTTGTTTCCCAGATTTTGTGTCGCAGCAGTTCATGTTTCTCATTGTTTCGTGACTATTGCTCAAACTGCTCGCAATTAGAATCGGTAATATAACTTCATATCTATTTTTATCGAACGTCGTTCCAGCCCAACGAAATGGACAGAGAAAAAGAGTATCCTCTTCTTCTTGCGTTGTACTTAGATCTTAAAATAACGATTCCTCCGCATGTAGGAAGAGGGGTAATTAGACAGACCGTGTCTTTTGTGACACTTTCGTGATGATTAAGAGAGAGAGAAAATAAAAATAATTTTTATGGAAAGTTGCACAAGCGATCGCACGAAAATATTTAAAGTGAAAGAAAATCCTGCAGCACCAATGAATGTATTTGTAGAGATGATATAAGGAGGGGTTGTGCCGTAAAAAATTTCGATCGACATCAACGATTCGGAATGTGCGGAGGCGAATATGGGGGCGCGAGATGTTGCGTTCCTTGTATACCATTCACGATGCTTTGATCTATTTTTACACAAGGATAAGAAACATATACTGTGGCAGAAAATAATATCGCGTCAAGAATCATCGCGGGGAAGAGAAAGAAGATAATATTTATACTCTCTTTATACTCCAGAGTAACTGTCATGACACACGCACGATTTTCAGACGGAAATGTCATGACTTTTACTTGTATAATATCAGCGATCGATACACATAGCATAGCGATAATACGGAAGAATGGTGTGGAAGTGAAGATATCGAAAGGAACAAAGTTTTTGATCGACGCTCGACGACGAAAGGGAAAACGATGTCGAATAAGAAAAGGAAGCAATTGAATGGGGCAGAAGTTAAACGCATCTCGAACCTGATGAAATTTACAGAAGCAGGACTACTTTCCGTGGGAAAAAGTGCCGTTTGTTCCACGACCATCCCTGGTACCAGAACCATTCACCGTTTGGGGACGCAAAAAACAAGATCCACAAAAAGAATTTTATCAATACGTTACCCTGAAGGACAAGGAGGGTGTCGTGCGTGGTAAAAATCCCGCGAGAGAAGACCATACTCGACAGTTGGTGGATGGTGGCGCAGTGTCAAAGGTCAGCCTGGACGCCGCGACTGAACTGGCAACTAAGGGTCACGTTTTCGAGAAAGGAGTGCTTTCTAGACAACCAGCTACTAAAAGACACATCGTTTCTCCAGCTAGTGGTCGTACTAAGATACTGATGGCACTCCAAACGCCTTCTTGGTACCGATTTTAACAACACCGTCGCGAGTAAATGACGTTTGATTGGAAACAAATGATATTTTTTTCATTTTGTAAAAAGATAATCTAAGAATTCGACACGACTGATAGATATTTTAATATCCTGCTTCGTAGAACTTGGAATTAATTCAGTGATGAATATTAGGACGATTAATTTTGCTCGGTTTAGACATTTTTTTACTAGTCTTTACTCTTCGTTCTTTAAATTTTATCTTGGCATTTCCTTACAGCGACATTCTCACGAAGATTAGAGTTTTATAATCGACGATATACTCGTAATAGCTCAAATCTTTCCCTTTTGTACAAATTTTACACGAACCTGATACTTTCGTGTTATTTCTTTTTTAGCCCATACAAATATACATATACACAGACAAACATCTTGTTTTCCATAGCCATGAACAACTATGGAAATTATGGATTGCTGCTTTATACATATACTACCGTTGCTTTACTTTTCGTTTTCTTGTTCGTTTACTTTGTATGCACATCGAACAAATAAAGTGTTTCGATTTCGAAAAGCGTGTTTACTGGATTCATTACTACTCAAGATATGTTTATCTAAACGTATTAAGTTGAAGACCTTGAGTCGAACAATACCCTGTTCTATAACATACAATAATAATCGTATCTCAGTGATATTGTTTGTGGAAAGAAGGAGGAAACTGATTAAGAATACATTTGTGCTATAGTACTATCGACGTCTGGGTCATGAACTTATTTCATATCGGTATTACAGATAGTTGGAAGATTAAACTTCCTATTAAGCTTAAATATCGATGCAGGTGAGCAAAGTTGAAAGAGAATATGACCAAAAGTTTTAGGTCGAAAGCTAAAGTTGAAACGAGACACCGAGATGCACTCGTGCATATGAGCGAAGAATACGAACATAACGTAGACACTATTACATTACGTTATCCATGTGTTTCTTGGCAAAGGCTAATTCAGTTGCTCAACGTTGCACTCTAGAGTGTCCTGAATATCTCGGCAAGGAGACATTATTAATGCATACGTGTACCGCTCTACGTTTATAATTGGCCCGCACGTTGTGTGTCTACAGATAGATCGATATATGTATTATCACAAAATATCTTAGCGATCCCTTTACTTTTTTCTTCCGTATTTTAACATACGTAGTTATATCGTAGATTCAAACAATATAACCCAAATCTTAACGTTCTCAATCTCCAAAAAGTCCACCCACCGCTTCGTCTGAATTCTTAAAAGTAACATTGGCAACGATCAACGATTAATTGATCGTGTCTC
The DNA here is from genome assembly GCF_040668555.2 of Bombus flavifrons. Classification (NCBI taxonomy): domain Eukaryota; kingdom Metazoa; phylum Arthropoda; class Insecta; order Hymenoptera; family Apidae; genus Bombus; species Bombus flavifrons. Next base: position 7,945,012 of record NC_138454.1, read on the forward strand.
GTTTTAAGCGTTTTAATCGATATTTCAATGATAACGATCCAACTACACGAGGCAAGATGAATCGGACGAAGTACCGGTTGTATTTTTTATTCCATTAATACTATACCGTGATACGCGATACGTCCTTTTCTCCAGTACATGTTATTCCAAAACGGAGAACAGAGCCAGCCAAAATTCAGTTTCAAACGGGTAAAATACAAGAATGACAGAACGATTACGCAAAACGTTTGATTCAAAATTCGATCAAAATTAAAAAATCAATTACCGCAACAAATCAAACTGCAAATATTTAAGATGCAATGGAATCCGCTCGCGAAGCTTATAATTTTTTAACCTGGGAACTTCCATGATTACTCCAAAAAAAAAAAAATCGTAACGTTTGATCCATTTTTGCTGTTCGATCGCGTTGCTTCGCGACTCACGAGACACGCGATAAACACAGTATATAGAGAGAAAAGTGCGATATATGATCAAGATGTTTTAGTAAAAAAATGAAAAAGTTCTGTTCTCCGGAAATGCCTGTTCTCCACATTGTTGACCTTGTGTAACCCGAATCTGTAGACGCCTCGGCATTATGTGGTCCGTGACTATCCGGAAACCGGGGTGAGGGCTGCTCAAGAGCAGTACAGCTATGCCTACACCAACACCAGCTCATCGAGTTCCTCCTCCTCTACGGATCCGTACTCGTACAGCCGCCGTCCGCAGAGGACTAGCTACACCGAAGAGAACGTCGTCAAGAGGGAGAGCGGACCGTACGGATCATATTCGACCGAGAGGTCATCTAGGACATCGAGTGGTGGCGGTCCTGGAAGCTATCATTCCTCTTACGAATCCCACACTTCCGGTCGTTTACCTGGCGGTACCACTTACCGCCATTTCTCCTACCGCGTCTAAATTCCCGACCGGATGGCCTTCGATATTTTCGTTTCACCGATTTTGATCAAAGAATGATTTAACATTGAATTTCAATCACATCTTCAACATCTAATTTATATAGATACGAACATTGATTTTGGTGAAACGAAAGAACCGTCGACTTACGTTTTTAATTACTTACTCGAATCTATTCGAAGCTTCATCGAAGCGAATCAATTCGGACGAAGTATATAATTCGATAGGAAGACGGGGTTCAGGTTTTTTCTTTTATTTGCATCGTTTAAATATCGCCGCAATACGGTATTTGAAGCAACACGTACTACTTATATTATATTACTGTGAAAATGAATTTTGTAGCTGTACTTAGATGTTTCGTAGACGCGATAATTATAGAACACCGTTAAATACATTGCATTAATAGTTAAACGACACACTGAATATTGTAACGATGGTTATGTGAATCTTTGTTTCGATTTAAATAATAAATTCAAAAGTACCGCTTTACTTATTTCGTGCAATATTTGATCGACTTTGTTCGATGGATCCAACGTGTAGGATTTGTTTCGTAGTTATCGATTCTTTCTACTTATCGATTGTACGTATGGGAGTGTTATTTTTTTTGCTTTCGCATAGCAAATCAACAGTTTTATATCCGTGCAAGCATAATTTCGTTTCTTCTAGCGTGTGCAATGATAGTGTGAATTAATGAAAGAGAACGCATTAGTATCTTTGCGATCAAAATAAAATTATAAAGATAACTCGTCAGTATATCAACTATATTCGAATATAATGCGAACGTTCACTTTTGTGTATCAAACTGCTAACTGTGACTAACACCTAAACCCATCTCAATAGACACACAACGCGACAATCGGCCAAATTACTTGTTACAAATGATCGAAAATTCATTACAACTGTCGTAGCATTACTTTTTTCCGTCAAAGGTACACTTTTCCTTGCTTTTCCTTCTTCCCGTTACGTATCGCTTTCTATCGAGAGAATACATGATCGATTCGACCGATGATCACTATTTGATAATACGCACGTGTGTAAACAAGGAAATAAAGGAATAAATAAAGAGAAACATAAAAGAGAGTGCCGAAAGGGATACTATACTGCAAACGTTACTAACTGGCTGTTGTTCTTCTTCTTTCTATTTATTCTGCTTCCTACGTGACTCCTCGTCCCCTGCCGCTGCTGGATTGCGCCCGATATCGTCGAAAATCGATTAAATGAAACACAAAACATTCATCTTTATAAATACAACCGAAACGGAACAGCAGGACCGGCCGATTACCTTACCGATCTCCACGATTCTTCAGGTAAGTAGCATGGAATTGACGCTAATGGATAAGAAACTAGCTCGCTTGCGAAAATGTTCACGGAAAGTGTTGGATTGCAAATGCGAAATGCGGCAAGTGCGATTTCTTCTTATTTTGTTAAACGACGCTTTTCTGCTTATTTCATCCGCACTATTAAACCATCATTCGATCGTTACGTCGATCGCTAGAATTTGGCCGAACTGGCTCCTCTTCGATTAACCAAACTCATCATCTATCGTTATTCATTTTCGTAAATCAAGGAAAATATAGAAACGTGCACGCGTTCATCGATTCTTCTTACAATTAGCACGATCGCACACAGGTAAATGCTTTACTATCTCTAGTTATCATCGAAACAGCTGGAACATTGCTGCACGTAGCGATCACGGTAATCGTGATTATGTATCTAATCGATTGCCTATTGCGCTCTGCTACTAATCGCTCGAACGAATTTATGGAAACGAATGAGGAACAGAAAAGAGAAAGGGAGAAAGGGGGAGAGAAAGAAGGCGAGAATGAGAAAGATCATACGCTTAAATGGAGCTAGTGAGAGCTTGACAAGAGTACGCTTGTGAGAAGCTAATTGTCGCTGATGCCGCTGGGAACGTAACAATTAGTCGACGTATTAGTAAAGCAGAGTTCGTGCCTCTAGTTGAGAAGCATTCCTCGCATGCCATACGTGGCTCATAAACGGCTCGTGACTGTAATCCACCTGCCGTACCATACCGTGTACCATGGCGGCAGTCTGGTACCGATAAGAGTTCATGCGCGCGTACGTCCCAGCGTCCTTGCAGCTGAGATCAACAGGATACGCAACCTGACAAGACCGTCGACCGAATCCTACACGGAAAAGTACCTTCGATCCAAGGATCACATCGTAAGTCTGCCACGTTTCTCGTGATATCTGTTCAGTGCAAAACAGCGTCATCATTCGTGGCCATTAGCATGAGCGTCATCCAGTCATCATCCATGTCATCGATCGTATTACACCGATCATTGTCGTCGTCGTGTCTCTTCACGATTTCAACTCGTCTTCGACACGCAACATCTGGCATCCTTGTTCGGCGGAATCGCGTCGTCTTTTTAATGGACATCTCGAGAAATGTAGAGCTTTTACACTCCTATGATCGATACTTGACGAGTCGCACTTGACTCTGCGAGCATTGTTAATTCTTCGAACAGCCTGTACGAATTTCGTGTTTGGAGGACTACGCTCGGAGCATGCTTAACACCTGAAATTCATAGCTTCGTATCGTATCTTTGTCGCGTCTCTTCATTCCAGAATATAGAATTTAATCCAATAGAGTCGGTCAACTGGATTAACCGAATAACGAACAAATCGTAGTAGATATATATATATATATATATATATATATATAATTCCTCTCGTAAGAGAGTGGTCCTTCGTTCGACATATATTTTACGTGTCTCTCTTCGCAGTACTTCGACGACGAGGCGAGGGAAATACGTGCGAGAGTGGATTCTCTTCTTCGACGAGTTCACGTCTTCATTCCACGAGCTGTAGCAAGGTATTTAAGCAGCGATTGTTATGCGGTTAGAACGAAAATGAAAGCAATCCTAGAGCACGATTCTAAGCATTTGTTAGACGATCGAATCGCGTAGCGATCGATACTCCGAAATATATCATTTGACGGCACGATAATACGAACCGTTTAATTTTTAGCGACTTCGAGGAAGAGATAATACCAGAACGTATGAGCAGCGGGAATTACGTCCGTCGATTAATCTCTGGAAAACACAACGCGAAGAAAGACACGGTAGAGCCGATTTCCTGGTATGATGTGCCCGATCGAGGTAACTTCGGTAATCTGGCTTGCGTTAAATACGTCGCCGGCAAGCCACAATCGGTCAGGAAACCCTACTTCAAGGTTGCTGATTTACGTCCTTCGGACGTCAAAAACGATGTCAATTTTCTGAGTTACTACAGCAAGAACCGCGAGGCGGCGGCTAACGCCTGTGAGTAATTTCGATATACCGACGCGACGCCACGATTATGTATACTTAATGCAACGACGGTTACGAACACCATAACTGACAATCGGACACGGACGACACGTATGACGATTCGAGAAAAGAAAAACTCTCGAGTGCACTAGCTTTCCTTTGCGATTGACGTCTATATGAAGCAGACGGTACAAATCAACCAATAATTTACTGAATTCGAACACGAAACATGTAGAAACAATAGGAATACGTAGTAGTACGTTATAGCGGGAAAGTTTAATGCGCGAATGACACTAATTATCTCTCTCGAAATATAACGTGCAATTATAAATGCAAAGCGATTTCTTACTATCCGATGTGGATAAAGAAGAAAAAGAATTAGAATGTCATTTGGCATTAATCTCCCTCGCGCTCTGTTATCACATATATCTTAAAGAAAATTTTGGAAAATAAAAGCGGCCATGTGACGCCGTTGTGTGTACGTTTTTTTGGTTTTTTCTCTCCCGCTCGGTTTTCTACTTTTTCTTCTCTTTTCTGGATGGATTGCCATTGATCCGCTCTATCTGACAATTTTTGCTGTGCTGTGTTATTCTTATATTTTAGCGTATTTTTCCTCGTTCGTTACGTAGTTTCCTCTTTATCTTTTTTTTCCTCGTATTTTGTTCGTGGCTGTACATTTCTGTTATATTATATATATATATGTATATTGTGTCTAATGAAACATGTATGTAGCGACGAAGGTGTGAGACAAAACATTGTTTTTTTTCTCGTCTATGCTGCATCGAACGGTTCCGTACGTTTTTCTTTTCTTACTTTGTTCATCTTCATCGTCACCGCGCACATTAACGGAATAAACGGCAATCACGACGATACGCGGCTTGAAACTGGAAACCGAAAAGAAAGCAAGATTTTGCACGAAGACAAACTTCAGTATCAGGCAGAATCGGATGACTGGGACACGTACACGCGGGTAAAAATGGCAGAGAAGAACCAGTTCGGCTTTTTTCAACGTTTCAGGCAAAGGATGGAGGGATCGAGTTCCAGAGCTATACGAAGATCCAACAAAAAACAAAAAGAAGGAGGAGGAAGTGAAAGAAAACGAGACACCCGCAGAGGAGTGACTACGCTCGCGTTAAATATCGTTCCACTTTTTAAATCTACGAAACTATCGCCTTTTAATTTGGGAACGCACGTTCCCGCTTCTATACAAAGATGACTCGCGCAACATGTTCTTTATTCTAAGATCGATCGCGTGTGAAAATCTTTACCGAAAGTATTTCTGCCTGAGGTAAAAACCCGAGACTGATAGTCGAGTATTTCATTAAAAGTTAGACACGTCTATGTCGACTTAATTCGATTTCTATGAATGATAGTAATTTCGTAATAACAGTTACGAGTAATCGTTTGTATCGTTCTGTTTGAGCAAAATTTCATTTCTTTGAGAAATTTCTACGCACGATTCGAGTAATCTGTAATTATATTGGATGTTAATACGATGTTCATTATTTCGTTTCTCGTTGAATCTGTTCGACCTTGCCAGAAAATGTCCAAATAAATTAAGCATAACCGATGATTAAAACAGCACCGTGAATTGTTCCCCTTGCACAAAAATCGGGAAATTAGAAGAAGTGGCTTAGCAGTGAATGCATTGCTTCGAGGTAAGATTCCTTACGTGCTTTACCTACATTTCTAATAATTAGGCCGGCTGACATTTTGTTTCTGAACTGAAGTTGAGTGGTTTTCGGTTGTTGAAAAGAAACATTAATTTTAATAGTAACAGTAACGACACTGTAACGACAAGAGCGATATCACAGTATCGTACAATCTTGCATCAAAAGGGACGAAAGAGTCTCGCACGAGTTCATTTCGTGCTACGAGCGCTATCTAAATATAATCCTAATGAAAATGTAATTTGTAACACAAACGAACGTGAAATTCCCATCGGAGGAGCAAATGCTACTCAAGTTGAAACATGTTAAGTATAAACCGTGTGTTTTTATTCATTGACCATCGTATTACGATCATCGTTACCACGTATGTATAATCGGAGACAAACGCAAAACCGAGATAAAACGAGGACAACAATCCGATTCATCGTTTCTGCAAATCGTATTACGTCGTAATATTTCGTCGTAAGAGGAAATATCATACATCGCAGAAATAATTTCATCGCCGATATTCTCGAATTCAAAGTTTTTTAATATTCTAATTCATTGGTCGCACACCATCGTATGTGTAAATATTAATTTGCTTTATCTTTGTAAAGCATCCTATCCGTGTCGATAGGACATGATGAATTAACAAATACGTTTTGTATCGTAACACACTTCCCAAATATTGCCCTGGCTAACGTTTTAATCGCAGCTTTACTCCGCGTTTTCACTCGTGTTTATTTCAGATACAGAAATATAGCCTCGCAGGAATCTTGATCGTTAACTGAATATTTACGTTTCGTATTATTCTATAGCGCCAGATGTGCCGATGACGGAAAGAGAATTACGGAAGGGTCAGTAATATTTCTCACTAACTTTCGTCGATAAATGCAACCTGTACATGTTATTTCGTTGTCCTTGTTCACGTAGTTTGACAAATTTTAGCGCGAGCGTTGCAACCTGATTTGGATGAATCAACGCTGAGGAAAGGTACGATTCTTCTTGAAATTCCAAGTGTTCATGTTCCATAAAAACATGACATCGTGATCGTTCCATGTGTCTTGTAGAAATTAAAACAGATAAAGAAACGGAATCAAAGCCAGAAAAGAAACGTGGATTTAAGCGAGGAAAAGCGGAAACGAAGGGAACAGAGGACGAAGCAACCAAAGCTTCGACATTACAATCTGTAAAGGAGCTAGAACCGGTAAACGAAACTCAATCTAAACCGGAAACTATAAAAGAGGCTGGATTTGCATCAGAAATTGCAAAACAACCCGAACCCTTGCAAGAATCCGAACTCAGCAAACAACCTGAACCTGCAAAAGCACCTAAATCCGCGAAAAAAGTCAAACCTATGAAAGAGCCGGAACCTGTGAAAGAAGCGAAACCTTCGAAGGAACCTGAACCTGCGAAAGAACTGGAACTTGCGAAGCAACCCGAACCTGCCAAGGATCCGGAACCTACGAAGGAACTGGAACCTACCAAGGAACCAGAGCCTTTGAAGGAACCAGAGCCTGAGACGGAAACGGTGTCTGTGAAGGAGCCGGAACCTGTGAAGGAAGCGGAACTTGCGAAAGAAGTAGAACCTGCGGAGCAAGCAGAACCCGTGAAACAATCAGAACCAGAATTGGAAGCTATAAAAGAGCCCGTGAAAAAATCCGAATCCATGAAGGAAGTGGAATCTGTGAAGGAACCTGAGCCACTTGGAGAACCTGCGAAATCGTTAGAACCGGAATTAAACTCGGAAAATCCAGCGGAATCTATACAAGCGGTTACAGAAGCCTTGCAAGAGTCAGAATCAGAAGCAGTTCAAGGGCCGCAACCGATATCCGAGCTAGAAACCAATCAAGAATCTATGCCGAAATCAAGTTCAGAACCTCAAACTACAGAAGGTGTAAGTGAGTCGGACGAAACAGACGAAAAGAAGGCGACAAATAAAGTTGGTATGTTGATCCGAAAAAGAAGATGCCTAAGAATTGATTAAAACAATTGTAGGTAGACATACCGAGTCAGCTGGCGAGTATAAAATGTAACCAGATGATTATGATTATTATTATAGTGTACAATTATTCCCAAATCTATTTTATGTTGCATGATATTCGTTTTGTATCGTATATAATTCCTTTGTTCGGTCTTTGAAAACGTACCGTAGTGTATTGTGCGCGAGACGTTGCACAAATAAAAGTTGGTCGATTTAAAATTAAAATTTTTAAGCAAGGAAAATTTTGATCGACCAGTTAATAAGAAGATTTTAATTTCAGTGAAACATGACAAGGAAGAGGCGGTTAAAAGAATAGAGGAATACCTTGTTAAAGCTGTTGAGGAGGCGAGGTGCGTAGTTTTTAGTAAAATTGGCACGTATCGGTAGTTACGATATTATGTAAGAAGTAGGACTGTTGACGAAACGATTAACATCATAACATTGAACTCGGCCGGGTAACCTGCTAATCGATTTGCAATCGACATACTAGCCAAAATTTCAACCTCTGTCGAACTGAAATCGTAATTGAGCTGGCGGAACACGGGTATCTAGTAATGACGCTATAATCGACCACTGAAAATATTTCATGCGATCCTTCGATGATTTGTTATAGGACTGAGGAAGAAAAGAAACAGGCTGCCGAGGAAGAAATAGCAAAACTCGAAGCGGATGAGATGAAAGCATGGGAAGCATTGCAGGTAGCGCAGGAACGTTTGGCGCATCTTGACGAAATTGTCGAACAAGAAAAGGCCGAAGCTGAAAGAAAAGCCGAGGAGGCGAAAATCGAGGCTAATCGATTGGAAACCGAAAGAATACTTGAGGAAGAAAGGTATAATTTATGCATTAGAAGAAGATATGTGTTTTTGAATTGTGAATCACGTATGATGTAACTGATGCATAATTTTGTATATTAGGAAAATAGCAGAAGCTAGAACAACGGCTATGTTAAAGGAACAGGAGCGAATGATCATAGAGGAAGAACTCGAGAAGGCTCGTGACCAAGAGGAAACAGAGATAAGGTTAGCGAATGTTACGTTCGACGATCCAGATGAAGTGAAAGACATCGAACATTTTCAAGACGATGTGATAACCAGCGATATCACTGATCAAGAAAGGGAAGAAAGGCTCTGTGATCCAGTTACAGATGACGATACGAGGGTAAATACCAATTTTCAATAACTAACAACGTCTCGACAACTCATGAGTAACGATTAACCCGCAACTACTCGCAGCTTCCTCGCAACTGCAACTAGTGGCAACTAAGTCGTAACTACAACTACTGACTACTGATTAATGATTACTGATTAGTGATTACTGATTACTGACTACCGACCACTCTCTCCACTAAGATGTTCTTTTTATACCAGAGTTTTTGGTATTACTACAACGTACACGTGCTTTACAGCTGTTGATCCAAGATGGTCAAGTACATCTTTTTTAATTTCCCAATGTCCTAAAGGTCCACGGGATTATGGCCTATCGGAATTATCCCTCCCTCCCGGTCTGTCAGCTCTTTTACTGCTTTCTGCCTGTTTCAGCGGTTTTTCCTCGATTCTACATATAATATTAATATTATACCTTATTTTTGCTATTTTCTACGAAGGTCGAAGATGATGTGCAGGAAGAAGAACGTTTTGAGATGGCACAAGATCCTTTCGTCGAGGAACCAGAAGGAGCGGAAAGCAAACCTGTAACCGGCGGGAATGCCGTCGAAGAATCGCCAAACATCGAAGAAGTAACGTCTGGTGGAGAAGAGAGTTTCGAATGGGCTGAAGAAGATGCTTAAAAACTTCTCAGAAATTACGTCTCCTCCTTACAAACATTAGGTACATGCTATCATTGTCGCGTTCCGAGTATTACCATTGCATCTCATTAAATCGCGTACAAGAATAGGATGAACATTTGTCAATTTCGGGTATCGTCAAACGTCGTTCAATTTAAATCGTTTTAAGTCTTTTTTTCTTCTTTATCAGCTTCAAACTATCTGCATCTATTGTTAATGCGTACGTATGGTTTATTGCTGTCGAGACAGAACCACCGAATCGAGAATGAATATCGATTTTTGTTGGTTTGTCTATAGCAACGACTTTATGGTTAAATATCATATGAAAATGATCCTCTTAATGAACTTTACATTACTATATTTATTTAACATTACGTCCATCATCAAACAATTTTATATTATATTCTTACACGTAAATCTAATTGTATAGATCACAAATACAGATATGCAAATAGAGCGGCAGAGATACGAGAAAGAAAAAGGAAAAGCAAAGGAACGAGGAAACGAAAAAGAAAAGGAAAAAGGAAATGATTATTTATTTCCCAGGCGAAGAAATTGCTTAGTGAATGTTCCAATTATATAGAGTATAGAGACTATTGTATAATATCGTCGTATTTATTTCCTGTAATTTATCTTCCTGTATACGCTTATTCTAACATTTCACTTAATCGATATCAGAGAATGCTTTCCTAGGTCTTACGTAACGTATAAATAATGTATACTACAATTGCGAATGAAAACGAGTATGTAAGAAATTATTAATTTCATATCGGTTATGCTGGAAATAGAAAGTCGACAGAATTTTATAATAACTATGCAGAATTAAATAATTAAATAATTATGCAAAATATTACCGCAATGTTTTGAATGGTAGCCTTTTTAGCGTGTTTTTTTACGAAGAAAACCAGAAATATGTGGCGAACAACATATATATATCTATCAATTGTCATGATGTTCCTACACTTTATTCGCACAGTGCTTTTCGTATTTCTAGCACACTCTGTATATTCACATAATATTTATTTCGATTACACCTCTATAGCAATAAAAATTAACAAATGAGTATTCGAGAAGGATATATTATTATCATCTTCACATTTCCCTTTATTCACATCTGTCCATTTCTAGGTACATCTATCATCTATGAGACTGTGGAAACTTCAAAACCGATTTTTTTTTGTAACTTCAAGTCCTACGTCGAATATGAACATCGGCAAAGTTATTTTTACGGTAAATCCTGATTGTGTAAAATAGAGAAAATGAAAACATGGTAGAACGAAACGATTCGTTAAGCCGTTTTATACCTGTTGAAGTTTATCTCGGAATAGAATAGAGAGGAACCAGTGGATGAATGTATAATAGAAATATATTTAAGTAAGTGTAAGTATAAGTACAATGTATGCTAGTCCAGGTCCGCACAGTTTGGGTCTTCCTATCCTTATACTTACCTAAACTTCATCTTCAATATTATTATTCTTTTAATCGATGTTAAAAAAATAAATGCCACAATTATAAGGTCGCTTTCATAGGAAGAACAATCGCGTATATCTCGACTTTCGTTAATATTACATAATATCGTTTCTAATACAAAGACTGGGCAAATCTATGTTAAAAAACACATACATACATACATAAATTTTACTAGTACATTGTGACCATCGATAGCGGATCATAATTTCTTCAGAATTAACGCTAGCCAGAGGGCGGAACACAAGATACGATCATCGAACGTTATCATATTTATACGCAACTCTAGAATCACGTCAAACGTCAAACATCAAAGAAAATGGTATTTAATTAAAAGAAAAAAATGTTCATAACGTTCTAACTAAGATATAAATGATGAATAACGTTGAATTAAATGCCATACGATTAATTGTATCGATTGGTTGATTTTCAAAACGAAAAACCGTAAGCGACAAGGCAAAATCGTTTGTACAAGGCAGGAGGGTCGTAATCAGGAAACCGATGATCGTCCTAAACGTCCGTCGACGGTACGTTGGCCTACCCGTACTATCATAATTTTCAGAAATGAGCGCTGAGATTAGAGAGAATTGACGTCATCGTCGCGACAATAAAAAGAGGGATTCGCGTTCGTTCGTCCGTCCATTCGCAGAGAACGATGTGTATACATATCACTGAATCGTCGTCGGCAATGAATCGTCGAGAAAGCAGGATGCAACGTAAGCACAAATATGCATGTATGGATATATATATATATATATATATATATATACATAAATTTGGAGTTACACATTGAAAACGTTGCGGTTGAACGCATTATTTTTCAATTAAGGGACGTCAATGGCAAACGTCAAGATCTTTTAATAAATTTTCTCGGAATATTGGATATCTTGATTTTCCCTTACTTGTTCAAATATTTAGGAATTTCGATCGTTTCACCACTAAATATGTACATCTTTGTTCTTCTTCCTCCATCACGCAAACGTCAATCGTAATAAACATTCAAGGGATATTTATGGAAGTCTTTATAAACAGCGCATTTACGTCGTCTCGCATGATAAATGATATATGCAGTACTAATATTTCTAAAGCGAGTTATATCCGTAAAACTGAAAGATTTTAAACAGCCATCTTCGTAGTATCACCCCGTTCTGTGTGTACGACATTGACAATGAATTGTGTGAATAGTGCGGCGCGAACGTAAGCACAAACGGGACCTTAGAAAAGTCGATTCACCGATGGAACCGTGCTCTCTTGTGAAATATACGAGTACAACAGCTCCTTCTCTTCAACGATTCAAGAATCTCCGAATTTCACAAAGCGGAAAATCGGCAAAAAAAAAAAAAAGAAAGAAATGGAAAAGATGGTAAAAAAAGTAAGGAACAACACGTATCGATTATTGTATGGATGGTTCATCGCGATTGTAAAAAGATGCGAAAGATTAGAAGATTACTGGTTCTGGTACCGATATGCTACGCCATAGTTTAAATTGAAAAATAAATTGAACCAACCAATTGGTTTGACGTAAAATAATTACAACTATAACTCGTATAACTAGCGACGAGTGAGATCGTCATTGCTGTCGTCATGATGAATCGATGACAGAGGTACTGCTTTACGCCGACTCGATAATAGCACGATATATGTAAAACTCTACTCTATTCTAAGCGCGCGCGATGCTTCGTTTCCTAATAAATGAAATATAAAAAGACCGCGAAAGATCAACTGATAATGGGAAAGGAACGCAATATCGTGAAAGTATTGTTTGTTACTTTCGTACGAAACGTACGAAACGAAAGGGGAAAATGTGGAATTCATAGCGCGAAGGAAACTTAGTTGCCCAATGTTCAGGACTGACGTCAGTACAGAGTTGTTGGCGCCACTGTCCTATGACGTCATTAGGGGTGTACTTGGGGTGGTACGCGGGGGTGGTCGGGCTTCAGAGGCGTAGAATTCAGAAAACAGCAATAAGAATTTTCCCGATAATCCTGAATGTCGAAATAGAATGCTTAGTTCATAATGATAAAAAAAATGTTATCGACATCCTAATGATTATTTGTTAGTATCTTTCGCTCTCCTAGTCCAAACATATTTAACAAATAAAAGAGAAACGTATCTGTATTACACCCGAATTCCATTGCGATTGTATTCTTACGCTTTATTTATTGAAATTTTATTTAGAACGAACAAGGCGCCGTTTAACTCGATCATCAATCGATAAAATAACATTCACTTTAAGCTCCGATGTCCTATTCTTTTTCCTTTTTGGCAGCGTGAACCAAGTTGGTCGATCGAATAAGAAACTACATACGTACGAGCAGCTATCTACTTTTAACCATTTTATTTCGCAACATCGTAAATCGATTTATCTACATGCCACGAATCAGAGTTATGAGATAGTTATTAGCAAACGCTTGAAAAGGTATAAATTTATTGTTACGCCACTGGGTTAGGCTGTCAAACACGTGCCACATTCAACCCTCCAGGTCTCCGCCATTTTGGTGTTGAAGTTGGGTCTCTCATCCTCTCTCGTCCATGTAATCTCACTTCGTACTACTCCAACCTTCCTCTTACAAGTCTACGTTATTTTACCGATTCTTTAGCGCGAAATCAGTGGCGTAAGCATCGAGTCACATAAAGGCCAATCGTAAAAGTGAAAGGTAAACAATAAACAAATGACAAAAGCTATACTCTACCGTAATCAACAGCGATAAATTTTTTTATTTCATGTTTTATTGTGTCTTCCGAAAGGATATTTTTACGGGTACTCGTTCGATCGGCGGGAGCCGCGTATTCGTAACTTCTCGTAAATCTGGCGAAACACAAGGAAAAAAAGAATCGGAGTGTTTTTAGCTTTTCTTTTGGAAAGGCTCGTCAAACGAAGTGGACGATTTACGAAATTTACGATTTCTCTGAGAGGAAGGCCAAAACAACGAGTGCCATTGAATTTTCACACCAGCGTTTAAAACCGAGAGGTTTAAAAGGCTCTCGCGTAAAAAAGCCTAGATCAAACCAGAGAAGACGTAAATTCGAGATAACTTTGTCACTTTCTTCTATATCTTCTGCCGCCTTATATACATATATGCAACGACGAAGTAATTCCAATTATTTGATTACATCGAGTTATCGTCGATAAACTCGATTACGCTTAAAATCAGTTTAATATTAGGAAATGGATACTCTATACAATACTACATACGTTTACGTCAGTATGCAAGCCTCACGTGATTATTTAAACCTATTTATAGTACGTGATACGGTCAAATAGGAGTAAACTGGTAAAATTCCGCCAATCACGAGCAGGAACTTTCCATCAAATCGATGATAGCGTAGTTTTTTAAAAAGTCCATCTGTTTATTAGATATGCTAGGAAGATGAGAAAGGCTTTTAGGAATGTGAACGTGTCGTAGTTGAAAAATAAATGTTTTCTCGAACGCTGCGGGAACCGAGTGAAATTTCCTGCTTTAAAATACATACAGACACATAGTTCATAGAGTGTTGCGCGAAGCAAACGATACAATTGGGCAAATGAAAGTAGGTGACTGCGAACAATAAGCCACGATGAACCAAGAATAAGATTCTCTATTCACTGTGACGCATTGCAGTGAATCACAATTGAGACACGTCACTCATCGTTGAATTTACAAACTGTGAACCGACCTCGTGTTCCACCGTGTCAAACTCTTCCTCTCTAATACGATTTGATCTGTGAATTATACCGAAATCGATTTAGATCCGCTTGAAAATATCTTGATTCTCGTCTCGCAATCCCGCATGTACATAGAATCGATAATTTCTTTCTAGAAGCAAACCTAAAAAGTAGCTCTCTGTTAAAACTATTAAGAACAAAATATGTACAGAGGTGTTAAGACTTGTGATAAAACATAATTTCTCCTCCGAGGGTTCTCTCCTTTGTTTACGTCATGTTATGTCAGTCTGTGTAAAGTTGAAACAAAACGCGATCTATGTTTGCAAACTTAAAACGATACGCATAAAACGTCTATCAGCATTGGAATAGGAGAACTCGTACATAGACGGAAAATAAAATAAGGAGAAGAATCTATATGTTCAAATTATACGTTCGATGTGCAAGAGAAAGGGAGGACGAATCAGGGGTATATGCAATCGATAATATCCACGGACAAAAATACTCTTCAGCAGCTTATAGACTTTCAGCGTACGTCGCGGCATGACCGGACGTTCCAATCTGCCGGAAAAGATTTTCATATATAACTTATTCTTGTTGAAAAATATTTATGATGTAAGCTTAATCGTGATCTACGCATCGAAATATTTAGACGATCTTGAATCACTGGCGCCTCGATAAACGCTGTAAATACTTTCCTTGCATTCGTTTTCTTCGGTGATCGAAATAAAAAGAAAAGTCGAAATTTGATTCGCGACAACACAAAAATTCCACTTGCGTTACGGTTGAAGCTACATAACTATAACATAGTTGCGATTTTTGGTAAAACTTGCCCAGGAAGTATTTAATTCGAGAGAAAACGAATTTGAGTGATTAGAATAGATGAATGCACGGAATTCCGGATGAAAAAATTTGAATTTATTAACTTGAATCAGTATGCGTGGAATCTCGACGCCCTCGCAATTTTTGCTAAGAGAAACAAACTGTTCGTTTTTTCTTCTTCTTTCTACCGAAGAGGAACATTTAACCTCGATATCAAATGTCTGATGCGTTAACTCAGGTTCTGAATCCAAGGTCTGGTAACCAAGGTCTTAATCCCTTTTCGTTTGTCTAATACGCGAGAGCTTTTATTGTAGAAATTCAAAATTTTCGTTCTAAATAAATCGATAGATACGCGTCTCTACGACGTTTGCGATTGATCTCTACACAGAAACAAATGTGTTTTCTATAAAACAATTCGGCAAGGTACCAACACTAACCTTGACGGAAAATGACGTTGCCACGTTTCAAAGTAAAGTCTTTTCGTTATCAGATTATTCGGACTTTTCTTGCACGTAATTAAATCATAGAGCAAAAACGGAATATGTAAATATATTCCACGGTAGGTATATAGTCAACGATGGTCAAAATGATTATCTTCCTTTAATAGCAAAATATCTCTGAGAACAAAATTATTGAACACTTAACGTATATATCTCTTGCAACGTATTTAACAATGATTTTTCGCAGCGATCAAAGATTACGATCTATGCAAAAACGGGAGAGCTCGATAAGATACAGTATCAGTATTGACGCACATACTTATCTCAAAGACAGTTCATTTTCATCTTTATCGAAGACCTTACAATTTCTTCTCGTTTCGTTCCTGATTTGACACACACATACAGGTATGTTCGACGATTGCTATCGCTGACGCACTTGCGTTTATTAACTTCTCACGATTTCACACCGTGTTTTAGGTACAGTTTGGATAGTCACCGCGTTATTTATTTTCTACCTCGTCACGTAATTAACTCTTTTATTGACTAATTCGCTATGCCTGGATCAAATTTATTTGGGGCTCACGTTATTTCCATTAGAAAGTTAATACGTCTTTGATAACCTGTTGTACGATACATCACATACATTTCTTGTAGAAATCTCCACATTTCCAGGGCAATTCGCGCCTCTCATTGAAACTATAAGCTTTTCTCAATCTACAGGAGAATGTTGACTGATTAGCTGACTTTAACAAGCGAAAATAGGTAGTCAATCGTCCAGCAAATGTCCTGAAAAAAACCTAGACGAAGAAATAGAAAAGGAGAGTGCGGGAGAAGAAAGCAAAGAACGGGGAGATAAGCGTGGAAGGACGCAGACAACGAGTAAGCTGTTTCGCTCTACGTAGCAATGGTTAACCACCGCGCTCTCTGCGCGGTATGGCATACCGCGACAAAATTAGCGACCAACCGAAATAATTTACCACTGGACTCCTCGAAGAGTTGTATGGTCTTCGTCTCGTGGTGACCCTGAAATCCGACATAGATCGCTCGCGTTCCTGGCGCATCCGCGCTCATTATCACCCAGATACTTCTCACGGGCATCCAATCAAAGATTCCCTTTCGTTCGGAATACATTGTACGTGATATTAATGGACGATCCATTTACAGCATCGACTAGCACGTAGCGTCACGTGCATCGACTAACAACGGGACACCCGGATTATAATCGAGAACTAGCGATTTAAGAGTTTGTTATTGACTTCATAGAAACATCGACTATTGAACTCTTGTACGAGCAAAAATTGCTTTTATTAACAAATAGATGAATTAATTTCAAAGAGAACCCTAAAATGCTCGTGAAATATTCATTTCCTTATATACATATCCTCTAGACGTCTGTTTCAATGAGATTTCCGTGAATTCAGTTATCTTCCTGTTTTTTGATTTTACGTGCAAAATACAATTTTATTACGCAGAAGATATAAATCGAAATTCAGAGAGAAGTATGAACGTCATTACGAATGATTCATCTGTTAGTTAAATAAGCTGCCAATATCCGCTTCTAAGAAACATTGATTCGAATATAGTCAGTTACTTTTCTTTTGTCGCTAGTTTGTCACTTTAAAAAGATTTTTCTCGTTCGTACGGTTCCCTCAAGCGCAATCCGATTTTCTATCATAAATTGCTTTCTCCTTCGCTGGCTTTTGTTTCGACGTGCCATTAACGAATAGAATCGCGAAGAAAAACAATTACGGACAATTGTTAATTGCCTGTGCACGAATACTCGACGACGCTTTATGAAATCATTTAACAACAATAACGACCGATCGTTTAAAA
Source organism: Bombus flavifrons (assembly GCF_040668555.2). Classification (NCBI taxonomy): domain Eukaryota; kingdom Metazoa; phylum Arthropoda; class Insecta; order Hymenoptera; family Apidae; genus Bombus; species Bombus flavifrons. The sequence goes on from NC_138454.1 coordinate 7,962,796, forward strand.
ATAGATCAACGGAGTTAAAAATGAGACGCGCAAGAATAGAAATACAGCCAATTTTATACGTCGATTTCATAATTTTCATTGAAAAATTGTTATATCTTGGGACAAAACATCGTTTCACGGTTAGTAATTTTGTAAAAGTATCAACGGCGCGTATTCCATTGTCTCGATTCTTTTGGCATTCGATTAGTAATAAGCATATCTATGAACGAAATGAAAACGGAAGCTTCTTGAATGTATGAAAAAAGAAGGAATATAAGAAGGAAAAGGCGGGGTAGCATGAAATAAAATTTGTCGATTGCATCCCCCTTCTCCGGTAAAGCGGTAACCTGCTGTTGAGGTTGTAGCGCGGCGATAGAGGCCAAGCAGATCAGTCTGCGCGAGTCTCTCGAGTAGTGAACGTTGTGCTTTCTGCCGTGTCGTGTCTTTGGATGCGTTCACTGCCCTATCTATTGAAACGTATTATTTTGCTTAAGGATCTTTTGTTCTTTTCCCCTCATACTGTTCGTTATCAAGCATAGAAAATTTGCCAAACTCTTCCTTAACTTTTATTTAAAGGAGGAAGAAGAGACGAGAGAAGTTGCTCATACAGCAGGAACTTGTCGAACACAGATGGTCAGAGGTAAGTAATTACATTTATCCCTTCGTCTTCCATCAAAATTTCGTACTGTTGTTAGATGCCGCCTTCGTAAAATATAAAAAGTTCGTTGTCTAGTCATTTTGTCTCGCTAGAATTCGTCCGCATTCGCTTGAAATTTATTTGAAGAAACAAAAAGAAAGTGAAAAGAAATTGCTGACATTCGAAACTGACGCTCGTGCAGGCATGGTCCAGACACTTGTGTATTAACTTGTGTATTTTACTCGTACATTTGAGTCAAAGATTCCGGTATGCAATTAGAGCGAAGTGCTTTTAACAGACCGCCATGAAAATGTTCAGCTCGAGATCGACACAGGAATCTCGAGTAGAAACGTTACAACTGGTTCTAAACGGCATTGACGTTTATCCGGTGTAATAATACGAGAGGATACTTTCCTCTCTGTCGGCTCGTGACTTTCTTACCTTCTTCGTTTCTCTTACGTTTAGCTCGTAGAAGTGGTCACGGTTCGTGGATATTTCGTGTGCAGGTCGCATTGTCTAAGGTCGCGAAGCACTCCTCGCTCGAGCTCGATCCTCCTTCCCGTGTGGTTACGAAGGTCGATTCCCAGCTTCTACCAAATAAAGAAAATTCCTTCTGTATAGCTTGTAAAGCTGTGTGTTTAGCTGTTTCACGGCTATACGTATAACCGAACGTACGATTAGTAACATTTAAGAACATTTAGTAACGAAATATTACATATAGGTACTTTCTTTTCGAGCATCTTTTTTACTGTAATTAACATCCTTCACACACAATGTAGCATCGTTGGTCAAATGTGTTTCCAAGGTGATTGCTCGTTAAGATCTCGATGCCTGAATAGGAGGAGATATTTAGTTCACGCGGTGCTTAATTAATCATTTTATCAACGAAACAGACGTAAGCTTTGGTCTATGGGGCCAAGGTTTCGATCTCGTCGTATTCGCGTTCGTGATTCTATTTTAGACAGATCGGGATACCATCTTCCTTATACATCATCGATTATTCTGGCGAATTCGCGCTAGCCGTCGATAATCACGATTTCTCAGCAATTAGCTATCACAGATAATGCACCTTCTCTCTCGATTCGCTCTCATTTTCTGACCTCATCGTCGAACTTTTAAACGCTGCTATTACTAGCAAGGGCGAAATGCATTCAGTAAAGTATAATTGAAATTCGCGTGGTTCGTAACGTAGGATATGACGTGTGAAGCGTACACGTGTAAATGCACCCGATTTGGTTCGCTTCCATCAGATAAATTTGTACACGTCGTTCACAGAAAATAGTCGGCTATTTATTGGCTTATTATGACGAATAATATTTTTTACCGGAGATTCAATTTCTTTTTGACCTAACAACTTCTTCGAACGAAAGCATATTTTATAGGATCTTTATCGTTTGCTCTATGATCGATGATAACGGCTAATACATCAATGGCATGCCAATCGATCTTCGTTAAATAAAACGATGCAATGCAATTTACGTAAGAAAATCACTGGAAATCACATTGTTGGCCTTATAAATGATAAACGTAGATGATAGCGTGTCAATGCTAATATTAGATAATATATTTTCGTCCAACGCGAAGACAATTGATTTCGTTTCGATCGAAAATTGGTTTTGCTTCTTTCGCGCAAACAGGAAACAAGAATTACAGACCACAAATAAAGTAACTATCATTGAATCGTTTATAGCTGTTTTAATCTGTTCTGGGAAAAATCTTTTTCCACGAGCGATCCAAGATAAGCATTGTCTTATGCTATATCGAGTCTGAATAGTTGTACTTTCCGATATGTATGTCCGTTGTCTTGAAATAAATGAAGCTTCTTTTACGCATCGTGCCCTTGCCAGAGAAGTGTTCTACGATATAAAGCGTAACGCGACTATATATTTCTTTGAACAATCGAGTCAACCATCTTGACTCAATTGCCAAAATGCTCACAAATTATTTACTGATTTCGATATGTACTCTGTACGTACGAGAATCTCATTGTCTGGCAAAGCGAACGAAACGTTATCCGTGTTATGCTGTCTTAAAATTAAATAGTATTTAATAATATTCTTAGCTCGACACAGAGAATACAACGATCACGTCAGAGCTATGGGCCTAGCTATTTGTCACTCGATGAGAAAAATAGAATAGTTTTTAAAAAACCAATTAACGTCACTATATATTGCGTTATCCGCAAAATCATCCTATCATAAATCTTTGCCCGTTCACGTGTTTGTATATTCCTTCGGAATTAATGAATTTACGTCACAGACATAGGACTCTTTGTTTCAGGGTCGTTGCCTGATATCGCAGTGACGATGGCATCAGGAAGAGAAATTTACGGTGCATTCAGGTAAGCGACAGCAAATCTTTATAAAATCAAAATTTTGCAAAACTCAACTGATTTTGATCGATATTGAATGATAAAAAGCAAGAAACAAAAAAGAAATACGTATAAAATATCGTGTGACGGAAATAGGAGAAGGTAGAGTCAACGTTAATCCTTGATCGCAGTGTACTTAAGAATATACTCAGTTATCTCGATCGAATCAAGCAAACATCTCTAAACGCGTATTCAAAAGCCTGCAGTAATAAAAAATGAAATACGAATGAAAAACATGAATTTAGTTTAGTACACAAATAATACGTCGATTTTGACTTCGTTGATCACCCAATAATCTAATAACAAACAAGTCTATTTATTTAAATACTTTTTCCGATTTCGAAATCTCATGATTTGTAGATTAACAATAATAATTCATATATTACGAAAATTGCCATGTTTCTATCAAGATCACTATATCGCAGCCGGCATTCAGCCAGCATAATAGATCATGACGCAAATGAGTAGACTCTCTTCCTTTCCCCTTTTCCCCCCAACAGAATGTTCTTCCGGTACAATTAAACCGACACTTTCGTTTCGATAATAAAAAGTCTCGTATATATCGTTTCCTTCTTCAATATTACTGAAATATTTTTAGGGTTCTAATACAGTGTTTTACGTAAAATCAATTCGTTATCCATAGCCTAGACTACGTGCTTCAGTACCAATGACGTAACATTGACGCAAGCGACAATTGTTGCCACTAGAATGCTGCAGGGCAGAACGTCGATAGTTTAGACCAACTATAAAAATCACGTCCTCTTTGCCAGCGAATTGCGCTCTTAAAACTGAAATTCAAAATACAGAATAGACGTCTTGATTATCATTACTCATTACAATTACTTGATTACTATTAATCGTGGCAAATAGTAATATCTATGTATCCAGCGACAATAATCTTTTCCGAAAATATCTCGTGCTTGAATCGAGCCTCAAATTCATGTTTTAATTGTTTTCCTTTTTTTTTTTACTTAAAATTAAGACGAAAACTGTGCATCTCCCAAATTAAAAATCATACCAATAGTCGATAAAAATATTAATTGTTAAGTTGTCGATAGAAGAGATATTGTAGATTTCAATGTTCTCTTTAATTTACAGTTTAATTGTGGATGACGTCGATTCTCATTCGATATCAAGCGAGAACTCGGATTTAGATGGTTTGTCGAATGTAAACAGCTCTCAGAATTCATCGCCTCAAACTCCACTGGACAGTCCAGGCGGACCTCGAGAAAAAATTAAACAAATGCAAGTGGAAGCCGAAACTAGAAGAGGAGAATTCGCAAGGCTACTCGAAGAACATGCTCAAGTAGTGAGAAAGTTAAAAATGATGGAGGCCGAAGAGCAGCTCTCAGCAACCGGAAACGTAGTGGGAGCTACGCACGCGTGATTCTATCATTATTGGTCGCGTAAAGCAGTTGTATGATTGGGACCACCGCGCCTTCGCGATGCGCGTCGATTCTTTAAATGCGATGGCAAATTACAAAATTTCCGAAAAATGTTGCGTGAGATTAAAAATACTTTTTTGCGATACTGATAATACCACGATTGAACAGAAAATACAGCAATGTTAAAATGTAAGAGAAAACTATTTTTTAAACAAGCATATTTCTATGGATAAAGGTTATTAATTTCTACAAAATGAAATTTATGAGAATTATTTTTAAACAACCATTTGCAATGCGAAATGTTGCTTTGAATAAAAGCGATCAAAATTATACGAAAATTAGGAACAAAATTCTTGATCAACAACTGCTTACCTTTAGAAAATTTGGTTAGAACTTTATAGCCATGAGGAAAATCTTGGCGCGATGGTTCAGTCCTTAAATGTGAAACGAAGTTATTGCGCCTCGCTCTAATTACATCCGAAGCGCCGCAACGTTTCCACGTTCGTTTTTACTTCATAAAAAGTAAACTTCTACTTTGCAAACAGCGGATTTATAAAAGTAAAAACGATCAATCGAAACTTGGTTATATTGCTCATTACCCTAGAAGAATTTGGCACAATATTCAAAATTAATTAGTTCGAGAAGATTATCTCGATTTGCGTTTATCATGAAGTCTGAAAAACTTCTTCTATAAGACAATAATAAAAAACAATCGGTATACATTCTTGAAACCATGAGATGTATCCGATGTATGAACATACGCAGCAAAAATGGCTGGCCTAAAAGTGTAGTACAAACTTTCAAAAAACAAGGAACGAGGTATAGTACTAACCTGAATAGCGAGAGTCTTCGGTTTTAGCACTGATTTTAATACGCGATCGTTTATAGGATATTTTCATTTCCAAGAAAAACGTCGAAATCATAACTACGTAGTACGTCTCGATCAAGTACAAGCTTCTACATTTTATAGCATTGTATATTTGAGTGTTCCATATGTATAAGTAAATAATTTTATATACCATAAACATACATACATATGATAGCATAGGACTCTAAGCCTGCCGTAACACACGTAAACTTTCTGTAAATAGATTTCTTTTTTAATATGGTACTTCTCATCGTCTAAGGTGTTTATCCACAAGAAGCCTTACAATGCAGTTATACAGTAAAAAAAAATCGTTATTGAGAACCTTATTTCGCGGTATCTTATAAAATACTAAAGGTTCGAGTTAAATACGGACCAACAAATCACGAGTATGATCTTTCTTGTTTTCACGTGCACACTGCATCAAGTTTTTATTGACATAAATTAGGTATTATTAGGCATTTATAGAAATATGCACATATACATATGTAAAAAAGTATATAAATAGAAATATTCGGCATATATGTTAACCTCGCTATTATTAAAAACTCCTTCAATATAATAAATCGAGCACGCAATGTAAAAAATATGTAATCTCGCTCTTTTTCCCGATAATGTTATTTTCTAATCTTTAAAAATTAGTTTTCGAATCAAAAGTATATATTTGTTCAACTTGATAATGAAAAAATGGAACAATATTTCAAAGAATGCAAAATAAATAGATGATTACTGTTTCTGTTATCATATAATAGTCTGTAATAATAACGTTTGTAGTAAAATCTTAGAAAATAAACATTATGTATTGAAGATATTGCTAGCCTAATTGTAGAAACATCATACAAACATATATGTATTATAAGAACTGTAAAGTGTAATTAGAATTATAAGAATTGTATATTGAAAAAAAATATACTTTATTGAATTGGAGATATACATTTTTTATCACAGAAATTATTTTTGATTTCTTGTTATATGATATCTCTTTCAATCGTAATATTGATAAAATATAACTTCAATTCAAATTAATGTAAATTAATGCAAAAGTAATTTGTGTATGAGAACTTCTAAATATTAATATGTAGTACACACCTTAGATACAAGTAAAAATGTAACGGGTTATGATTGCTATTAAAAATTAGTGTATTCTTTATATATTGTATATATAATGATAGAACTAACAAAGAGATATCAACAATAAAAACAAGTTGAATTTCATAAAATATAAAGATGTTTCTTTCTTTCAATTATAGTCCTCGAATAAAAATGAGAAAGCTTTACCTTAAGCTTGTATTTTATATAGGGCACAACCCTATGTTTCAGGCAAACTACGTTGAGCTGCGAACAACATTATTGCATGACCGAATTTATCATTACGATCTCTTAAATATCTTATTAAATCAGCCTGCATTTCAAGCAATTCTTCCAAATTAGATCTCCTATGATAGCAACCTACTTCACTGCTACCTGCATATGTATCTTGAGTAAAAGAAGATGTCCATTCTTCTCTAGTAACATCAGCTGGAGGACGTAATCGATTGAATCGCGAAACTTTTCCTGTAAGAAAAACAATGTTTATATCCTTACAACTTCCTATATATTATAAATTCTTCAATAATTTTTCATATACTTACTAATGTAATGTATATAAACTGATATAATAATTGTAAGTTCTACTGTGGTCAACAATACTATGTAATTTAGAGGAGTGAACCATTCTGAAGCATGACAGTATTGTTCGTAATTAACTTTATGCGTGTGATGCAAAATTACAGCTAATAATAGATAACACGTTATCCATAATGACGCTATGAAAAGAGGTGTCCTTATCTGCTGATATGTTGATCGATAAAAATCAAGGTACCCATAAATACGGAGTTTATGATGTTTTGCTTTTACAAAATGATCTGTCAACATAATTATCAGCCAGTATGCACAGTGAAGATACAAGTATATAAAATATGTATCACATTTATTTTTTTCTTCAGGCCACACAGATATAAATATAATCCCAATAATTTCTAGAAACACCTAAAATTTGAAATAAACACATAGTATTTGCATGACAAACAATTTCTTTTATATAATCTTCTAAATAATTCAAAGAAGTTGCCACTTACACTAAATATAAGGGAAACAGACACAATTGGTATAGTATCCAATTTTTTAAAATATACTTCTTCAGAAGTTAATATTTGTAGATGAGGGTCTTCTTCTTCCATGTTATAAGGCGAATCAAAAAATACAGCTCCCTAATAAATGCATATTTATAAGTAACTGCTTCATTCAATAAATTTTTAGTACAATATGTATGAGAATCACATTTTGAGGAGGTCTGTAGTATTTATTATAATTATGATGTTAATATAATATAAATTATATAAGTCAAAACATGAATGGCAAAGGATTATAAACAAAGAGGTTATGTTTATATTATATTAATACCAGTAAAAACGAATACAAGATAATAATATAATGGGTGATATAATTTCTATTATACTCACACTGCCTGACGTATTTAAATCTCTGTTAAGACTGACCATTCCACCATAAAAAGATGATACAAAACAAGGAAATTACATATACCTTTCATTACCAGGACTAAACCAACATCTCTGTTTACAACGTTAATCATATATAGCACGTTTTCCGAACAAACACGCTCGGAATTCCTTAAGTCGTAAAATGATACATGCTACAAATCATTCAGGTTCTACAAAGTATCGTTCAATCTACGTACAACAAATCATAGTTGCAACATGTAACGTAAAACGTAAGATCAAAATGCCTACTATAGTACATATACATACGATATACGTGAAACTTGGCAAGAGTTATACGTGTGGATATAACAAACATCAAAAAATGAATTGACAAAAATTATGATTTACATTATTTAACATAATAATAACCTTGTGCTTACAAAGTGTACTTATATTAATAAGCGCCTCTTTAATAAATATGTTAGTTTATTTTCAAATACAAAATTGGAGATAGATACAATAATAATAAATAGAAAAGTAATATACGAACGAAAAAATGTTAAACAAAGTTTGTAAAAATAAGGTGTGATAAAACAATCGCTAGTAACAGGTAATAAATACGGAATACTAAATTTCTATATGCATGCTAACATTAATCAGAAGATACTGAACAAATATACACAGGAAACGTCAAACTTTATTTTAAAAATACGGAGAATAAATCTTCATACATATGTACTATCATTTCGTTAAATGTCATATACATTTGTGTTAAAGTAGACATTGTGTAAAACACTGTGTTAGACACAAGTGTCAATTTGTTGATTTTATAGAATGAACAAAAGTACAAATATAACGACAAAAGTAACGACTCAATTTTAAATCGATATTCAAGTTTCTCAAATAGAATTTATTCTATCCCCCCCCCCCAAAAAAAGATGAACATACAATGGAAAACACAACCTATATGAAAGATTATACAAAATAATTGTAATTATAGTACACATTCGTCTAAATTTGTTGTGAATTTCTTTACACAAAATTAATAAGTATGTTTGGACGACAAATATTTTTGGAACTTATGGATAATCAACGCAATCAAAGACATAATGAATTTATTCGACGACTTTCTGCAAATCAAGGACATGGGATATCATTTAATGAATTAGTAAATATACCATCTTTAAGGAACGACGGATTCTTGTTTGATTTAAATTTTATTCTTCTCGAAGATAATGACCATGGCCAGCCGAATAATTTATGTTTCCGAACGTTAGTACAAACAAGAAATTGAATTCCTTAAGTGAAATGAATTGTCAAGAGGAAACATAAAATAACTTGTTAATTATGCTTTAGTAATACTGAGAATATACCTAATCGATATTTATTGGAATATATCAGACAAATGAAAGAAAGATATCTAATTATGGAAAGAGAATTAACAAGAATGAAAACATTAATCCCTATAATAACACGAAATACCAATGCCGTACATCAATCGGTATTTTCATCATCTACCATTTTACTAATTTTTTGAACTTAATATTCTTTCGTTCATATTTAATTTCATTCTTCTAAAGTCGCAAACAGATGTAAATTGGAAACATCGTTCCCTTAGAAAGTACGGACACTTTTTTGGAACTCTTCCAAGAAATCAGTACAAAAAGAATCAAGAACAAATTAACGTTTCATCACGAAGGAAACGTCACACTATGAAAAAAGATAAAGATTCAATTAATGAAACCTTTGATGATCCAGATTGGAAGAAATACAGAAAATCTTCACAGGTATTCGTCTAAAAATCAACAATTTGAAACATGATTGTTTGCACTTGTATGTTCTTTCAGAATTTACAGAATGATATTTATCCTATAAAAGAGCCTGATAGCACCTCGTTTCAATCAAGGATACTAATTAACAATTCAACAGCAGTTTGTTCGATGCACAATATTGCTATGATACTTCCACAGGATTCGACTCAATTGATTGATTCGTCGAGATACAAAACAACAAATTCTAAAGTATGCGTATCGAGATATATAAAAATTTTAATAATTTGAAATATTATGTTACTAATATATCTCTTTATAGACAAATAGTGAGATTCATAAAGCTGTAGATAAATGTGATTCTGATCATTCGAAAATCATTTTTGGTAAATCGTGGAAACATTTCGGTCCCCCTGAAACACGAAAGGTATTAAGATCGTATAACAGGTTCTTTATCGCGTTAAAGTTAATTAAATGTTACAAAATATATCATTTTATTTTATAAACGATTCGGAACTAATATAATTATCAACGATGTATAAAGGCGTCGATGGAAGTATGCCAAAGCTTCGACAAGAAACATGAGCCGGAAACGTCCTACTATACTGACTTCGATGTTAAACATGAAGATCATACGCAGACTAAACCTGCTGTATATACACCAGAATTTCGACCTATAATGGGATCAAAGTTTAACAGCGATATTTCCGATCAATCTACATTTCATTGTCAGCCACAAAATACCAATTGCGAAGAAAAGTGTACGTTCAAAAGAACTAAATTTTTCGAAAATACGGATGTTCATCGAAAAGATAATTTTGATATTCGTGTCCAAACACCTCAAGGCAATCGCAGCTATTGGAACAATCATGCGAAGAAGTTATCCTATGAAGGAACACATTGTACAAGCGATTCATCCAGACAATTTACGCGTATGATCCAGAGACAGAAAAAAGAAATACATAAGAAAATACCAACTCCACGTAGCAACGTTCATACCGCTTACACTCCTATGGTGCAATCTCCTACGTGGAATCCTTTGTTAGATCCCAATAGTTTTACCATTCAATTGTTGAGGTATGGGATAAACATTAAAATAAGAAATGAAAGTTTTGGTTTTTTTTCATATTTTGGTTCCTTTTTGACAGACTTGCGGTATTACTTTATGCTCCGGCATTGATGCCGGCATTAAATTCATTGATTGCTCGACAGAGTATTCAAACGACAATTCCAATACCTTGCTCCGAAGGTTCAAACGACTTGTTGACGCAAATTTTTACAATTTTGAGCAATCAGCAATGTGTCCCAAATTTATCGTATGTAGCAAATCCTCGAATCAACGAAAACTCTCGACAATTTCGAGAATCGAATTCACATAATTTATCGTCGCGATCAAATTCGCTTCCTGAGGTATAATAATTCTCTATCCTGCATAAATAATCATAGTTATAAACCGCATTTAATCTAATTACAAAGTTTAAAACGTTTTTAGAATCCTTCGAAGCAACTTGGAGATGATGCTTGTAGCGTGAAAACTTTTGAAAACAACCAGTTTAAAAAAAATTCAGTTGCTGTAAATACTTCTTTAGAAATATGTAACTGTAGTAATATGAAACAATCATTTTCGCGTTGCAGTAAAAATACTTCACACGATCAAATAGAAGAAAAAGAAAGGTTGATGTATACATGGACAAACAAAAAGTCAAAATCGTCAGAAACAGTAGTAATAGAAAAATCAGTGCTACAATCCGAACAAAACAAGGAAGAAGTTTCGAAAAATGAACAAGAGGATCCTGAATTCTCTCAAACTCTGTTAATGCAAGATGACATTACCGTTTGGGATGATGAAAGTTGGGATGATCCAAAATCTAAGTTTACAAATATTTGGAAATGTTGATCAAATATAAAGTTCATCGTACTACAATAAAAATATCTTTAGATACTACTGAAATACCGAACAGGGGTTTAATAAATTGTAAGCAAAAAATAATCTCGTGTACAATACGTACCGACTTAAGAACGCTTGCGCGTGATTCGAACACGTGGCGAAGGAAGGTGCTTTTCTACGAACGCTTATTCAGAACTGCAGTCTTACGTGCTTTCGCTACCGAAGCGCGTCCTACGATACATTGTCTTCCTTTTCTCATTTCCACCTTAGTAGAAGATGTAAGAGTAAAATATCAAATAATTCGCATATGTTGAAAAATAAACACCGGCTACAGAGTCTACGTTCACGTACTTAAAATCAAATATTAAAAATTAATGAAAAATATAAAGTACTAACGGAAGATCTAATACGTTTTTGTTTGGTTGCACATGTGTTTGATTCGGTGAACTTTTTTCCACAATTATTGTGAAATGTAAATTTATATTTCTACAAGATGGCAACGATACGCAAGAAGAATTGTAACTAAAATGGAGATAAAAAGAAAAATTAGGGAAATGGATATAAAACTGATAGAAATCCATTGGGAAGTATAAGTTCTCAATCAGAGTTTAATAGAATAATACAAATAAAATTCAAATTACGATGAGCAAGGAAGAAAACAGTGATGGGGCTCCTCAAGAAGGAGCTGGCGGTGGTGAAAGCTCGAGAAAGGAGACGGATATCTATGAAAATCGAAGGACCAAGAAAATAATACGATTAGTCACTGTGATGGCTTACATGTTCTCTGTAAGTTTCGTAGCCATTGTCTTAAGTGCGTATTATTTATTTCTTTGGGAACCACCTAATCCAAGGCTTATACGAAGACCAGTTCAATTATCTTCCGAACCTGAAGTACAATACTTACAAGGCGATAAAATGACTGTGCAAGATGACCCCAACAAACCCGCACAATACTCTAATGCTACGAATGTTTTGTTCTTGGGTCGTAGTGCTGACATAGAAAAACCTGTCAATAATTACGATCATGTAAAAGAGCATCGTGAAAAATTAAACGAATCTTTGTTTCTATTACAAAATTCTTTAATTGAATCTTGGAAAAATAGAATCAATAATCCGAACTCTTTTGTTCAAGATTCCTCTCGAGAAAATGGGACATCTAATTTTTTTAATTATACTTCATTCGAAGAAGAAAAGACGTTGAACTTAACAAGAAAATTAAATGGAAGAGGTACAAAAGATTCATCTAAAATTACGAATCGTATGTTCGGTAATAATGGTACATTCCACATACTGGAGTCTTCGACTATTTTTGGAAATGAAACGAATAATGATCATTTTACAAATACCAGAAACTATTCTGAATCATCTCAAGATATTTTTCCATTAAATCACAATTTTACGAAAAATACAGTTACCAATCGAAACGAAGACAAAAATAATGTTCTATCAAGCTTTAAATCGAAAGCTGAAACGTTTAATAAAAAAAGTGTGGAAGTTAAAACGCCCCAATATCCTGAAATACATTTGTCCAATGGAAGATTTATAGATACTACAATGACAATTATGGCGATAAATAATAAAGAAAATTTCGATATCCAAAATAGTAGAGAAGATCGTGCGTATAATATCAACAATCTAAAACAAGCAATTAATTTAAATAAACAAACAACTCTAGATTCTTCTCGTAATTTGGAACTTGAAAATCGTCTAGAATATCCTGAACAGTCCAACAAATTACCTGGAAAACTGGCAAACATTGCGTTGAACTTCAAAGGTAAATAAATTTTCTATAATTTGATTTTTTTTCACTTTACTCACCTGTAAGTCAGCTTTTTAAATGTGCGGCATTACACATATTTTGTCGTTCATTTAAGCGATGAACGTGATCATCATTTATTTTTTGTACAAATATATTTTTTACACGCGTACGTAGTTAGGTATATACAATTATATTTCAGTAAAGGCAAAGCATAAAAATATTTCATATACATAACTCCAATGAAAAGTCATGATTAAAACCTTAGAAAGAAGATAGTCGGTGAATTGACCTACGATGATTATCTGTATTGTTCACGTAATGACCAGAACAGGGTCAGGTCGATCCATTATGGCTTCTTTAACGTTGCATCAGTACAAAAATCTTACTACTCCTATGAACAAACTTGTTTAATCTTTATTTGATTTAAACAACTTTATTTTATTTCATCCTCTCAAGTAACATGCTGAAGTATAATATTTAAATGAAGGTATACGCGAATCAAACTAAAGAAAAGATATATCCACTCCTTTTTTTTCCTTTTTTATTTCTTCTCAAATATATGAAATATCCATTGAATAATGATTACCTATCGTACTATCTTTATCCGAGATCGAAGAACAATGCTACTAAATGCTATTAAAATAAAGGCGCGCCTCTTATGTAAAACGAGAATGTCGTAAAAGTCACTTTACTCTCGAAATGAAAACCCTATCAGCTTTTACTAAAGTTTATGGGCTCTTGTATTAGCAGCTTCTATTCTTGACACTTGTAACTTTCGAATTATATCCATTGGAATGATTACGTTTACGTAAATAGCATCCTGTATGGAACGACAATGTATCCTGTTTTGCGTGACCTGTACGTGCAAGTATTAACTTTGAAGCAATACATAAACTCAGTCTTACGTAAAATGATTATGTAACATTTTTAATCATTTCTTTGTCACTTCTACAGAAGCACTTCAATTCGAAATCGATGTAGTACTTATACCTATGTTTTAATGAACATTCTTTTAATTCGGTATATAACTTATTTTATATAATATGAATGAAACGGAGAGATTATTATTGTTTCTGGCGTTAAACATTATAACCTTAGAATTTTTTTACTTAAAAAAAGGCTTGAAATAAAAAAATCAAAATGTTACTCTAATCATAAACAGAAACAATGATTCAATCGATATATAATATGTTAAGCACGTATATTTATCGAAAAACATACGAGATAGTTTTTAGTGGATAAATTTTGGAAATACAATGAGACGGTGTCCATTATACGGTTTAAGGGCATTTTCCACGATGAATTCCGCAAAATTGAGCAGCCCTTGGAGTTTGCAGAACGAAGCACAATGAGTCAAGATTCTGAGACTTGCGCAGTGAAAACTCGTTGATACATATCATTGGACGAGTGTGTCTTACCAGCTGTATCTGTGAGAAACGTTGATCCAATAGTCAGGAGACAGAAATAGTTGTAGAATAATGAAAACGTCAATATAAACCCTCTATATATTACATTCTCGAAAATTTATCTCCCTCTTGACAAATTATCGTGAAGTTTAAGCACTTCCCTACCACTGTTCCCGATACTCGCAGTATTCTCTCGGGAACGCCCTATCAGTAAACCAAACTGTCTACCAAATTGGGAATTCGAAAATCAACAACAGTGGATTCGAATTCATATTGATAACGCGAGGATTACAGAAACATTGGTGGTAAATGGTAGAAAACATTCGACCAAACATATGTACGTAACCTGTCGAACGCAAAAGCATTCTGCGTAACAGTCTTCAACATAAGATATATTTAAGCTACAAAGCTTACAGTAATAAACTTATAAAGTTTACTGGGCGTTCATAAATATTAATGATCAAGCAAGTTATAAATACGTAACATTCGATGAAAACAATGTTTTCCTCGATATTTCCCTCGAAACCTCACATCGAATTACTATGATTACAATTACGATTTTTGTACGATGACTTAATATTATAGAAACTAAAATGTTATAATGTTATATTGAAATTTTATATCAAAACTGGAACATAAAACTCATTTATGAACTTAATCGAAACCTTACAATCGAAAATTGAATAAAACGGATTTCTTTGAAACATCAGCACGTCGAGAATGCAGTTGCCGCGCAAAATGAGCGCTCAAAACGTAATGGCAAGCATTAGTCGTACATTGGGAAATCGCGAACATAAACCAGCAGGCAATGAAATTCGATTTGCAGGAGACGAAAGGAAAGACAAGCTCTACGAACCAAAACATAAACAAAAGTTGGTACGAGTATTGACGGTAGTTGCCTATGTTATATTTGTTAGCATGGCAGCTATCCTGCTATCATTGTATTATACTTTCTTGTGGGATCCGAAAGACGTCCCTACCAAGACAAGTACAAAATCAGAATGTGGTAATATATAATTATCAAATTATATCACCAATCGCTCTATTATGAACGATAAAAACAGATTTCAAATCCTCCAATCGCTGCGATGTTATCTATTCGTTTTAAAAACTTTAAAAACCGATTTCTTGTTCGAATTATGAACTAGCCAATTATCGTGTAAATATATCGTGTAATTATACTCTTGTCATGATTTATCAATACGGAATTCATTATCTTGAAATCGCTGATCGTTGTAAATGCTAATTTAGATGCGATAAAACTAAAATTACTTTTTCTTTTTTCAGATACGCAAACAGAAAAAATGACGACAAAATTAACGACCATAGCGAGTGAACGAAGTATGTCAGAAATCATAACCACTCCACGACAGAAGGATTTATTAACTATCTTAACAGAGATTGCTGAATCATCGACTGCTCCCTCGCTAACAACACTCGAGGATTTACAAACTAGTCTAAGTACAGAAACCAAAGAAATATCTACCAAAATGCATTCTAACATTAATTAGTATGTTAGAATATTAAAAGTAATTAAAAGAAGAATTAGATTTTACTGTCAAAACTTTTAGATTTGTTATAATGCTTATATAACAATTATTTAGTTAATAACGTCAAAAACAATTTAATAATCTTTACATCCAAATAATTGTAAAATGCTAAACGAATACTTTTTAGATCAAATTATGTTTCTTTGCTGAAATAATCGTAATATTGCGGAATTATACTATTGGTACGTAAAAATAATTCTCTGAACAAAATCGTTTGGATAATTGTAATTAAGATTGTATTTATTTCAATACATTTAAAAATCGTATAGTAATATAATAAAGAAATTAAACAAAACGATGAAGATAAAAATGTTTCCTGTTAATAATAATACGAACTACAAACGTTAATGATACATTTTTACATATTTAATAATATTAACAGTCACAATATCGATAACATCCGATACCGATGCTATTATATAAAGGAATTTGACGTACTTTTTATTTCCTATTCACCAGTCATAAGCATGTGGATGGATTTTTCTGATCCAAACATTTTATTTGCCCTTTCAGCTCCTACAATTGCAGAAAGCTGCATAATATCATATTTGCAATATAAAATAGTAATTGTCATATTACTTCCAGAACCTGAACGTGGATTTTGATTAGCTTCCTGCATTAAGTTACACATTTCTACGTAAAACTGAGGAAAGATTGGTGGTGCGTAAAATATAATATGCCTTATACCTTTTACTCTTATTCTACGGAAAAAATGAAATCTTTCTGAATATAGGAGAAAATGTGCATCACTATGGAAGAACATGTCTCTTGCTCTTGCCACTTTTGCATCTTTAGAATATTCACAAATTTGTACAAAACTATATTCTTCTTTTTTAAAATAATTCCGTAATTTCACAAAATCAAAGTAAGATGGTATAAAAATCAATGTATGATTCATAATTCTATCTTTATACTGAGGAAGTATCTTTGTTGTAAAGAACTCCATTCTATATTCCAAGGCTTGAGAATGACTTGAAGTGTCAAATCTATGAAACACTTGTGGAATTTGTACAGCTACTTGACAAATAGATCCAGGAGAAATAGGATTTATTATTTTTACTTTCCCTGCATAATTGTAACATTTCTTATTAAATATTCCATAAATTTCAGGCACATGAATACTTGAAAATATTAACGTCTGTCTATAGTATTTAGTCCATCCATTCACACACCAACTTCTTACTCTAGAAAAATCTGTTCCATGAGAATCTTTTGGTTGTAAATGCAAATGATTTAATATATGTATCATATGATCCCAGTTTTGCATTAAAAACAATTCTGCTTGATCAAGAATCAATAATTCTACTGATGCTAAGAAATCATAATCTCTATCTGCTTCACCTTCTGCACCTATTAATATTCTTAAACCTAGTAGAGATGAAATTATTATGTCGGAGGAGTAAAACTCTGAATATAATTTTAAAGTCTTTTTTGTAATAGCAATTCCTATTTTAAAAGTATCATCTGTATTTCCTTGAAATGTTAGTTCATAATCTTCAGGTTTTGGATTTTTTTTTGACATTGCTAATTCATTGCCACTAAAATCTTCCATAAATCTTGTCTTATTTATTACAGAACCACCTTTATCTTCTCCAATTAAAATAGATATCAATAATTCAACAATTTTTAGACACGAATGCCTAAAAGGAACAATTATTAAAATTTTTGGTCTCACTAAACCTTGATCTCTATATTCATCTGGGATTTCTGTCATGTTTGTACATTTTGATTTTGTTATCTTTGCATTATGGTGCAATATCTTTGTTCGTGTTTTCAACACATGATTAATTATATGTAAGCAATACACAAATCTTATTTGATCCGCATTAGAAAAAGTCCTTTCAGGATAGTATAAATCTTGATAATTATTTATTATTGAAAATAGCTCCCTTTGTAAAGGAGTCATAGGTGATGGAGTTGTATTCACATTATCCTTTGTATTTGAATAATTTGCTTGAGTAAGATTACCATGAATTTGAGACTTGACATATAATTTATCCCAATTTATATTATCAATTAATTGAGGAACAGTGCCACACTTAGCAAATTGTTTATATTCTAAAACAGAAATGTTAGATTCTTTCATTGTGTCTTTAGCATCATCTAAAATTTTTGGTATTTGACATGTAAGATTGCCTAAAACAGGCCATATTATCTTTTGTGTTTCTACAGTTTGTGGGACATTAGAAACTGCTTCATAAAGTTTATCGCTTAAATCATCATGAAGATGAATTGAGAATGGATCCTTCAAATAACCAGCATCTTCTTGGGTAGTTTCAGGATCTTCTTCGTCAGCGTCTTTTATTTTTATTTCATCACTGTCACTTGGTAAATCTGCCTCCTCATCCATATCGTTAGATTCCATTGTTAGCTTGTCTCTAATTTCATTACTCTCCTCAACGTCATCCTTATCACTAAAATCATCACTTTCTGAATTAGATTCAATAGCAGTAATTTGTAAACTAGTTGTGTTCACAAAAGAGGATAATAAATTTTGCAATGGATTCTCTTGTTCATCACCAGAATTGTCACTTTCTATGTCTCGTTGTTGTAACTTTTCTTCTTCCAACATTTGCCTACGTTTCTCGATTTCCTTATTTTTAATGTCACGATCTTTGACATACGAAGCCTCTTTTAGGTTAAATTTACTTTTTTTGGGTTTCGGCCGATCATCGGATCGGTGAAATTTCCTTTTCCCACCGCGATTTGATCTTTTACCACGTGCCATTATAATCAAATGTTATGTACATTAATTAACAATCCATAATAATAAAAAAAAAGTTATGAAATAAAATTCACCCACGTGTCTTTGTCGATGAGTTTTGAATGTACGAATATGTATTTATGTTTCGAGTTATGAATATGTATATTCATAATTATGTAAATTATATAACTAAATCAAAACATAATATATATTAGAAAGAAAACAAGTACATAAGATTTTAATTTATAATAAAATATATTAGTATTACAATTTTTAATTATACACGATCACGATTTTATATCATTTATTCATTTAGAGAAACACTTATTACAATATTGTAAGTATGTACTATAGGAGAAATATCAATATTCAAAATAAAACAATATTTTGTCATTCTTATGTGTATCTAATGTGTATGTATATGTTTCCCAATATTATTGTATATTATATTATTATAATTAGCTATAAATATTTTACAAATTACAAAGATAAGTAATTCTACATATACTAATTATTATATGTAGTACATAATTATAACCGTTGTTTTTAAGCAAAATATTATCAAATAATACTTGTATATGCATAAAATAATATACGTACCAGAATTTGAATTTATTTAGAATTACCATTCGGAAAATCGGAAGAAACTTGAAGCAAATTCTCTGGATCTAGATCACGTGACTAATAATTTAGATGAAATTATCA
The DNA here is from genome assembly GCF_040668555.2 of Bombus flavifrons. Lineage (NCBI taxonomy): Eukaryota > Metazoa > Arthropoda > Insecta > Hymenoptera > Apidae > Bombus > Bombus flavifrons. The sequence goes on from NC_138454.1 coordinate 7,982,294, forward strand.
TGCCTGATTGAATTTTGTAATCTTTATTTTTCTTATCTACAATTATACGAATCAGGAATCTAAAAATTTGTCACATGTCAAATTGTGAAAAATTAATAATATATACGATTTTTGAATTCATAATATGATAATATAAATGAATATTAGCTTATCATATTAGGGAAATACTCATAGCATCTTTTTATTACTGGTTATCTGGGTCATGATTAATATCTGTAGTACAAAGTAGTCCATGATAATTGAATATGTGTTCTTGATAAGCTAAACCGGCAAAGAAACAGAGGAAGTGGAAAAAAGTGGGTAAAATTAATTAACCCTTCGCTCGGTTGTTTACAAAATATCCGGTCCCTGACAGGCTGTCAGAACCAACGAATTCAGGCAATGCTGCGCGCGCAGTAATAACACGGCGCTAACAGTGCCGTGCATTCTGTAATTTTATTTAATTTCTTCATTGCAACGTTGAATTATAAAGATTTAAAAATATCCAGAATAATTATAGATATTTTGATAGACGGTATAAGACATCCAATTGTATTAGGTATTACGTCATATTATTATTTTATAAATTATTCTGTATAATTCTATTGTTTTAATATCATTAAAAATATATTGAAAATATCACACACAAACACACAACATTATTAATATTTTCAATAGAATATGCGTAAATGTATTTTTTCTTTTCTTATTTGAAATCTGTATTTTAAGTACTTGAATGTTTACGACAATAAATATTTGAAATTTCTTTATTAAGCTGCTTATTTAATATATACGAATTCATTTTTACGTTACACATTGCTTATCACATGGAGGTAAAGGGAGTATCAGGGGTATGGTGGGGACGGAATTATCCTATACGAGGTTGAGAGTATGAGCTGCGGATCATAAATGCACGACGGGCAGTTTCGATATAGAACTTGGGGCGCCCTTAGCGAAGGTTACATGCAGAACCGGTAAGCTCTGATATTTGGAAGATTTTTAATACAAGGAGCTGCATAGTTGGTGTTTGACAGTTTTTACAAGCTGTCGAAGAAGAAATTATCGATAGACGTATAGAAAGGTAGAAACCAACACAGGTTTTTTCGTGTCTGATGAGCTCCTCCGTCGCACCGCTGGTGGTAAGATGGCTGTGCAGTTGGATGGAGGAGGGAAGGAGGACTTGAAAACACAGTTTGTCACGCGGGAAGGAACTTATAAACTAATGACTTTGTCGGAGTATTCAAGGCCAAATAGGGTCGGTTACACGAATGGTCAAGGAAGTGCATCCGTTAGGGTGTCTTTCGTAACTTTACCGGATCCAGCGGATCCTACGGGTACACAAGGACTTGGTGACCGAATGTGTTTCAATTTTGGCAAGGAGCTTTATGTTTATGTCTATCGAGGAGTTAAAAAGGTAATCTAAACTTCCCCCATAGTTATTATATTTGTTATTATATTTAGATCTAATTGAGCGTGGATTCATTGAAACCTAACCTCGAAAACGCATATCAAGACTCCATCTTTGCACTATTACCACACCTAACATAGAGAATCCTTTTACTTTGTATATTACTGCATGTAAACTTATATTTATCAAACTTATCTCTAATTAGATGATTATTTTAACAACAGATACATCAGTCACTTTATTTAGAATGATAACTTGTTTATTTAACTTCATTTAAATTATAACATATATGTTATCTATCTTTCTCTTCCTTCCTTCAGGTCTTACTAGCTAAACTTTTTATTAATACATACCATATATACTAATTGACAAAATATTAGTATATTTAACAATTTTATAGTCCATGTTTGTAAATCTAATGCAAATATTTGATATACGCAGATGCAAGAAATTAATATTTTTGAAATATTAGTTTTGATAAAATTTTATATCTTTCAAATAAATGTAACTGAGAAATATTGATGATCTTATATAGACAAATAAAATAAATAAAATTTATTAATTAGAATATATTTTTACAATATCTTAATTTTAACATGTTATTAAAATTTACAATGAGTCAATGTTATATGAAAATATTTTAGGCTGTGGACTTAAATAAACCAGTGGACAAGAAGTTATATAAGGGAACTAATCCAACATGCCATAATTTTAATCAAACAACAGCAACTGCAGATAGTGCTCCGCTATTAGTTGGTTTTTCTACAGGTCAAATTCAACTGATAGATCCAATACAGAAGGAACTCAGCAAATTATATAATGAAGATGTAAGTAATATGTTATGTTAAAAAATAGAAAATCATATAGATGTATGAATATACTTTAATATACATACTGAACTAAATTTTTTGAAGATGTAAGAAGATTGTAAAATATTTCTGGTACAATCCTAAAATTCTGGGAATACATTTATTGTGTATAGGTACAAATAGATTGTATAATATTTTATTGTTAAAAAGTTTGTACAAAGGTTGTTACCACTTCATCCAATCTCTGTGACATGAATGTCTTATCTTGTTGTAACATGATAAACAAAGATGTTAGTTAGTATGATAGTTTAATGATTCATAATACTCTATGCTGTAGTAACATATATTTAATACTATTCATATGTAATATTTAATTTTGTAAGTCTTATTTAGATTTTATGATGGAACTAAATAAATTTAGTCAGTAATTATGTAATTTTTTTTGTTAACTTATTAGATAGCTGCAACAGCCCATTTTTTAAGATTATACTTATTATTTGTTCAATAAATAAAAAGATATATATCTTTTAATGTTTCAGAGATTGATTGACAAAAGTAAAGTAACATGTATAAAATGGGTTCCTGGATCAAACAATCTCTTCTTGGTATCGCACAGTTCTGGGCAACTATATTTATATAATGAAGAACTTCTATGTGGAACTACAGCCCCTAACTATCAGTCTTTTAAATCAGGGGATGGTTATGCCATATATACTTGTAAAACAAAATCCACAAGAAACCCATTATATAGATGGGTAATAGGTGCAGAAGGATGTTGTATAAATGAATTTGCCTTTAGCCCATGTGGCTCAAACTTAGCAGTTGTTTCCCAAGATGGATTTTTGCGAGTATTTCAATATAATACAATGGAGTTAGTGGGTTCAGCTAGAAGTTATTTTGGTGGATTTTTATGTGTATGTTGGTCTCCAGATGGAAGATATGTTGTTGTGGGCGGTGAAGATGATCTTGTGACAATTTGGAGCTTTCATGAAAAAAGAGTGGTGGCCCGAGGTCAAGGTCATCATAGCTGGGTAAGCGTAGTAGCTTTTGATCCTTATACTACATCTTATGAAGATCATGACCCAGACTTCAGTGGTTCAGATGATGAAACATTACCACATAATAATCATAATCATTATCATGAGAAGGCCAACCGTTTGTCTACAACATCGCAAGGAATTCATTCAAACAGAAACTCTTGTGGTTCAGAATTAAGAGTGTCAGGTGGTACATGCTACAGGTTAGGTAGTGTGTCGCAAGATACACAGTTGTGTTTGTGGGATATTACAGAAGATGTGTTGAGACAACCAATGTGTGCAAAACAAAGGCCATCTACAGCAGGTTCTAGTACTCTTCCTACATCAACAGTCAACAGTGGGAATGGTTCAACAACGAATCATCATTTGAACAATTCTAAACATAATAATTTGAATAATGTTAATTACAAAGAAAACGCGAGTGGTAATAATGAAAGTAGTAATAATAGCATGAGTACAAATACAGCAGTGTCGACTGTAAATTCCTTGACACAAAGGTTAGCAGGCCTTGGTTTTGGTGATCGTAAGGGTGATAATCATAAAAGGAACTTTAGCCTCACTATGAGAGGTAGTGGTGCATCTAATAGCACAATAATACAGAACAGTAGTGGTGATAAAGCTACTACTAACTTAAATACAAATAGTAATTTGAACAGTGTCAGTGGAAGTTTAGTAGGTGCAAATAAAAAGGTTAGTTCTGTGATGGATGATCCTATGAGGTTGATAGGGACTGCCTGGTGCCCTAGGTTTGATGAGTGCCCAGTGCTAGAACCACTAGTGTGCAAGAAGTTGGCACACGAGAGATTGACTGAATTAGTGTTTAGGGAAGATTGCTTCGTAACAGCATGTCAAGATGGATATGTCTATACATGGGCAAGACCTGGTCACATGGTAGGTCCTCTCACCATCAGCAGCACTCTGCACAGGCCACATCATCATAGCAATCCTTACACCAACATTAATTCCCTGCGATCTAACGATCTATGATGTAACCCATCTTCAATTTTTGTTGCAATTTTGTGAAGTAGGATTTTTTAGTAATGAATTCTGATTTGTATATAGAGATAAAACTTAAAATCATTACTGTTATTGAACACAATAATACCTTGGACAATTTTTCTGTTGTCATTGTTGAATTATATTAGGCCACATAACTTTATTAAATGTGAAAAATACGAAAGGGTGATTTTGTTATTTTTTATCTTTAGTATTATTGTAATAAACATTGTTCTTGTGGCATCATACATACATATGCAAAATTTTTATTTCAGAATGAATGTATTTCTTGTCTTATATTTACAAATTAAATACTAGTTTACATTTTATCCAAAGCAGTATACATTATATTGAAAGGTGCCATTGGAATACATTAAAGATTTAGCAATATTTTTTAGTTTGTATTGTATATCAATTACAGAAATACATGGATGGATGATACTATGAATGGAAAAATTTAATATATCAATCTATATTCTATTTTAACAAAATTTCTAGCCTTTCTTATTGCATGATATATGAAATATAAGATTTCACATTCAATCTTTATATTTTCAATTTTTTCAATTATGAAAAATATGAATTTCTAAGGAAATTTTTCAAAATATTCTATCAAATTTTGATATTAATTGAATAACAGAAATTAAGGAAATCATAAATATAAATAATATAAAGTTCATTCATAGTGTAAACCAGCATTTATATTTGTGCCTAATGATCATCTGGTCAAAATATATTCAATATAAATATTAAAAGAATATATTAGTATGATTATAAATAGAATATATTTATATTTGATTTCCATCATTGAGAATAATATTGTTTGCGCCCCCATAAGATTTTGTAACAGGGCAGGCCCCTTAAACCCTTCTTTCTTTCCTGTAAAGTGTTATGAGCTTAGCTTAGCAAATGATAGAAAAACAATGAATTATTTAGTTAAACTATTGTCCTGGATTATAATGATGTGACATTTAATCCTTTGTTGAAAACAATGAATTGCCTCGTTGTACAATAAAGCAAAACTTTGAATGAAATATTGCTGCTTGCTTCCTGCTTGAGTTTTATACAAAATGCAATGCAGAAGCTCCAGAAGAAAAATTGAATCAGATATACATATATAAATATATATGTTTATACAAATGTTTATAATTTATTTTAATTCCATTAGTTGTAATTTATTCTGAAATATGAGAATTTAAAATGTCAGATTCAGTTTCCTGGTGTTATGCATAAAGCATTTCTATCATCAAAATACCCTATGCTCCTTTATGTTATAGTGGTTTAACCAGTTAAAATTTTTGTGATAATTTTCATATAGTATGCATTGCTTCTTTTATAGTGACAGTCTTATAGTTTTATCGGAAGATGCTTGTGCTTGTTTCTTAAGCCGTTGGGACATTAATTTTTTACTTTGATTGGAAAGATTAATGTTCTGTACCATGCTTTGGCTGATGCAAGAGAATCATGGATGAGTCTTCCCAGAGTTTATCGCATGGTACGTATAATAATTTGTTTCCAACTTGTTTATTGCTTGATTGAACAAAGTAGTATACTATATTTTTTTATATGCTCGTGTAGTAGTATGTACCTTGCTAAGGCATTTTTAAATTGTCATTGATCATACTTCTATGCTATTATTGCACTGTTCTTTAATGCACTTATAAAAATTATATCTGTGTTCCAAATGCTTCCAACATTTGCAGAATTTTTGTAAAAACAACCAAAATTATTTTTGATAATAAATTTTTATGCATTTTTCAATTACAGGCAGGAATAGGACAGGTTGGAAATGCTCTCCACGTGATCAGTCCCACGGAAGGTGGAGGCACCATAGTATAGCCAGAACCAGATATTAACACATCTTCAAAGCACGAAGAAAAATACGTCCCACTAATGCATACGTTGCAATCTTCAAAAATGCAGTTTCAACCATATATCCACTATTGCCACTTGTATTATGTATGGCCAAGTGAAAATTATTCCAGTATTCTTTGAAAAATGGGTGATTCCAAGAGCATCTAACAATTGATTGCTAAAAAATACATTTTTATTTGGTAAGTTATTTCTAGTGAATACCAATTGCCCTTCCTTCTTAATTTTTTCTTTTTTTAAACGTGAGAAGATATTAAAATTTCATAATGTTATACAAATTTTATAAAAGAACCCAGCGAAAGTAATAAATAAATTGTGTGTACATGTATATATGTATACATATGTATGTTTGATCTTACATACTGTACTAAATCATTCCAATAAGGTCCGCTTAGGAAAATAAATTTTAATTGAATGGTATTAATACTAAATGCTTATGTATATTGTCAAAGAATTTTATATTACCAACATTTACTTGTAATTATTTAGAAACATGATTTTAAATAGTTAGCTTCTTGTGGCTTAGATTAACAAGCAGTGCAACTATTGTAATCAGTCAGAGCAATATGTACATATAAAGTATTTTAATTTGCGTATTGTTACTAGGGATTAATTGTTTTTATCTTGAGTAATATTATGTACGAAAAGATCGAATTAGATAATATGTAAAACAGAATTTATGTTATTTCATTTTTTAAATTTAATTATACCAAATATTATTTTTTTATATCGTTAACTTTAAGAAATATTTACTGAAAAGATATGTTATAATGTTCCTTCTTTATGTTTCACTTCTTGTTAATGCAGTTCAGGAATATAGTCGGGTTATCGATAACTAAATTGCCTTAATAAGATTGTAAGCTAAATAAAGAAAATTTTTATTTGTTCTATAATGTGGTTACACGAATATGTTTCTAAGAAACTTGTTCGCTTTATTGAAAATCTATAATGAGTGCATCGTCGATGTACGATCAGTTGAAAACGAAGTGTAAAAGATGACTTTATATCTGAGAGCTACAAAGCATTGGTCGTAAATAATTAATTAAAAATCCGACTAAAAAAGTAACCTGTATATTGTTAGAATAGTTGTTTTAAATTTCTATTTGATTATAACTCTGCATGGAGTCTTTGAAACAACTTGTTGTGAGTAGGTATTGTATTTCTTAATTCTATTTACAAAGATTTTATGTGTTATTACAACATAACAATGAATCATTTTTACAACGAATAAATAAATATTTTTATATAGTTCTCAGATACGAAAGTCTATCACAGTAAACAAATAATTATAAATGTATGAACAAATAGTTATTGAATATTCTAATGATAAACAGTATTTCATATTGCATATTCCACACGGCGATACTATTTATTACTTTATAAAAATAAATAATTACAGAAATATATATATATACATATATATACACACGTTAAAGTATTAACGTCAAAATGTAAAAACGATTTGTATTGTTGTAATTTTTAAACAGTTTGGAAACGATGACACATTTTTTCACCTATCATGGGCATTTCTTTCAAAATGTTATTAATTTAGCGATGAGATGCAGACGAAGTACAGAATCGTAATTGTATAAAACGTATTTATTCATTATCATACAAAGTTAATAAGTAAACTATATGATTTAGATAATTGTGTGTGAACCAGTGTTTCTTGGACAATAATATCTGTCATGGCATGCATTCAAATAGTCATAAATATTTTATGATTGTTAAACATATTATAGACTTAATTTATACTTCAGTCATTGAGAATCACTGGTCTTGGCGATAGTATACCTTTTCTGAAATCTTTTTTGTAAAATTATTAAAAGTATTTCCAAGGATATTTTCATGCATATTCATATTTTATGTTATAAGTAAATGAATTATTCTCGATATAAATGCGTATTGTGTATATATTAATAAATTCTGTTTTTACGCAGATAAAAATAATGGACAGACAGAGGTAATTCTGTTTTGAAAGGTATGTTTTAATATCATGTGCAAAAGAAAACAATAACAACTATATTTTTATGTTAAATCAATAAACATAAAAGTATTATTGCAATAATAACAGCATCGCAGCTTTCGTGATAATTGTCGGTATTCCAGGCAAGAATCGACAGGTTTTTGTTGTATTACTTGAAATTTGAAAGCTACATAACGCTTGATACCGTCTACTTTTTGATAAACAATAAATATGTATGTAACATTGCTCTTTTTCATTTAAGCTCTTCGAGGTGTACTGTGATACATGCGTATGCTGACATTGACTAATTACCTAATTGTAAGTAACGAAAGTAAGAATTATGCTAATATCGTGTGTTAAGGCGAATGATTAATTTTCATACTGTTGATCGAACATTTCTTCATATCGGTATGCGTTATTAAGCCGAAAACTAACGAAGGCTGGCCTGTTAAATATTAAACTATATTTGATTTACCGAATCGGAGATTTATAATGTTCCTACATTGTAAACTAAATAACGAGTCCATAATAAATAATATGTTTTATTTGATTAGTACTGACCAGAAATCGCAGTATTGAATTTATTAGTTAACTTATAAAATTATTTCATTCGATGACCATAAATATATTTCTTGAATTGCTCTATTTTAAAGTTTTATTTTTCAAGTATTAGTTACTATTATTCAAAGATATTTTTCGTTTCGTAAAGTGAATAAGATTCCTTTATATCGAAGAAATCTGTAGTTGCAATTTGCATAATATTACTATTAATACAATAATTGATACAACGATACAAAGGAATATTTTATTGCGAACTGGTTAACTAGTCTGGCTGATTACATCCGTACAGATGCACATAAAAATGTCCGATCTTTTCCTATTTGTTGACTTTTCTATGAAACATTTTTCAACGCAGTTTTACGATTAAATTTTACGATTAAATCGTATTCAATTTTTAATTCTTTTCGCATTTTACTTCATTTATTTATAAAAGTGTACATTCTTTGTAATTATAAATGAAACAAATTTAATTGTTATTACCGTCGTGTACTTTTCTTTCTAACATATTTACCCGATACATATTATGAATATTATTATTTCCAAAACCGTTGTTAGTTAAGTTTTATTTGATTCGTAAAAAGTTTACAGGAAATACATCTTTTTATGACGCTATCTGCTTAGCCGACTACGATTATGTTCGATTTGTCCTTTTCTGGTTTCATTTCTTTTTTTAACATTTGTGTAACGTGTTTTTACTAGTGTAACAAAATTTTATTTTGTAACTGATTTTACAATATGAAAAATTTTATACATAATATATTCAGAAAATTTTCTGTAAATATAATAAATAGAAGAAATGAAAAAATTACAAATACTTCGAGTAGATAACGACGTGGTGCAAAAAATGGACTTACAAATAGGTAATAACATCATTGGCCGAAATGTTGAAACTGGAGTAAGTATGTTAATTATGCAAAGGAAAAATATAATAAAATAATCTTGAATTATTTCTGAATTGTCAATTATCTATTTCAAAATTGTAGATGTATTATGTACTTATATCTTATATATATGTACACATTCTTATGTATGCGTGATGAGTATGTTTCATTACGGGAAAGCTTTTTTTCATATATTCCCTCCACATTTAAAAACGTTTGCACCCTTTCAATCTAAAATTACTGTGAACTGTGAAAATTTAGTGTGCATAATTTGTATTTCAGTGTGATGATGATCGAATTATAAAATATGCCGCAATAATAAATTTAACATCTGACAATGAAATGACAATAACACCGGTAAGAAGGAATTCGTGATTATTTATAATGCTGTAGATATATCAAATGCACCATTTATTAGTGTCCTATAGGAATTATTTTCTAGTATCAGGTTGCACCATGTTATATGAAGTCTATCGAATCGTCGCGATGGCAACTTCTTAAATTGGGTGTTACAGTACCGGTAAAACCTGGAGATGTTTGTACTCTGGTACCGGATAAATGTTGGTTTAAAATTATATCAGTACCTGATAAAATGGAAAATAATGAGGACTATACGTTAAAACGAAAAGTATTAAACTAATGTCTTAAATGATAGTGAAATTAATTTTCTGACATTTCTTAATAATTCCATTATAGGTTAATGAAGATGTAGATTCTAATACTGTACGTGATAAAAGACTCTGTACAGGAGAAGGAGATAATTCACGTTCTTCATGCAATGCATTGCATAAAATACTAAATAACGATCATGATGAAAATAAAGTAAATGTTGAAGAAAGTGTTATAAACGAAGATAATTTAACATATAATAACAATGAAAGTAAAACACAAAATGCAAATTCTACATTAATATGTGATCATCACAACATAGATCAGTCATCTGCTATTGAGAGATCTGCTTATGAAGTTCAAAATATGAATAAAGAGAATAGTGAATCTTATGTACATGAAAAGACTTTAGGCCTTAAAGAAAATTCAGATTTACCCTCTATAAGCGAAGACAATGAAAAAGTGATGGTAAAAGATATACAATCCCCTGTTTCAAAAAATGTACACAGATTAAAAATATCTGCTAATGCAACAGGAAATGTTTTCAGAAGAGATAAATGCAAATATGGAGGGGAATGTTATAGGTAATTTTATATGTTCTTTTTTTCTTATTATAAAGTGTTTCATGAAAAAATCCTTTGGCAGGAAAAATTCACAGCATAGAGATAAATTTTGCCATCCTGAAGATTCTGATTATGATATACCTGATAATAGAGAAGAATGTCCCTATGGCACTCAATGCTATCGTAAAAACCCTCAGCATAAAATGAAGTTCAAACATATTGGTACAAATATTGCAATTAATAAACGTAAGAAGCAGAATTCTAAACGAACACAGATACAAAAATCTTTGGATACTATAAGTGGAATGGAGGATTCATCCGTAGAGGAGTCTGCTGAGGAATCTATCGATGAATCTGAGTATGAGCCTTCTAGCAATGATGAAAGTTCAGATGATGATGAAATGTACTCTGATAAAAATTGAAAGTAAGCTGGGAAGTGATATAGCTGACTAGGACTATAGACGTAAAATCTTTATATCTATATAAAAATATACGTTAATATAAGAAAAATGAGAATATGGAAATGATATATTTTACAAACATTTTTACAATGTTAAAGTTGATAACTAAGTAAAATGATACAAACATTATCTCATTTATATTTATAAATGTATAAAAACAATATTGAATAAACTACTTAAAAATAATTATGGAATATTTGTCATTAACTTCAAAGTTATTATTTATGTTTTTCTTTGATGTTTATAAGTTTTTTAATAGGCATGATAACTTTCATCACTGTCTGCATATTCTTCATTAACTAGATCCACAAGTATGTGTTTTGGTATTTCTGAACCTCTTACTTTAACCGTATAGCAAACATTTTCTATTTTATGGAGGTTTTGTTCAAGTGTGCAAAGCTTTCTATTCACTAACCTATTTGAAGCATTTGTACAACCAAGAAAACATGTATACATATCTCTAACAAAATTGCATGTTTGGTAACAACTAGCTCTGTCTCCTGTTGCCAAGTTATTGATGCAAAGACGCATTAGTTCTCCAGTCAGATCTGCAATGCCCAAGATATATTCATATGGACTGACTAAAACCTGTATGGTTTTAACATTACTAATCTCAGGAATTTTATAAGTAAGTGTTTTTTCTATTTCTAACCAACTTTTCATATTATCACATTTTAGATACTGATAAAATGTAACAGCTTCTATATATTCTTCCAAACCATTACGATAAGCTTTAAGATAGAGGTATGGATCTTGACCTTCTAATTCATGTGCAATAGATTTAAAAAGGGTGCTTGCAACTTTTTGCAATCTCATATCAGCTTCACGTAGCACACTTTCCTGTTTGCCTTTTTTATCTATGGTGTGCAAAAGAAAAATTATTCTTTTACTTTCTATAGTAATATCTCTGCCAAATTTTACAATCCTTTCAAAACGATCATGTTTGTTATCTAATTCAGTCGCATATGCTCGAAACTGTTGTAAAATTTCGCTGCTTTGATCTGTAATATCCATGATCTCTTTTCTTTTATCACCGACGTTAATCTTCTTGGTACAGCAATGTCCACGATTTTCTCCATCTTCTTCGTCTAATCATAAAATAAGAAAATTAAAATTTTAATATTCTTTATTAAAATTGCCGGTATGTTTGGTTTAATGAAGTACATTCTGATTTAAAATCGCATCACACGGATTTAGTAAATATTATAAACAAAAGTGATTTATAAGAAACTGATAACACGAATGATACAAAGTAGTTTTTAAAATGTTTTATAATTTTATTAATATACCTTTGATTTGTGACATGATTTTACTGATTTTTACTGATACTGTCCTTTATTTATTTATATATGTAATAACAATAGCATTGATTAAGTACAAGATAGATGTGACATTCAGAGCTTTTTCGTGTTCCACGTTTTGGGAGTCACCTAACCTTAGTCGATGAGTCACCTACCCAGGGATGTTCAACTGTTCCGCAATATTCAATGATGGGTGCAATTAATGTATTTGTTACCTAAGGAAAAAGAAGAAGAATTTTGGGAAAATATATAATAAAAGATTATATATGTATATATGTATGTACAAAATGTGTACAGATTGCAATATGCAATAGGCTTTGGACTGGCAGGTTGCACAGTTCTTAGGTTAATATCATTTTTCAAATAGCAGTATTCGGAAATGTTAATATTTCTATCGCTTTTTATATAGTAATATTTTAGAACATTAATATTTGGAAAACGTGATTCCAATTACGTCATAAATGAATACTATTTATCGATAAGATATATCTATGTATACTACTACAAAATCTTGTATTTTACTATAATATAATACATAATTTATTAGAAAGAATTGAATAACTTGCGTAAGAAGGTAAAATCCTTTCACGAATTATAGATTTTTGTATTAAAATAAATGTCGAGAAAATGCAGTATTAGGGTACTAATAGAACATAATACGTATCTGAGTAATTTGCGCTCTGGTGACAGAATTAGGAATTATACTTTGAAATCCATTTCGCGCGTTGTCATACTGAAAGGAGGAAGTAACTGAAGAGTGTTCGTTATAAATGTGGAAAATTTAATACATATCGACATATCATTACTTCAAAATGGTAAGAATCCTACTTTGAATCGTTTTATATGCACAGATATTAACATATTGCGGCTTTTTTATCGTTGTGATTTAGGGAGTGACAATTAACTATACCCTTAATATAGTTAGTAATAAAACGACTAGTCTACAATATGCTAACACAATTAATAGTTATTTATCGTATTTCCGTATAAATAAATGGATATCAAAATAAATTTTAAGAAAATCCGGCTAATAACCGGTTACTAATAGAACGTGATATGTTCCTGAACCAAACGCACTCTTGTGGTCAATTTTGAAATAAAAATTTGAAATTACACCATTTTGCGCGGCGTCATCTTGAAAAGGGAAGCAACTGTCGAGAGCTCGTCATAAATTTGAAAAATTTAATACACAACACCAAGTCATTGCTTCAAAATGGTGAGAATCTTAATTTGGTTCATTTTGTATTCATAATCTAACACAATTTATAGCAATTTGTCGTTTTTCTATATGAATGTGAATAGACGGTTGCTAGTTTCCGATCGAAGTCACTGTATACATACACCGAGAAGCACAAATCACGTATTGTTGAAGTCAAATTGTTTTTCTTTTCACTCCCCTTAATTTTGTTTATTCTCATCTTTTCTCTTTCCTATCTTTTTGCTTTCTTTTCCCTTTTTGTCATACATTCAACTATGATCATTAACGAAAAGTTTGATAATCGTTCGATTTTACGGTAATAATAATTTCGTTTTCTTTTATTTTAATTTTATTCGTATAAATTACATATATTAGCTCCTGTGTATTTACATTCTCCGCGTTGTGTGTCTAACGTATTATTGTTTTTTCACTTCGCACGTAATATCAAACCGTTGAAAACATATCCTTTTCAAGAATTTGACAACTCTTGTTCGTGCACGCTCGATTTGTTGTCAAGTCTCCCCACTCTCCGCCAATCGAACTTTGTCGGGTAAATCGTGGCGCGGGGTTATTCTACCGACGAAAATCGGAGCGATTAGATGTGTGTATTACTCCGTGACAGGTGTTCCTTTCTTACTACGTAGTACATATTTACACGCGTAGTTATTATTTCACCGCCCAAACTCACACTACTGTTAACTTCGTTTAATTAATGTACGTTTTTATTTAATAATTTATTATAATTTAATGAAGATTTTACATCTAGAATTTACAATTTCTGTAGTAATTAAACTTTATTCGAATTTTAATTCACTTTGTTATTAAAATTTCAAATTTGGCTAGAGTTTGGAGTTGTTTTATTTTTCATTATATCAAACTTCCTAACAATCAAAAATATGTTTTTAAGAACAAATTATATTTCATATATTTTGTTCCAGGTTCTTCACAACTTTAACTTTTTCCTCTTCTCTGGGAAGGATGTATAGCGGTGCTTCAGCTTAAAACATGTAAGAATCTTTGCACATTGTATTTCAATTAATTTTATCTGTTTTGTATATTGGCTATTTTCACTTATTACTAATTATTATTAATTAAAAAATAAAATCTGATTGAAAAACAGGTTTAAATTGTCCATTCTTGAATTGAATATTATCACCAAAATTTTTTATATAATAGAGGTCAGTATTTTATTATTTCAAACTTTTAAAATAATTAACACTGTTATTGAGAAGAATATTTTATGTTTTGTTACAGATTTCTTGCAGTCTGTGCTTCTACTATGGGATTCGAGGATTCTTCTTTGATAATAGGCTTGGCGGCGACTTGCTTGGGCCACAACATCCATAACAACATTCTTCGCGTTTAATCGTGAGTTGCATGCATTTTTGTTCCTCCGGTCACTCAATCATGTCGTAGGACGAAAGGTTCGAATCGACACGGGTGACTCGTTGTAATTTATGTAGAATTTTTTGCGAGTACAGTGACTGCGGATATTTGTTATATCCATGAGTAGTAACATTTCCTCTATGTATTATTTATTAGTTCAGGATAGGTCTTCTTGCACATCGCGTTTTTTATATCAATTACATGATACTGACAAATTTTGTATTAATAATATCGATAATGGTACTAACTGATACAAACGATATATTAACAATTAATTTGAATTTTGTGATTGAAGATATGTTCACTATAATTATTTTTAAAGTTGGAATGTGTATTTACTGAGAATTGAAATGACTTAATTAAATATTTCGTAGTAATGAAGTCGGATACCCTCTGACTTCGTTGCATTCAAAATTGCAATTATTGCATATCTAATGATAATGATAATAATAAGTTTTTTTTATTTCACCTTCTGTTTTCTGATGACATTATTTCAAAGGATTTAATTGTTTGCCCTTCATTTTTGAATTTGCATATTGATTTAAAATATATATATAGAGATATTAAAGTTCAATCCTTCCGTACAAAAATGTATTGAATTTTATGTGCAAGGAGAAATTTCGCGACAGGCAAATTTTAGAGTCAAAGCAACAAGTTTTGAATACTGTTTTCATACTTTCGAAAATGTGCTTTGACGAAGGGATTACCTGAGGTTGTTTGTATTAATGTTTAACTTTGAACAAGTATTAAATAAATTTCTTATTCAGTGTCAGTTTGTCTTTTTTGTAATGTAATTTCAATAATTCATAGTGTCAATTATGTGAACGAATCATAATATTGCATTGATGCTATTTGCACTGTTTACTGTAAATAAATTCAATATTGACATTTTGGTAATTTATTAAATTAATAAAGTAGAGCATAGAGTGTTAGTAATTGAGATAAAATTTGAAAATGCAAAATGAAAAAAGATCAGGTTTTATCCTTTCCGTGTTTATTGTCAGGACCTCACTCACGTGCCCAGGTGCTACTTGGGTGAGAGAAAGACAATGGGTACGATGATCATTGATTTTATAATAATTTGTAAGCGACTGACGATGCGTTAGTGTATCGTGCACGACGTACTTTCCACATAGTGTGTGTGGTTAGGCTGTGGAATTGCGTCGTTTTAGTATTTATTCCATTTGCTATAAATTTATATAATAAAACATAAATTCACACAAATATCATTTCAATTACAACCTGTGAAAACAAAGATTCGTTATTAAATACGGCGAATCACAGGTATTAGTATTATTAATTTTCTTGTTAAATTATAATATATGGTACCAAATTTCGTACCATCTGTAATTTCTTTGACAAATAGATACATTCTTTGAATTATGAATATTTTTAATTAAAACTGAGATTTACTTTTATTGTGTTGTACGCAATGGTCGCTAGCCCTCGTCAGTCGATTTCAGGAAAATGGTACGTAATATTAGAGTGTGCATGTTGTGTGCCAAACTCGGGTGTCGGAGGCGTCCCGGGACGTTCTCTCTAGTGTAGGTCCTTGCGCCCGAGTGTTATGTGTGAGAATCGTGGAGTGAGTGTGTTGGTGTGCCTGTTTTGCCATTTTTAAATATAGGGCTAGGTAGGATAGGTAGCATACTTTCTAGCGTGCCTGTTCAGTATAAGTAGGTAGGGCCGGGCAGGTAGGTAGGACCGCTATTGCTTTATTAGTGATGCGAACATATTGATCTGAGTGCATAGATTAATAATTATTAGTGTTGCCTAAATAATTCACACGGGAATTTTCTATCTTTTCTTTTTGTTTTTTTTCTATCAATAATAAAGATTAATTAATATTAACAAAATGATAATGTAGTCATCGCGATTTGCTTTGAGAATTTCCTATTTTATGGCTACATATATGTATTAAATTATAGTTGCGAAATAGAATGAATATTCTATTCACGGGTTGTCCGATTACACTGAGTGGATATTTTGATCATTTACTAGTGTAAAATTAGAATTGCAACAGCATTCACGTTCTAGAAATTTTGTTATGATTTCTAATTCCATTTCTATTTCCATTTCTCGGTAAAATGGCAAATATAGTGCTGTACATTTTGTCTTTCTGTTGGATTATTCGAACAGAGATAAGCATCAAATCGGGCGTATCGCGAAGCATAAAAATTATGCGAAAGATAATGTTAGTAAGATAAAATTAAAAATTATGATGAAATTTTAACAATTTAAAATTACTTTTCTTTTTTTTTTTACTTTAATCAGTACCAATTTCTGGCAAATATCAACCAGGAGAGATTTATTATGATTTCAATTGTATTTTGCATAATTTGTATTAATTATTTATTTTTTTACAGAAATATAAAGGTAAATTGTTTTTAAAACGTTAAGGTACTCGAAAGCGTGAAATTTTCTAGCGAAAGCTTGCTTTTGTTGGTTTTTGTATCTAAAAGTATAATACGTATATCCACTCTCGGATTTCGCATGGAAGAATAGGCTATTGAAATTCTCGTTCGAAAATCTTTACTTACGAGGGTGTTGGAAGGAACGTTACAAGAAATTATATGCTCGATCGAAGAGATTTCTACCGTAAGTAACCTGCTTGACTAGGTCAGTCCGATATATTTAGCCGTGATAAAAGACACAAAGATTGCAACGTGAAACAGAGAAAACAGATAGAAGAAGATTCTCATTAGGTATCTGAGTTTCTCGCGTCTTGAAACAAAGATTATCTGGAAACGGGGCTACGATAAATCGCGTCCTTTCCTTGACCTAAATTTCAACAGCAACCGAGCAGAGTTTATGCGATCACCTTTTGGTCTGTTTCGAAGATATACGTTCTCGAGCTTTGTTCTCGACTACTATACGAGATAGCGCCATTCCCTTTTTGCAGAGTGCATTTAACGTCCATGGGTGCATTAAATCTCTTGCGGAAATAGTCCAGGGCTCGATCCGAATCCAATGACTTCTTCCTTTTAGTTTGCGAGTATTTTACGTAAAAATCTACCTATAGAAGAGGTAGTTTGGGTGAGCTGTAAGAACAAATTGATAGAAACACTGTTTTCTCGTTCATTCTTCTTATCGCGTTCAGAGTTTCTCATTTTCGTATCTACGAATTCTTATTTAGCATATTTAGTCATTAAGAACGTTTACCTGAGATCGAGGACCATTGAAAGTATCGTAATGCAATCGCGTAACACGAAATCGATGTGTTTTATTTATATACAATATTTACAAAGGCATACTGTTATCGAGTAGCTAATAAATATCTTCGTACGCTTAAACGTGTACAATGTTGCATAAGCATGGCTTTAGTCTTTTTGATTTTCATGTGTTGCGACAGAACGTAGCCTATTCGGAGTGTGTCAAGTGTCAAGTCCGTGACTATGCTCTTTTCCTTGTAATTACAACACTGTTTCCTTTCTTCGCTGATCTTTAGATGCAGCTTTCTTGGATCACGGCGCTTCTGATTGCCGTTTCCGAATATCGATGTGGCCTCTGAAGACTATAAAATGTCTGCAAACAGAGTTATTCCTTTTTTTAACGGAATGTTTTTCATGGCAACGTTCGCTAGATTTATAGAACGAGCCTTTCTAATCGAAAGACGCGATTATTCGCGTTATTACGCTTCATCCTTTAAAAAACGACGAAGCAGAAATGAAGTTACTTACGTTCGGCGATGCTCGAGGATAATCTGAGTCTTCTATAACATCGTGGGATATTTCTCGGCCTTCTAGCTGTCGTGGCCTCCGCGGTAAGGAACCGTAATGTAGAAGCTTCCTATCTGGAAAAATTTCATCGTAGCATTCTATACACTATGGCGCGATTCGGTTTATCGAAAGTCTGTCATCGGTATAATTGGATGTGCTTTCTTTTTTCTTTTGACAAGTCCTTTTTAAACTCGAAAAGCGGCGTATTCCGTGTAGCGATCATTTACGAGAGATAAATTGATGAGATCGAAGGGAAAGACGTTTCATAAGATAACCACGTCGTATCGATTGTTTGTGCGGTTTTTTCGTACAGCAGTATTCACGAAAACAAATATTCGATTTCTGAATCGATGCATCTACGTCGAATAGGTCGACGTAACGTACGCATTTTCCACGAGCAATTTTCTTGAAAGTATCGTTAACCATGGTCGTCGTTTAGGACGAGACTCGATATATTTGCGATTCTTCGCTTAAACGGAGCACTTTCATCAGTCTGAGTAGAAATTTACCAGATGAGATGGTGGGTTATTTTTCGCCGATCTCATCGAATGTGAATAAAGATAGAATATGTTTTTCCGTCCGAATTCACCTGTAGATTTCGCGCGGTAGAGAAACTAATCTTGTGTGTGTGTGTGACAGAATGTTCAAGTGTATTCTAAATTTCAACTTATGCGAAACAGAAGCGTATATAAAGCGTATAACGTAACTCACCTGTGAAATGATTGGTCAAGGCTGTAGTTGGTATGAGATCAGGATTCCCATCTTCCTCTTCGCCTTTGGTAGTAAAAGTCGCGATACTCGGTTGTTGGGGTGGTTTTGGCTTTGCTGGAGTGGCCGCGTGTTTCCTCCAAAGCGCCATTAATACTCCGGTCACGATTAGACCCAAACCGGTTGCGGTACCTCCTAGGCCAATCAGGATCGGTGACATATCCACCGAAGATGTCGATTCGCCTGTAAATCAAATCACCCTCAATCCTGTAACGTATCTACGTAGCTGAATTACTTGTATCCTTTCTCTTGTTCTCTTTCTCAAATTTCATACGTACATTTTTATATTCATTATGCACAGTTGGATGAAAATTTCATCAACGACGTAAGTACGTATTTATTAATTTTGGAATAATCCTATATTACGTTTCTTTCGTGAAAGCTGAATTAATTCTTAATTACTTATATCGATCGATTCTTAATTACACTATTTGCAATGATAAATGATCATTGGAAATACATTACTGGAAATAAATTGTAAGTCAATATAAAATTTAAAGAGTAATTTTATTTGGTAGGTGTACATCGAAACTATGTACGTGTGTGCAATTGTGTAATTAATTAAATGTTCGTTTCGACGAATTAATGGATGTAAATAAAAGAATTGGCGGATATTTTATTTACGGTCTTTACTCGTGATATGGCACTTTTGACCGAGCTAACGGAATAGCGGAGCGGAAACAACGAATGTATTACTAAACGATACGCGAAAATGGCAAAATAGAACTGTGTCCAATTTTCATTTGACTACTATTCTGAATTTTATTTTTCTTTCCTTCGCTTTCGCCCTCTTTCTCATATATATGTATGCACGTATATCTTTCCTGTTTCTACGAAGACTGCGTTACATCCATTGAATATTAGGATTGATTAAATTTGAAAACGTCTCGATCGTAACTAATGGAAAGTTTTTGCTTGGTAAACAAGCGAACTTTGTACACGTTAATTAACAAATGGAAAGGGAAGTAAATAGACACATCGTGATTGGTGTTCATCTCTGAACGAGAGATAAGTTTTGGCCAGTCGTATCCTTTGAAACACGCGTGGCTTATAAAACAGATACCGATAGCTGTGTTCCTATATTTTTGTACATATAACCTGTTCAATTCGCGTTAGAGGTACTTACGCACCGGTGAACTTGGCCACTCCTTTTAGAGCTTCTCCTTCCATGATCACCGGATCACTGGAGCCCTTCATATTGACCGCGTAAAGAGCGACCGTCGTTGGCTTGTGAAGTTCCAACTCCCAGTAAGGATTTGGCGATTCCAGTCGTTGTTTGTCCACAATCGCGACAAATTTTTGCGGCAAACCACCGTCGTATCCTTCCACGCAAGATATTCTGATCCGTGGACCGGTCTGATTGTACGCCGTGCAGTTTTGCAACGGGTACGGTCTGCCTACGGGCGAGACATCATTTCCGATTATACGACGTACAATTTATACATAAAGGATACTATACGTATCGAGACGAACGATCGCGCGTAACTTAACGTTTCGAATGAAATCACGAGTATTTACGATGAATACGATTATAGCAACAACACGAGTTACCGCGGGGACGTATAAATATACAGCGGGATATATAAATGTCTTTTATTTGAAAAGAACGAGCACGTGTGTTGACAGAGGATTGTTTATTGCATACAGCAAAATTTTGCTCGACACGGCCCGGTGCGGTGCGGTACGGCGATGGAAAGGGAAAAACAGTGGCATAGTCGCGTTGCGGTTCGCGCAACTTCATTTTATTTCGCAACGAGAATAGGAACGCGATGCTTCATCGTTTCACGACCAATGAAATTATGTCGCACGATCGTCATTATCGGCGATGGTGTTGCATTAACGAGATCACTTGTATGCAAATAGGAGTTTGAAAAAGCTTGCGCAGGCGTCGGACAGTTCGGTCGTTGTAGTTCATTTTTTATTTCTCCGTATAACGCGCAACGAAAATAATCCTTTGCAGCAGCGTAAATTAGTGAAGCCACGATAAAACAGATTTCCTGCGTTTTTGAAACCCTTACCTTCTCCGAGCGTACTTTTATTTTTACGCGTTTTCATTTTCATTTTCTAGCTTTGTATGCATCTTGTAAATTATTTAAAAGCATATTTCTAACGCGTGTTATGCTTTGTTTGGTCGAGAGCGAGCATTCGCAAATTGTTTCGATAATTTACCTCGAAAATCGTTATCTTACGTATAACGTTATATTATACGTATCTAATATACATAATGTACGTACAATGTATTGTACGTTTACGCGTACTCGTATCAGAATCTTAATTGTCGCCGTTTGCTTCCGTTTCTCGGCAAACGTAACAACTTAGTCAGGGGAATAAAATGCTCGACGCTCGAACGCGACTAGGTTGGCGTTTCCACTTACCGCCTTGCATTATCGTTACAATTAACGATTTAATTACTCTCGGCCGGCGAGGTGGACCCAGCGAGCCGTGCTGTTTCACACGGGGCGTATACTGGTCGCCGTATGATAAAAGATTACCCGATAATTACTAACGTAAGAAATACGTTGCTCCTCCACCGAAAATAAATTATGTGTCCAATTATCGCAAGCAGTGCACGTTAAAGTTGAGTTAAAATTGAATCGCCGGAGAACTATTGACCGAGTTTAGCAGACCTCTCTATCGATCTTTCTACAGGTGCGATGCGGACTAAATTAATTTCGCGAACTCGGCTGAGTTCGGCAGTAATTTTACCTGCTTTTCCATCGTTCCGATTGGTTTTCGATCAGTATGTTTTTCATCGACTGTAATTCGAATGTCAGTGCATTGCGCACTCACCGTAAACGAGTATATTCTAGCGGAGACTGCGTATAAAATTTCCAGCAAAACGCTATCTACGACAGGATCGGCGTATACGCGTGAACGCGATGTGACAAATGGTAAACGAGTTTTGACGAACCTGCTGCGATCACTTGGTAGATGCATGGTTGTTTCGAGGGACCCACGATGTTGCTAGCCCAACAACCCAATGTTCCGTAATCCATATCGGATGATGGGGTGTAATTGAGTCTACTCAAGGTGCCTTCGTTAGAATACTTTGTGGACGGAATGTCGCTGAGATCACCGCTGCTGTTAAACGTCCAGTGGAAGGACACGGAGGTTGGGCTTGCGTCAACCTCGCAAACTAAGCTGATGGTTTCGTGCTTTAAGGCACCGTGAACCTCTTCGGGAACGTTGAGAGGTGGTGGCGTTGCGTTCTGATACCTCCAACCAGCCGAGTTTAAAACGTGTTTGCACACAGGAGCGACTGTAATAAAAACAACAACTATGAATAATATGCTCGATGTATCTTAGGTGTTTTACACCGTTCACGTTTTACACCGTTCACTTACACTTGCGGCGATACATTGCCCGTTAATAAAAACGAAGGATCACTGCGAGACTGGCGTAAAATATTTATTTCGCGCTGCGTTTATCTCGGAGGGAATAGAGTGCGTGCATTAACATAAAGGAAAATAAAAGCTGACTTATCCGGGCAACTAGCAAAGAAATGTGTATACCAGCCGAGTTTTATCGCCAAACTCTCGCCAGATAAAATATCTTTTTCTGGCTCATGATTGGGCAATGTAACAGCGGCAAAATATACTTACACATAACCTCGAGGTTCACTACGTTAGAACTAGCACGACCCTCGACATTGACGGCCATGCAGGTGTACCTTCCAGCGGATTCTCGAGTTATACTTTGAAGTACCAGAGAGTGGTCCGAGAGTACTATGCCGGCGGTAACGTTGTAATGGAGCTCTTCTTCCTGAATAAACAAAGGGAGAATATCCTGCGTCAAAGAATCGCTACGTCGCTTGAGATTTCGTTCGATTTAATCGGCATCCGTTACTCTCGTCTTTAACGACGAGATTTTTCGAAAATGTTGCAGAGAGATTGAAATGACGAGAAAGGATAGGAAGAGCAGATAGTCGGCGAATAGACGGTTCACGGTTTGTTGCGTATGTCATACATAGTTAAGTCTTCTCAGCCACGGTTACCGGGAAAAGTTAGCGACGTGGTCGGTGGAGCTTCGAAAAGTTAGTACAGTGTTTGGTACATTCTCCGGTTCCTATCCAACCATAAAGCCTGTCATACGCGCGAAAGATTCAAAATTTACCTCGTAGCAAAAACACACTCGGAACTCGCTCGAACTTTGCTTACCAAATCTCTGGCGAATGTGGGAGTTTTTCAAATACGAACGAAATTCTATACGATACGTACGCTGGCTAAATCTCCGCTCCGCGTGTACTTTCCCACCGCAGTCGAGCAATTTCTTCTCGCTCTGTTTACAGATTGCGTACGAAAGATGAAGGTTCACAAGGATCAAAGTAACAGAGAAAGTTTAACACGCTGAACTTTGTTCTTGCGCGTTTTGAATTTCTTCGCCGCGACCGAAGAAAACGTTGCTAACGAGACAACGTAGTTCTGTTTGCAAATTGTCGCTCGCTTCGTGGACTTGGTCAAAGGGAATTTACGATTTATACTACTCAGGTACTATTCTCCGTCTTCATTCTCCTTTCGTACCTGCTCGTTATTTTACGTATGTTCAAAGAGGCGCGCACGCGCGCCTCTGTCTAACCTCTTGTCGTTACACTCATCTCTGGCCACTGGTTTACGAATACACTCCACCACGCGTCTACGAATTATACGCACTTGTATACACCCACTAGCGGGCAGATTTTCGCACCTCTTCGTCCTGCACTCTTCTTCGAATCTCCGTTTATGCAAACGTACTTGTACACACACGTACACATGCACACATATATGCACATGGCCACGCGCGATATTATAATTTCCCCTTAACTTTCTGGCAAAGGCTTTGCACACAGATTGCGGCCCAAGGCGTGTCACGCAAAATGGAGGCCGTAGATGGGTGGAAATTTCGGAAACTCGATTATTCCTGTTGCCTCGGGAACTTTATATGTATACGTTGTATATACCCACGGATGTCTCATGGCAAGTAGACTATTTGAATATTTCGACGAAGCATCGTTAAAACCATAACTCGTTCGACTCGATTGATTTCTCCCGTTCCTAACGAAAAAACTCTCTGAATTCCTGTATTCGATAAATCGTATTTCTCGTTGTTACCCATTGCTAAATTCCAGCAAAGGCATTCCAGCAGAGAAGGGGAGAAGGGAGAGAGAGAGAGAGAGAGACGAAACGTAGTAAACTCTGGTTGTAAATTTGACAGGTTTCCATGCAAATCACCTTGGAATTAATACATACTCTATCCGAGTAGCGTCGAAACTAATTCGGCGTGTACGCTTGTTCCTGTTATCGGTTTTAACTAATTGTAAGTTCCGAATTGCAACTCGTCATTAATCGTGTTTAGTTCACGCGAATAAAAAGGCAACTAGATCGACAACTTTGGATGTGTTCAAACAGCGTGGAAACGTATTCGCGTAGAATTGGGGTAACTTTATCTTCGTATTAGCATACTTTCAAGATTTGATTGGAAGAATAAATAAAGATGCGAGACGATGTTGGCAGAGATAGAAGACCAAGACGGTGTGACGTTGTCAGAAACGTAATATGACGAGCGACGTACCCGTTTCATTCGGTTTCGTAGGAATATGCGGAAACTTGCACGTGCCAATTGTACGCCTCGTCTTCAACGCAAGAACTTGCGGAAGAACAACTCGAAACTATCTTGAATTGGAAAGCAATATGCCTTTACACGTAACAGTTATCACAAGCGTTTGTGCATCGAAACGGAGTATGCACCGTCGAACGCACAACGTTTTATGCTACCTCGCGCTTTATATACGTTCAATATTTGTAACGTTTCCCTTTTATCCCTTGTCGAAACATCGTAAAAACAATATAGTAAAGCTGCTTTACGAGCAAAGAAGTATCGTGCTGGTTTGCGAGGTACATATTCGAAACAATTCCTTTCTTCACGGTATGCCTTCATTTTACCTCGAATTCCTGTATTTTCATATAACGTAACGTGACTGCATTAGATGTTAAATATTCGCATTCATGTCAGAACAATAATACGTATTCGTGGCAAGCAAGGAATACATTTGCTTCCTTGCATTACAAACGGATGCCAGAAAAGCGGTAGACAAGAGCGATAACTCCTATTCTCGTGGAATATCTCGGCACGTGCGTCTTCCGACCAACTTACCTACCGTATTCTTATCTGTCAGATTATGCATAAAGCATAAGCAAGCTTTCTTCATCCTTTGATTCCTTTCTCGGTGATACCTTTACTAATCTTAAAGAATTTTGCGACGTATGCATACAGATGCACTGAATGTTTCTTCGGAAACGGAACACGGTACAACGGTAATTCGTCGATCCAGATCTAGTCAAGGTAGGATAATTGCGACGTACTAGTATTTAAAACAGTAATCGGATTTTACAGCATCTCGTTTGATGCACATTTACGTAGATAGATTCGTATATCGCGATGAAGGGTTCGCGATCGATTTCAATGCTATGGGAATTTTTCAAATCCATTCAAGAGAATTCGGGTTTAAGAAACATGGAAATGATTTTAAAAAATCTCGTATATCACTCCCTTGTTATTTAGATCCAACGAGGATTCGCGGTATACCGATCGACTTTATAAAGTTATATATTTGTACGCATGCATACACGCATGCATATATACGTGAAACACGATCAAATGTTGTCGAGTTTGACACCTGTGAAACTCGCGTATACTGTGAATGTAGTAAATAAAAAAGCATGGTTAACGTTATTTTCAAAATGTGGCTTCAGGAAAGTCTAGAAACGACGTGATGGTACTGCGACCGACCGATGAAAAGTCATCGCGGAACAAGCACGGTAACGTGCGGTGACATTGTGCGCGTAATGACATTTAACGCGTAGCATTGCGATAATACGAGCATCATACCGCAATGTAGCATAGGTAAATCGGTGGAAGGTTTGCCTTGGTATAACACGTCCGACGGATTTAGTTTCAGCCGCGCATCACAGCTCGGTCTGATCTGCCGTTGAACATATCACTGACAATGAGAAGCACGCACATCCGATCAACATCCGAACTAGTCGGGTTTCGCGTCTCTCTTCTTTCTCAATTTCCTCTTGAAAAGATGAGCATAAATCGATTGCAGATCGCGAGCGTTGTTCGCAGAAGCGTGGTGTATTTATGTAGATGGCTGATTCACACCTTTACGTTGGAAACTCGAGGCGTCGTTAATTCCAACGAGGGCTTGTAACCGTGCTTGTATTTTCGACGTCAGATAAAAGCTTTTGTCGCGTCCATCGAATATTTTGATGAAAAGTCTGAAATTTTGATAACACTTGCGGCAATGCTAGATACATGTCGTTCATTCGATGGGAAATTTTCATCGCACGGACGTTTTTACGCGAACATTTTTACGGATTGGTAAACCGGTTCTGCCCGGTGATTCGTGGGCAATTTATTGGTTTGGTTTTCGGACTGCGCGAGGGTGGAGGGTTACCGAATGGACGGGAAGTGACAACGGCAGCTCGTAAATTTACAATAATTTCGACAGAGTGCACACGAATGCACATACGGAGCCCGAACGCTTCGAGACGTTTGAAATTATCATTGCCATTCGCGAGTATTCTTCTCCGACGAAAACTCTTTCTCGAGACTTTTAAACTCTGTTACTTATTCACCGAATTTTTCTCTTACTTTCTTCTTCGACCCAGCATTGAATCATATTCCTTGGAAAGACGTCCTATTATTAAAACTTTTTCCCTCTGTTATCCGACTTCACGAACTTTCGATTATCCGAGTTCATTCGATCGTAATTCTTGCTATTAGTGCTCGAGAATATTAAGGGAGAATCGCACGCGTAACGTTAAATTAGGAAATGGTATTACCTCGAGTATCGTCATGTTTCGAAATTACACGCGAGTAAAACGAATATTTAGTATATTTTTAAGAAATTTCTGTTTTCGTACTGGTCACGGATTCTTTTAATTTACTTCTTCAAATAAAAAATTGTTCTTTAGACAAGCGGAACAGGATCGCGATATCGCACGCGTCAGAAAGTTTCTTTTCGTTTCTTTCCTCTTTCTTTTGCTTTAACAGAGAAACGGCAGAAAAAAGGGCCCAAGAAATATCGTGCAGTCGACTTTGACAAGGATTAGCGTGACTGGTTGATCCGACACAGTTAGTTTTCCTATTTAGTTTAATTCCGCGTGGTTCTCGACGTTCGACGCAAACAGGCTCGCGCGAGATCACCGGAACTGGCGTCGCAAGCTCGAAATGCCGTCGTCGGAAGGGAGGGGTTTAGTACGATGCTTCCAGGATTCGCCGACCTCTTGGGAAAGCTCCGACCCGGCAGAGAAAATGATGGAAAGCATAATCCCCCTTAAGAGGCTTAACTCGACGATCCTCGAGTGACCGGAGATAACGCTCGAGCTTTCCAGGTGCGAGTCACGAGTTTTTCAGGATATTTTTCGCGAGTCAAGACGAAAAGGAACGGCCAGGCCGCATAAGCGCCGTCGCGTCGCTTTCTTGCGGCCATGTTTCCTCTCGACGCGTTACTTACACACGCTTTAACACGTAACGTTGCGTCGCGTCGCGTCGCTACGAATTTACGCTTCACTCCGTATGCAAACTAGGACCAACAACGTATCCGACACGTCTATTCGAACTGTAGGTCGGGTCATTCTTTCGCCTTCCGTTATACCACGATTCTCTCGATTTTACAGACTTTATTGCGCGACAAAATTATTGCGTTGTTTTACGTTCTTGCATACATATCGCCTTTTTACGACAACACCATAGAAAGCAAATGCGAAGAACAGTTTGTGTCGATCGGTTTAATTTCATTTCCGTGTCGATTCATCGAATAGCTTTTTTACAATATTTCTCAACTCTTTGTTTTTATTTTTGGCACGGCAGCGCAGCCCGAAGTGTACGTTCTCGAGCGAACAACCAGTCTTTGCGGACTGTCGTCAAGTTCACGAGTTTCTTAGCTTTTTCGGTTTCCTTTCAGGAGAATATCGCGGATGTAATAGCGCAAGAACGAGAAACAACGATTGTTTGGACGTACCTCGTGAAACCATGTCAATCTGTAAGCTCTAGGATTCGCCCTAACGTTGCACTCGAAGTAAACGTCGTCGCCTTCCTTGATGTTCTTTGGATTCAACGAGGAGCCCATCTTCAGAGCGACGACAGGGGCAACTAAAAAACAGGAACGTGAACGTTAGAGTGGAACGAAAATTGGAACGGTTATCTTCTTTCGAGATCATCGCAAAGAAAGAAGAGAGCGATTGATCGCAACCGCAACCATGGTAACTGAAAATCTACGTTTGTCGCACATCTGTCGCCATGGTATTTATGAATCAAGAGTTCATCGAAGCCACGGTGCAATAATATTCGGGCATTAACGGGGCTCGTTTAATGAAATTTGCATTTTCGTTCACGCGAAATACGTCCAAGTGAACATCGAGTCGCGCCGGAGCGGAATCGAAACTCGAAACTACCGCGTAGTTAATAACGTCACACTCGAATTACGGGAAACGTTTTATCGCGCGTAGTTCCCAGCTCGATGAAAACCGTTATTGAACTTTGCGTGAGTCACGATTCTCTGTATGCATCGATACTGTGCTTAATCGGTTCTACCATGTTGATGGGCGCATATCGAGGGTACGATAGTAACGAACGTAGCAAATATTAAAGAAGATCATTTTCATCTTCTTCCTTCGGCGATGATTTATCGAAAATTCATGTACGCGCATCTTGTGAATATTTTATTCTTTCTTTAGGAACACCAACGGTTCAACGAGAAAGTTTAATATCGATTGGAAGAAACCACGGGACTAGAAGTAACGAACCGACGACGTCTTATATCTTTCACGTGATCAGTAATTCGGTCATGTAATAAATCGTAGATCGGCGCGCTTGTAGGAAGCTGTTTCGCATGCATTTACCTTACGCATACACGCGGCGAGACACAATGTGTACTTCAGTGTCGCAGCTCCAGCAGCACGATTTCAGATTCACAGAATACGTGCAGATGCATATAACTCTGACATCCTCTACGAACGACGTGTGCACAACCACGCATTTAAAGTTTACGCTAATCTTGGTTCCGCGAATCTTGTTCCGTGTCTCTACAGTCCCGGAGAGAATCGGTCGTGTACCCATTAAACAAATGCACCTATTTGGCTGCGGTTACTCCGAACGAGCTGTCACTCAACTATAGCTCGAATCATAATGATCACAGGGGTAGAGTTAATAGTTCGAATTATTCTTATAATCGCGTACAATTTTTTCATCTGCTACGAACGTACGTACGTATACGTAGGTATAGTTGGATAACATAAAAAACACGGCCAGGTGTACGTAACGCGTTTGCTTGTTACGCAAATTCAACCCGCGTGGTTCTATCGTAAACGAACTACGAGGCCAGTCTCGGGTTAATTTTCATTAAGCGCACGTATCTTATGGAAATTCATTGAGCAGGGTTCGTTTACGTGAGCGCAAAAAAGTCAACTCTACGACAGTGACCGTCCTTTGATGACACGCGAAATTAAAGAACAAACGAAGGGAATCCGAAATTGTTATCTCCCTTCTCAATTACTTGCTTGGAGAGAACGAGTGTTGTCGAAAAGTTACCTGATGTCATTGCGACTGTATATTTTCAAGTATAACGAAGTCTTGGTATTTTACAGAGGATCAAATAACGAAAGTTACATTTTTATTGCGATATCGTTGATTTTATACGAGACAGATGTAACGTGGTTATGCCGGGTGACACGATAAGCCGCGATTATGCGTACTTTTGCGGATAAAAATATTTCGTCATATTTTTGTCGGCAGACTATGAAAACTGACGGCGTAAAATTGAAATCCGTTATTCCCGCTTGTCATTCTCTTTCCGAAATTAATACTCGTATTTATTTGTTTGATTCTACGTAATGACAGGATCGATCTATTCTCGGAGGTTTAATTTTAATCCAAGCTACGATTGTAAAGGGATTATAACGTGCAATCGAAAGAATACAGAGATGTGGTTTTCGTACGAGTTGCTGTATGCGCGGCTTTGGATGCGTCCACCAACGACATCTTCGGTAGTTTCGACGCCAAGAGTTTGCCACGTTTTACGCTTCTCTCGTTTTTATTGGCTAGATATTGAAGATGTGAGGCAAAGAGAACGAGAGAAGAGAGAGAGAGAGAGAGAGAGGGAAAGTAAAGACAATGGTTTATTGCAAACGGCTGTCACAGAGGCAAGCTTGGCACTCGAAATGTAGTCATTATTCGTCTTAACACCCTGCAGAGTTTGCGAAGGTTTCTCTTGGCCGGATTCGATTCATCAAAGCCGGTGCCAGACGAAACGTTTTGATAAAGAGTATGTGCGAGGAACTGGAGGGAAATAGGATTTCGCAGCGAGAGAAATAAAGACGAAGAAGGAAAGAAGAGACATAAGAAACGCGGAGAGTAGTAAACGCGTTTCAAAGAAGTGAAATAGATCGCTCATATCGTAGATAAATCGATGTATCGGACGAAATGTAGACAAAGTTGCTGGTCGCCGCGTGTGTTTGATCCAAAGTTTCGATCGTGCCAATGATATATACCGTGGTTACATGCATGTATTCGTGGCTGACACAGTTTTGCTCTTTTAGCCTCCCGAATAAACAACGGGCCCAATGTCATCGAGAGAGACTCGAAGAAGCGTCCTGGACGAATTCTCGGAGGGAGAAGTTTAGCAACAGTTGATGCGACGAGTTATTCTGTAAAGTTTCGTGGGTATTGTAATTGTTGCGATTGCGAATATTATACGTACATACGCATTTACGTTTCCTCTATTTCCTTTGCTAAATGTCGAGAGTCGTGAGTAACGTTTCGCATGTTACACTCGCCTTACCTATAACGAAACGAGAGACGAGAAGAAGCAACCGCTCGAATGAAAGAAGAAAACAGAAATGCGAGATAGGACGCAGGCAGACAGGCACGGATTGGTCCCGAACTATCGGCCTGTACGAGAGGTCACTTCGCGATATGAATTCTGCAGCGTTCGCCGATGGATGGACTTGATATCGTCGACCGGAATTCTCTCGGTTACTCGGTTGTCTCATCACGCGATGAATCTGATTGATATTGGCCCCTTAGTGTGCTTTGTGAAATTTTCGAAAAGTCTGCTCGATGGAACACGCGTTATCCGATCGAGAATGAATACGTGGCCCTGAAAGCTAGACCGAGACTACGTGTCCTGCAGATCCAACGGATCCTTTCCTGATCCTCGGAAAACGTGTGGAAACCAGCCGCCGACGAAATTGCTGATATTCCACCGATAACGACGAGTGTGATTTTGTATGGTACGGTTCTTTCGTTTTCGTTCGATAAAAAAAAGAAAGAAAAAATTGTAATATCGCGTCGAAGCCTAGATGGTTACGGATCGATTAGAACGAGGCACGGTATTGAATTTCTTTGCGTCGAAATGATCTTAAGAAAACGGAAAATGTTTCAATGGTTCGAATCGGATCGAATCGATTCGTAAAGAAAGAAGAATTCTGTCTTTCCTTAAGACTCTATCCCGCAGGGGAAGATTACGTGTCGGCCGAGTGTCGACGAGTGGAGGGATCGCAGGTCATCGGCAGAAAGTATCAAGTTGAATCGGGTTGCCAAACGAGAAGATTTCACCGGTGAATCTTCTTGAAATATGTATTTGTTCGTATCTGTTCAACTTGACTTCCTGCATTAATTAAACAACATTCGATTAAAATCCACCTGGTGGAACGGTGAATAGAGAGTAACGTACACGAGGAAAATGCAACGCGTTAAAGAAGATACTCGTGTGCAATGTAAGCATGGGTTTTAAAACCGTGCTTTAACGGCTCCAGTGCTTTTGGAACGCGTCATTACGGTACGGTACATAAAAACCAACGTAATCCATGTAGTTGTCTTGGTTAATTGGGTCGTCTCCTGACCGTCTCAGTCGTAAATTTCTAACTCGAGACTCGTGGAAAATTGCACCATAGTTTATGCACCGATTTTAAAAAGATGTTGTTTCATCAAAGTATTAACGCGGAGTTTTGGATTATAAATGAAGTTGTGTATATGCACATAGACGCGAAGCATCGGTCATTACGCTCGTTACTTTTTCTATCTAAAATGATGTCCGGTTCCCTGTTGACGTTTCGTGGCTCGTTACGGCCGAGCCATCAGTCATCTCATCGGTCATGGCACGCACAGAACCTCCTATGAAACTTTTGAAACTTTGCAATACGTACGGAATTAGTCTAGGCACGTCTATTAGTTACGCTAGCACCGTGCGACACCTGTCGAATTAGTAACGTTTTTAGAATTCTCGAATTAAGTGGAATTCTTTAACGAAATTCGATTCGACTATACGTATCCACGTGACGTAGAGATTGTCTCCACCTTGAACAGTCATTGGGAGAAATGAAAGCAACGTGAATCGCGCTCTTTCATTTGAGAAGATTGTAAAATGAAAATATTGCTGTTCTCGGCAACGATACTATGAATTTTAATTAAATTTCGAATCTCGGTTGCACTAGGAACGCAGGCCGTTAATGTCCGCCGATATCGTGAAATTGACAGAGTCGGAATTTAGAGTTTGGTCGATCGGGGTGAACGGCGAAGCTTAACGATTCAGGGAACGCGAAATTTCCTCGGCGGTATTTTGCAGGTATCGAATCGTCAGATAGCGGGACGATCCGAAACGAAGCCATTTAGCTGTGCGAATAATGGGATTCGATAATGGCTTTTCAACGTACGGAGACAATGCCACGATTTATCGTTCCTAGTCGGCATTCTCGTCCTCGACGACGTCAACGTGGGGTTTCAACATTTCTTCTTTTACGGTACAGTTACCGGCTGAAGTGATTACGTTTCAACCGTGAATTCAACACTTTTTAAATTTGCAATTGATACGTTCGAAAATTCGAAACTTGTAAATTCAAGAATTCTGAATTTCAAAGACTCAAGTATGGAGATGTAGGGGAAAAGATTGTATTTATAGTTTCGTACAGATTGTAACGAAGCTTGCTCCACGACGAAGCTAATTAACGTTCCCTGTTATAGAAGTAACAAGTTACGATAGAAGCAGGCTGGAACGAATGATCGGGTAACTTTCGAACAAGAGATGAAGAAGCGGGTAAATCGTGTAAGCAAATACGTTAACGAACGACGATCAGGTAATATTTTTCCAAGTTATATTTCGAAGGCCGAAGACGTATTGGATTTGGATTATACACATAATACCCGGGAGAATATAGTTAATTTTCCTGTTTGCCTTTGGTGGATCGTTATGATTGGATATAAGAGTAAATTCCAGCCGGTGAATCGCAATGATCTTGTTAAATTCGTTTTCTTTTTGTTCATCGAAAGTTGAGCACTCCCTGTAAGTTCTTGTCCGGCAGGTTGGATTATCTGGACGAGTTACGTTGGTTTGGGTTACTTTGGCCCTCGGTACTATCGGTCGTAAATCACTAGATTCGTAGGTATTCGTAAATTGGCCACTCGACCGCAATATCGATACTACGAAGTCGAAGCACGAGCAAGCTCGGACCGCAAAATTGCCAAACCAGGTAGCAGATTTCCAGCGAGCCGCGTTGGTGCAGATAACGATTCGACAGATATCGTTTACGAACTGTGCATTAATTAATTAATTAATCACGATGGAAAAGCAGTACCGACGTAAACGTGTTTCTAAGATTCTCGGGCAACTTACTGGCAACGTAGCTGTCGTTAAATTCTAATTTGTGTCTACACCATTATCGATATTTCTGCACAACTTACGCGCTCGATTTATCGCGTTTCTTCTTAATCAGTTGCTAAATAACGCGGATTTTAGAAACGATTATTTACGCGCGGGATTATCTAGTCAGCAGATAATGGGGAATTTACCAAGTTGTACGAGCATGAAGAAGGTAGAAAACTTGTAGTTTTTATAGCATACGTTTTGCGGTAGCCTCTAACTCTTGCTCTCACTACTAGACAGCAGAGATTCTTGAGCTAAAATAAACTTACCACTTTGGACGGTACTTACGAGCGATACGAGCAGAGACATCAAGAAGTCATCTTGAGATCGTAGTATCAAGCCTAAAAGCTACCTAGTCGTTCTTATTGCTTGTAAAACGCTACATCGGATGCCTCGTGAAAGTCCCGTAAAGTTACTTCCCGACAAGAGAACTTCCGGTACTGTAGCACCTGTCAAATTTCTCTCCTATTCAAGTGCGGCCAGACAGGCGTGTTTTTTACTTGTCGCGAGATACACTGACATTTGCAGTTTATTAAATTTCCATGCTGTTATTTCGATCTCTCGACTGTTCTCGATGAGTTTTCATCCGTTCTTTGGTCTTTTCCTGGAAACCGCCCAATTGTTGGGAAAGCTGCTTTACGCATATGCCTTCGGTCTTTTCCCATTTCGTTGGATGCAAAGAATCCGTGAACGGAATGGAGCGGAGAAACCAGCGTGAAGAGTACCTTGAAAACATGTTGAGTAAATAATTCGATCAACGTCAAAGCAGGGACGGTTGTTTCGCTTTGCGGCTGGCAACAGGATCGTCATTCGATGATGGAGGTGAATGGTGGAACGTGATAAAGCGCGTAGACAAAGAAGGGATGAGGTGGACGACCGAGGATATGGGAAGCTCGTATCGATCGATTTTACGCATTTCCGTAAAAGCATTCGTAATGACGTTGCTGACTGTGTGTGAACAAAAGTGGCGTACAGTTATAGCGTCATGGTGCAACAACTATAAACAAAACCAAGAGACCACCAAGCCAAGTTCGTGGCAGGGATATTCAGAGCTAACGTTCCATTGTATTGTAGTCGTAATCCACGGAGTATCGGGATATTTACCATGGTGTATGTTGGTGGCTTTACAATTCTCAATCGAAAGATTTATTAGGACGAATGAATCGGAAGACAATGAAAAATCGCCAGAGGAAACTTCCATACAGTGACGTTTTATTGTTTATTTATGAAAAATATTGGGCTACGATGAAATTGTAAATCGAATTCTCGGATTTGTACTTCGAAAGACCAGTTTAAACGTACGAGACACATCCACGTATAAGATGATTGAATTTGTCACATGCGCTCTCCATAATAGCTCTATCGTAATTTTTTGTAGCGTTTCCTTTACTTTCCATCGATCGTAAAATAGACTTTTGTTTCTCTGGATATTCGTTGAACTGGCTGTATCGAATAATCCATCGTTCACCGAATTTATCGACCGATTTCGTCTGTCGGAATTGTCAGACTTTCCGGTAGTTCTTCGAGGTTTCATTCTCTCCATGTTTTTTTATTACCAATCCTCGCAAGTTCAGTGCAGAACGTCACGCTGAAAACGATCTCCGAAGTTGCCATACATTCACTTCTAACCGTTGAATAAGATCGTTATCCACTCGTAAACTTTCAACGACGAATTTCCAAGTATGTAAATCGGCTACACGACCAATAACGAATAGAACTTTAAAGATCTTGCTCGAGGTACACATATCGTAAGGGACAGAGAAAGAGGAACAGAGAAAGAGGGACAGAAATAGAAAGGAAGAACCGGAGAGTAGTTGATTCGGGCGTTAGCAGAAGATCGAAATTCAGTCCACAAATAAACTATTCGTAAATATTCATAAGAATTTCCCCGGAATTCGTTATAGTTTCTCGAGAGAGAATGCAGTCTCCCTCAAGTAATTAAGGCAATTAACATGCGAGCTGGGAAAGAAGCCACGGAGAAGCTGTGAGATATAGACACGGATATAGCATTTCGGTCTCCAGTGTCGCACTTAGTAATATGCTCCTCAATTTTTGCGAAATTTTTTGAAAATTGTATATACCATTGCATGAATGCGATTTCACAGAGTATTCGTTTCAAGTTTTTGAGAATCGAATTTTATCAAAAATGCAAGGAAATACAGATATGTAATAAATGTGCAATGAAAATAAATGTCTGTAGGATGAAATTGCATACATTTTAGATATACATATAATAATTTGTGAAACGCCTTTTTATATTCTTGTGTAATCTTAAAGATTTCGCTTTCGAGTACATACAAGAGTTTTGATATTTTTCAAGCAACAGGAGGATCGTCGTTGCTCATAATCCTATATTTTTGCCAATATATTTGGCGTGTGATCTTTTTGCACGTTTTTCCGCTGTAACCGTTTATCTTTTCCTAAAGCGAGCTGATCTCGTTTATCATTTTTTATCGCAAATTAAAAATGTAGCCGCTTCGCACACGCGTCATCGCTTTTAACGATACCGAGGCTATTGATTTACGGGGGTACGAACTACGCGTAACGAGCATCTACACTAAAACATTTACATTCTAGTAGTAGTCACGACAATCGAATATTACGCATTAGATCGCTAATAATCGTCGTTCCCGTGCGCAAGTCGCATCAAATCATGCGCTGTACATTAATTATGCTGACAATGCTTTTAACGAGCCGTATTTCCACGCGTTGTCATCGCTAGAATGTCTTGTCCCTTCCAATTTCGTATCTCAAAGGGGAAATACACCTTCGTAGACCAGCACGTGTATCAGCCACGTTATGTTTGTTGCACAGCTATTCGAGCCAGAGATTGTTTATTCGTGGATAGTACTAAGCACGAGTTATACAATAGACAGTTTAACGCGTTTTAAAATAAAATTTCAAAATCAGTGGAATCAGCTTCAGAATCGATCTTCTTTTTTCCGATACTCCAAGATAGGATGGAGAAGTTGGGAGCAATATTCTATTTTCTCGGGTTGAAACAATTATTCTGTATCCATTTAAATCTCGTCGATGGATCCATTCTTCGTCGGGACGCGTCGATTGAACGAGCTGTTGCGAATCTACAGTTTTCTCCTCCGTTCGTCGTATTTGTCGTATGTCTAGATAACACATACGCCGAACACCTTCAAGTTTAATTCTATTTAACGCGTTGAAAGAAGAGCAAGAAACAATGGGTTCGCACCGTTCGATCCTAGAAGAATAAACAGGATGATAAGTAAAGAACTTTATGCACGAAATCGCCGGAATTCCCGGAGGGAGATCTTAGTTTTTTAAGTGAAATACATAACAGTAGGTATATCTTAACTGCACGAAGCAGCTCGTTGCCGGCATTGAATCCGAAACACAATAACTCCTGTCCAGATCGTTGGGTTAATCCCTTACAGAAAATGGAAAGAGTCTGGTGAAAGAAGGAGTACTTAGAAAAGAACGGCTACCCGAGAAGGGGTAAGTACCGATGGAAGGAGCAAGGAATGTCGAAGGAATTTGTCGTGGCTGACAACCACCGCCCAGCTTGGCTGTCGTAATATATTTCAAGAGACGCGCGTCAGCTATAACCCTGAAGCTCCTTGCGAGTTCGGAAACCCTCTATAGTCAGCGGCATGGCTGTTCCCTCCGACTAGCAGTTCCGTTTCCTCATTCATCACTGCTACTTGCCTGCTCTGTGGACGTCCGCGTATGTACATCGATGCAAGGGACACGCGCGCATACTCGTATTCGCATGCATATGTATGGAAATGCTGAGATGCGCTCGAGTACACTCTGCAACATGCGTTGTTTACCTCCCGACGTTTAGTAACGCATATTGACCGCACATCCACGCGACAGACGGTTCCAAGATTACTCCGTGATTAGCAGATATCTCTCCAAGGTGAATGCACCGTTCTTGCGTTATCGAAAGCAACGTAGCCCGAATATTCAATCGACGAAATCACTCGCCAACCAGTTAAAATATAAACAGCTCGTTGAGAGGGTGCAGCATGGATTTACTAGGTCTGCGGCTTATAAGTTGAGTTTGAGTATGCCTGTTACTGACCACGATTACATCCGATTATATCCTTGCTATTACGGATCTCTTGAATCAAGGAAAATCGTGGCGGATTTGCCGTTCCTATTTAAGATTATTTATAGTGTTATTCATTATCTTCAACTGCTTGAATCGTTGAATCTTTATCCTCGCAATCCCAAGTCGTTTAGCTTCAAACGTTTAGTTTACATCGCTATTTATCCTCGCTGGTTAATTCTGAATTTGCGAATCCCATATGTAATACTGCGTACTCGTATTGTAACTCGTATCGTACTTGTTAAGATTTCTTTGGTCTTGGCATCTGTAGTTTCAGCGATTCAATTCAAAAAATTTGGTAAGGTATACTACGACTCGTTCGTAGTATATGTGTTCGCTTTATATATATGTATAAAACGACAGAAACATCGCAAATGCGGCAGGTTTTGTTCAGGGAAACGGGAAATTGTACGTTTTAGCTGAAGAATCTGGACGCATGGTTCTCGCTCGCATAATTTCGCCTTTAAAAGACACTTTAGCTTGAGTTTTTAGCGATAATCGTACTTGAAACGAAATGGCTCGGTGTGCCGCGTCGAGTTAAATACTTATCAGGAATACTTTAAATTACCTTTGGAATTCAACACACTGCCGCATCATGAGAGACACCGAAGATTATATTCCCTTTCGTTCCTTCACCTCCACACGATGATTATCGCCTTGCCAGTTTCTTCGCGTAAATCAACGAGTAATGTAATGTATAATATTTAGCACTCGTAACAGTCAGCAGACTCCAGATTAAAATATCGAATAGCGGCACCGATCGACACCATAATACACCAGAATCGCAGTAATTTTCTATCTCGTTCGATATTCGCTTTCTCGCGTGTCTGTCGATTCACTCGTTAAGCATCTCGTTTAGACATCACTCGTCCAATTTTATAACCGCGTTATATCGTTGTTGCTAACCGTCGCGCGCAATTTAGCAGTCGTGATAGCTGAAGTAGTGGCAGCCGGCATTTCGACACGCAAGTTACCAGAAGAGAACGATAAAGATCGGATGGAATCTCTGTCTTCCTAAGAGAAAATGCCACCTTTGTTTGGCGCACCACCGTTTCTCCTTGAGCTCTTACTTTCTATCTCCTTCGGTTTATCGCGATTCCGATAGAAAATTATTTCTATCGGAGCTGAAAATTATTAAATTAAAGGAATCGGCAGGAGTTTCTCTTTTCCAATAGATGCCTTGTTTCACGATTCTCAAATTCATCGTCGAAATCGCTCGACGACTCGTACGTACACACTTCTTGGGCTGGGCAAATGTCAAAGAAATTTTATAGCGCATTCTCGAGCGACGACAAATCTTTCATTTCGTTTCTTTCTTTCTCATCTCGGCGAAATGTTCTAACGAAGAAAGCCTAGCAGTTGAAAAAAACGTTGGATTTGTTGTCGATCCTCGGATTGGAATTGGAAGGGTGGACGTTTGTGTTGGATTCGGCGTAGCATGCCGGTACGAGTCACGTTTGCTTACGACTTGCCCGATTGGACGCTCTCTATTCGAATCGTCGCGTTGCGTCGTTTCGTTCGGCTAAATGGCCGACCTCGGTATTTACGCGCACGATTCCGTCCGAATTTGCACATCTTTTACAATAAACTTTAGTCGCTCGTTCCGCGAGCCGTAATTCTGTTTGGCTGAATTGCGGAATTAGAGAATCCGATCGATCGTGAATCGTTGCCTAACGCTTTGTTCATTTCGAGATAATCGAACCGTAATTCGTTTGGATGATTATTAAAGCGGTCATCGAAAATACTTTTTCATACAGAAATTGACCGGTTAAAGCGGGGTCAGTGAATTCTCTTTCCTACGCACCAGTCGATTAAATGAGGTTTCGTTCGATCGCGTTTAATTCAATTTATTTGCGTCAATCTAGAGCAAATGATAGGTTAGCTGATAAGCACAATGCAAATGGCATTTCATTTGAGAACAGATTAATAATCGGTATCGTATCAATTTTTCTTATACGTTTTAGATTAAAATTGGACCGGAACGCGTTATATGCTTAAAAGTATAAAGAATGTGTTAAATACTTAAATACTGTATCTATGTATTCTTTCGAAACTTTTCTCGCATAAACGGTGGTCGATCGTCGAAACGTTGGACAATCGAAAGACCCGACTATGACCTAATACTCGGACAACACGCTAATGAAACGATAAAAGAAAAGATCACGTAGCCGAAGTTTGATTTGGTTTCGCGTTTAATCACGAGCCTCGCTACATCGACGTCTGGTCGATCGCGATGCAACGAAAAGTCGTACGTCGAGCTTGCCTCTAAAATTCGTTGATCGAATGTTTCTCGTTTAAGGTTTTCATTTCGAATATATTATTGCTCGTCCTCTTGTCGTTTGTCCGCTTATTGATTTCTTGTCGGCCGGTATTTGTTCGACGTGGCGTTGACAAGAAGGAATGAAAAACCGCCCAGGGGAAAGAAAAATCGGAGCGAGATCGTGATAAACGTGATTGATGAGCGACCGTAGCGATCGGTTCGAATTTCGGGGCAATATTTTCGCGAGACCGCGGTCGCGTCATCGTAACCGTACCATTGAATTATTAAGCTAGTTTTCCTGAATTTACATTGCTCGATTAGAGCAATATAACGATAGCTTGGGCGGACTACCATCCGGTCGTGTTCTTGCTACGGTAGTTTATCAGCTGAATTAGACATAGACAATCGCTGCTTCTCGTCAACCGGTCGCATCGGATTTTTCATTCGCACGGCCGAAATCTCGCGTGTTGTCGAGATTGCTTCTCGTGTTCTCTTGTGTTTGTTTTCGGCTTTCAAATTCATCGGTATCAACTATTCTCGTTTTAATGGAATGGCTTGTGACAGCGACAGTTCTTTTTCACGGATTTCAAGCTAGACGAGCATTAAATTTTTACGGTTTCGCGCGACACCCGAAATATATCCGACGGGCTCGGCCAGAAATTACTTTTCAAGCGGGACGACACTTTCGGATAGCCTTTGGCCGGTTGACAATCGGCGGGGATTCGGGGATCCTGGACACGCGGCTGGAAATTGCTTCGGTCGGGGAACGTGAATATAACGCGTACATAACGTTGACTTTTAAACCAGTTGCGAGATTATGTTTATCGTGGAATTAAAAATTCACTAGGTACGAGGCAGTTTTCATTTTAAGTGCAAGAGCTGCTAATGTTAGACGTTGTATTTGCCTCTTACGATAGCGTGAAAATCGTGGAAATTGAGGCGCCGCGGTCGACTTATTTAAGCGAACGCCTGCATAGAACTTTTGCTGGACGAACGTTAATAGTAGCGAGGAACGAAATTAAGTATGCGACACACTATGTTTCGTAAAAAAATATGCTCTTTCTACATACACCCAAAACATGCGAGGCAAACATGCGAGGTATCGCGATACATTTGTAGTCTCCATTCTCGAGATTCCACTGCCAGAGATGGTATTCATTGTTGGGAAATTTCTATCGGAGGCCGAGTCGATAGAAAAATATGCAAAGCAGATATTTGGATATCAGCCGATGCTTCCCACAACTAAAAAGAATCGAAAGATCGGATTGCGACTGGACGTGATCCCATCTCGAACTTTTTGCTTGTTCGTCGATCACTTTATCAACTACTCCGTGTTCAGATTGTGTACGAATTTTTTCTGTTTAATATTCGAAATGGGTGCCGACCGGGAATAATGTATCGCAAAGAGTAAAAGACGTCTTTTGACGAAACACGTTATATCCATTGCGCTAATTGCTGTATTTTTGCATAAATTGTACCTTCTCGTCGTTTGGTAGATATTTAATTTTCTACGATACACGATGAACAGCAGTGAACGAACCTTTATTACGCAACTCCCATTTCGTTATCGTTCACGAATATCGCTGTTCGACTGAAATACCTTTTAGTAATGTATTTTATGTACATTACTATTTCTGTAAAATCTGTATCGGCAGATTTATCGTGGAGAATATTTGCAAGTTGCTGAACCTGAATAACGAAAGGTGATAACGATCTCGAGAAACGGACGAAGAACGGGATGCAAGAAGAAAAGATCCAAAGCATCGAACCCGACGTGGTACGTAGGAATCAGATAATTATAAAATGGAATTAAAAATTCTCGATGAAGCGAGAGGCGCTAAAAAAATACAATCGATAAGTATATTTTACCATCTTCGTTTCAACGTACTTTCTGTTTCATTTGTTTCACAATTTTACCGATGCTTGTATTTCGCTCGCTGGTTCTCCAGTCGATCGTTAGAAAGGAGAAAATCTTTTGTAACGCGAATGAAATACAACGTAGAGATAGAGATAAAGAATGGCGGGTTGGAAAATTCATTCCACATTTCTTGAGTTTTTATCTATGATCAATAATAGAAGTCGTCTATGAAGATTAATATTTAAAGTAGAATTAAACTCACGCTAGTTATCGCTTGTAAATCGTCTTCGTATGATGGTCGGTATATTTAAGCCGAGCTTAATTCGAAACGATGATGATACATTGGTTGCCGTGTCGAATAATTATTAACGATAACGATGATAACAACGGGAACGTTGTGCTCCGTAAATTTCGTTATGCAATGTAGATAGTTTTCTGTTCTTTCGTCTCGAAACATTCGTAATTACGAACGTTTGGCTGTACGAGCGTTCTTTGACGGACACGTTAATAATTAACATCTTCTGATGCTTCAGATTTTACATCGAAATGTAAAGCCTCGGTTAATCGACTAGTAGCTCTTGTGTAAACGCTTTGCGTGTAAAAAATGGGAGAAAGAAAGAAAGAAAGAGAGAGGATGCATTAAATGATTAAAGGACCTCCAAACGCAGGAAATGAACCGGTTCGACGGGGCGACGAAAACTGGTCGAGAAAATCTTGTTTTTCATTTCCGCTGTATCCGTGAGATGTGCATGATATCGCGGAAGATGATAAACTCGGTTGGATCAGTCAGATCATGGAACAACTTTCCCGAAAGGTAGCTAGATGTTTCATTCTCACAAGACAAGAACGTCGTGTTGTGATAGTCAGATAGAAAGTGGCCGGCGATTTTATAATTTCCGTACTAAGATGACGTTGAACAAATATCTTTATATATTTTCAACACAATGATCTTTCATCTTTGCACGAAGTTTTTTGATAAGTTTGTTAGATACGTGGCTGTAACACGAGCTTAAGTTTTTCCATAAACTACCGCCGAAGAAAGAAGCACATATTCGATTCGCTTTGATGAAACTCTCTTCGGCGACATACACATACATATTCTGTGGCTGTCGTGTCGTGTTCCCATAACTGTTTGCCGTTTGACGTATACCAATGTCCAGTTAGCAAATTCCTTCGACAGGACGGTTTATTATTGCGTCGTCAACAAGGGGAAACTCTAACGAACAGGATAACGGCGACTGGAATAAACGCTAACACAGACGCGTATTTCATTCTTGATTCCCGCGATATATATACATAGTCGCGTACGCGAGTTATGGAAGGAACACTCACAGAACCACTCTCTCTCTCTTTCTCTCTCTTTGTTTGAACAACACGCAGTTCTGGTATTGGCGGCAAACCGAAAGTTGTCGACCGTCAAAGTCTGCGTAGCCAATCAAAGTTGTAGGACGTCGCGTCGTTAAGCACACTCCGACGAACTTATCGCGTTATATAACGGAATAACAAACTATGTGCTTTCTCTGCCGTAGATACATATCGAGCTTTCAACGAAATGTTGCCTTCCGTAGGCAGACGTTTGATTTCGTCATCGTATGATATCGTATTTCAGCCAGAGAGGAAGTTCTATCGAGAAACTCGTTTCCTTTTTCCCGAAATATCTAAGTTTGCTTCGGGCAGACTAATTTTACCTTCGACCCTCTCTTTTGTCAAAGTTCACCGATATAATAAAGTTAACGAAAGCGAAGTGGCAGACGCAACATAGCGAACAACGTTCTATTACGATAATAGATTTAGTGTACATTTAGTGCAAAGCGATAAGGTTGCTGACTAGCGATGGCCTGCTGCGCCTAGGCACTTTAA
Organism: Bombus flavifrons; assembly: GCF_040668555.2. Classification (NCBI taxonomy): domain Eukaryota; kingdom Metazoa; phylum Arthropoda; class Insecta; order Hymenoptera; family Apidae; genus Bombus; species Bombus flavifrons. Next base: position 8,026,550 of record NC_138454.1, read on the forward strand.
ACTTTACAATATTAATTCTGAATCGGCACTCGTTCGTGTAGCAACGTACCTCTATTTTTGCGAAACTCCCCTGCGACTACAATGCACGTTCTTCGAGCACGAGTGAACAGAATATATGCGAAAGACAAGTTTCTCTGTTTGATGTATTTTAACAATATCGTACATAGAGGACAAAGTAGCGAGTAGGACGCAATAAACAAAGACAAGGAATGTCCTTTCGGAGTACGCATTCAAACGTCCGTTTCTTGTTTCGGTTTGTCACGCAGTTATGCCGTAGATATTAATTAGATGCAACATGGCTTATATCTCGTCTCTGTGCTACGTTGGTTCTGTCACTCTAGACGGGTCGCGTTGTTGACCCGAGTTCACAATTTCCGAGAGACGCGTTTCAAAACTTTGTCTATTTTGCGCCAGTAGGAGCGACATAATTGGTGAGTAGCGTTGCATCTACAGCATGTTTACTACAGGAAACGAAAATTATTATTAGTTTGCGAGGTTCCATACGACGTTGTTTAGTCGAACTCGTTACTGGTTCGAGTCGTTTTCTAAATCAACTTGCCAATTATAACTATTTATAACGAGTTTTATTGTTTTTACAACGACCAATGCGGCTAGCGGGTGTTTAACGAAACATTTGAAAAAAAGGAAGAAAAATAGCGCGCAACAGAGACAGGAGAGAAATGGCAAAACGCAAGAGATTGTCGTATAGGATAGAACGATATGCAGAGATAGCCGAGTATCTACGTAAGCGTGTAACCGTGAGATTGTAATTAGTTTCGGCAAGTAAAATCAATGGCGAGCGTTTATCGCGCGCAATAATTTCTGGTACAATGGACTAACAGAGGCCGCTGCTATCGCCTCGTAATTGAGCAGCGGGAAGTCATTTTCCTTTCTTGCCTATTTTTTCGTCCGATCGCGACGAGATCCTGTTGCGATAGAGTCTCTTTTTACAGATGGAAACGATCGATCGAGGGAACGCTGTATCGTACACGGTTCGGCTGCCGTGAAATTGCGTAAACTTATACAAACGGAATAATCAGTTTGGAAGCTAAAAACAATAAAAACTAAAAGCAACTGGAATTAAAAACAATTTCTACGCCTTCAGAACGAACCGGATAAATTAATCGGACAATGTTAGCCCAACAATTTTCTACTCCATATTCCTCAAATTTCCCTGGAAGTTGCGAATTTCCGAAGACCCTGATGATCTACGAACGACAGAGAAGTGTCGGACTGACCGCGCTGCCGAAACGCGTATCAATAGACAAACAGTGGATATTGACGTAGATATCCGTTTTATGCGCAAGCCTTTACATTTCTCGTCGCGTGTACGCATATGCGTTTTGTATATATGTACTTTGCATAGTAGCGTGCACAAGGTTTACCGTGGTACGGAGGCGCGATCGCGTTGGAGATTCGATTGCTCGCGTGCATGAGAGTGCGCGTGTACCCGCGCTTCCGTACGGACACAAATATGCGATACAGCATCGTCCGGTAATGGAAGGCAGGAAATAGCTTTCCGGCAAATGAACACGCGCTATGCCTCGCATTCCACTCGGGACGACGGTTTTCGCGTGACCGAACAGATCGTTAACCACGTGACACAAACGATGCCATTGACCCATTCTCCTTTACCTCCTCCTGCCAATTACGATTTTCTCTTAACGTTCTCCGGATTTATACCAGTTTATGGACAGAGTTGATCCTTCGGTCGCGAATTTTCCAACTAATTCACCGTGACTTTATATCTCTTCCTTTCGATTATTATCGAAAACGCTGGATTTCTGCATCATTGTGCGCCGACCTGACTGATCGAAACGGCACAAGTTGGTTTAATCGCAGCCTAAATCGATCGATGTCTTTTTTCGCATCGCTCGCACGCTTTTCGGCAATAACCCGTAACGAGATTTTCCAATCGTTACGATGTCACCAGCGAAATCCACCGGTAGGGTGGAGATGCGAGCTATGTCTGATGAAGCACGTATCGTTACCACTGACAGCTCGAGGTTGACGTTGATAGATACGTCTCTGTATCGTTAGCTACGGTAAACTGTACAGTTATGGGCCACTTTATAACAATAATGGCCAGCCATTTTCTCGACGAAATGCTCGATTTTACAAGGAACATCTCCCGTTCCCGTTCCTGCGCGCGGATTATGCAAAAATATGGAAACGATTTACGCGACGATTCTTTTTGTTTCGGCGCGGTGGCTTGCCGCGCCGCTAACGATATTTACATATGCATGCGCGAATTCTTATTCGTATTTACCAAGGCCAATAGCCTCCGTTTATTTCCCGCGAACGTGAAATTTTATTCAGGTGTTTACGCGGTTTAAAAGAGCTAACCAGCATCAATAGAATCGTTGATTATGCTGCCGTAAATAAGTAGAAAGCTGTTTACAGAGTTACGCCAATTATTACCGATAGACGCCGACGTGGTTGAACCGTAACGAATATAGCGACCAGCTGTCTGGAATTTTCCTAGAATTGTTATCAACATTCCGGACGTTTTCTGCTATTAACTTTTTCGATATAACGCGCGCACGTCTTTGCTAAATGGAAAGCATTCGAACCTTAATCTACCGTTAGTTTGTAACGTTATTACAGGATTATTCCGATCGTGACCATCATTCCATATTCTCCGAATTGATTCTTCGCCCTGAGGAATTCCACTGGGAAGTCGCTATTGGAATTGGCGTATCGATTCCACCGAGGCTCGACCAAAGGTTTATTAGCAGAGTTGAACGCAAGAATTTAACGTAATTTCGCGTTCTTTGATGGTGAAATAATTCCGTTGTACCATCGTGGGATATATTTTTTATCCTACAATCGAGAAATTATCGTGTTTCGTTCGAGCGTTTGTTCGTCGGTGTTGCCGCTGATAAGTAAGCAATACATTTGAAAATCGGACGATGTCAAATGGAAATGAAGGCGAAAGCGTGGCGATGTGAAGTGTGTTCGTAACGAAATTGTCGTGTAGGTTTCGCAAAGATATCGCGCAACCACCCGCCATATGATTCGTCCTATTAATGCCAAATTCCCACATATATGTATGTATATCCTGGAAACAAGGATAATAGCGGATGCATCGAGTGGCCGATCAGACACGTAGTCGTAAATAAACGGATAACGATAGCTCGTATCTGGCTTACGTTATGCAGGTAAACGTTGGCAGGACAGATTGGCTGGCATGTAATTTCACAGTAAGGCTCTCTCTCTATACCAATGCCGTTCTCGCGATTGCGTGTATGCCAGTACGTCAGGGAAATCTATCGGAATCGAATTAACTGAGAATCATACCATTAGAAGATCCTTGCTACGAGTCCAATTATTCCATTAGGAGACAAATCAAGGAGAACCGATATTGTGCCTTTGTTAGCTCGCAACGGAATATAATCGCGTGTAGCGAAAGTGGATTAATGCATATTTCGGTTTATTCGTTCGCAAACTTTCCTCGAGATAAATTTTTCCAATTTATACGATGTATAACGTATGCATATCGCGACAAATGTTTTGCTTCTTTTGATGTAATTAACATCTTAGCAAAAGTACTTGAGGCGAAACAATAATTGGGGGTGCCACGTACGTTTCCTCGAGAAACGATTGTTGGACGGAAAGTCACCTATCTTACGGACCCCTTTAAGCCGGAAACATTTAACTTTCTTGGTTCTAGCCAGACCTCTCACCGTACGGATATCAATTTCTTCTAAATTCCGATCGTATATCATGAGCCCCCTTTTGTCCTGGTTAAAAATTCGAATACCGAGCTTTTCAAATTTATTGAAATAATTGAATCGTAAACGATCAAAGGTATGCTTTGTTATTTGTTATTTGTGTGCCTGGAATCTTTACGTTTCATAATTTCAACGGTTACGGAAAATACCAAGAGAATGGCCGATCTACTTACAGTGTACTTTTAGCTTCCATCGTTCTTCGATGCCGGCGTCTTGTAACTTTGGATTCGTTGCCCTGCACACGAGAAATTTTCCTTCGTCTTCGATCGATGGTGTCCATTGTAACACGCTGACGCTTGTTCCATCTTCCTGAAACTGATCGGAATTCCGATATAGACGTATTTTATAGATAACTAGTCGAACGAACGATCAACTTCCTGCAACGTACGTAACGTAACGTAGAAGTCGGGAACGCAAATAAAACTTTTCTATACGAACGTTGCGATAGAATTTGCCAAGCCAAGTCTCGAATCACCGCGATATTGGCCAAACTCTGAGAAATCCGTCCTAATAATTACAATGCGATCCCTGACGATGGAAATTTTAGAATTACGCTGAATTTCAGAATTAAATCTCCATGACAATCGTATTCGTTCGACGGAATATTGTCTTTTTTCTTTTTCTTCTTTTTCTCCCTTTTGTAGGATGTCCTTGCTCGATCTTGCATCATTTCCTTTCTAGTGTCAGTAGCCACATCGATTCCTATGGTTTTGTTTGTCGTTCGGAAATCGAGAGAGAAAAGAACGGAAGAACCGTGACGTTACGTGAGACGAGCGGCATTGAAAAACTCGAAAATCTGAAAAATCTCAAATTCAAATGTTGCATCAGTGGCAAGACGAGAGGTGTATCGACCAAAACGAACAGGGGCCACGTCGAACAAAAACGAGCAACGTGAATTCGCGATTGTACAAAAAAAAAAAAAGAAAAAATTCGATATATTTTTTAACACAAGCTAAAATGTTTACCCGTCGGATTTATAGCGGGTAATATCGGCGAAATTTTGGAATGGCCATTCGCTTGTAAGTTTCAAGGGTAGAACCGCTAGCGTGTGCGTCCTTTACACTTTTATCTGCCTAGTTAATGAGTAATCCACCTAGTTGCAATATATTTTTTAACTCTTTTCTTTTTTCCTTTTCCTTGCTTCGAAAAGTCGATAGATTCGTGATAACGAAAACGGTGCTCGGACAACTCCGAGGACAAGAAAAATAAATAGAGAAGGAAGAGTAAAGGGTAGTTCCGCTATAATTTTCGTTGACAATTTCCGCAGGCGATGAGGGAATAGAAACACGGGAGAAATTTTCGCGAACTGGTGTACGCTTGCACGATAAAACTCTATGCTTAATAACTAGTCCTGGATAAAATCCAGGAAACTAATAATACGCGACAAATTTAAGCTTAAAGCGCAGATCCACGGGGAAAAGCCAGTTGTGTCGTTGTATTACTCGAAAATCGGTCCTCGGAGATGCATCTAGTCGCGTTCCCTACCTTGCGGGGATTTGTGAATGTGCAGCTACTATAGCGGGAAAGAGAGAGAAAAAATCTGCGATTCGTTATCGGATCGTTCAATCCGTCTACGATCTTCGTCCTTTCTTTGTGTGCCATGAAAATTAGTCTGGTAATGGTACTGGATTGACGGGTTTCCGAAAAAAGGTGATAAAATATCGTGGCAAGTATAAAACGGTCACGGTCGACTCGAGTTGGATCGTACGACCTAGTAACGCTTCTTCTATGCACCCTTGCATTCGTTTCGCCGCAAAAACGACGCGACGCCAGGTAGATTGCTGTTTTTCCTTCTCCTTTTCCAAGCGCAGCTTCCTTGCTCCTTTGTGGCTTCATTTTCCCCGACCGTTCCCGTTTTTTCGCGATATAGTCGTGCGTTAACAGAGTATATCTGTCCTTTCAATATTTAATTCAACTTACGTTCCTACAGTGGTATGAAAATTTCAGTAATTTTCCAGCGCGATATTCTCTCGTACATTGTCTTGCTTTTCTACCGTTCGACGTTTGCCCGATTGAAATATTTGAAAAGTCAACAACGTATCTTGGAGAGGGACGCTGAAATCTCGTTAGGAGTTGGCGTTGAATCGAGAGTATTAATTAGGTTTGCGCGGCTTTCCAATGACAAATGGTAACGAGAGTTACAAGGTGACGATTCGCGAATTGCATCGCGTACTGGCGTAAAGTTAGGCGAGGCGAGGCGTGGCGAGGAGACGAGAGGAGAGGAGAAGAGAGGCGAGGTAACGTGACGCGACACCGGCTATTATCGTCGCAGCTTAGCTATTATTCTTGTTGTCACCATCTCGAACGGAACGTACGACGTGTAACGATCTTCCTCGTTTCGACTAATGGATTCTACGAATCAGGTGGTGTCACTCCGGTCACCGCGCACTTGGTTGCTAACGTTCTCGGCAAGTTCGCTCTCTCGACAGGTACAAAGTGGTGCGGCAATTAAACGCGATACGTATCTGCTATCGTCGAGATTTCCTTCGCTATCTTCTGGATAGTTGGGCGTTCGACGTACAACTCGACGTAAATCGGTTCCGATTCGAATGGTCGTGGCGCAGTTCGAGTAAGCAAAAGCGCCAAAGCTCTTTGAGAAGAGAACGAGACGGTCGAGAAACGTCATCGTCATTCATAATCGCTGGAAATTCTGCTCGTTAACGCTTTGATCCGCTGCTATGTTTTCGAAGCACTCTTTCTGCTCGCGTTACGAGCTTTCGAGTCGCGGACGTTTCAATGGCGGAAATACAGCAGCCTACACAAAGATATCGTTCCGTTTTCGCCGACGCAGCACTACGACCAACGGTTTCGCTTCAGCCTGCCAAAACGCCCTCGTAAGTCGTCGACAGTTATCCCCCGTCGTTTGGAGGATCGTTAAACCTTGCGTCTACATTCTCCTACTACTCTCTTAATGATTTTGCTATGGATCTTTGAACCGAATCGAAGTCCTTGATACGTATTATTAATTATCTTTGGCGACACGCCCTAATAACGGGTCACGTACGATTATTGAATTGTCCACGGCTTCGACACGTTCGTTTCCAGGTTACATTTGTTCGAACATCATTATACGTGTGGATTCAGTGACGGTCACTGATGGCTTTGCTATCAATCCAGATGTTCCTAGATGGATCGATAGCAATTACATGGATGCACCCGGTAAATTATTATCAAACCGTCTGTCATATCCATGAAACTATTAATCTAGGTGTACTGATAACATTGACGTGACGATAAATCATCGCAGACTTGTATTTTCTATGAATATGGCCGCTCTGACATTCGATATTAATTTCTGTGTTCAGTGTCGAACAAAATGCGAAACGATACGTGAATCACAACCTTGTTCCCTTGTGCCGCGATATTTTGTGTCGTCTCCTCTTTTTTTTCAATTTTTCGCGGATAATTTTCCTTTTCCTTGTTTGATTTTTAAAATTCCCTTTACGACTTTGTTTCCGCCACGGTGCTTTACGTCGAACTCGTTAAACGTTTCCACTTCGAACGTTATCCTTTTTACAAATGTCCTTATCTTCTTGACGAAGAGGCAAGTCGAACTTTACATATTCTGTGTGCGAGCTGAACCGTTAACGTTTTTCGTCGATCGATTCGTACACAGTTCACGGTTATGTCGTGCTGCCTTTGTCGCTACGAGTTACGGATGCGAACGAGCAATTGCCGAAAAAGGTATTTGTTCATCGGGATAGAACGCTCGTTCTCCTCGACGCCTGAACAAATTAGGCGAACAAGATCCAGAAGAAAAATGACGTTCGGACATTGATGAAAAACCTATCAAACGAAAAAAATCAGAATTTTTGTCGTTCCATCGACTTTTATTGCACGACAGCCGCGTTAGCTATCGATTTTTTAGAAGCCTAGCGAAACCATGTTGTAACTGTCTTCGAGATACAGCTGCGGGGTATAGTTTTGTTGCAAAGTTTCTCAAAAATGGTCGAACAAAAGTGATCGAACGTGGTTCCTAAGCAACTCGATGCTAGTTTCAATCCCTTTTCCAGAGAATATCTTTCACACACGGATAATTTTTCCTTAGACGAATCTTTAGATTTCTCTTTGTTTCGTTCCATAATATTTCGTTTCCGCGATATTTCGACAAGCACGATTTCGCTTATACAAAAATCATCCATTGCGCGATCTTTCAAAGAAAGGTAAGTCGATGGAACTTTTAATATCGCGATAGTCGAGAACAATTGGCGTGATTTTCTACCATTACCGTAATTCGTTCACACCACGGACCACTATGCCGAGTGAAAAACGCAAAAGTCCGTTTTCATCGATCATCTCGATGCAGATACAGCGAAACGATTAAAAATATAACGCGCTCCATGTGATATCTGATTGGAATTTAGATAAATCGCACGACGCGAAGCACGGTCAATCACGGGAAAAAGCATCGTAACGTTATCGAGCGTACAAAATTATTAACAATACTGTAGTTACATAAAATGAATTAATTGCAGTAATCTCTACAACTCGTGTGTTCTCTACCAGCCAGCCGATCATATTGATTACGGTTGTTCGCATAGTTATATAACACGTTTAAAGAACAGGCAAATATCTAAAAAATTCTAGACGGTATTGCTTAAAGAAAATATTTGATTTTTAACTGCCGCACTGCGATAAACATTTACTTTTTTCGTGATAAACAACAAACGAGTTTTCGTATATTGTTACGCGCTTTGTCGTTTTCACGTATACCCATGGACCACCGGTTATGGTTGAGCGAAAGATCTCGTTCAATAAAAATAAGCACCGAGCTGACCGAAGCATTTATTTCGAAGCGAGTATAACCACGTTAATTAGAATAATACGTATCTCAATTTATTTTATACTATAATTTACGGGATCATCTAGCGTTTATGGCACGCGAAAAATAAATTGCAGCTAGCTTTTGCTTTTGTTTACGTTTTCCCTTCTTTACGTTTTTCCTCTTTTACTGGCGATAACGTAAACTATCTTTATGCGGAGCTTTATCGGCTGTACGAGCTCTTTGCATTCTCGCTGTAATTTTTATACTTTCAATCGCATGGTTGCGCGTCGAAGACAAAGACGACTGTTTCGAAGCGATCGAATTGCGAAAAGTTGAAATCATGCTAATTTATTGGAAACGAAGAGATTAATTCGTAGAAAAATATAAAACGTACAGAGAGTGGGCGGCCGTGTCGTTGGCATGCCACACGGGCTACCATTTCACCGTAGCTGCCGCATTGTGACTCTCGTATTTTGTTCTCCTTTTCCTCTTCCCATTCCTCTTTGTGTCGGTGTTTTCCTATTCGGCGAATAGCACGCGTACCCGAGCTTCTGCCTTTTCAGAGCGACGGCCAACGAATCAATGATCCATCCTAAAACCAAGATCCGAAGAAACATTCGTTTCCCTTAAACATCAATTACGTCCCGTCCAACTGTTTGCCACTTTCCGGGAACAAGTACGCCTCTGACTAGGATTACGCGAGCTCACAGAGTTTAGTTTCCCTTACTGGATGGCGCGGGGTTCGCAACTTGTCGATTGGATCTAACTTGCGATCGGAAAAGTTGCACGGAAAAATGCCGCCGTTCTCCGAGTAACTTAGCGGATATTTTCTTAATGAAAATCGATCGTGTTCAGGCGTATCCATGGCCCATCTTCGATGATATCTAACTATCGTCACGAATCTCTGGTGTAATCTACGGTGAAACTACTGGGATCGATTATCTCGTTGAAAACCAGCGTCGCGAGTTCTGTTCGTTATTCATCAACCCAAGAAATTTCCAACGTTTCACAACGATGTTTCGTGGCTAATTTCACGCGAAATTTTGTCCAAGCGATGTTTCATCGCGGAACGAAGTATAATTGATTTTTGGTAACTAAAGTTTGGTCGTCGTTTTGTCGCTCCATTTTATAGTCGTATAGGCTATAGTTTCAAGTTATTAAATTGCCGAGCGAGCCAGCGCCAGATACAGGATTGTTTGACGTTTCAATCTCTTCGATTAACTGTGCTGTCTGCGGGACCAAGTAATATCGTTAGATACACTTTTTATCGGAAATCCACTTAGTCAACCCATCATGTGACCTGGGGATTAATTCTATCGAGACAACAGCCAACGAGTCGTCTAATCTCAGCGGAAGTGCCGGCCATGAGTCGAGTAAGCTTTCCAAAGCATTTCTCGTTACGCGTTTGATCCTTCAGCCTCAACTTCCGCAACGATCTACCCTTGTTTGAACTTTTCTAACCTTCCCCTCCTTTGTTCCTCTATTTAGACGGGAACAACTAGAAACACAAGTTTTACCAAACCCAGACCCTTCGAGATCGGAATCTGCCTTCCTCCTCTATCTTGTCATCTTGTTGTCATCGTGGGTCACACGAATGATAAGAGGAGGATGATTATTCTAGCGGAAGATTGATAGAAAAACACGTTTGTTTGATAATGGTCGTTAAACGACTATCGGGTTGGCGTCGTTTCAACTGTTGCTCGATGACATTCAATGCCGATATGGTCGTCGACTATCGTAATGACCTCGGCTAAAAGGGGTGAAGCAACGTTAAACGAGCCAACGCGTTAGTCTATGAATTACCAATTAAATACCATTGCTCGAGCCATATTTTTCGCTTTCTTTCTCCCTCGTGGTAGCGTGGTTTTCTCAACGTTGTTATAAATGGCGCTCGTATTTATCGCGTTGCAGTCAGAGCGCAGAAATAATAAATTGGGTCGTCGATAGAAAGTGGAAGATCGACGGAGGGTTGACGATAGCAAAGTGTCGGAGAAAGTAGAAACAAGATAGACGGAGGCAATGTAAGGGAAATGAAAGTAAAGGTAGGAGGAACGCGGGATGCGATAGAAGCGATTTTATTTTTAGAGACCTTTTTACGCCTTGTCTCATCTAAAGTTTATTCTCCTTCTTAGTATCGTTAGTACGGAATATCGTTATCGAGATGTCGTTATTTTTATTTCTTTCAAGTTCGAGAGAACGATTTCGCGTACAAGTTGACAAGGTATGTATCGATCCATGGAAACGTTTCGTCTCCCAGAGGGAATATCAAAAATCGTTCCATTTCGTTCCGCGCCATTACCATAGCTTGCAACGATTTTCTCCTGTTCCGTTTATTTCGCCGTTCTCAACGTTTTGTTTTATTTCGAACGCATGATATTATAATTGTATCTGAAAGATTATAATCTGTCTTCTACTCACGTTTTTAATGGTCCTCTTGAGTTGTTTAGAAGCCTTCCACCAGGTTAAAACAGCCGGTGGTTTCGACCCTGTGCTCTGACATCTTGTTTCGTATTTCTTCCCCGCTGATAGGATCTTGTCTTTGCCCATAATTTCCACTTTCAATGGTTTCACTGAAATTATCGGCAGACACAGAAAGTATCAAGAGATATTCTTAACGAACAAAAGTCGAAAATTTTACAAGATACAGGTGGCAAAATTTCTTTGATAATTCTGGAACGTGATAGTCGTCGTCGTGATTTCATTCTATCTTTAAAAACAGAGTGGAAACAGTAAGAAGTTGTAGAAGTACAGTACGTGAAGTGAAACGGGACAATGAAACGTACAAGAGCGCGTCGAGGAAGCGTAAAGAAAATGTTATTTGCGAAACTTTTCGACTCGGTTATCGGGACAGCATTCTACGAAAGATTTCGAAGGGGCCAATTTTCAGGGACGCGAGCGCGCCTAAGCGCTTTCAGTTTCGTACACGTCCCGTTATCCCTCGATTGGATCGAGAAATAAAACGGTTTCAAAAAAAAAAAAAAAAAAAAAAAAAAGAAAAGAAAGCAAGGCATTCGAGACTAGATGCGATACGGCGTTTTAACGTAATTAATAACGATTACGTTACAAATTTCTGCTTGATTGCGAAGCTCGGTTTCACCGGTGGGCTGAAGGGGAAATAAAACGTTGCAGGCGTCAGAGAGTTTCATCGTAGATCGAGTTGACAGATGCCTTTCACAGCAAGGTCTTGGCTTGTTATTAATTAGATGACGAGATTGCGACCGCGCGCGGCTGGCAAACGGGAAAATAACCGAGCATTAATTAAACGTTCTGCTCGGTCCGCACGCTCGAAAACTGTGCGCTGACGCAAACCGGGAACGGCGTGGCGTGGCGCGGTGTGGCACAGCACAGCGCAGCATAGCTATTCCTCGTTACCGGCCTGTAATTATCTGCCATTGTTCGCGGCCGTTAAAGCGTTCGTTACTTGGTGTCTACGCGTTCTCGTCGTCTGCAAGTTCGCGGTCGGCAAGCTGAATCTTTTAACCGAGTCGATTAACGATCGTGGAATCTTCGTTTCCGACTTTCAAAACTTTCTCCCTTCAGCTCGTTACCGAGCTCTACGGTTCGTTTTGCCGTTAGAAAGATTTTGATCGCTTTGCAACTTCTTCGACTTTACAGCCCGCGGAGATAAATACAGTAGAAGGCGACCGCGCATCGCGGCACCGCCAAAGATTTTCCAACTTTCCACTGATTTCTGCAAGACCCGAGAGAAACTTCCTCGAGACGTAAATTTACCGTACGACCAGACTCTACGCTCCGGACCGGTTGAATAATCATCGTTATTTCTTCTCTCTTCTAGCACATTCTTCCGTTGTTTTCCTTTTTCGTTCCCTTCCTTTTTTACATTTATCCAGTTCTAGCGCTTACTTTAAACCGGACCTTTTCTCCGGATCGTACAGTTTCTAATTGAACGCATCGACCGCTTAAACACGAATGAACGCTTGGTTCGCTGAACGAACGTCTACCTACTCGCGTTGATCAAGTGCTACGTAGAAAATCTAGATCTCCGGTAGTTGACGTTTAAGCGATTATTTGCTAGTTTGCGGGTCGTAAAATTTATTTCTACGTATTTTCCGCGCACGAGACAATTTTAGCGGACGAAATTTTCGTTTAGCGATGCAGTAAACAAAAAAAGCGGAGAAAAAGGAAGGGGAAACGACACGTTATGCAGAGAACCGGACCGTCACTCTAGCTAGTTGAAAACTGTGTCAGAGTCAGGCTACGCGACCAACAACTTTTTTGTTCGCTTCTGTCCACAATTTTGATGCACTTACTGATCCTGACAGTATGTTTCGAAACACCAGCTTTGTTCGCTGTCGGAACAAAAAGTTTTCCCATCTCGTGCTCGTCTCGCCGGAAATTAAACCAAGACTTTTGTCGATTGCTCGCTTTTTTTCCTTTCGTCTATCGCGACTCTAAAAATGTCAAGATACTACACATATATCGTATTATGTTTCACCGTTGAGGATTTCTCCTCTTCAACGATCAAAGGAAACTGTCGCGTAAACAGGGGATAAGCGTCAATAGATCGCGGGAAAGACGGATCGAAAAGTATTATTCCTTTACGGCGACGCGACGTTTCGCGTTGGTCATAGCCCGCCGCAAGGCAAGGCAAGTTTTTGGAAATGAACAGGGCAGAAACAAAGATCGATGAGAAGTGTCGGGAATAGGTTGTAAAAAAAAAGTGGAGCATGGAGTAGGAGTAGGACGCGGTGCAATGGCGTACAGAGGCAAGAAAGGAACGTCTGTATAAATAGAACTCGTAGGAGCAAACGAAAACAAAAACAGGCGGAAATTAGTGTGAGTAAAACTGCGGAGTGTTTAATTTGTAAATCAAAATTCATGTCGTCGGGTGGAAGGGCAGCCGAGAACGGCTCCTCTGAATTTGACTCGCTGCTTTTTAATACCCACACCTCAACTACGAGATAATCTTTACATTTTTCTTGCCACCTCTCTCGACATTACCTCTTGGCTACCGTGTTTCCGGTAATTCTCGCTTTAAATTCATTCAAAACTCTTTGTACAGCGACAGGACGAGAGAGATACGAAATCGGGCTACAGACGAGGATGTGGAGTTTCGCCAGCCGTCCGCGACAGTTTATTTCGACGTCTTGCCAGCGTATTTATGCGTTTAATATGTTTCACGGTTCGCGGGCTTATTACTGACGAGGGAATAATGCGTCTCACGCTGGGGAAAAAGCCAGAGTCGGGCTAAGGAGGAACCTTGCAGAGGTTGAAAAAAGGAAGGGCATGGGGAACGAAAAAGGAGAAAAAGGAATTGGAGAGAAGTTTAAATGGCTCGTTTGTCGATTAAGTCGGTTAGCTCTGGAACGAGCGAACATTAAAGAACGGTCCGTATGCGCCGATTCTGCGAATTGTCGACTTAAGTGAAATTTTAGCCAGGTCGGCCACGATTCTAAGTGATATTATTGTCATAATTTGGCAAAACCGCAGCTCGTATCGTTTTCACCAAAGCTACCGCTAACCTCTTCTCGCTCTTCGCTTAAACGAGTCGCTCGGTCTGTTTAATAAGCTTTTCCAGCAGACCACGCCCAAATACGATACGATCGCGTTTGCGACTTCGCGAAACTCAACCTTTCTATCGAAATTAACCAAACTTTCCTTGGTTTCGCGCGACTGTTCCAACGTAATATCAATGGTAGGGGTTAGGTTTTAGTTTCGTTCCTATCGATGCAAACTTTGTTATTCCCACCGTCTCGTCGAATCGGTAGCGGAACCGAAATTGGATCGCGTTATACTTTTGACTCATCGGGGAAATACACGTTTCGCAATGATAATCGTACGAAAACAGGAAGTTATTAACTTGCTGCGAGCTCGGTAAGGTATTAGGAGTTAAAAGTTGATCAAGTTCGTTCGTCTTTGAGAGCGGTTGCAACGCTCCACAGCGTGTCACGCGGTACGAACAGTCGAACGATCTCTATCCGCGCGGCTTTTACACGACGGTCCTTCATCTCCTTCTATTTTGTTTTATGCATCGCCGAACAAACGTTCAATGAGCGCCCGAAGACGAAGGAGCAGGAAAAGTTGAATCGTACGTCTGATTATTATCGATGGTCGATTATTACCACGAACCGAGTGATCGATTAGCAGCTCGATTCTTGCTTGACTCTTATCGCTTTCGTTGATATTCCTTTCTATGAAAGACTAACGAGCAAACGAAGAGAGGTTCGGTAGTTTTCTTACTAATTAACGGGAACTCGATGACGGCGGATTGGTCGGCGGACTTTTGTCAAATGTGAATTCTTTGTTGTCATTAGACGTAGAAGTAGAAACGTGAGATTTCCCGACTAGTTAACGAAGTCGAGCAATTTTCTTGAGCGGCGTTCTCCAATTCCACGCGCTAATGAAAATGAACCACAGAGAGAAAATCTTTGGCCACGTCGCGGTCACGTCGCGTCCGTGTCATCTTCGAGTCACTCGATATACTCTTGAAATAGTCTTGTTAAATTGGTAAACTATCACAGTCCTTGCGGATTTATGTATATATCAGATATACGTATATCCTATATACATATGTATGTATATCGGGAAAGGACTTCGAACTTGCGAGAGCATACCTCCAGATGTGACCGTCACCCTCGAATCTTACATGGCGATATTCCGATAATTCCGAAATATGCAGATGTATTCGATGCAAATGATAAAGACTCGCTCGAGCCAGGTGCATTTTTGGTCGGAGAGAGACGCATGCCGGCTAGCTCTTCGGCTCGTTAGAATTTCAACTGTATCGATCAAGAATCCTCCAATTATCCGATGTACGCTTCATCGGTCGTGCCTCCAATTAGTCTGAGATTAATGGAAGCAGAAAGACTTCATTTTTATCCCAGCTGCCCTTCTCTCGGAAGAATAATAAAACCGTTGTTCGATTCATATCGAAGGCAGCTAATTTCCGAGTATATATCTGTTTCTTCTACGGTTTTATATAGCATGCATATGGCATGTATATATATATATCAGCGAATCTTGAATCAGTGAATTTGGGTCGAAGGATGCGATCTTGAAATAATTTATCTCGTTTCTTTGATTTTATTTCTCGCTAATAGCGCAACTTCCTAACGATGTTATTAGTATCGAATCTTAACGCGACGTTTGCTCGAATATCCGTACTTGTAGAATAGTTCGTGAGATATCTATTTGCGCGAAGTTTCTACGTAAGTTTACGCGTTTCTTATCACTGATGGAAACACGGGAACGCGAGGCGTTCGACCAAGGCGAGGCGAAGGTACGATCGATTCGTGCCCACGTCTGTCGTCAAGTCGTCTCTTCAACTCGTTAGACTTTCGAGTAGTTGAACGGAGTGCTTGTCGATCATTCGCCGCGTGCTTCATCTAACTCAGTCCAATCAACGAATAATCGAGCATCCCAGTTACCAACTCCGTACGAACGATTCAGCTGGGTCGTTAGGCATCGTGGAAGAAAAATGCGAGGTAATCTTGGTCCGGCGATTAACCATTCCACTTTGTTATTGGTTACGCTTTAGTCGACAAGCGGTTTGATGTTTGCTACCCCGTGTACGAGCCAAGTATCGCAAAGTCGATCTAGTGTCGTGCTTCTTTGCAAATTGCTGACTGCTTTAACGGGTAACTCGGGTGAATGGCGATTGTTGGCGTGTTACATGGCGCCGACGAGAATGGGCACGTGCTAGAATTGTAAACGAGCGTGCAAGCAATTAAAGTTTTGAGAGTTTTGAGTAATTGGTTAGTATGCTTTGCAAGTGTTCGAGTTTGCCAGGGTTAGATGTTAAAGTTGAAGAGAGTCGTGGCCAAGTCGATTACTCGTTGAGTCCGTAAGTGAACGTTAAAGCGTAGTCCGTAAGTGTGACTGGGGATGAAGATATCGAAGGGTGTAGGATAATAGAAAGTTCAGCGAGTGGAGTTTAAAGAGTTGTGTCAGTGTTGTATTAAATAGGCGATCAGTGTTAATATCCATTCTCACTTAGCTCGATTCTTCGAGTAATAGGATAATAGATACGTACTCCTCGTGGGAAAACCGATTTAAGGGATCTATACGTAAAACAACGTAGAGGAGAATGGAATTGAAAACGAAAGGCGATGAAAGATTTCTCTGTTTCGCCGAATTTCTCATTTTTAACGATATTTATGACGCCTGGACTAAAGATGGTTTTCATTTAGCGCGTATTTCCCAAGCGAGTCTTTTACACCATCATCGTTCAGAATTACTCGATTCGGTTTCTTCTTGTATCCGACGAGCGGTAAGACCGTCCGCGGCGCGCAATTTAATTTAAAGTTGTTTGTCCGATGGAAAAGTTTCTCGCGGGATGAATCTCGAGCGTACCGACGAGTCGGCCAGCAACCCGGTGCTTATGAAATTATTAATATTAATTTCCTGCATCGACTGACATCTGCAATCGCGGTTCTGTTCGCCGAACCAACCGGAGAGTTTTTAATCGGATCACGAACTACGGCAGCTCTTAATACGCGCAGAGAATACGAAAAGAGTCAGCGTGGACGTTTCGCGTCGCGTCGCGTCGAAACTTGCCCTTCTTTTCGCGCGAGAAACCCTTTTGGATACCAGGGCGATTGCGAATTTTAAAGAAAACGTTGATCGGCCCCTGATGAAAGTTGGGTTCGAAACCGCTGGCGGTTTAGAACGCGCGAGTATCAAGGAGAACGAATCGAAGTCGATATCGTAAAACGATTCGTAGCGACTTTAATATCGGTCGTCAAAGAAGCGTCGGGATATATCGTCGCTTGCGTTTCTCTTCTTTTTCGATGATTATCAACCGGTCGCTTTGCTGGGATTAATTCGCTTTCGTCTGATTTTTTCCGTTCACCAATTTCATCGACGTTTTCGCCCGATAAACAGAAAGCAATAAGTCGTTCCTTTCGACCATTCAAATCGCTAACGGGTCAGCTGCATCGAAAGGAGGCAATTATCACGATGTATTTATTCGATGACGTTTCTCTGTTTTATCCAAGATGTGAGTACGTGTTTCTTCTCGATTATCGTCAAAATGTGCAACAATGGTTCGCGTGTGTTGGGTGAACGGGGTTGAAATATTTACATACATATGTGTACGCATTTCATAAAATTTGATTGGACATAGTTACAGGTATAACGATTCGTATTGGTGCACGTTGCGGTTCGCCAGGCGATTTCAGAAGTAACGTTATTAATGACATCAGAGTCCTGATTGCCTTTCAAACGTGATTTCCAATGTTGCGCGGCCGTTGGTTGTCGAACATACTACACATACCTCTCTTTCCGTTATAATCGTTTGAAAAATGTTTCAATTTCAGCTCGCCGAATCTAACTGCTGCCATTGATATCGCCGTTTTCGAAGTTCGTTCATTTCGGTCAGATTTTATGGGAAAAAATCCGTCGTAGAGAAGTTCAACGCGCGATGGTTAAACGTTCAACCGTTTCTCGATTCGGGTAAAAAAATACACGCACAAACACTCGATATCCGTTCCTCTCGTCCGAAGAACTTTGTTCGCTTTTATGCTATGTGCGATCGCGCGCGTGAAACTTGCAAAAAAGTAAAAGAGGAAATAAAAGATAAAAAGAAAGAAAAATAGAACGGGAGAGAATACTTGGACGTGTACGCGTCGGTTGAATGGGCACGACGAAACCTCTGTGCCGACGGGACAAACACTCGAGTTTCGAACCGAGCGATTTCCTGCATCACGGGTAATTAGCGCCGTTAATTATTAATCATTTCATTAACATAACTGGGTTGGCTTTCGCGGCTAACGAAGGGGCAAATTACCTACTGTTCTTTTAGGCAGATAAAACGACGTTATTGAAATCTTCTGTCTTTTGTAGACGACTTAATTGTCTTAATCGCGATCCTCTGGTATTTCGTTCGTACCTTCGATTTTTTGAATAATGTTTTTAGCTATCGGCGGTATTCTAAGCGTGTGTACTCGATCTTTCGAAAACGGGAGGGGCAGGAAGAATCGCGATAAAGAATTAACGAGAATGGGGGAAAGCGAGTCATTCCACTTACTGTGAAGTTCGATGATAACGGCAGTAGTGGGTGGCGGTGCTAAATGAGTATTGCTTGCTTTGCAGAACAGTTTGGCGTGGTAGTGACTTCTCGTGAGACCCTTCAGCGTCACATTGCTTATGGTTACGACGTTGGTTTCGCCTCCTGGCCCTTGGGTCTCCCGAATCTCCGACGGCGCATCGATTGTCTGCGACTCCAGATACCACGTGACTCGGGGTCTTGGTTTACCTAAATCGAGCAGACAAGTCATCTTAGAACGTACACAAATGACGCGACTTATGCATTTGCATGCCACTTTAGTCGTCTGCGAACTTGACAACCGAATGAAAATGCAAACAAAATTACGTTCATGGAGATCTTATAGTAAATCTCAAGTATCGCAAGCTATTTCGAGAATTATTAGAATCAAAATGTGTCGAGTTCCTCTCTACAGAATTTATAATTCATATTCCCCTGAAAGAAGTATATACGATATTGATGACGTATCGTTACTTTACACGTTAGTCGTATAACGTTTTCTCGTTGTTTCTTACATCTAGTTGGTATTCCGGTGCCTTTGCGTCCCAGTCTTATCGCTGAAATTTCATTTATGTCGTTGTTACGCTTTTTCCCTATTGCCGGAATTCTTGATTCCTCGGAAGGTCAAGTTTCCTAGTTGTTAGAATTCCCTCTGCAACTTCTTTTACCTCTGGTAGAATTCTTTTCTCGAATGTAAGAATTTTTCCCAGTCGCAATTTCATCAGGGCAGGTTGTACTTTAAAAAGGTATCGCCGAAGGAAAGCCCGTCGACTGAGCCTCAATGATACGGCATTTTCTAGCCTTGATCCGGGATGATCACACACGAAAGTAGTTGAAACCGGAAGCAAACTCTGAGAAGCGTTTACCGTAGCGAGATAGTCGATAGAAATGATTTTCGAGAAAGTGACTCTTAGTAACCATTGACCGAGCAGGGTAAATGGACCGATGGATACTCGACCAAGAGCTAGTTGTTGGTAGCGTAAGAAAGCTTCGGACACGCTCCGTCACTCGTGGGAGAATCTAACGGCGTCGATGCTTCATCTATCGCTGTTTGATGTTTTACTTGGCAATCCCGCAATATCGTTGATCCATATCTGACGGAGTGTTCTCTATCGCTTACTCGTAACAAGCAGGTTGATCGTCGGTTAGGACAATTGGAGTAACTGGACTAATCCGAGTAGACGACGTATCGAAACTGTGTCCATGTTTACGAATGTGTATCAGAGACTCCGAGCTAGTCGTCAATCACGTCGCTCGACGGGTCTTACTCGGCCACAACATTAGCGATCTCGATAGTCTCGATGTACCGGTTATATGGTCACCTAATTCTCCGAGTTAATTATCCGTGCAAATTTGTCTCCTTGAATCGCGAGTATAGGAAGATCCCGATGCGATAGAGTCGGCGTATTTTATCACGTAAACGATAGCGTACTTCCTGTATTTCTTTGATTAGATCGAAAATATGTATACCTACTGTATACACGCAGCAAAGACGAACGTGAACGCGAACGCACAAGTATCTCTGAATAGATGGGTTCGTTGAGAGAAACAAGATTTGGTTCATTTCGAAGGTGAATTACGCGCCCGGGGAGCTAGCAGTGACAGAAGTCGTGGGTTGTATAGTTGAAGGAGGAAGCCGGTGGAGGGAGAAATCGAGGGTGAGTGTCACACGCTCTCGACTTTCCGGTAGGCGAGATGGGGAATTATTTCATTGCTTCTACGAGAACGGAACTAGAAAAGGTGGAAGTAAGGGGCCGGGGATTTCTGGGGATAGGAGGAGAAGGATGTTTATTGCTCTCCGGGTTTCCACCTGGTATCATGGATGGTACACAGGTATATATCACGAGGTTCGCGAGCTGAGTACGACTTGCTCGTAATAATGCTACGCGACAGCGAAGGAAGTACAATAGAAGGCGAATTTTAGTGGCTTTCGACCGCATTCGCTACATTTGTAGCTCCGACAAGCCCCGATCGTTTCGTTTACTCTGTACGAATTTCGTTAGATATACCTTGATACTTGATTTTTCTGTAATTTTGATTCTCGATAGAAGCAAAGTTGGAAATTTCAGAAATGCCACGCGCGACTGTTTCCTCGTGGACGCAGCTCGAAACTGGAACGTTTCACGAACAATAGAGCGCATGGTGTTACGTTGAGAGGTTCCTAATAACGCAGCTAAGTTTAGCTGCCACTTAAACGATGCCATTTATACGATTCAAGTTTCAAGATTCGTCAACGAGGCAGCCTTTCCACGGTAATTAGTCTTGTTACGAATAGCGATCGATCTGCGCCCCTTTAAGCTGGGTTTTTGACTTTTCGATAACGTTTTTGCCTGAATAAGGGTCCTTAAGCGAGTTTGTCCCATTCACACCGGCGGAATTTGCTGGAAATCAATTACCACCGCGATTCGTCGGGAAATTCTTTAGTTTGTACTGATTTTATTTTCCTTTCCATCTTTGCAGTGGAACGCCAGGAACTTTAAAAAAGCCGGAAAAGTAAAGATCGAGCAAACAATGAAAGAGAAAAGCTGCAGGATTCGCGAGTGTTGGTCCGCGAGGTTAAAGCAAGGAATACCGTTAGCCGCGAGTCACGTTAAAACAAACACTTTACTCTGACCTGCTGTAAAATTACTTTCATGCAGACGTTTTAACAATGCCGAAGCAACGCGCAGCAGTCGAGGAAGGTGAAGCGTGGCAAAGGCTGAAGATAGTATATACGTGTGATATCTATACATTGTGCGACAACAATGCGTGCCACAATGGACATCTCGCCAAGGTGTGTTAAACATCTCGATCCCGCATCGTCACGATCCTGTTTTTCACATTTCGCGTGTATTGTTTCGCAACCTTGTAAATTGCCGAAGCAAAAACTCGCTCCAAACGAGATAACTTCCGATAAAGTAAATCAAAATCCTTATTTGTAAGAAATTATCGGGGTTTCTTTTCGTTTCATGGATAATAGAAGAGTTTTCGGTTTGTATATAGAGAATCTCGTGTCTAGTTTATTATCAGTTTTTGAATACTCGTCTCTTTGCAACAACGCTTCACCACCGCCCTCGATGTCCGACCTTAATTGGAAGAAAGGAACGTTCGGTCGCGCAGTGACCTCCCATTTTCTGTTGTTTTATCAAAGGCGGTAAAAGCGGTAAGTCTGAGAAAGAATCTACGGAACTTACGTCTCGAGTTGATAAAATTCCGAAATTCCGATCTTCTTTACTTCATGAATCCTCTTTTAACCAACGACCATGACGTACATCGGAGAAAACACACTCGTAGAAATAGAGCCGCTGGAATTTTTGGAACCTCAACGACCGACGACGCGACGCGACGCGAC
Organism: Bombus flavifrons; assembly: GCF_040668555.2. Classification (NCBI taxonomy): domain Eukaryota; kingdom Metazoa; phylum Arthropoda; class Insecta; order Hymenoptera; family Apidae; genus Bombus; species Bombus flavifrons. The sequence goes on from NC_138454.1 coordinate 8,048,386, forward strand.
GGCTCGCTGGTTTTTTATGGATGCACCTTTGTTCGCGAAGCACTTATAAAAAATATTTCAACTATTCCACAAAAGTTTTCGGTAAATATTTCTCTCGACACGGTGAATGCTCGTTTTTGCTTCGTTTTCACGATTCGTGGAATCACAGGGTGGAAGAAAAGGCGTAAGCTTTAAAGGATGGTCGGTCGGTCGGTCGGTCGACATTTCGTTCAAGTTCATCCGACTGGTTTTAAGCTCGCAGCCAAATAATAATCGCTACTTTGGCAGCAATACCTTGCCGTCGCGAACCCAAATCTGCCGTTGAAAACGATCCCGACTATTATTCACGTCTTATGCCAAGTTACACTCTTACCTTGAATTTTGGACACACTGCAAGTACTTTATTATATACTTACGACTTTTGTACGCATGGTTTTTGTATAGTTGGTCTTGACACGGATTATATTTTGCGATGAAACCGCTTTGCGGACTCGAGCCGCTATTATCTTTGGCGATAAACAACTCGCGCATTGGTTTGCTAGATCGTAATCCATCAAGCAGACGTAAGTTTCGAACTTCTTTGTACGGAATTGGCAATTTCCAAAGAAGAGTCGGAACAGCGGCAGCGGTTGCGAACTGCCGTGACTCAGGGACGATCGCGAAGTAAGGAGAAAGTATAAATTTGTCGTAAGTCGCTGCATAGACCGGTGTTTGACAGTTCTCGTTGGTTACTCGTATCTCGTTCGGATACCATGAAGTTTGGCCGACAATGCGAACCTTCCGGAAGTCGTGGGTTACCTGTCCGTGCACACGGGAAGAGAAAACTCTCAGAGCAAGTTGGAAATTCGTTTTCTCCTTGGAGTGACAAATCGCTCGTCCGAAGGACTGCAGGGTGAACGGCTGGCTGGCCCGACGACTGGTTGGCTGTGAGCTGTAAGTCGTGTAATCTTCCTCAAGGACCAGGGGAAAGAGCACGGGAAGAGAGAACGAAAAAATTCGTTGTTGAATTAAGGAAAAAGTTCCGGCAGAGGCAGCTCCTCGTTAATCTTTCAGATTCCATTGCTCGATGTAATATCGAATGTATAATGAAATTAAAACATTTTGGTCTCACGAACGATGGAATATTTCTGAACTTTTATTTGCAGAACAATGTCGATAGCGAGTCTCTCGGAAATTTACCTCGATTAAATAATGTTTAATAATACGTTTGCGATTGGCATATCGCCGCTCGAGGGCTTTTTTCGATTTTCATTTTTCGCCATTATCGTCGGAAATCGTTCGGTAGAAAAACAGCGAGTCTCGAATTCGAATAATTTTGAAACGGCTAGTTTCTCGATCGTTCACGTTCAGAAGCGTTGCGCCAACCAAGAGACGATAATATAGACGGATTTCTTTTTCGCTAACGATCGATGCATCATCGAATGAGTTAAGAAGGGTTTGCAAACTCGAGACACGAGGCTGTACCGCGAAAGAGAGTACCGCGTCGAAGATTAAAATTGGCGTCGATCCAGAGAATTTGTCGCGCAACGTGACACCTATCAGGCGACGAATCTTGGAAAAATCGCACTGGACTCTTCTTTTTCCTTTCTTCTTCTTTTCCTTCCTCCTTGGACTTTTCGCCTATTTCACTTCGTATTTTCTTCGAATAAGCGAATGCTGGCTGTAAATGGAATTGGCTTCGCTCCAGTGAATACTCGCGGTTCAAGGAAATAGGATTTTTCGTCCGGCGCGCAAGATTCGAAAGACGTTTGCGCATTCGTCACCCTTCGTGCTGCGTTTTACGCGCGATTACATATACGTGCAGATTTCCCTTCTCGTGGTAGACGTCGCTCGCGTCATGTCGCGGTTTCGTCTTAACGCGACTTACATACCCCGGGACGTATCCCATTGATATTCCGCTGTCGTATTTTATCTCCGTTGCTATTTTTTCGAGAAACAGACCCTGGGAGACTATTCGTTTGACTGACGTATCGATGAACGCGAAACGAGACGGCACGTTGTACCATTTCTCTATTAAATTTCGCCAAGGAACGAGTCCCCTCGAAGAAGAGACCCAGTTTTAGCGCTGTCGTCGAGCAATTTGATCGAGTATGACGGATGCTCGGTTACTGTCCGCCAGGTTTTTATAAACGATGCGCAGCCACTTATAATAATTCATCCCTCTAATCGGCTGGAAGCAATTTCTGGCAGCGATCCATTATTCCCGGTATTAGAAAGGAGGCGGACTTTAGTCAACGGGGTTCCGGCCAATTAATCCACAGGGGCAGAACATGGCGACAGATTATTTTCTCGCGAAATAAATGACAGCTCCGACACGAGAGTGCAAACAGAGGGATACACCGTTTTGCAAGATTGTTTCGGAAGCCGTTCGGTCGTTAATCTCGCACACGAAAAATTTACACTCGACGCTTACCTCCGTGAACCTCGCAGACAAGGAACAGGTCAGCTCCTTCGGGATAGGCCTCGAGAAGTTTGCTCATGTCTCTTCTCTTCGCATCGTAGATTATCGGCTTCGCTGGCGGCACTGTGAACAGAAAGGGGGACCAGGTGAGCGACGACGCGTTCCCTTTTCTCAACCTAGACCGATAGAATCGAATTGGAAGATAATTTGGGTGAATCGAAGGGTTCAGGGGTCGGAGAAAGGCGACCGATAATAAGGATAAAACGAAAATGGAACAACGTGTGATCGCGTCACAGTGGAACGAGACAAGGAAAATCACTTCTACCCGACTCTCGAAGCGAGGACCTTTTTCTCTCTCGCTTCCTTTTATCTCTTCGATTCTTTCGTCGATCGACTTGGTCCCCGATACAGCCCAAGTAAACGCAAACAGGCCGAGTTTCATCCTGACGGCGTATTTCGCTCGATACTTGATGGAAATTGCCTCTGGCTATCGCCGCGACCATGTCAACTCGAAGCGTGCATCCACGCTTTCCGCCGTCCTTCTGTTGCAAACAGACACCGAACAACCGAGTCTTTGTCCTTTTTTCAACGGAAAGAGGCGGAAAGGACGCGAGATTCGCGGTGTCAGGAGTAGAGAGATTCGCTATTGCAAAACGCTGGAAAAGACTTCTGCGAATATAAACTCGATAAATCATCGCTGGGAGTCGACGTCACGTGTAGCCACAGCGAACGTCGCGTTCTGATTGTCACGTACGTGTCACTTTACATCGTAGATTTACAACAGGCGAAAGAACGCTCGTCGTGGATTCCTCGATCTAGTGAAATTAAAAAATGAAGGTGCAAACGAACGTTCGTTCGCTGCTCGAAAATTTAACGGTTTTAACTGTTTGCTACGGCGTTCGTCCGCCGCATAATGTCACTTTTAGTGAGATAATTGTTTCCCTTTATGTAGGTCGTAATTGTGAAACTATCTCACTCTTTCCGCAATGAAAATAATCGAGGCGTTTTAGAAGAACTCTTCGAACATCCTCCGAACGACGAACAAATGCTCTTGTTTGTACTTGCATCTTTTAATTGTAGTGGGCAGCGCACGGATATATATTTGTCTCCTCACGGTGCCAAATAGATTGTTTTCCAGACAGGTATGGATGCTTGCAACGTTTTTCGCTACGTCGTTGTTTTCAAATTGCACCTGTCCGTCTACTTTTTCCCATCGACGATCGAGAAACGCCTTCTTAATCGTCCAGATCGAACGACAATCGCAAAATTGCGTCGCTCAATTTGCGAAGCGATTACCAACGAGTTCTCCTTTTTGCATCTTTTCTTTCGGAACGATTACCATTTCGGCGCGGATGCGAGCCAGTTTCGGTACAAAAGTTCTAGAGCGAAGAAAGAAGCGAACGAGTCGCCGATCTCTTAAAGGTGCTCCAAAGACGTACGTCGTAATCTCGACCGAGATTACATTCGGACTGCCCAAGATGGTAGCTTAGCGGCACTAATACCGGCATTCATAGCGTGACCCTTTATAGCGCGTTTACTCGCCGCTTTGACATCTTCTAGTTGGCCTTGCTGTTCCTTAAAGCGTAGTCTTCCTTCCACTGGCCATTGTTCTTCCGCCAACCGTTTCGTTCTCCCAGGAAAACAGCATTCTGCCCTTGTTGTTTCGAATCGAATGTGTTGAATTTTCCGACGGAATATCTCGCTCTTCGAACAAACTCCAGTTGTCAAGTCCTATAATATCTCTTGAAGGTCTTCACATTTTCTATTTTTTGATATCGGTGTATTCGCACTTCTTAACCGACAAGTAGCTTGTAAGACGTAGATGAACGTAGACGAGGTATAGATGGTTTCCTCTATGTAAGTGATACTTTTGCAAAATTGCCGTTACGTGTTTTGCAGATTGGTTAGCAACGATAAATTACCGTGAAACAACTCGTAATTGTACATCGTAATCCGCGAGATCGTAATTTCTTGTCCTTGGATACACATTTTTCTCTATCCACGAAATCTTATAAGAATGCTGCTCACGGCTCTCTCGTAACATTGCAACATAGTCGGTTCTCTCGAGAAGGCTTTCCGCTGTTTGCAAAGCAGCGCGTAAATAAGCAAAACTCCGGAGAGCTCGATTTACACTGTTTCGTGTGTTGCTGGTTTTGCAGAGGTGGAAGAAGGTTAGAGACGCGGTTCGCGCGGTCGCGATATAAGATACTCGCTTGCTCTTGACTGAATCCTTTCGCCAATCCTTGCCTTCGCCACCATGCTAGCGGTAGCTGGGTCAAGGAGGAAAGGTGAAAGGTGGAAGGTGAAAGACGAAAGGTAAAAGGTAAAACAAGGGGGAAGTAACGCATGCGAAGCTCAGTCATAGCTTGCGTTCGCACAAGCAACCTGGAAAACTTTTACCCAAATTCTAGTCGACTGGAACCGGAAGACGTGAGTCACGAGACGCCGATGATTCGTCCGAATCTCATCGTATCGGGGGAGTACCATAAAACGGGGAACGGCTCTCGGTTTTACGTCCGTGTATATCGCGGCACAGACCCTCTGGCGAATTTCGATCGTAAACTTTTATATCATGGTGTCGGGGGAATTACGTTGAAACCGCGCATCGTGGCCTCCAAGAGATAAGAAAAACGACGAATTACGCTGCTAATCCCACGACTAAATACCCAAAGGATCGCCGATGTTCTCTCGATTCTCGTACATTTTTCCTTGGGCAATCTGCGAACGGTATAAAAAAGTCTTAAAACTCGCGACTGGCTCGACCTAGCGATTTCATGTTCGCCACTGTCGTTTCACTTCGAATCGTATACGGTGATTCGATGTTTCGCGATTGGACACGCGACGCTCGAGAAGAAGCGAGAATTTCAAAGTGCAGTTTCAATCTCGTCACGTGCGACGCGTTCGTCGATTTTGGTATCGCTAACACCTCGTCTCGTTCCTATATTCGTCCAGGGTGGTTTGTCTCTTTTGGTCGGAGAGTGCATCGAAACGATGCGCGCCATCGTCGTATAGTCGAAGCGTCGCATCGCGTCGCGTCGCGTCGAGCTGTCGTTCCACACCATCCGACTACCATTTGTTTACCCATGCGTGTTTGTCCATCTCTGTGTGAGCGAATATTCAGTCGTGTGTATGTATATGGCTATACTGCTATACGTTTTCAACGGAGGCTGCGTGCAAACCGTTATGTGTAGCTACATCGATATAGATATAGGTAAAGGTATAACCGACAGAGAGCAGCTATCACCTTCCTTGCCACGATCCGGATGCACCATTTGCAGGATATTCTCCGACGCTATCGGGCCGCGACGTGCTCGGCCACGTACTTCCTCTTTTCCCCTTCGTGGACAGGTACGTGCCTATAGATTTAAATTTGCCATTTGTTCTCGCGTCGAAGTTACGTTTCTTTGACTTTTTATATGTATATGAATTACAGCGACTTTTTTCTACCTCTTTTTCATTCGGACTATTCGGGTATTTTGCTGTCTAAAAAGTTTTGATCTTCTTTCTTCGTTCGATTTTCCTTCGATCGTACGATGTTCGGAAACATCGAATTCTTTCCGTTTCACGGACAATTATCCATCGCGATTAGTTACGATACGGCAAACAAAAGGGAGAATCGATGGTCGTAAATGCTTGGAAATTACTGATTCGCAGTTTATAAACGGTACACACCTTGATCAGTCGTGGAAAATTCGAATCACCGATAAATAATGTGGTCGCAAGTTAGTGTATTAGCGTATTAACGGTATTATCCTGGAAAAGTTATCGACAGTGTGACGTAATGCTCGCGATATTTTAAGAATTACGAATATTACCGTACCACTGCCATATATCAAGAACGATATTTCTATCGATTGCGTTACCATTGCCTGGTAACCATCTCTTTTTTTTTTTTTGGCTTCGCCGTGTATTGATCAAATGTTGCGAGAGTCAGCGATATATAACACCGTGATTCGATACCTGTTATGGTAATCGAGACAAATTTTTTTGTCCCTACAAATATTTTGCAATGTTTCGAGTCGAACGGTTCGGCAATTTTTATTTAATTTCGCGTCGGTTGCGCGTCACAAGCACGCAGCGCTCTGAATAAACCTGGCCATGGAACTTTTGAACTCGCGATGAAACGCGGTGCTGAGATTCAAATGGCCTCCCCGTTAATAAAAGTCGTAAAAATAGCAATTATCAGTTTCGAACGTATTTATACGTGTTACGGCTTTTGTTCATTATATATTATCCATTATCCATTATCGGTGGGTGGACAGATGGTCGTTTTCAAGGTTGATGAATCCAATTTGACGCTCGATTCTGGGCCACACGTTTCTTGTCCGCGGCACTTTAAACAAATGCCAATCCGTCGAAAATACAATTTGGTTACTTTAAGCAAATCGTGGGCGGCCAAGCGAGGGTAGTTTGGCAGATAACACGGAAGCTCGAAGAATATTTTACATTTGACCAAAAGCGTGCTAGGCTTACGAACATGGAAAGTGTTTGAACGACTCGAATCTATTGAATTCTCGCGGCGGCGTTCTACTCTTTGTACGCTATCCTCGGGACTCGGTAGCGCAAGTGTTTAGCAGCGGTAGCAGGTAGGCAGACGTGTGTTAGGTCGAGCCATAGAGGTTGGTCGAGGAGCACACCACCGTACCATACGGCGGCCACGTAACGATTACCGTTAAAAATTTAGGAAAATTCCTCTGTCGTAGGTGGAAGCAATATTGTTTTTATGCGAGCATGCCGCAGTCATGGTGCCCGTTATATGTTATATACGCTCGTATATGCGCCGCACGTATCACTTTGTGTATTCTTCGAAACGTTCCTGTCCGCCGAAATTCTACTTTCCGTTGGATTTTTCAGCAATAACTTGTCACGAGTCTACACGCGCGACCCAAACGTGCGACAACAAACGCCCATCGTCGACGAGTAATCGTATTCGTCGTTCATTTCACATTCGCCACGCAAGGATTCTTATATTCCGCAGGGAGGATCGCAGTCGCTTTAGCGACCTACAAACAGGGTATTCGGGTTTCACCTGGGAATTTGAAAGAACGCAATCCCAGCTCGAAAATTCTGGGCATTCTTTCACACGTTTATCGATTCATAAATTTTTGACTTTTGTGACCGGAGTCCTGGCTGAGGACGAAGTGACGATTCAGGTCCGCATATTAATTAAAGAGGTCTGTGAAGCTTATTTACAAGCGCGTCGAGAGTTCAGAGAACGAGAGCTATTCGGCTCATGCGTACACGTTAGACGAAAAAAGCGTTGCACCGACTGTCTGGCGACGGATTATGTTTCCAGAGTTTTCCTCTGGAGTCGTACTTTGTTAAGTTGGCCGTCGTACATTCGTTACGGAGGGGTGTGCGTCACAGAAGTCCGTTTCTCGACGCCGATGTCGCACCGATGAAATAATTTATACGAAGCAAGAGAAACGACCTTCCGCTTTCTGTGCGAGAATTAATAATTTTGCCGGCAAGGCAGCCAGTCCGACAAAGAACCCATACAATTTCACTGGACAAATTATTTAACGCTACTGCATCACGCCTTTGTGTCCGTACATACATACGTCTTTTTGTTCTGGAATTTCCACTTTCTTCCATCCAGGTACGCTACGCTTACGTGTCGTCAATGTTCCCTGTTTTCCTGTTGAAGCAATGAGACAATCGTCGGTCGAGGAATTTAGCAGTGGACAAAAAGGACGACTATCGTATCAGGTTGTCCCAAAAGTTTCTTTCGTTTTATAAGGAAATAACAGATGTACAAAGTTTCTTCTGTTATATTATTTTTGTTCCATTAGAACAAAATGGATCATACGTAATTAGTATAAAATATCATATAACAAAAAGCGTTGTGCATCTATTATTTCCTTATAAAACGAAAGAAACTTTTGGGACCAGCTAATACATGGGGCGTATCGTTAAAAAATGATACCGAGAAAAAATCCAATGCGAGGACACTGACAATCTTGTTTGTCTTGCTTTTGCCGACCGACAACTTCCGCGAAAGTAATTAACTCGTCGGAAATGAACATGAATCGACTCTGTCTAATGTCCGGGGAACGGCGGATATATACACTGCTTCCGTTTGCTTCTGTTCTAAAAAGCAGCTTCACTTTGGAACGTTCGTTTTTGTCAGGCGACGGTATATATAAATAAAAGTCGTCGGATAAAAATTTCTGCATGAGTCTTTCTCTGCCGGCTCGGAATGGAAACACCATGGGCGTTTTATGGTTTGCACCTTCTACGGAAATTGGATGTTTTACGAACGCCGCGGACTCGAGATGAACGTGACCGAGGAAGACGAATCGAAAAATACCGTGCGAGAGTTCATCGCTTTTCTCACTGCTCTCTATCCTCTTCTCTCTGCTCTCGATACTTCTTCTCGTTTCTCATACCTCTTGTTTTCCTTCCGCTTTTCATCGTCCATTTTTCTTGTCGCAACGTCAAACGTTTACGTTTGACAAGCAATCCTCGAGCTCGTATCCAGAACGAAAGAGACCGACGACGGTCCGTAACGTTTCACCGTGGAAGTCCGGAAGCCCGTGATCGTTTGCTTTTCTTGTCGTAGGTAATGGCTACCCCTGTCCTTGCAGTCAGGTACGGTCTCATCGAGATAATTTCCGGTCCCGAAGCACGATACGTTTTGCGCAACATGCACCGTGTTCCCACGCCATTCGTTGTACGCGCGCGCCCTTCTTTGTTCACGTAAATTATTCCGACGTTTCCCAGGTCAGGAAGGAATCTTTGGTATCGCGCGTTTCTATTTTTGTTCTTCTTATTTTTGCAAACGCGACAACACGCGCATTCCGGAGCTTTAAATCGAAGGGAAGACGCGCGGCTACCAAGGATACATGGAGCGAGTGGAGGCCAAGCTCTTTGGAAAAGGGATGGATAGCGTTCCGATCCGTTCTCTCAGGCTTTTCTCTTAGCGTTTTCGAAAGAGATCGGTAGAGATCTCGGAAGTTGGCGTAGCTGGTCCGCACAGAGTTGCTACGAAGCATTACTTTTCCTCGAACGTTCTTTCGGTTTCTTCTTTGTGGATTCTTTAGAGGGAATTTCTCAGCCAGCACGATCCGTAAGCAGTAGCATTCCGCGCAACTTCCTATCGTGCGATCAACGAAACGAGAGAAAAAAGAAGAGAAACGAGGAGAGGGTGGCGAGAAGAGCGAGAAAAAATAGATGCCGGTGAACGGCGAACGGATTATCCGACCGCTTTGAATTCTCAATCCCGCGTGAAATGCTTCTTCCGCTTTCGAAGACGGCGAGCTTCGCCTACTTTTTCTCTTTCTTTCTTCCTTTCTTTATTTCTTTCTTTCTGTCTTTCTTTCTTTCTTCCTCTATTTCTTTTTCGCACAGCCGACAGAAGAGGCTCTCGACACAGATGCAAAAAACAAAAGCGATATCGAGCGTAGGAACGCCGCCGCTTTTCGTTCGCGGAAAATGCCTCTACGTTGCAACGTTTGCGGCTCGATTCGTGCAACGTCTGTAGATAATAGCCGCACATTGCACACCGATTTAGCGACCGGATTTATATCCATACGGAAACACGTTCATTCGAAACACCGAAAAATCCACTTTCTCTTCCTCTTTTCTGTGGTTGAAAGTAACGATGCCAAAGGGAAATTGGTCGGAGAGCTTGCGTTAAATCGTCGGTTCGTTTTATGGATTATCCGCGGATTTATTTCATAGCAACGATTAACGCGAATATCAGTTTTACGGTTATCCTTGCGATCAGTGGTGGTGGGTTCGTGCTTCTTTCCGCAAAAATGTCAGCGATACAAGTTTACAAGACATAAAGTTCGTTACAGCCGAAGTTGTAGGCGGCGTATCCGACTGACGCGACGTTAAAGCTAAACGATTCAGCGCGATATCGAGATACATCGGATAGACGGCGATTCGCGGTTTCGCAGTTAGTCGCTTCCATCGAATTTCTCGTTTCGTCTTGCGATATCGTCTTTCGACAAAGCCGCGTCAAATTATGTCGAAATTTGCTTCTGCTCCGAAATATTCGATCTACGTCGATACGAACGTGGCCAACGATCGGTTTGGAGTGGGAATAAGACACCTCGCAACGTCTCGAATTTACGATGGAAATTTTGCAAATAGGTCGAACGTTTGCCTGAGCTAGCGAAAACAACGCGGCCTTCCTTATCTGTAACGCGAATTCTCCACAGGTTTGGTCGGATCGAGAGACGGCTTTCGATTTCGCGGCGATTTAACCAAAACGGAATTTACTCGGCGTTGGAGAATCACGCTGTTTCTCGCACGACGATAAGTTCTCTACCGCAAATAGGATCTACCACCAGGAACGTTGTTATGATCTATATACTCTCCGAATCTACGAAATGATTTTTAGAAGCTTGCGATAGATAGATAGTTTCAAAGAACTGGAAAAGTAAAAGAGATAGTGGCGATTCGTTGGAAAAGCGAAACACGTTCGACACTGTAGTCCTGTAGCTGGCAACAAGCAGATTTTGGATCGTAATACGTGTGCTTACATACGTATATCGACTCGGGTAACAGCTTGGAAAACGAGGAAGAAGCCAACGTATTCGTTTGTCTCGTTAACGTCGACGTTACTGTTCCGGGTAGAGCGAAACTAACGCGCGCGTATAAAAGGAACGAGCCTCGCATAGAGTCGAGTTCGATGTACGAAAACAAATGGGAACGTCGAGACCGGAAGACCGTGGAAGGAAAAGAAAAACCAATGAGGTAGCGGGAAAATATTTGCGTAATCCCGGGGGAATGGTTCTAACGAACGGGGCAACGAATGGTCGAGCTCTGCAATTTGTTTAATTAGGTTGTTTGAATATCTCGGAGGCGATCCTCGTACTTTGGGGCTTTCGAACTCGGAGAAGACTCATCCGGACGATTATGCGCGTTAACGATGTATCCAATGCCCGATAAACATGGAGGGATTGTTTCATTTAGAACCTCGAAGTATGGAACCTGGAAATTGACGAAGGGTTAACACGTTGAACGCCATGCTAGTTTTACAGAGATTGCCCGTGCGTTCACGATGAATTATTTATTACCCGATACATATAACGTTGAAATATTATAGGTCTATATTTCATGTATAAATAAAATTATTTTCATATGCTTTATACCGCATTAATTTCGTCACACCATTGTTGTAACGATGATAATAATGACAAATTTATAACTACTAACGTTTGTTCAAATTATGTATTTGTACCAATCTTGGCGCGCCGGTTACCGACAAGTTGAGCGTCGGTCATCGGTGATCCCCGTGGTATTCAACGTGTTGAGAGAATTTTCACGAAATATAGGAAACTAACGAGGAACGTATTACGGGAAGGACGCGCAAGCCAAAAAGGAACAGAAACAATGTCAAGGGGGAATTCCTGAGTCGGTAGCACGGAGGCAAACGAGAAGCAATAGCGGGAACAGAGTCGGCGTTGAGTTACGAGGTCGTCGGACTCGTTTACGAGCTCGTAAAATTTGCCATTCTTCATCAGGAACGCGTGTGTTGCGCGAACATAATTCTCGTTGCCCTTTCGCAGAAATTGTTCGTGGATAAATTTTTGCGTTTCCCCACGGAAGTCATTTCACGCTCGTTCGTCCGATAAAGGAAACATTTTCGAGACGTTAGGCGGAGTTAGACGACGTCCAAGGCACCAACGATCGCTTCAGGTCCCGGGACAACATTTTCCAAAAGTTGTACGCAAACTCCGAGTAGAGCGCGTGCTAAAAATTCGAGGCTGTTTATGCTGTCTACGTAGACGTAGACGGTCGGCTTTTACGAAGTTGGTTATCGGAGAAGAAACTGGAAGAATCGGGGGAATAAGGAAATCGAGCACAGAACTGGAGCAAGAACGTGGCGGTATTCGTTTGAAATGGAGAAAAATATGGCCTCGCGTGGGTCGTAGGGGAGTAGTCTCGCGAGGCGACAATACGCCGGTGAAATCGACTCGACGCGGGCCGGCGACGGCTACGAGGATGCTCTTTCGAAGGTATGGCGAAACACCAACTTTCCGGAAAACTTGGTAACCAAAAAGATTGACAAAGCGACGAATCTGGTAAAACTCTCGACAGAGAGTCGGCTAGTGCACCGGAACTGTTGCAGATCGTATTCAGATCGTAGGAAAATATCCTGGTATATCCCCCGGGGAGAAACGACCCGACGACACGTTTCTGAAATCGAGTTGTCGTTGCAATACCGGTGCAACTTCAAAGATGTTTGTTTCGTAACGTATTTCGATCTCGCGCACAACTAGCATATACTGTGTCGCAGTAGCGTACTTACACTCGCCTTACGTCGCGGCAGAGAACGCGCGACTGCCTTTCTCCTATTACGGAAAAAGAACCAAACGGTTCGGCCGCTTTACGCTAGTCGATTTTGCGCTTTGAGCCGACGACGCTTGAAAAATGTCGAAAGACTTTTGTGATAGAATCTCTATCTAAAATTGAAAATAGGAGAGACGGCAACGTTTGAGAAAGATAACCATTCCAGTTTTTCGAGGAATAAGAAAAAATAACGACGAGAACGCGAAGCGCCCGGTATGATGGAAACCGTCAAGGCGTTCCCATATGACGAATGTTTGAGTCTCTATAGATGCAGCAGAGGAGCAGAAGCAGCAGAAGCAGCAGCAGCAGCAGCTGTGCCAGTAGTATTAAGTAGATACGTAATATCGTTTCGGGAAGCTGTTAAGAATTCTTTGGAGAATTTTTGCGAGATCCATATCCGTCGAAAGACCGACCATCGTTCGCGTCCAAGATACTTCTTTTTTATATTTCCATCATAAGACGGATTTTATCGTCACGGCGTAATTTTAATATCGATCGATCACGGTGCTCTTCTCTTCTATTATCAAATCGAAGGAAACAACGACTCCGAAAAGTTTTTATTAGTCTCTGGAACTCGTCGCATCGGTGAAGTGGACGCGATAAAACGATCACGACAATGGACAGCGCGGATGAGGAACGCGTTGAAATACGAGGCACGGCGTTATTATCGGTTACGATCCAGGAACTACGCACAAAACGACCCTTTCTTCTCCTATTCGTGCTTCGCTTCGTTCCTCTCCCCGCCCCCTTCTCTTTTCCCTTTTCCTTTCTCCTTTCTCCTTTCTCCTTTCCGGGCACTCATTTTCCCTCAACGTTGTTCTCCGCGTGCTCCTTCGTTTCTCGTAGCGAGCGTTTTCATTCTGCGATCGTAAACTACCGAGTACGACGTGTCTACCTTTTCGACGAGAAAGAACAGCTATAACGAGACGCTGAGCAATTACCATTCGTACGTACCTCGGGAACTCATAAGTACGTATTTTTCCCTGTCTTTCCGCGTTTTCTTGTTCCGTTTCTCTCGTAATTTCTCGCGGAACCCTTTGCAACGTAGCCCTTTTCCGAGGCGAGCCGCGTACGTACCTTCCAATCCTGAACTCTTTCAAAGGAATCCAGCGCGCTCCTGAATCGCAAAAATTCCTTTCTCCTTATTGCCATTTTAGCATGCGTGTCTTGGATGAAAGAAAGCGGCCGGGCTGATGCTCGTGCTTTTCCTTAAATTGCTTTCACTCTCTTAATCGCGAACGTTTCGATCGTGAAACGGTCGTGGTTTCCTCGCGAAAGGAACGTGATTTTCGCGCTCGGTTTCTCCCTCAAATGTGTTCCGACGCGGTCGGTTCGTCAAACGGATACCAAGAGGTCGTAAGAAGAGAAGGAGTGGAGCGCTATCAAGGACGACGAGCAGTCATATCCGCGCTCTCTCTTTCCGTGGTCTCGTTAGCTTCGTCTTTCTTATCCATCGAGTTTCTTATGAAAACTTGGCTCTCGCCTTTAGCCCAGTTGTGCCGTGATCCAGATTTCGAGAATCCTGTACGGCACTCTGCGCAAGTTCGTTCCGATGGAAGCACTTACGGAAAACGAAATATCGGAAAAGCAGCGTCGACCAAGGACAAGAAACTCTGCCGGCAGATTTGCGATAATGGACGCAAGTCCGAATCGCTAGCGTTGTATTAATTATTCCGTTGCCGTGCGAAAGTATCGACTCGAGGGCTAAGTATGCTTTGCCCGTTTAACGAGGTCGCATTCTCTACGCGGTAAGTGCGTCGTTAATTAATTTGGTTGTGGAGCGGAAAAAGCGAACCGCCGCGCCGCGCCGACGAGTTTCAAGAGTCTGTACATTGCTGCATGCGTTAACTAGCGCGTGCTCTCGCGCGCGCACCCGTTGCATCGCGAACCGTTGTTCTTTCCTTCCAGCCGTTCGGCCAGCTTTTCTCAGCTACCAACCAACTATTCCCTGCTCTTGTTTCGACGCCTCTCCGATCAACGAATGGAAAGAAAATTACGCTTTGCTCCGTTTTATGGCGAGGTCACGGAGCATCGTGTCCGAAGCGGTGATCCGGACTCGGATGATGGATCGATAGCCGAAAAAAATCACGGAAAAGTGGCTCGAAATTCGATTTATGAAGTAGCACGCGCATGTTGATTACGTCTGATCTCGCCTTCACTGGCTCAAGGAGGGACGGGAGCGTCTTTGAGGAAGACGGAATGCGAGACGCGGGCACGTCAGAGGAGAGAATGCCGAGGTGCTCGAAACGGTATACGTTCGAGAGCCACCAACGGACAGAGGATATGGTAGAGGAGCAGGAATATCGGGAACGACGGTGAATTCTACGCGTGACTCGAATAATCCCCGGCGCTCTCTCGACGTTGGAGGACACAGTCTCAAAACTCCACGGGATCTCTTTCCGAGTTGTAATCAATGATTCCCGGGGAATCGGCCATCCTTGCTTCGGATCCTTACTTTCAGCTTTCCGATTCCGGACGCAACGCTCGACTTCGCCAAACAGGATACGTTTTCAATTTTTTTTCGTCTGTCTCGATACCGGACAATAGTTGGAAGACGATTCGCCTGATATGAGCTCGAAGCATCGGCTGAATTGAATATTATAAATTACGTCATCAAATTTACATCCTACCCACCGTTGCTATTCTCAGCGGGTAGGAAGACGGATGCTCGATAACGGGTATAGATGAAAACGATCCTTTGCACCGTTCTTTCGCGGAGGAATAATTCTTGTCTGTTTTACCGCAGTAAACGTCGAAGGTCGGCCGGCAATCGCGTGGAACGGAGAATAGGGGCAGGAATTCTTTTCAACTAGCGTGTTGCATAAGATAAGAAGAAGAGAACGGTCGTTCTCCGGCTGGAAAGGAATTGCCGCGAACGACGGTAAAGACGAATGAGCCTTTTGAGGTAGAAAAATATGGCAGCCGGACCATCTGCGGATCTTTCCATCGGTTTCCTCTCTGTCGTTCCACGGATCTGTCTTTACGTCAACGGACGTGAATCGAAAGGGCACGAGCTGGGCGCCGTGAAACTCCCGTATGATTCATGACGCGTCGTCCCATCGATCTACAATTTTTTACGCGCTATATCAAAGCTTTCCGTTACCGGAACGTTTCCACGTTCTCTCGTATCGCGTGTCTCATTGTCAGTGGCGATAGAACAAAAGCGCACCCCGTCCCATTTACCGACCAGCGTTCGGTTAACAGCATTCTTTCGTTCTCCTTTTCTTCTTTTTTTCTCTCTCTCGTTATTTCATCCTATCCACCACGACATCCGAAAAATTAAGCGACTAGAAAATAAGAAAAAAAAAAAAAACAAAAAGCAAAATGAACCAGAATCGCAGAAGGAAGTCGGTTATCCTTCTCGTTGTCATCGAAACAGCATCGTGGCTCGTCGACGCTTCGTTCGCTGGACCAAACTCGAGGATCGATCCTGCAGTTTCCTTCGAAAACAGGATGCTTTAAAATTCCCACAGACGTCGTCCTTCCGGCTAACGAGTACCATCGTGTTTTCGTAGCTATCCTCCGGCCACTATGGAACTTTTACCGAAGAACGAACGAGAGGAAAAAAAGGCAAAAATTTCGGTATACGATAAAAGTAACACGAGAACAACGGACACGCATCGAATTCTTGAATTATATTTTTTCGACCAACGCTCTTCCAATCGGTCGTAAGACGTATTTCGTTATCGCGCTCGACTCTGGAACTCCGCCATTAGAAATCCAACCGTCGCGGCAAACGATATATCCACCAGCGACGTCCATTCTCGGTCTTCTCGTTGACCAGAGAAATCGAGCGTTCGACCGACCTTCCACCAAGTTCGATCGCACGGTACGTCGTTATTCCTCCGAGATTCTTTTTATCCGATTCGTGATGTCTTTGAAAGATAGGTGTCCGCGAAAGTAACTTCGTGACGTCAGATTCCTCGTTTGCTCTCCCGTACTCGTTCGCTTCCCTGTACTTTTCCCAGAAATTCTTGGGTAGAAGAGAGCCAGACCTTCGTCAGCGTGCGTTCCGTTTCCGGTTCACTTTCGGGACATGCGTTTCCATTACCTACAGCGGAAACTATTCGCTGGATAAGGAAAAGTTACGCGAGCGATACATTATTCGTCGGACGATAAATTATTCGACAAGTACTCGGGGAAAAAATCTTCCATGCACGATATAATACGGTTCTCAACTTACGGGTACTATGTTGCTAAGCCGCGGTAAATTTCGCCAAGATCGAAATCCAACCCCTCTCTCTTTTCTTTCTTCGACTTTCTTTCTCCTTCTTCGTTCGCCTGGCGCACGCGCCTTTCAACGTATCTTCCGGGATATAAGATGAGATTTTACCGAGGGTGCACCGATTCAATTCTGACGTCGAGTTACATACTACAGAGTGGCGAGAAGAGATCTTTTCAATTTTCCAAAATAGACCGTATTCGGCGGAAAGCTTCGCGTAACAATTTTTTCCAAGGAATGTCGCCTTGCAGGCGTCGCGATAGTTACTCGAAGAAAAAAAGAAACAGCCTCGGGAAAAGAGGTAGTTTAAAGGAGAGATCGGAGAGCGAAGGAAACGGAAGATATCCAAGACAAAAGGCGTGGCTACCGGTCAGACCGTTTGACCCACGAACTACCGTAAGATGTCTCTTTGAATTTTCCTTCGAATTCGTTAACGGTGAAATACAAGTATGGCCGTTTCCGCGCTGAAATTTCAGAACGATTTCCTTGCTCGTCGCGTTTCACGTTCGTATTTCACGCATAATTTCCTCCTTATCTTTCTCGCAAACCTGTCCTCGAGGATCGTATTTCTTCTCCGGCAAAAGGGGACCGGAATCCTCTGCGTCGAGGAAGACGCAACGCTCTCTTCGTTAGAATATTTAATTTTCGCGAAAAAAGTTGCGAGTCGGCGGCGACTCGACCGAACGACGGGACGTTGATGCTTCTGTAGAAGGAAAGCTGGTAAATTCCGGGTTATAACCAAAGTGTTTGATGCTGGGCTTATTTCGTCGGAGCGAGTCCTTTCCTTTTCCTGTCTTTTGGGTCTCTAAGTAATTACAGATAAGAGGCTTAAGCGGAGATGCTCGCCGTCGGGTATCGACTCTGAAGTATTAGACGGCATTCGACGGAATAAAAGAGAAGGGGAAAAAAGAGTAGGGGAAACCTCGTGTCTGGTAATGACACGATCTTGCAGCGACGATGGTCAGGTTGTCGTGTCGCGTCGCGCCACGCTGCGTTGTGGGAACCGTATCTCTTTCCAAAGAGACCTACGTTACTATCCTCTAAAGGCTTAACGTATCGGTCTTCGTTCAATGAGGCTAATAGGTAATCACCGGTAAGAGGCTTTAACAACAAGAGGGATATTCAGCATTAAGCGTCTATTTCAGTGAATAACGCGTTTCCCAATGGTTCGTGATTCCAGCGATTTCGATGCGATGCGTCTAGAAACAGATTAGAGCACCTAATAGTCTAGCAGAGAAAGTAGCCGACCAACGTGACGCGCTTTAGCAGTGTAGGTTTGCCTCGAGTCGTTGAGACGTGGTGTAAAACCGATTCGGTGGAGCGTCGGCAACGAATTTTTGTCAGCGAACGATGAAACTGAACGCACGAGTGGCCAGAGCGCAAGCTCGACGGCCGTTCAATAAGCGCATAACCATGCGGTTAAGTATCTGGTTCGCAACGATGCGAAAAGTTTTGAACGTAAACGAAGAGATAGAAGATCGTTAGCCCGGAAGTATTCCGCACCGACTTAGTTGCCAGCTTGAACGACCCGCAACGACTTAGTTGCCAGCTCCACGTTAATAAAAAAAAAAAAAAAAGAAGCCGGGAAGTATTGGAAGCGTAGTGTAAGAGGAGATAACGAATAGAGTGGCATTTAACGTTGGCGGATGAATAGATAGAGCGGATGGGATAGATATCCAAGGCGATACGCGGTTAGAGATGGTTAAACCGATAGGAGACGACGAATAGTGGTGGGCCGAGCGGAAATCGGGATAAGACAAAATTAATTTATCCGTAATCGGCGATTAGATATCCTTGAAATGCAGAGCGCAGAGTGCAGAGTGTGGGTAGTTCCTTGTCAAAATCTAAACTAAATCCTAATCGGATTAACGTTCACCGACTCGACGCTTCAGCAGCTTCCTTTCCTAAGTTTCCAACACGGTTCAACCTCAGTTCCTTCGAGTGGCGATTCTCCTCCTCGGCGAAGTACTCGATTTGGATTCGCGATTTCCACTTACGAGACGTACGTATAAAAGGAACATTACGAAATGAACGAACACGCTCGATATTAAGTCGGAAGTATCTTTCCGGGCAGAACGACAATAAAGAGAGACTATCGCGAGCGATCGATTGAGGCGGACGCTAAGATTAATTTCACGCCCCTCCTTAACTTCGCCTCTTACGTTCGCAAAAGCGTTTAAAATCGTTGGCTCTCTTAAACGATGCATGACTAACTTTACAAATTCTGATACTCCAGAGGTTGCTGTATCGCGTTTTGGTCAGATCGTGTTGAGAATACGCTACAGTTATTTAGTCGCCTTACAGAGCCAAACAGAGCCGCCATCGACGCAACTTCCTTGGATTTCCTGCGCCGGTCGCGACTTTCTACCATTGTGTCGTGAATAAGCTCAACTTTAGATCTTTGGAAACTCGTAGGATCTCTTTCGATTTGTTGTTTCTTTTCGAGATTGTTGTCAGCGTTTCTATCCGTTGTCCGCAGCATCTCGATCTAATCAACCTGTACACAGCCATTAAGCCGTTAAAGCTCTCGCAACTTTTCCTGGTACAGAGATACACTCGGAACTTGTCCGCGTCTGACCCTGTTAACCGGATATGCGATGCTGCGAATTCTTTCAGCAATGATTTGGATTCGTCGTCCAATTCTATCTGTTCTTTCAAAGTACAAATTTGCAAAGTCTTGTAAATACTTGTTGACCAAGCTTTTTCTTGTTCAATTTCTACTTTCCGTATTTTCTTGCTCTTTTCGCGCGTATGACCTTTACGTATTATTTGCTTCCCGTTTGTACTCTAATGGGAATTCTTTGCTGTACAAAGAATAAATAAATAATAAAGTTAATGGAAAGGGAATGGGTAATATCCAGGGACTACGGAGGTTGGTCGGTGAATTGGAAAGGAAAAAGACGGCGAGCGGGCGCTGTTTATGCGTTATTTACGGAAATATATTCTCTGTCTTCGTATTCTTTCCGGCTCGGAAAGCAAGATTGGAAAGTCAGAAATTCGTTCGTTCGGAGCTTCCGTTTTGGCTGATTTGCGTTTACTCTATCGTCTATGGAGGACGTTTCTCGTAATTTCGAATTAACTCGGGACACCGATCTTCTCCGATGTTCAGGTGCGTCGAGGCGTAAAACGAGCCACCACCGCGGCAGTCCAACACCGATGGCCTCTCGACTGCAAGATCTACCGTCTATTCGATTGCTTTCCTCCGAGGCAGACCGAGCGCTCTCTGAATCCTCCACCGGGATAAGCTCGGAACTTACTCGGGTATTAACCTTCGCTGCGAATTTCCGTCTTCTGGCAGGACAATTTCTATTTTTCCGAACTTATTTTCGGACTAGCTGGTCGGAGACGTTACGATCGTCTCGAGAATAAATTCGGAATTCGCTCGCGTTCGTTTCGCTCGGAAGCAATGGCGGGATACCGGCTACTCGTTTGTACGAGAAGCACTTTGGCGTTACGCGAAATACCCTTAAAAGTTTCAAGATTCTCACGGACATCACTTTCTTCGTTTCCTTTCCCGAGTCTCGCGAAGATAGAAAGCGACGCGGTGCGGAATTAAACGCGTGTCGCCTTATGTCGCGTTTTGCTCGCATGAAAGAAAGTTCTTGCGATATTTTCGACTGATGGTGTTTGAGGAAGTTCGCGAAGAACGGCAGACGGAACACGGTCTCGTTATCGCGACCACGATCACAAAGGTCAGAGCGGTGGCACAGAGCGAGCCTTCCTTTGTTCCCGTTCCACGTCTCGGTAGATTTTCAGGAACGTCTTAAAGTTTCCGTGGGTACTCCACCAAGCGGGATCGGCAGTCCGCGCTTTAACTCAGTTTAATAGCCGATCGATGAGTAAATTGGGTTAGAGGTTTCCTAAAAGGAGTTTGGGCTTCCGAGCCGCGTTCCCAGCACGAAACGCGCTATCCTTGAGGAGAATGGGCCACGATACCGGTTCGATCCTGTTAAGAGACAAGAGAGACGTCCTTTGGGCCTGTCTTAGACTTCTGAGAAAGTATCAAGAAACCCGAGCGTAACAGAGAAACCGTAGTACGTAACATCGTGTCGAGTACATCGGTCGAACGCTGCGCTAATTGCTCGTCTTTGTCCATTTTCCCACCTAATTGTCTAACGATTATTTCGCGCATTTCTTTAGCCACGGTCTTCATTCTTCGTACACGTCTCTCCATCTTTCTTCTTTTTACAGTCAAGAGAGATTTTTTCCTTGATAAAAGCATCTGTCGTTTCTTATCCTTTCTCTTCGTTTCTCGAACGATGGAACGCGCAAATTGTACGCCAGCGTTAGATAGTAGGATCGTAAGATAGCAGGATAGGTAAATTTCGATTAAGAAGCGTTCGGTGGAAACGAGGAATATTCTTGAAAAAGTTTCACCGCTATCGATCCGCACGGTCACGTTGGAATCGAGACCGAGCAGAGTTCGCCAGAGGCTGATTAACCTTGATCGACAAATAAAATCTGGCTGTAACTACTCGAGTGACGAACGAACAAGCAATTGGACCGATCGGTTCGAGGGACCGACGAATCAGTGCGCGAACTAATCGACCGCAAATCACCGCACTCCGGACCGACAGTCGTGTGCAAATGCTCCCTTTCAATTCGCGACCGATTGTCGGAAGGATCGGTTGTCCCTCTCGATCGTGTTTCAAACTAACCGTCAATCGTCGTCGCGATTTCCTTGCGCTCTCGATTCACCGCGATCTGCCCCGGTATCGCAGTTTCCAGGAATCGTGATAAGTTTCGAAGTAGTTTCGCGTGGAAGTGGCAAAGTTCGTCGAGAAAGAGAAGCCAGACCGGGCGATGTTTTTAAATTTTGATGCTTACGATACGCAATTTTAACGTGGCGTTCCTCTCGACTTTTTTTCAGCGATATCGTCGCGTCGATCGAAACTTATTTAACGTGTCTACGCCTTGGGCTTCTGGCAGAGAGTCGACGGGAAGATTGCGCGCTGTAACATTGAATGGCTTACCGATGACGGTGAAGTTGACTTTGAGATTTCTGGTTGGCGAGTTGCGAAAATCCACCCTGCACCTGTAAACTGCCTGGTCGCTTTCCCGCAGATCTCGAATAGTCAGCTGAGCGGGCGGGCTTGCTCTGAAAGACGCCCTCTCTCCCCAAAAATGAGGGGCGCTCCACAGCTTTGCTTTGCCAAATTGTCGGTTTCTCGCGTCGTAGCTGAAAGAACACGGAATAAATTCGGTTATTTATATTAGGGGGTGAAATCGGCTCGATACTCGCGTAATAAGAATGTAAATCATAGGAACAGGGCGAGGATGACGCGCCATAGTTCACGAATGACGTGTACGTAGCGCCGGTCTTATCTAGCTCGAACCAATTTTTCACTCAACTTTCGCAATTCGTCATAGTCGGGAGGTCCGAGTGCAGGAGGAGTTTGCTTACTCTCCAAGTCCCAAGCTTGAAACTCAATACAGGCCGACAGAAGTGCACTCGACCGAGAGAGTCAGATAACCTTTTAAGCACTTCGGTGATCGAGCTTTCCGAGACGGCATTAGGGAATATGTTGGAGAATCGAGATTCAAATGGCCGACGCGACGGAGGCGTTCCTCCGGTGGATAAGCGACAGCGGCAGCAGCGACTTACAAACGAGACGCAACGTATCTCAGGCGTTTCTTTTTGCACTGCGGCACTGCTGCAGCGTGTTTTTAATACGCTTCGACCGTTACGATCGCGTGGCTCGTGGCGAAGCTATCGCAACCGCGTTCGCGTTACGTACTCTTCTCTGTAGATAAGCCGACCAGCTACGAACTGTCGGGCAAGTTTTCGCGTCGAGCCGTCGATTATCGGGTGCGGCCCGGCGACCGGCGAACGATGTTCGCGTAAGTCTAATCGAGCGCCAAAGTTTTAGCGAGTTTCAGTGATAAGACGTCGCATGGTCGATCAACGAGAGAACCGTTGATCGCGAGCACCGTTGACTCGTCCTAGGAAGTTTCGACAGTCGCGCGCTCTCATCTGGCGCACTTTGTCCGCGGCCATAAGACAAATTGGATTGGTTTTTAACGAGCACGATGACTGGAGAGAGTTTCCCGAGGGAGCCACCTCAGACTCATCGTGCCGCTTTGCCTCTCACGAACAGCGTCGCTCGTTTACTTTCCAACTCGGCTGATTTACCAGAAATTAAAGAGGCATCAAGATTCCGCAACTTGTGACAACCTATTAATTACCTGCTCGTTTCTTTGCGCGTACCTTTAATGTCGATGAAATCTGTTATAAGGATATCGTGCTATACAGGGCATGGAAATGCAGTCGCAATTGTGTCCTTTTCGTATTTCTTCGTTTTTTCTAGCTTTGAAACGCAAGGAAAAGACTATAAGAACGATTCCGAAGAAAACACAGGTATATATGTGTGCGGAGTGAAACACACGCGCAACAGAAAGGACGAGAACACGATTAAAAAATAGAAGAAAGGAATTGCCTTTGTTCATCATACACAGAGAGCTTTAGGAAAGTTCGATGATAAATGGAACACGATCTAGTGGTTCTAATAGAATAACGATCGCTTTGTTGATCGATACGATAAGCTTTCTGAAGAGGTCGTTGCGTCGAGGGGAAAACGAGCATTTAAACGAGGAATAACTGGGGAACGATCGAAGAAAAGGACAAAGGAGGACTATATCGGATGAAAAAAGGCAAAGACGAGAATGAACGATGGTATACGTGGAAGAATTCTCTGGGCGGGTAGGAAGGGAGAAAAGCCGGAGATAGAAGAGAATGGTCTCTAAACAAATTAAAATAATTGCCACGACTCGTCGGAAGATCGTGCCGGACTCGCGAGTTAAAAGAACGTTTCCCATGAATACGTTAGTGTCGGTAAAACGAGTGCTCCACGGAGAAGGAGGGGAGGGCCAAAACCCGAAGGGGCACGGGAGCTAGCAGACAGGGCTACGAAGGAGACTTAACCACTCCCGGGACTCTTAAAAGGAGCTTAACTTCGCGCATAAAATTAAGGCATTGTAATTGCAGACGGCGCGGCGTCGCCACTGCGGCAGCACATTTCTTTCTCTTCGTTCAACCGTGCCTCTCGTTCCTGTCCTCGTACTCGTTTCCGCACCCGGTCCACTCTTCCTCTAGGCCGACACCTTTCTCCTTTTCTTCCGTTTCCGCTCGACCGGAAAATATAATTTGCCCGAGTTACTAACTTTCGTCCTCTGGAAGCAGATCGTTCGACCGGCCGACAAGCGGAACAGTGATAAAATGATTTTTAATTGGGATTAGACGTAAGCCGGAATCGTTGTCCCACGACAGCCAAAGTTCCTCTCATGAATTTAAGCGAGCAGCTTTAACCGTGATTCGAGTGAATTTCGAATAACAGTCCGGATTAAGCATGATCACGAGTAATTTTCGCAAGCGCAACTCTGCAAATCCGTTCGACTCCTACCTTCACGGGCAACTTTGCCGGCTGGAAATTTAAAGGAACGCGTGCCGTGTAAAAATGCTCGTTTTGTACGGAAAATAGTACAGAAAATCGTGAGTATGTTAACGTCGTAGTAAGGCGTTTCTGCTCACAAAAGTCGAACAGTAACTTTTCACGAAGTTAAACGAATCTCTTGATTAAAGCGCTTTTAGAAAGATTCTTAATTAACGGACCGGAACGTGTGAACTACAGTTGAGAACATTTCCACGCGAATGTAAAATCCCGATATGCATGGAAATCGAGGTTGCGCTACTCTCATTGACTGGTGTTCTTGATTCGCGCGCGACTGGTTACCGGTTCGATGTCGGTTTCCGTATCCGAAATCGTCGATTCTCGCTCGGTACAGCGCGACGATAGCGGTATCAATCCGTATCGTTCCCAGCTGCCACTTTGCGTCGATGCCCGATTTCACTCACCTACGCTCTCTCTTCTACCCAGTCTTTATTCAAATATCACTGTGAAACCGCAGCCTGGCATTCTTCAAAATGGAATTCATGCCGCGGCATAATAGGACAGAGATATCAATCCGATCGGTGAATATAATATCCGATTACACGATGGTCGACGACATTCACCATGGGAAACCTCTCTTCGTTCCTCTCGGGAACATTAAATGTCTCCCGGATGCGTGAACCCATACTGCACTCCGATATAGAGATACGTACATACGCCATATACCTCTCGTAAAGTTCGATCGTCCAGATTCATCGTTTTTTCGTTTATCTTTGCATTAAGAAAGAGCGAGTACTTCGCTGTGTCGCGGAACATACTTGGGCGCGATGACCCTGTACACGAGCCGATCGTAACGCGACATCGAACGAAAACAACGGAATCGGATTTTTATCGAGACGACAATGGCTGTAGTAGATAATCGCGTACCGTATTTACGACGTCGAGAAATGCAAGTGTGACTGGCAGGATTATCGTATCAGAATTGATGACGGAGTGTGAGATGTATGACGAGCATTGTCCTGTTTCGCGGAAGCATCGAGAACGCGATGGACCGATCGCAAACAATTTAGGAAGGTTTCGAGGTTTCTTATTCATATACGCGGCGTGCTATCCAGTGGGAAGAAAAATGGTTGCGGTGATCCGGTCGATTTATATCTCCTCGGTGCGAGTGCGGTTGGAGCGGAGGAAGGGGGAAATGTCATATTTTGACAGGATTTCGCGGTTCGTTTCGCCGCTATCGCGCGTGCAAGGCGCGAAAATCAGCGTCGAACACGCTCGATTTCGTGACAAGTTGAAAGACGGAGAACGCCATGGAAAATGGGTAATAGAGAGGAAGGGTAGAGGGAGGAGGAAGAACAGCCCTACAGAACCGATGAAAGGAACCGATGCATACGTATAGCGACGACGCAGTTTGAACGAGTAGAGCTAGAGCTGGGTGGATTAAGCAGGGGCTGCCTTCATGCATAAATGGATGACAAAAACAAAAGGAACATCCTGTGACGCGGTTGCGACATTTTTACATTTATCGCTCGGTTCCCCGTTTACGGATACGTGCCCATGTAGCCAAACGTGAGCTCACATACTGCGACGGATCCTTCGTGTTCGCGCGAATGCAAATAAAGCGTAAGCAGATAAAAGGCTTCGTTGTCCACACCACCGACGCGGTTTTTGTTCGGTTTTTCGCTTCTCTTCTTCCCCAACGGACTAGCTCGACGAATAGCAATTGGCGTTGATGGCTTGGCTACCTCGTACCTTGCTGTTTCCCTTGTTTCGCCTTATTTGGATCACGCGATCGCATTTTCTCAAACCGAAACATCGATCGATCCTCGATCGCGCTCGATATCCAGTCGACACAGCTTCCAGCGTGTTTAATCACGTCTTAACCCCGTCCATTCTTATACTTCGATCTTGCTCTCCTTTTAACGAGCAAAAGGGACTTGTAAGGTTTTAAGATGTTTAACATAAAATTGAAATCAGAGACCATACGTGAGCCAAGAATCGTTATTATCATCGTCATCGTCGTCGTCGTCTTTATTATTATTATATACGGATCGAACCCAATAATAAGTATATAAAAGAATACAATAGTAAATATCTACGATAAGAAAAGTAGAAGAAAGAAATAGAAAGAAGAAAGATATTATTAAGGAATATATCACATAAGAGGATATTGTACAGCTTCATTTGAAGAGTGGATAAGCGTCCGGAGAATAGCCGATATTTCCAACGTATCGATTTGCTAATTTAGTAATTCTACTTAACGGATTCCGGAAACCATATCGTGTTTAGGTGGTCGACGGCAACGACGACCATCTCTTACCAATACATATGTGCGGTGCATACAGGTTTATTTATAGCGACAGAGACGCGGAGTTGATTTTATTCTTAACAGTTTTAAATAAAAGAAGAAGGTCTGCTATAATTCTGTGGTTCTCGAAAGTAGATGGACGAATGCTATTCGAAACTGAAAAATAGTGATTAGTTCTACGTAGATATGTATAAGTATATACGCGTATCTTTAGGAGTGTTCCTGTGATACCGTTACGATCGATAATCATCGACGAGAACATTTGAAGAAAGTAGCGGCAGCGGAAATGGTTGCGAGGTAGTCGCTGGGAAGCTCGACGACCGATTTTTGAGACGCAAGATATCGCGGTTCCGTTAAAATCTCGAAAAGGCGAGAAACCTCGAATGAATCTCTCGCTGCAAAGTAGCGTCAAATTAATGAGTTACCGAGAGACGAGTTTCTGCTCGGCGAAACATAAGGGGACAGAGCGTGAATGAGAGAGATAGGGGGAAATGAAGAGGTTGGATCGCAGAGCGGAGGCTAGGCAAAAGATGGAAAGGAAGTTCCATCATACGCTAATTAATTAACTGGTAGAATGAAACGGGTCGTAGGGCAAAAATCCATTTTGCTGAACAAACTTTTTCCCTTTGCGATCAGTGGCAAACACGTAATCATCGTGTTGCTTATCCATAATTACTCGTAAAACCGAGTAATTAACTTCACACGAAAAGTATTTTTTACTTCTCGATTTTTCCTTCGATGGTCGGAATCGCAGAAAATCGATCGACGCGTATCGCTAATTCCTGTCAGGGTCTTGCGCGACGAATGAAAAACAGCATCGTAGGAAGAACTAATTCGAATTTGATAAGTCAGGCAAGGAGAGAGAGAGAGAGAGAGAGAGAGAGAGAGAGAGGAAAAAAGAAAAATCGTTAATGACCGGTGGCGGAGAAAAGTGGAGGAATAACACGACGGCCCTTCCGAGTCATTGTAGGAAATTGGATCGTTATCGGACGTACACGGCACAGCAGCGATGACGCGAGGGAAATGAAATTAAAAGAAGGCGTTACGTTAATTACGGAATTTTTGAGAGTGCGTAACAATGCGCGAAAATACTCAGCAAGAAGAATGGTCATGGTTGAAGAGCACGTGATCATCCCGAGCTCAGCTCCGACGAAGAGCAACGTATTGCAGGCGACTAGATGATAGGACGCGCACGGTTTCCTCGATATTCGCGATTTGCACCAGACTACCGTTTACTTTTTTCTCTTATTCTCGGCAATCGGCTCGTACCAGTTAAAGCGGTAGCGATGAAATTGTTGGATCGTGGAACAACGCGTTTGAAGCGGTGCCAGCTATTTATATCGCTCTCCTACGTATACATATATATGCAACATTACCGATAGTAAACCCGAGGTATGCACGCTTTGGATCGAGATGCGCATGGCCAGTCTGTGTGCGCGTTACAATCGCAAAAAAGAAATTTCAAAAAAGGCGATACTCTCGTACGCAAAACGGAGTGCACTCACTCTTTTATCCGTTGATTCGTTGTAGAATTGGAACGATCGTTTTTCAAGAGGCTGACGAGGTGACCGATTCGTGACCGCGAGATATTTATCAGGAAAAGTCGAATTCGCATTTATTAGATCGTAGTGAATTAGCGATTGTCAATGACCGTAGCAAGAGACGAGGTTTATCGGTACCGACATCAAACATAGTAGATATATGTGTACAACGATATCGTTTATCGAGGCCAGGAAATCTAGATACGAACGCGTACGCAAGATAAAAGCGACACTGTGCGTGATATCCTGGGTGCAAAATATAAACGAGGTCGTTGATCCATGATCGGATCATTTCACCATTTATGTATCAGTTGCCACGGCGGTGATCATCAGCGGCAATTTCGGTGCAGCGGTGATATCCTTTCGAGTTATCATTAAATCTCCATCGTTTCGGTCGCACTCGATGTTCGACTGTGGTTAGGTGGCGCGGATAACTCTGTAACTCGATCCTATCTGCTTCATACGCGGTTGCGTTCAGCCAAACGTCTGGTCGATCGCTCTGCGATCGATGTCTTCGTCGACGCCCCTTCAAACAGGTATTAATCCTATTATATTCGAAAATTATTCTTCGTATCGCGATCCGGGATGAGGATGGTTTCCCGATAGAAGATAACGGATAATATCGCTACGTCGAATAGGCTACTACTGGTTTCGTCAGCCAGAGGCTAGACGTAGTAGTCGAGGAACGGTATGCGGTTAGGCCGCGGTGATTACTCGATCATTGTGTCCGACAGTGGTCATCGTACGGATATAGTCAGACGATCCGACGAAATGGGCAGCGATTTCACGGAACTCGAAATATTCTATCGACGAACCGATTACGATCGATATTCGATAGGCCGATGTAGCGTCTGATGCGCGGAGCGTCGAAAAATCGGGGAACGATTTAAGGTATCGTTCGAATGGAGCTGTCTGTCCGCTAGTCGACGTTTCATAGACGAGAAACAGCTTCGTGAACTGTTCTTTCTTCGAAAGGGAAAAAGGGCGGCAGTGTTTGAGAGAAACGGGGAAAAATAGGGAACATGGGACATTGGCGTTTTTAGTTAAACGCCAGTGAACGGCGTGATAAGTGTTAATCGCGAAGCGGACAGTCCGTAACAATAGGCCGTAATAACGGATGGTACGGTTTGCCGGCTCGTTCGTCGCATTCCACGTACGAGAAGTCCGCACCAACGGTGTGTGTTGTGTAACACAGCATGGACAATGGTGCGATAATTCGAGCCGGTGAAACGTGCATCCGACCTGTCACGACACACGTAACGTCGTACACGTAAGTCGACCACAATGCCAGCACGAAAACAGGTCAATCGACTTCTCGATCGAGAACGTTTCAACGCGTTGCGTTGTGACGTCTCGTCTGGCTAAACGTCATCTCGTGGTTATGCGTCTGTCGAGTTTTTCTATTTCCGACGCGAAATTCCTAACGACGCGTTTATCCGTTCGTTTCGACATTTCCGTTCTGTATAAACGATCGTTTTTCTCTACTAATCTTAGGACGGTATAACGCAAAAGTATGACGGCCAAGCCGAAAAGATGGATGGAAGAAGCACGATACGTGATAAGGAGAGTGTTAGTTTGCTGGGAAATACGTAATCGGACGGTCGAGGTTGGAAGGGCGAGGAGGTTGCGGTTGAACCAAGCGCGTAACGATACTCGACGGAGCAGCACCTGACGTCAGCACGATCGGTACTTCCGTCGGACGGGTAGAGGCCGAAAACCGTTCGCAGGTGTGCGTCCGTATTCGCAAAGTTTGCCGCACAATCCGGCAATTCATCGTGAGAAGTAATTAAAGTTTGTATGTGAGTTTGATGATCCTTGCTCTGTTTCGCGTTGTCTCGTGTTTGTGCATGTACGAATACGATCGATTAAGCGATCGCAACGGTGTAGGCGGCGATATTCATCGATTGTTAAGTCGAAGACTGTTTTCGCGCCATCGAACGAGGTCCATCGCTGAATCGTTACCTGGTTCTCGATCGGACGAGAATTCGACCGGATTAGAATTAGAACGGTCAGGTTGCGATTACGGAAAACTGTTTGGGGACAACAGAAAGGTCAGCGAAAAGTTTCGCATAGCTTAACGAAAGAAGAAGGTTCACGCGACGGTGATTGGTAGAAAGGAACGGGGGCGATCGGTGAGACGAAGGAGGTCGAGCGAGCACGGTAAGGAAGACAAATGGAAAGGAAAACGGGTAAGCTGGTGGGTAAGCGAACGTTGAACGAGAAACGTGAACGAGGAGGTGAAGGTGAAGGATGGAAGGCAGTTTAATAGCGACGGCAGCGTAATATCACGTCGTGCGCGTTTAAGGGATCGCATCAGACCATGCGTTTGTGTCCGTGTCAACGATCCTACACGGTTAAACGGAAATGCCAAGTGGTACACTCTCGTTAGCCGATGCGTCTGACGGCGAGTGTACGATTACACTGGTTATGACGTTTGATCTTTGGACGAGGGTTCCTCGAGTTTCTCGAGTTCCACTAGCGTTTCGTCGACGCGTCGCCGCGTCGCCGCTCGCAGCCGGCTCTTCTCGCACGCGCATCGCTCTTACACTCGCGCTAGACGTGCACACGTTCCGAGTTTGATGATTCGCGCGGCTCGGTCCGTGTTTCGAACAGTGCTCCGGCAATTAACTTTTTCTCTGATTATACCGGTATATTTTTGCACCGTAGAAGTGCACAGCTGGGAGAAAAGCATTACGTTTCTGAATGCGAAAGTAGCCTCTTTTTAATCCTGGCACGTGTTTAATAAGCGCGGTATTATCCGTTATCAGCTGGGCAGGTGGTTGACGTTGCTGCTCGGAATAACTCGTTTCCTGCTGGACGTAAAAATCTTAAAAAGTTGTTGCTATAACGACCAAAGCTTTTCGCTTTATCGTTACTTCTGTCCAGCACGCAGAGACGCGCGTCCGGCTAGAACGCGATATATCTCGTCACGAAAATTATGAGAACGCCGGAATGACTTAATCTTGCGCAATCTAACGACCGCGAAAGAGCAGAGACTAACGACTCGCAACGTTTCAATCTCCGCCCGTTTTCAAACGGCGTCGAGGTTGCCAGCTTGGAAATAATGCCGTAATAATTCGGATACTTTCTAATTAATCTGTTCGTTTGAATTTGCATTTCATAAGCGACGTTCATTTACCTCACGAGGGTGGAACACATTAATTAGTGACAAGCCTTGATGCGAGTGTATATCGCGCAGACGGTGCTATTCGTAGCTCCGATGGTACTCGCGTATCCTGTATAACTCCATTTATGCATGTACACACAGCTGTACCAATGCATGGATAACAAGGAGATTGATCGACAGCCATCTTGAAACTCGTACTATCCGCTGGAGGAAGCAAGCCGTGCAACGTTATTGCCTCCTCGAGCCTCGGAAAGGAGCGTATATCATTGATCCTTCCTTTCTCGCGAAGTATCGCAAAGTCTGGGAACAAAACGATCGGAAATTCTATCTCTCTCAAACTAATTAGCGATGCTCTATCGGAATGGAGCGTGCGTGTCTCGTAAATCGTCTCTATAGGAATTTCTTGCGACGTACTCATATCCTCGTAAACCGAATACGAATTCGTATGAATTTCATTTCGATTCCGTCTGTAGTGCATGGTATGGCATCCACAAACCGTGTCTCATCCTGCGCCAAATTTATTCCGCTCGTATTTCTTGAAATTTCCTGTTCATCGTTGCCACCCGCGACAGAAATTAAATATTAATATTGAATTTCGCTCTCTCGACTGTCGAATATCAGCGCCGGCTTCAGCTTCGGAGAAAGACATTTCGAAAGTTTTTATCACGCGTACGAGTAGCGGTACGAGTAGCAAGTATACGAACGGAGCGGTTGAACGGTTCGCAGGGAGAATAAAAAGCAGTTTCTGCTGGCTTTACGTATTCTTCTCGCTGTGAAATAAGACTTTTTATGAGACGCGATAATGCCAAGCCGGGAAGCTAGTACGTATTACGTTGCTGGTCGTTCCTTCGGAACGTCGTTCGCGCCTCTGCTCTGAGTCGTCAGGGATTGTTTAGTGCTCGATCGCGCTACGTTTCAGTTGGAAATTACCGTTTTGCCGGTCACGCGACCGCAATTCCACCTAGAATTTCGTAATAGCTCTAAACAAACAAAGAAACCTTTTTCCTCCGGTTTTATCGAAACTCTGACTTCCGCACGCGGAATATCATCGAAACGGATTTCCACGAAAAAACCGTGTAGAAAAGAAACAAATACGCATTAAATTACGCAGAGATGGAAGCGAGGAAAATGCGGGCTCGAACGCGGGCGCGATCCTGGAAAGCGATGGCGCATCTTCCGGCACTCGTTACCAAAGAGGTATACCTGTTATCCTCGTTTTATGGGACTCTCCATAAAGACGATATTTACGAGGATGGAATCGGTGGCCGATGGAACTAGCATATAAAGAATGGAAGACAAAGGTGATTCGTGGCTTAACGAAATCCCAGTTTCGTTTTGGTCTTGCGCGTGCCGGATCGCTGGGAAATCCCCGGCTAGACGACTTCGCGATCATGGAAATTGCGGCGAATCCGCGTTGTTTCACGTAATCGGCAAAAATCTATCTTTCTATCAAAAAGCTTAAACCACGTCGGGAGAAGAAAATTTTTCAACGATGCCTTGAGGAATCCGAGGGACACGTTGTCTACCATCGGAATATGTATCGGTTTTGCGATCCGAGTGAGAAACAATTTTCTACGGAGCATCGCGATCACGAAGTGGCATAGCAACGATAGTATTACTGAAAATATTGCAAACAGAGGGGCGCGGAGATTTGAACGATATCTCTCGTAAATAACAATGATGGCTTACCTGTAGAGAGGCTCGCCGCTGTCCTCTTTAAACCATAGTACCATAGAGACGGCGTCGTTGGGCTCACGGGGTTGTATATTACAGGGCAAAGTTGCTTTCTGCCCTGCCACTCCCTGTATCGACTCCATGGGTACTGTAACACACAGTGACAACGCGTTGAAACCTTTTCGTCGCGCGTTCGAGTTTCGAACGACTTCAACGAACAATTATTAATTACGGCGCGAATACAAAAAGGACGCGATTATTTCAGAAAGAGATAGATGTGAATGCGAAAACACGGATGCGATAGAGAACGTTAGCGGAGAGTACATGGAGATGGCGAAAGGAGTAAGGGAAATGATTCGAAGTTGGGACCAGAACAGAAACGCCTCGCGCGAACGAAAGTTTCAGTAATAATGCTTTTATGCGAGGAAACTCGTAATTAATTCTGGTTAGCTTTCTCTTCTTTTTTCTTTTTGTTCGCGAAACGAAACGTATCGACGTTTCGTTTAAAAACCTTTTATCGGGACCGCCGGGAACGAGCCTCGAGCACCTTCGAAATTAAGAATTATGGCGAGCTTGAAGTTATGGATATTTTCCACGAAAAAGGAAAATTCTCCGTGATCCATTACTACGGAATGGAAAGTATCGACGGTTACGTTAATAGGGTGGAAATAATTTATCGGTTTCACGTATTCGGTCTTTACCATATTCGAGACGGCTAACGTTATGTTTCTCGCGACTCATGAAATATACTTTAACACTCGGCTAGAAATTGCACGTGCACGTACGATTCATTAAATCTCTTTTGGCGTTAAACCGACGGCGAAAAATCGCGTGTGAAATAAATTATTTTTTAAATCGTGAAATATTTCGTACGCGAACAGGCGAACGAGATCGCAACGTTTGCTTCGTAAGCAAACCAAATCCGATACTGAAATGTTCGTTTCTTTGCGAGCGAAAACATTTTCAGCCTGTGCATATGTAAATAAGCCACCAAACTGACCCGAGAAAAAGAGATGAAACAAAAGGGGTATAAATGTCGGACTAGTGCGTTAATATATGGCCATACGATAGACGTACATGTAGGTACAGCGTACATAGATACACACAGGACACAGAACGTACAGGTATATACCTATTTCGATGGACGAAAAGTACGCGAGCAATAAATAAACGTTGGTCCCGGGTAAAGCAAATCGGTTGTCGGTGGATCGACGCAAAGTGGGTACTTAAGTACGGTTCACGACACTCACTGTTCCGTCCCTCGTTCGTACCGACGACGAGCACTTCCGGTAATAATGCAGATTTTTATCGAGCAACTTGGTCCCGCCGTCGTTGCCGTCAAGGTTCATGAATAATCCTTCCGTATTCGGTTTTTGAACGGCTTTTCGAGCTATATGAGCTTTCCGAGCTTTTCAAGCTTTTCGAGTTTTTCGAGCTTTCAGAGCTTTCCGAGCTTTCCGAGCTTTTTGAGCTTTTCGAGCTTTCCGAGCTTTTCAAGAAGGTTTACCTTCGACTGAAACGCTCAAATGCGAATCGTAAGTTAACGTAGATGACTCGCCAATATCTGTTGGGTTAGCAACTAAGTGATTGCGAATTTTGTCATTAGGTGCTAATGACAATCACCTAGTTGCCAACCCAATATGATCGGCCTCGCATGTAAATTCTGCTTCGCAAGGAATCCTCGTTGCCGTGTTATTTATCGAAATGCATCATGCCGCTGCTATTCTTTCATCGGAATCACGTAACATTCGTGTATCTTCTTGATCGCATCGGAATGAACGCGATCATGGAACAAAAGATACGAACGAGATGGAGCCGAGTCGTTGAAATCTTCCGATGCGATACGAATTCCGCGGGAGTATTCTCTTGCGGTCGCGTAAAATGAGTTTCGCGAGAAAATGACGACATCACCGTGGAGTTTGTCGGTGAAATTCATTTAAGTCGATGTCGCCTTGGTACTCGTCGTCGTATCGCGCGACGGGAGGACGTTCCGACTCTCTATGCGTTTGGCGCGGAAACACGTATTGCATTTACGTCCGCATTACAACGACTTTCTGCTAGTAAGTACGTGCTTCCGCAAATCGTTACGCGGTAATGTCGAAATTCGTTTTACCCTCTGTAATCGGGAAAGAAGCACCACGGCATTAGCTCTTCGGTCAATCAACTATGTTAGAAAAATGTACGCTCTGAAAATTGGAAAATGTCGTCGAAATTGTTTCATAGATCGTTAACCGTTTAAACGCGCGTACGATCGAGGGTCGATCGTTTCCGAGTAACGTCGACTATATCGCGAATGCCTTTATATGAGACCTTCTAACCCTCGCTTATCGATGAAACGCGCGTCCATTGCGTGCATAGCGTACGTACATATGTATGTATCATATGTATATTTCGTTCGATTATATTTGTTAAACGGACTCATCAATTTAAAGTATGCAATAATGGAGAGGCTGATTAATTAGGAATTTCTGTCTGTTTGGTGTTCGTTGCTGGCCAGCATAACGAGAACTAATTAATGTAGATCGAAAACTATTAGGTAAAGCAATGTCGTATTGTGTACCGGGACTTTTGCCGACTCGGAATTTAATTTAAATTCTTCAGAAAACAATGATGTCGCGCGGCACTGTCAAGCGGTCATATAATAAAGCGAGTCTGCTTGTGACACTTCTGTTGATGAGTATAATTACTGCGACGCTAAACTCGGACCAGAATTTTGAGGCAACCTGCTCCCCTCTCCGTTCACTTCGTCCACCCTTTCCTCCCCTCGGTATCCAATCTGTCCTGTATTCAGTAAATTTTTGCTACGCGATTTCCTTCCTTTCAGTTTCGCGGCAATTTAGCGTAGCTAAAGCCGTGTTTCGGTCAATTTGCGTTAGTCGGATTAGAAACCGTTTTATTTTCTATCCCATGAACGACTATGGAAAATATCGCTTCCTCCGAAAGTACGAAGTTCTATGGGTGAGACGAGGCGATATCGCGCGAATTTTGGCTTTTTTTGTCGGTAGAAGAGTGTCGTCAAGGTGCGAGCAGAAGAGGCGGCATGCGGCTGCGCGGCAATGTAATGCTTTTTGCGCGGGAGAACGACGACAGTCGATCCTTTCGGCCGGAAGTAATTTGGATGGCAAAGGAAAAGAAGGCTGAGATATAAACGAGAAATCGTTTCCAAGGCGAAATTCCGTATTTAGCAAATACCTTCTACTCGGCAGCGAGGTTGGCCAAAAAGAATAGGCCAAGCAGAATATCTTTCTGCTTCTTTATGTCCGGTCGCCGAGATGGAATACCGGGCTGGCGGAAAACGGGTCGTAAAGGTTTCGGTGCAGCTGGCTCGCCATACATTATGAGCCTTTATTCCGCAGGAAAGGAAAATGGAACGGCCGAGGGGAAGTGAAAGTTTTGAAAGATGGCTACAAGGAAACCCTAGCGCCGTAAACGATGAATCGGTTCAACAAACATTCGTATAAAGAGTATGTAGGACTATGGAGGGCTAGCAGTGCCGAATACCGTTCGATAGTTCTAATGCACCGGGTCCTTCTTAATGAGGGATGCGGAACCTTTTGAAAGAAAAGTAGTAAAAGGTAATCGACCATGATTCGAATCGCGAAGAACGAAAGAACGAACCGAGTGGTACGAGTCAACGTTAGCGGAGAAGGAAATTAAAACATCGATACTCGACAAACACGGTGAACGCTCAAGAGTCAAAGATAAACTTTCCCTTTGAACAAACTCGGGTAAAAAAGAAAAATATTTCTTTGCGAGCAAAATATCTTGTATTGTATCGTGGAATTTCGAATAACGTTAGCTTGGTTATATAATAATTACCGCGAAAAATGAGTATTTGTTTGGATTCTTTCCGGAAAATCGACCTGCTTTGCCAGCGAAAAAGCTTACGCAATTCTTTTGTACCATTTTAACCATGAGCAGGTATTATGCGCGGCGAATCTTCGCTCGAGCGTTGAAGCATTTCACTAGCTATAAAATGTACCAGAACGCACAGCATATTTTCACGCTCGGATGGTAAATGGGACAGCCTGTTGCGATCCCGTTTAAACCAAATGTAAGTAGCGTTAAATAATAGTGAGAAACGTATCGCTGAAAATGATGAGATCTTCTTCTTTTCGCGCAGCATCTTCGGAAAAGGTAGTCGAAAGTAACGGCGAAGCGGGTATGGGTTTTTGATCGGTCGCAAAGTTAGGAGGTCCTTTGTCTTTTTTCTGACGCATCTGGTTCTAAGCGTAGGTGTACGGTATCGAGATAACAACGACCTTTCACGCGACTCGATGGTTCGTTTAGCGAAAAATGCGGGTACGTGATTTACGTGACGCGTTGGAGGAAACGGGAGCAGGTTGAAAATTCGAAATTTTCGTTTCAGGAAAGAGAATAGTCTTGAAACCATCGCTTTGATACTTTGGAAACGTGTCAAACAGCAGGAGAATTACGAGGACAATGGCGGATGGTGATCATTGTGGATAGTAGCGTGTTCTCGTGGAACGGAGAACGAAGCTGACTGCCGAGTAATTCGCAAACAATCGTATGCGGCTAACGTTACCACGTGCTCACCTTTTAACCGCGTTACGCGACTTCAATTTGCTACATACGCTAGAGGGACGTTGATTTTACACGGATCGAAATCTGCACAAAGTGCACCCGTAAAGCGTTGCGTGTACACAAACTCGCTGTTTACATTCAAGTTTACGACATGGGCCTGTAAACGCTACATGCTTGGAGTATACGCGGCTTAATTTTATAACGTTGTTTATAGTGGAAAGTGCTCGTATTCTTTTTTCGGGCACGGATCAATTTCGCTTTCGTTTTAATCGCACGTGATTTACGAACGTACGTTACGTACACGTTTGACAAAGAATCGAGTAATTGTGATTGGACCGCGTCGATAAATCTATCGCTTTCCTGCTTAATCTTGATTTGTCCACGAATAAAAAAAGAAAAAGCTATGCTTGTACGTTGGCGCGACGACAGCCTCGATGAGAAATGTCTCACGAGCGAACGTCAAATCCATCGACAAACGAGATGTTGGCCGCTCGCCAGAGCTGCTTGCCGTTCGAATGTTCCCGCCCAGTTCGCTGTTTACTAACTGGCTGGTTTACAGGATAAAGAATAACGAAAGCCACTTACGGTTTCGCGATTTCCTACGGCTCGAAACGCAACCCGCGACCTATGAAACTAAACGAGATATCCAGTCACGCGATGTCGCTCTTTGTCACCACCTTTGAGATTTGCTGCGATCTCCACGCAAACTTAGGTGCCATTAAATTGGAACTTCGTCTTTGCTTTGTTATCGACTCGTCATCGTTTCTCTCCATTCCGTTTCATTTTTTCCCCAGCCGCCGCGTCGTCTCCCAGTCGACTCGTTCCACTTTTTTCTTTTAGTAACCGTGACTCGAGCAAAGAGAAAAAGGCGTGTACATTTCCAAGATTGGTTATAAAGAACAAACAGAAAGGAATCGATGTAATTGACGTAGGAACGAAGACTTTCCCAAGAAGCCCGCCGTCCCGTTTCCAACAGAGAAATTGTATTCGCGAAAATGGCAAAGATCACGGTACCGAGTGCATTATTCAGTTTGAAATCGAAAGCGCTCTATCTCTTCTTTCGTTCTTTCTTTCATCTTTCTTCCATTGACCTCCGCTCTTTTCTCTTTTCTCCGTTTCCGTATCCTCGGCTCCCTTTCTAGGTATCCGAACTGCCTCGTTTTTGTTCTTCCTCGAGAGACGCGGTTTGTCTTAAAATCATATCGGAATGGAACTCTCGTGCCACGACTTTTTTCCCTCCAGAAACCTCTTACCGCGATTTACGGTGTCTGGCCTGTCTCGACCCGTTACTATTGCAACTCGACGACGATACTCCCTCGTCTTACCTTCAATTTATTCTTCTACGTTTCTAAGGCTACGAGATAACGTCCGTGGTTGCGATTTAACTACTTTCCCGTCGGTGTTACGTTCTTGTTTATTACAGGATATAATAACGTACGATATCGAACGATATCGGAATACCGTTAGAATAATTCATAGGGTTACGATAGCACAGATCGTTGGTAAGGGTTATTGCGTACGCACATTATCCATGCGCCAGAAACTCTGTTACGCGAATGAAAATTTGGCCAACAGCGAGACCGATGCTCGGTTTTCAAATATCTTCTTTTTTCCCCGATATATTCGGTCCGGATTCAGATTTCTGTCCTCGATTCACCCGAAACGAACGTAAATCACAGGACGGTGATTAAACACAACGCGATTGTAATTATTCATCCGTACAGTATGATTAGTTGGTTCGAAAATGTAATTGACCGAGCGTATTCATGGCGTTAACGAAAAAGTATCGATGTAATAAGCAGAATTTCATTAACGCTGATGCACATAACGTTGTAAGCGTAGTAGCCGATTGTCAAAGCTTCTATCCGATCGTTTCGTGCTTGTTGTTTGTGCTGCACGTTTCTCTTCGAACGAAAAATACACGACGGTACGTATTCTTGGCAGGAGAAGAAAGCAATTGAGACCGAGCTATTGAAAAAGTCACTAATTCGAAGGTTTCACGGGAATCGTGGAACGAAAGGATGCTGGTTCCGGTGGTAATCGAGGCGAGATATCCGTGGACGGAGCTAGACGTTGTCGTTAGAGCAAAGGTCGTAACCGTTGTAGGCAGGGTGCATCGAACCCTTATCGGAAGTGGCATCCATCCGATGCATTTGCCGTATATGCTAGTAGCTAGACGATTTAGCCGCCGGGGTAAACATCGATGCTGTATTCAGCAGGATTCGTGGATCGACGAAGAGGACGTCGTAGGGGATCCGGTGGTCGGTGTGTCCGGCGAGTGTAGCTGCAGGAGCAGAGCAGAATGCGGATTTTGCGTTCAGACGATGGAAAACCGTGCGTTTCGATGCGTACAGAGGAGTGGCGCGGTGATCGTGGTTGGAAATCGGTTACCGTGCTAATTGACTGCGGATTATCGGACCCGACGTCGACATCCACGTCGTTAACCGGTATACCTTGGAGCGGACGACGCTGCTTCACCGTTCTCGATGCCCGATTCGATTCTCCGTGCGTCAGACTCGTCGTAATTGAGATCGATTATCGATGGACGATGTCGTTTTCAAAGGGCCGGAGCAGAAGGAACGATGCGAGATAAAAGAGGAGGAGGGGAAGAGAGAACGAGTGTTTTTACGAGTTTCCTAGAAATTCGCTAATACCAAAGATATTTAATCTACGAGTAAGAGACGTAAGCGCAACGAATTTCGGCAAAGACGTCGGATAAACGTAATCAAAGCGTTGTGCGATGGGGTCGAGTTTTAAGATCGGCGTGACGCTACGAGTATCGTGTTGATTCTGGAGAACCACGAAGAAATTGGTTGAATAAAAGAAGAAGCAAAGATAAATTTATAAAAATGTCTTGTGCCTCGTACTCCCGATTAATTAAAATTTCAACCGCCTCGAGGGAATTCATCGGTCAACCTACGTCACTTTTCTCTTCTACCATTTTCAACTGGTCCACTTTGTAAGCGTCTTGTTTTACGTCTGATAAGCGCGCTTCTTTGCGAAAACGTTAACTGTATAACATTATAACGCGGCTACGAGCTCCTACGTCTCGTCGAGCCTTCCTTCTCGAGGTTAAATTCCGCTTTCGATCGTTTTGCTTTAATTATTCTAAATTGGATAAATGCCCGCTTAAAATTCATTCAACGACCCATGTTCCTCGGTACGAGGGTTCGCAAAGCCTAAGTACGTTGCCGTAAAGTACGTACTTTCAAACGTTATAGGAGCAAACGGAGAACGCGAATGGATAGATTCAGTTGCGTGAACGAACGAATTGACGATACGTAGAAAGAAACGTAATTATCGTGAAACATAGGTTAATTGGAAATATTCGAAACGGACGTATGTTTGGATGAAAAGTTGCGTGGATATGGGAAAAATAGGACGCGTTAATCCGCTATGTATGTTTGGAATAACAGCGTTTAAAACGAAATTAGCAATTAGAGCGTGTGACAGAACAAGAGTTGGAAAGCTGTTTGAATTTTGGACGATAACGTGAGCAAAACTGTCGGTATACGCGTTTCAGCGAATTCGCAGTTGATGCAAATGACTGGTATTCGACGTAGAATATAGAAAGTGAGAAGCGTAAGGAAAACGAAGTTTTCAATAGCGTAACAAGTTTTACTTTAAGTCGGGTCGGTTTTGCCTTTCGGTAGAAATACGGCAGTGTTCTCGTTATCATGGCGCGTTTATGGAAATTTCGCGCAACGTCTATGCCAAGATAATCTACGTTAACGAAAGAAATTACGATACCTCGTTTCGCCAAAAATATCGAATAAAAGCTTCGAGTTTTATCAATACGCAAAGTCAGGAACGCTTTGACTGGACCGCGCTAACGAACACCATACGCACGGAGTATAAGAGACGTAAGGATAACACGATTTGGAAAATTCGAGATACAGGATACGAAAACTGACGGCAGAAAACCAATCTCCTAGAATATTTGGTTCGCTCACGAGTGCAACTTGATTAATTACTAACTAGTTTACTTCCTTTGATCAACTGCGTCGTCATTACTCTCGAATTCGCATTTTGGTTACGCGTAACTTGCGCGCCGTAACTTACAAACCACGTTTCCAGCTGGTTCTATGGTAAAGTTGGTCGACGTTACCAAGAAAATATAAAACGAAACGAAATGAAACGTAATGATGAATTGACCAGTTTTCAAAAGAAAAAGAATCACCACGTCTATTGCGCTACAAATACTAAAATTATAATTTCGATACCGCATCGAGCGACCGACAGCTATGCGCTATTTACTCTATTTACGCATGTTCGCGTAATATTAGTGGCTGATGATTACAATCATTATTTAATAACGGCTTTTCATTGACCAAAGGATTTTGTGATATCAACCGCAGATGTGCGGTTCCTATACAAAACGTAACCATACAGCTGCGTGTAATTTCCTGTTTGAAATCGTAAAGATACGCCGCGTGATTATCGCTCTTCGAAGAGAGTACGTAGAATGGAAATTAAAGTTCAAATTTTTCCTCCAAATGGTAAAAACAATTACTTTTTAAAACACGCGCGCAATATATAAAACCGAAATTTCGCTCGTGGGCTTTTGATTATAGTTAGATTTCCGTTGCAGTTTTAAAAATTGGTCGTTACGTTTAAACGCAATTGTGCTGAAAATAAGGGAAAAATATTAGCCAGAGAAAGAACGCGGCTACAGCGTCGCGGTTAAATCCGAAATTCTAATAGCGTGCAAGTTTTAATATCATCCTTCCTTTGGAACCTTTAATGAAACATTATTAAACTCAGCAATGTATGTCCCTTAGAGGTAACAATACAAGGAAAATCGATACAGCGAAATGTGTGGCGCATACATGTTTTCGTTTGATTACGATCGAAAGATCTTGCATCGCTGGCATTGCTCTAACATTCAATCGCACACGTGTTACGCTTGCATTAATACAAGAAGAAGGAGAAAGAAAGAGGAAAGGAATAAGAGAAACGAACTTTTGAACGTCTTTCGTCGAGGCTGTCGTAGAAACGAAAGGCACGCGAACGATTTGCAGAAACGGAAATTGATCTCTTTCATACGAAACGATCTTGCTGAATTCATCTAGCTACGGTGCAACACATTTTCTGGAAAACCGGGTCAGTGGTGTTCATCGATCCTGGCTTAAGTGCTTGATTTTAGTTATAAGAGGATACGACCATATTGTTCGTCATACGAATAGGTTGTGATACAACGTTCGTACGCGTAAAAAATTCATTATAATTTTTGTACAAATCTTTTGTCGGTTCGGTAAGAAACAAAGAAGGAAAGAAAGAGAGAGAGGGGTGGGGGAGAGGGGAAGAAGAGGAAGAGCGAATTGTTCGAACGAAGCAGGATCGGAAAGTCGTTCTCATCGGTCCGATACTCTGGATAGGGCGCGTGTAAATTTCATTGGGGATTACATGTACCGTGAGAATGCGGAATCCTCTTAATACACCCCTGTGAGTAGTACGTAATTAGGTAATTATTATTTCACGTTCATTTGGAGGTTCGTGTCGCAGAGAAGCTTATCGTGCTGTAGCGAAATATCGGTTCTTGGGATAGTTCTCCCTTATCGACTTGCTGCCTTTAACATGGCCAACAGGATAATTAACGAGGACAAATTAAAATTTAGCGAGTGACAAATTTCGTTCGATTAAGTGGGTTACGGGCGGCTGTTTCGAATATGACGTTAATATCCGGTTCGCGAACGAAAGTAGTAGCTCCCGTTCAATTTAGGTTTTCCTTCGTCAGCGCGTTAAGTTCGAAGAACTTGCACCGAACGCGGATGTAAAAGAAACTCGAAGGGATGACAGCTGGTTTTGGAGGGAGTAAAGCTTCGACGGCTGTAGTACGCGCGTTCGTTTCACTTGGACGCTTCTTGTTCGTTCGCGATGGTTAACAAGCTTAGTTTAAACACTCGTTAGAGCGGCTTGATCGTTGTTTCGTGTAACCAGCTGAGTCTCGCGATACGCTGCCGCCGCGCTAGCAAGAAGAGGCGCTCGCGGCTGAAAGCAGCTTATATCCGAAATGAGTACGTAGTTCGCCGAACACACTCCATAATGGTTTAAAATCTCGCTAACTGATATATCGCTCGTTTCTTCTAAAAACCTAGACCCGCAAATTCGAATCTGCAACCTCTTCTGCCGCGACGTCAAAATTTGCTAAATTAACGCACATCTTTACAAGGATACTTGAGAGACGCGTCCGAAGATATACATAAAAATATGTGTTCCATGCGCGATCAATTTCTAATAGTTGGAAAATGGGCATTAGAAAATCGGACGGAGATTCGTTGCTGAACGTCCTAGCGAGAAGGTATCGATTGCCCGGGGCGGTGGAAAATTACCGGCATTAATCTCGGAACCTTTAATTAGGAAGGACCGTGACAAACGTAGGAAATTTTTATCTAAACTCTCTCTATTTGGGCGTCCCTTTGGGAAGGTAATTTTTCCGCGATATTTCGCTACTTTTTTTTCCTCCTCGCACCGAACTCTTCTCGGCGAACGAGCACCCTCCACCCTTTGAAAGGATACTTAAAGGTATATTTACCGTAGATTTTTCTACCATCTCCCGTCTAAGCGTTCCAGGGACAAAGTGTAAGACCTTTAAATGCGTCGGTCCGCGTTACTTTCCCCGTTGCTCTTTTTATCTGTTTAAAAAGGTTAAGAGAAACAATGTTTTACGCGAGGAAACGAGCTTTTATCCTCTGCTGGTAGATTACATGGAAAATTTCGATCGCTGCTTCGATATATTTATCCTGGAATCGATTTTTAACCGCGCACTCATGCCTCGAATTTACGCGTTACTCTCGTTTGTTTGCGAAGACTGAAATCCAATAACCATGGAAGCAGATTGCGTTCCAATATACCCGAGTCTACTAAAAAGTCTCTCAGATCCTAGAATTCTTTGTTGAGTCCTCTAAAGAAAATACTTTAGTAAACTCGTAAACTCGTTAGCGTACCCAATACCGACGCGGAAATTTTAGAAATCAAAGGACGCTGTTGAGGAACCGACACGTTCGGCACGGTGCCTCGCTCGCACTCCTTTCCAAAGGATAGCCGACAAGCTACAACGTTCCGAATCGTTCGTTGTACACGTTGCACCGATACTTGCCACTAAACAAAATTCAAGCCTTGGAGAAACCGAGCCTTCCTTGCGAATTACTGTTTGAAAAGTAAGATGTCCGAGCAGAAAGAGGGAGAAA
The DNA here is from genome assembly GCF_040668555.2 of Bombus flavifrons. Taxonomy (NCBI): domain Eukaryota; kingdom Metazoa; phylum Arthropoda; class Insecta; order Hymenoptera; family Apidae; genus Bombus; species Bombus flavifrons. The sequence continues at coordinate 8,093,066 of NC_138454.1, forward strand.
CATGGGGAAATTTAATCGGTTCTTCGATGAAGCGATAAAATTTCCCGACGCTCGGACCGACGAGAAAACGTTCTTTTCAATTCGTTAATATCCGGAGTGCTTCGTTTAATTGGCTCAAAGTTCGTTTTATAAAATCTACCAACACACTCCGGGTCTTTGTTAATCAACGAGGCTACGGATAACCGAGAACTTCATCTCGACCAACCTTTCAGAATATTCTAATTATCGGAGGCATCTTCCTATCTATGTAGATTCCCCGGCAACAGGGGCATTGTTTAAATAGCGTGCGCTAATGTATCGAATCGATGCTCGCTGTTTTCCGAGGTAGGAGTTAGACAGACAAAGCCATTGTCCAACCAACGGAAATCCAAATTTCGGAAACTAATCCCGGACAGACGCGAATGTCCGTGGGTTTCGGTTTTCAACGAGATTAACAGGGAGCAAGTTCATGGAAACCGGCTCGTAGATCGTGTAGGGTGTAGAGCAAACTGTGTAGTTTCGTTGGCCTCGGTTCAACGACAGAGTTAACTCGATCCTTAACTCTTAACCCTAATATTTAACCATCTAGGGAAACGCGTTTTGGTCGAAACCTCTTTTCGAGACGCGGTTACTATCGAGCATCACGGAGCAACTAGCGGCTAGAGGGGACGGGCGAGTAGTCGAGTATCTCGTCGACTGGAGAAGGCAATACGCCCACGCTCGTGTCGGAGGTAAAGGGCGATCGTGTTTGGGAGGTGGCACGAAAGCGAGTCGAAGTCGTCCCGACGCGACGTGACGGTAGGTTCCGCGATCGACGAACTGTATCCTCTCAACGAGAAGAGTGGAATCACAGTTTTACCCGGCACATGTGCATCGTCCTGTTCTGGTAACACGTGCCTCGTTGCAGCTCACGTTCCGCACGTGCGTCCGGGTCAAAGAAACGTAGATCCGTGGGGACTCTAGTCCCCAGGTAACGATGGTAAACCAGGCCGTGGGATCCTTCTGATTTCCATATCGTAATTAATTTCTCATTTAGCCGGTGCACCGCATTAATTATATGTCCCACAGCGACGCTCCGACCATACATATCTAATTAGTTTGGTTTCATCCAGGACTTATAAAGTGCACGCTCTATAGACCCTGACTAATCTGTTAAATCCCCGTTGCAAACTCTCACAATTCAACGGCCCTCTTACCACGTGCTTTCTCCTTGCTCCTCTCACGATCGCGGAACCTTAACGTTTGCCTTACAAGGATCGACGAGAGTCTCTGTGAATCTAAACCTAATCCTCCCAATTTTCGTCGCCTACGATATACTCGATCGTTTTCGAGAAAACACATTTTGCTGGCCGAGCGAAGCCAACGATTTCACACGCGTATCGGAAAAAGTTGCGGATATGACGAGTTCCGGTGGATTTATTCTCGAGATACGTATCCATTACACATTAATTTTGATACCTTGCCGGCTGTACGGAAATGCAAATAAATTAGAGAAAAAGTTTCACGCTGTAATTTGTGCGAGTAGTTTCTCTATTTCCCGGTAACGTACCCTCTGTTCGTTTGCCACGATGCAGTGGCACGATGAGTAGAAGAGAGCATCGTCCAGCCGAAGCACGTTCATGCAACCATTTTAACAAATTGTTTTTCTTGCCGCACGAGAGTGGTACGTACGTATACATGTTGGTACACGTATAAGAGAGACATTGTAAGCATTATTTCGGAGTTTCGTTTGGCAAATCGAAAATACGGGTACACATTTACGAATCAAGTACCGTGGTTTTCTTTAAAGTGGCAACGATACGTCTACTCGACAGCCGACGTTCCCGTTTTATGTGTTCCGGACGCAAAACAACTCGAAATAAAACTAAAGAAGAGTAAGAAAAGTACTTACTCGGATGATCTGGTTCGGTGTTGTTCGCATCTTCTTGCATAGACGTAGTTTTTTTCGACTGTGCGTTGGCAAAGGTCGATAGCTCGATGCACGTCACTGCGATCAATATCCACAGCATACTGATGAGCGTCTCTTGACAATTTCACCCTCGAACCATCCTAACGACGTTTACGTCTTGTACTTCGAGCGAGGCTCGCGGGATCTCAGACGCTCTTGTCTATCAACAAAATACCATAAAGTTATTTAGACGTTGCTCGTCCACGGAGATTGGTCTTTACGACGATCTCGACTAACGCGAGAGAATAGATACTTTTTACAGAAAGATAATCGTTTTCTTTCCAGGTTACAGATAGGAATCGGGTCAGTGACGTGTCGTCGCTTTTTTACAGCGCGACTTTCATCGAGAAGTAGATCGGCTGAAGTAATCGGCACGGTTGAATTCCGATAAACATTCTCATGAGTAACAAGCTAGGATTGGTACATAGCGCAACGGCACCGGTATGGCATGGCATCCATCGGCACGACAGGACATTGAAACATGCGTTTTAAGGCCCGATGCAGACGAACGACCTTTTATCGCTGCGTCCTCGCTGCGTCATATGTCTGTCTTCGTTGTTTTTAGCTGAAACTGTCTCTTTTAATGGGAAAACAAAGAAAGACGTATGATCGCAGCGGGATCGCGCTGTAAAACGTCGTTTGTGTGCATTCAGCCTAAACGAGACCGTTCGCTCTATTCGTCAGCGATTAATACGCGACGTTAACGTCGCCTGACGATCCGTGTCGTGTAGTATAAATTATACATCGGCCTTAAAGCCAGAGATCTAAAATGCTGTTGAAATTAATAACGACGCGGTTACCGACGCGATTTCGATGAGAATCGGAACGTGGCAACGAAGAAAATAACCGAATTGAATTTCTTCCGGCTGGTTAACCACCGACTGCTTCTCATCATCGACGTTGGAAGATTTGATCAAAGATTCGTTTTTACTCGTCGACTTCTTCCAGATCGTTATCTGATTCAACGTTGACCGTTTTCGTGTTTGCTCGGTAAATGCGAATGGAATATCCCATTGGACTATTTTTGACGATCTGAAATCGTAGCTAGAACTTCTGTCGGTAACGATGCTCGTGCTCCGTTTGACTCTGAGAAAGTTGCTAGTAAACGAAACTCCTTTTCCTCCCACGTTTATCATCTTCCGCGATCGAATAACACAGTTCGTTCGAATAACTTCGTTCTTCCTTCGAAGTGATGTCGCAACTAACGCACATCGTATATGCATATAACATCGTCACTTCGCGCCGTTGGCACTATTCGTTGAAATCACATTCGAAGATGATACCAAATAATAAGCGATTTCTATTTTTTCTTTTTTATCTTTCACGCGTTTCCTCTGACTGAATCAATTTTTTCCCCTTTAGTCGGTTGCTTGGAAGAGGAAAAATTGCGCTCACGGCGATTCTTTCTGGCGAAAAGGAGATCTAGATCGATACCGATACTAGTTTATAAAGATTGGTTTTATCGCCGATATGTTGCCACACGAACGATCGTATAAAGAGAGCCACCACGCAGAAGGTAATATCGAGCTATGAGCTGCGGACGCTTTGAACGACGCTCACCCACGCGATCGAGATTTAAAGCTACGTAAACATATTCGCGAGCAAATAGATCGTAAACGGTTGGAGAATTTCTGAAACACTCGAGTTTATGATTTACGAAGCGATAGTTTAAATCGTGGCACGCGTTCGCCAACGAAACGGGAAGGACGGCGAACAACCGGTGTGTCGGCTCGAATTCGATTTCCGTGATCGGCATTATCGGTGTACTGCTGCCGTTGCTACCGCTGCTGCTGTTGCTACTGCCATCGTTTGGCCGACATTACGGAACACGTTCACTGTCTACGACACTTTGTAAGTACTTTTTACTCGTCCACCCTTTCTCCCGGGATGCTTCGGGGAAACGTAAGAGAAGAGAAACGTGGCTGTGTTGGTATCACCAACGGAAAGAGGAGTTGTCTTTCTGATGTGTTCCACATTGGACGCACGAAGTTACTTCTCTCTACTTCCGAGCTGAACTATCGTACACCAAATACGTGACTCGGGATCTGTCCACTGGAAATGCATGTTCGACAAAATAGGGAGACTTTATTGTCCACTTGATTCGTGTTACGATTCCAGCTCGAACTTTCTCGGGAAACACGCTACCTCTTCTTTTCGTAAACTTCTTTCTCAGATATCGTTTCGCGTTCGATCGTGACTACGATATGTCACGTCGTTCAATCGCCTGAATAATAATTTACGTCTCTTCGCAAAGCTGTTAAGTGACCACTGTCGAGCTCGAATACGAAAAAGAAGTAGAATAGATGCTGTGGAATTTCTGAAGGTTCGTCGACGCGTCGTCAAAGAGGCGACGATTATCCGAGTTAACGCCTTTAAGGCGGAGCTAATTTTCTCGGGACCGATCCAAAAGACACGTTTCGATTTAGGAGCGCGAACGTAACGAATTTGTCTTTAATCTCGTTTAGAAAATCTCAAGAAAATCCGACAGCGCTGGACGTCGCCCTCCTAACGATCGGTCCTCGTTTTCTAACGAAGCGTCCGACGCGACGTAACGAGAGAGTCTTGCGAAAGCTGAGAAATTAACGTTCGAAAGAGTCGTCGAAGCTGTTGTCGCGTCGCCAGTGTTTTCGACGTCAAAGGAATACTATAGAAATTATTCGTAAACAACTCGGTCAGTTGTTTACGACGATTTAGCGAGGGTGAGGTCTATGCAAACTATCGTAAATTATAATGGAGAGCTTAATTCGCTCGAGTACATATAGACTACATACTGCGTTTTTCCTTGGGTGAACCTTGGTTGTACGACGAGAACCGTGCAACGCAGCATATTTCGGAAGTTTGAAATAGGCAGTTACTTGTACTTTCGTTCATCAAGCGCACTCCATTCTCCAAGTTTGCCACCATAAAGCCATTCCCGAAGAGACCCCGTTTTAAGAGTCAAACTTCTTTCCCGTGCAATTTTGTGCTCCGTCCCTACCATGCTGATGCTTACGTCGTGCAAAACGCGTATTCGACAAACTTGCTTTATTAATACTTTTACATAGACGCGAAGTTTGCGAAACCTCAACCTCGACCCGTGACAAGCAAAAGAGAAATTAGTTGCAATTTTGTACCGACAACGTAACGAGTATCGTTGTTGGGAGAACACAGGAACGAGGAAAGATGTAGACGCGAAGCGAAGCGCGTATTACGTAACGATATCGTTAAAGGATCGTCTTGTATTTTTCGCGGTATCTGTGCCCGAGCAGGACCATTCCGATAGATAGCGGACAAAGAGAAAGTCGAGGGAAACGTAGGTATCCGAGCGATTCAACGAACGACGAACAAGTGGTACGATGATTGTCGCTTCGCGCATCGTCGACCGAAACGTATTATTTTTTATCGACCAGCGACCAACGAATCTCTCACTGCGTTCATTGGCAACACCCACGCTGCGCAATCGACGCAAACAAAAATAGAAATAAAATCGAGCAAGCGTAATTCGCGATATCGTTTCTGTCCTACTCGTTGACAAGGATCCAGCGCAGTACTGATAAATGGTCGACATTCGTCAACGTTTCAAAAAAAAAAAAAAAAAAAAAGACCAACTGCCTCCGGCGACGAGAAATCGAAGGGATTCAAAAATTATCAGAAATACGGGGTTCGATTTTAACGAACTATATGTATAGCCTCTGGAAGGATGTGGTGTCGCACGCATCGTACTAAAACGAGTACATAGTTGGTTTCATTTGGTTCACGATCGAAGAGAAAGGTTGCGCGCAATCCGACGTAGATATCTTTGATCTTTTTATTGTATCGCTTTGATCGGAATAAATAACAGGTTCGCCTCTGATTCGACGATCGCGTCGTATCCAGCAGCAGCTACCCGGTGGGATAATATGAAATACAGGTCAGCCGGCACGTTATCGTGAATCTTCCTCGTTTACCTTGTCGATTTTACTAAACATTTCTGCAGTCAAATCGATGCGTTATCGGGAATGGAATTTGTAATATAAGCTACGGAGCCGCGGGCAAATTTATCGTTCGATAAACCGTCGCTCGACGTTCCACGAGGAAATTATAGCGGGAACAACGGCCTCGTAGAATGTTTCGGAGAAACTAAACGTCGGCTTACCCGGGTCACGGTGGTAATCCTTCGACTTTCTTTCCCAACGGAGCCACGTTATTTATATTCCGAGCGTTGCACGGCTGTTTGCACACTTTTCACAACATCGTCTTGAAGAAATTCTCTCAGGGTGAATTCAAGTCCTGGCCAAAGTACGCCGGGAACACGTGCTACTATCTGCTGTCATCGGTTGTCCGAAGGCCACTTGCTCGCGTTACTCAGTCACTCGAAACTCCGATCGACATCTCTATTCCCTGCCGTTTTCGAGTTCCTGTCGTACCCTCGCGCACTACTTCCATCGATCCTCGCGATGATTTCGTCCACAACTTTGTTCCGTCGTCTTCCCGATAACGTGAATAACTTCACCAAGGACCAACAAACTTGGACATCGCGCGTTCACTTGCAACGATCGGCATCCACGTAAACAAAGAATCTAACGATCACCGAATTTCCGTTGTTGCCTTTAAGCGAAAATAATATATCGACTCGCGGCAGGCATTCGAAAAGGGAACGACCAAGAGCCCGATAGTCGATGAGTTTGTACCGAAACGGTGGGACGCGGACCGAGTTCGTAATCGCGATACGTCGAATAGACCGATCGAAGGAAACGTTGAAACCTCCCTCGCGAAAAACGAAGCGCGCGTCTCGAGCTCCGCGATGACACTGGATGCTGCCAATGAGCTTTCGCGCACGGATACCATTCTCGTTCCAACCTGCGCCCCAAACTCACCCTACCGCCGCTCTCCCCGTTCTTCACCCTCTTCCCACTCCGTCTCTCCACCCCATCTCTCCAACCACCACCCCCTTCGCCCGGCAAGTCTCTAGCGTACGTCCAGACCTGTACCCACACAACCCACTTTTCCAACACCCCCGCTTCGTGCAAGCTCGATAATCTTCGTGCGAGCTCGCAACCTCCGTTCCAGAGATAAAGAGAAGACCGTGAGCGAGAGTCAGACGAGAGGACTGGACACGGAGAGGGGATGACGGGATAGCCAAGACACGGGGAGATTGGGAAAACGTGCTTTTCCATTCACCGTTCCGGGCAAGAACGTCGAAAAAGCGCGCGATATACGAGCGCGGGATGCTACAAAGTCAATATTAATGAGCCTGAGATACGATACTGTGGCTCTTTCGCGCGGTAATTAATTAACCGATATTGATTGCATCGCGCTGATCAGACTTAATGGGGCTGCGAATTAGAAGCGAGAACTTTCTTTCTCGAAAAAAAAGTCATCCGAATACGTTTACGTATACATTTATCAAGTAGCAGGATTATCCGAGATTCCTTGGGATTCAACGGCACATCGTTACGACGATCGATGAGTTTCGTCTCGTCGTTGCTTTTCGATGCGAATCAGAACCGTTCATACCTTACGCTTTATATCGGATATGTTACGTTACGCGTTACGTAGATGTTGCGATCTAATTTCGTTGATTCGCATATATAATGAACCGAGGTAAAAGTATGTGGACGAACGACATCCAGTAACTGGTAACGAGGCGACGTGTAAATAGCTTACTGCGTGTTAAATGGGTAGGGTACGAACGGGCGTCAATTCGTCATGAAAACGAGGTGATTTTTTATCGCAAACATTTTTCGTCGGTCGTATTAGCGGTGTAATTGCTTGATGCGTACCATGTAACAATGTTAATCTGTAACCTCTGAAACGTTACAACATCCGCTAATAAGTTTTAAAAATGTTGTCGGTTTTGGAACGAATATCGCGTCCAGCAGAGTTTACCTCGTTATGTTCAAACAGAGAAACGTTTCCAGCGTTGTTCGAACGGCATATTAGTACGCTAATAAATGCGAGAAAATCGCTATAAACGAGCAGTCGGTGCATTGAACGCGTCAAAAGCTTCCCTTTCATGCGGAAGAATCGCAAAATTGCATTCGTGGGTTTCGTGTTCGTCGTTCGTTAACGGTTTTGCTGTTCTCTTCTTTATTTGAATCCTTAGTTTCCTAGGAACGTCCAACAATTGGTATCGTAAGTTAACGTTTAAGAAGGTGAAGTTCATCGAAGCTGGTAAGCAGATATTTGTCGCCATGAATGGGAATATCCATGTACCCTACCGTGTTGGGTAAGTCTATCGTCGAGTTTGCAATTTAACGGAACCGGAATTCTGGTCACGATTTTGAAATAAACCGATCAGCAATGTGATTCGTGCAGTTTCAGTGTTCATCGGATCAACGGGGAAAGTTCATTCGCGACTCGAAACATCGTTTTGTAAATATTACGTACGTACATGTATCTGCGGCCATCCGAAAATCATCTTTCCAAACGTCTTGACACCGAGCCAATCTAATTATCGCGATATTTGAAGTTCGATATCCGTTTGATCGAACGGTATAATTATAGATGTGTGGCGGAAGCACGTGGCAACAGTTGGTAATAATTACGTAGGTCTATCGCGTTTCTGATCAGATTCGTGTATACGCGAATAATGCTTTATATTAGAGAAGGACAGCTCACATTGCGTTATCTTAGTTTTTTCAACAAAATGTTAGGAACGAATATTAAAACGGACGGAATTTAATATTTCTATTAAAATGAAACGGATGAAAATTAGTATTTTTATTAAAAGAGTCACGACGTAAAACGAAGCTTTCCACGACGGGAGAGATGTTGAACAAGTTAATCCGCTGAGAAAGAAGCACGCTTTGAAACGAGTCCCATGCTATTTATCGTAACGCACAGGAGAACTTGCTAGCGGTATTACGATCGCGTAGAATTTTGCATTGAGTCCGTGGGCCAGGCATTATAATTTGCGTGAAATGGGAAGTTTATTTGCAAAATTTCGTGAAATTCGTTTTATCGAAACTGAAAAAACGGAAAACGTCCCGAATATTTGCATTAAATCAAAATGATAATCCCGTTGCATGCCGCATCAGGAAAATGTGAAGCAAATTTATGCGGAATCGAAGGCGTTGCATACGTTCGAACGTTTCAAATTCGAGAAAGGATTCGCGAAAGCGGAAATGTTTGCTGGCATGGCCCTCGCGATGCGAAAATTCCCACGGAATAACCTTCCCATCGTGATGCGGTGCACATTTGCAATTTTTAAGGTACGAAAAAGCGGCATAGAATTATCGAGAGTTATAAATATTTCCAGAAAACATCGTGACACGTGCATTTATATTATTGGCTGTGTGCTTCGTTTATGAAAAGGAACGAAAGGAGAGAACGTTTTAGCAAGGACGTAGCTATCGATGTCTAGAGGCTGCATCGTACATTGCATAAATGGAATTACCCTTTTTGTTTGCAAGACTGCGACGTCGTTCGTCTTTTAGAAGCACAACGAGGAACGTAACTCGTATCTTCCATAGGCTCACTTACAGTAAACAACGAAATTACGAGTAAAACGAGCTAATCGATCGGTTATGGAATAACACGTACCGTCATCGTCCGCCGTACTTACGTAAGTAGACACATAGATGTACATATAGGTGTAGGGGTATGCCACGCTAGACCAACCAAAGAGACGAGATAACATAACGCTGCCTCGTCTGCCGTAACATATTCGTAGTTGGGAGTAATTATGCGTGCAACATTTGCTTATGCGTGCTAAACTTATGCGTGGAATATCGTGCCACCTTAGAGAACATCCACGAGACAAATTCATATGCGAACATACGATTGTATGGCGAACACCGTATGGTTTAACAGTAGCGGCACGTTGGCTTTATCGTTCTACGATTACAAAGCTTTTGCTGTCGCTTACCGTGTCGAACGACGACACGTAATGAAGATACAAAGATGAGAGATTAAAAGTAATTGAAAACGAGCGATGCAAAAGAGATTGGTAAAGCAAATTGCACGACGAGTTTGATATCGGTTGAATTTTAACGGCGTATGTGAAGTATTTCTGTGAAGAAATCTATACGAAAAGGAGACGAGGTCCTCTAAATTTACCCTGAAGCTGCCGACTTCGTAAACGTTTCCAAAGTCCTTCTCGTAAAGCGGAAAGCGATTGGAATCCGGAAGCAAGTAAAGCCAGCGAGTCGGAAACGCTCGATACGGCAGTCCACTTTTCGGTTTGGAAGGGAATGGAAGAAAAAGAGGGGCAACTGTGGGTTGCGGAGAACGGCGGGGATTTTTGCGGAGCACGAAGCCAGAAAAGGAGAGACTAACGCCGGAAGCTTTCCAGAATCTATCGAATGCTTTCTCAACACCGTCACTAGCTTTGGTTCGCGTTGACAGTTTGCTGATAGCTATTACTTTTCATTGTCAGGTGGCTGCGTTATCCCACGAAGAAGACCAAATCCAAGGAAATCCTGGAATTCGATTCTAGCTTGACGAGATATTTCCACCGCGTGCAATTATTCGTCCTTCCGAATTCCACTAATTCGTACAAGAATGGCATTTTACCAATACGAATTAGCAAATTAGTCGCCTTTCGAGAATGATTTCCTTCTTCTTTATATCTTTAAAAAAAAAAAACATAGTCGGCAGATGAACCGATCGGTGTTCGCGGTTGAAAGATCTGGCCGATATCTATGTCGTTTGTTGTATCGTTCGAGGAAAATGATCGAATCGAATGATTCGGTGATTTGGTCGTTTATTAGGATACTGGCCAAGCGTGACCTATACGTACGACTCGAGAGGAACGAGAAACATAGATTGTAAGGAAAAATCGAATGGCAGATTGATTATCATAATATCGCGATTCGAGTGCATCGGATGATTTTTCAGTATAAAAGTTGCACTCACGCGTTCGATCGTATACATATCGATAAGCTTGGTAACTCGGTCGAGAGCGACCATTAGCTGGTGGAGTACAATTTTAAGACAAAAGTTTGAAGGAGTTTTGGAGTGTACGGCGCGTTTATTCAAGTTTTATTGGTCTCACCCGCGAAAAGAAGAGAAATCTGATGGGAGGGACAGAAATCACGAGGACGAATAAGAGAAGGTGGCCCGAAGGAGGAACCGTAGATTCTTCAGAAGATTATTGCGATCAATTATTGTTGAGCACGCCGATAACCTGCCGCCATTGGCGACAGATGGATTTAAAAGTGCGCACACGGCAATCGAATGGTCGATACATTATCATAATGCCGCGATTCTCTCGTATTCTGTGCCACGTTTGCCCGTGTAAAACGCGGATTCATGTGCAATTGAGCGGATTTTAATCCACCGCCGTATTTAAGTACGTTCTCGGTCACTTGCCGTTGACCACCGTGATCCGAACGAACGAACAAACAAATCATTTATGCCACTCGAAGGATACCTATCGAGTAATTTTAATCGCGCTTCGCTGTACGCACGAATGGCAACGTAACGGACGCCACGTCCCACCGGTTGGATGTTCATCCTGCGGAGAATACACGAAAAAGCTTTGGTACGTTAAAAAAGAAAGTTTAAGCTCATAATCGTTTAAGCCTCTTAAGAAACATCTTCTACCCGTAATCTTTGTTTTTTCATTCTTCCGGGTTGCTCCTACAGGACAACACGAAAATAGAAGAAGAAGAAAACGCAGGAAAATGTACAACTAACCGTCTCATTAATGAACATGCTTGCAAATATTTGCACTTCTTCCAAAGAGAACGCACACCATTTTGCACCAACTCATAAATACTATGTATCATTTCCGCGATATAGAGATAAAGCCCGTGGTACGCGGTTATAGCGTAACAATTGTTTTCGGTACATTTGTTTTCGCGCCTATTTAAAAATATTGCCCTTTTCTAAATTGGTTGAATTATGAAATATCGAGTTTTTATAGGAACGTACGTATATAATTTGTTTTCTATCGACCAGTTACGTTATAAAAGAATAAATCATTAATCGAAAAATACCGAGTAGCCTGCCAATGAACCTCTGCATTTGCTCCACTTCCATGTTTTCGCACGAGTACTTTTTTGTTCGTATTTTTGGTATTTATGTTTTCATTGAAACCGAAATACCGGTCATAAATTAGCGATATTGGAATCACGAAATCTCGTTCATGAATTACTTATCGTTTTAATCGGCGTACGTGCCGTTAAATTGCTAATGAATGTTACCTCGACATCTATTGCAAAATAACGCAATACATGCGTGATGAACCCGCGAATGCCCGATCCTTATATCGAAAGATCAAATCTGTGTTTGTGTCTTTTTCTTAACGTGTTCGTCGGGTTGGAAACAGATTCTAAAAGGGAAACAAATGAGTAAAAAAGGGAAGAGAAAAGAAGCAACGGCAAATAGTCAACAGTTTCCTAATCCTTTGTGAAGCCGAGATTCCCACTTGAGTTTCCAATTACGTTGTTTCGACATTCATCTCCACCGATTCGAGAGCATCGTTCGTCACTCTCGAGCGAATACTTTGTTGCGAAACGATTCCGTGACTTTCACAATAAATCCTGCCGTGACATAGTCTACCGATTCATTAATTCATCGAACTTTTCCAACGAATCGAACTCGTTCTTTTTCTTCGTTCAATTCCATCTATGCCTCCGCCTCGTTCACCAGGGAATTTTCTCTCGGATGTCTCCCTCCTTCTTCGGAATTCTCAATGCGAGTCGACGTGCATTTATCATTTTTAAATTTCGATTCGGCTAATATATATCGATGATACCGCGACTACGCGTATACGCAAAGATTTGGCTAAATAAACGGGCTCCGTGTGTCGATAAAAATTGCGGTATTCGTAATTCTACTGAAATATTAATTCTGAAACGAATGGTACGACAACGCCAAATTATCGGGCCATGTTTATGAAAATTTTACCTCAAGAAGAAAGAATATATAACAATAGAAGCTACATTTAATCGACTCGAATTGGAATTCGTCGCAGAGAAAAAGAGAAACGAAAGGGAATTGGGAGAATTTTTCCAAGCTTTGAAATCGTGTTACTTCCATTTGCTCGTTGTGTCGACGTTAACCGTTGATTAATAATGAGAAAAATGAAGCGAAAACTTTCGGAACATTTTCCATCGTTTCACCGTGTCGATAATGGATGAAATGTTTGTTTCGGGTAGAAAGTTGCAACCATTTACAAAGTTTAATGCGTAGATTATCGATCGTATCGCATGTAAAGGGATTAACATTTTAACAATTCTGATTTTAAATATTTGTAATTCGCAAATTGCGCGTAATGCGAGCTGGCGGCACGGATAATTACCTCTCTTTAGCGTAATTTTGCACGATTCAAAATTCGATAATACCAGAACTCGATCTGATTTGATTAATTATAAGTTGTATCTAGTATACCGTCGAGTCGATCCAGTATTTACGTATTTATTGAATTATGAAAAACGTTTCAACGTATCGTGCAAATAAACATGAAACATTTGATCAGTCAATATCTGACGATAAAAACAATCACAATGGTGAAATGAAAATACGATCGACTATGTGTTTTGCCTGACGTTTATTTCCAAGCGGTTCCCGTTCAACCTGAAACCATCCCGTCACTCAGACAATTAAGTGGTAAAAAACGAGAGGCTTATGATAGTTTGCCGATGGTACTAGATCGTGGTAGACGAGAGAAGCGCGAAATCTTTTTCTTGGGAAGGTCGACAAAAACTTTTACCCCTAGTCGTACCGTATCTCGTGAAAGTTGCTACGAGCGGACAACAAATCGGCTGTAAGGTGTATGCTATTACAAAAGAGATTTCGTACTGCATTCTTGCTGCATATAGTTTCATATACTTGCGGGAATGGGTACCTAAAACTACATTAAACTTGGTGAATTCATGCCTAGGGGTATGCATTATTTGATCCTGTTTTATATACGGTAGAATAGCGCTAAGAAGGGATCTAAGTCTTGCGCGGTGAACTGAAAATTTTCACTTAATTCGCGTCCGTGCTCATTTAGCTGGCCGGCGAAGAACACGCGCATACTATCTCCCGAGAATTTAGTTTGGAAAGTGTACGACGTTTTCGATGCCACAAGAGTAACAAAGAACAATGGCGAAAAAACAATTGGACGCAAATATTTTCAGAGTGAATTTCAACCGGAGAATCTCAACCATCGAAACGCGAGTTCACCAGTCTGGTCTCACTTGTTGTTATATGTATTAGCAGCCAGCGAACGCGCGATTTATCGCTTAATGGTCGATCGATTAAACGCAGCATCGCTTCCCACGACCGTTATTTAAATGAAATTTGTGTTGGCTCTTTCGCGACGGCGCGTACGGTAGTGTCGGCGCCGCTAACGTAACGTTCTAAAACGATTCGAAGCATCGACGTAGGAATATTAGAAATAAAATATCATAAAACAACGAAGAAGCTATAGCGAAAGTATCGCGCCACCGATATCGCATTTTAACGAATGAGAAATTGTTGGACTAGCGGTGCACGATTATTTTGGAAAAAAGGAACTGCTGCTGGAACGTAGACCCGATGTAGGAACCGACCGTCACGGCACGTCCCCAAAGAAACGAAAGATGTGTAAGTGGCTGAAGGAGATTGCACGAGTTTCGAGGAACAGAAGGAGAAAGATATGAAAGTGGAAGAAGTCAACTTAGTCATAAATCGTACACCTTGCTGCACGGACGTAGAGATAAGAAGACCGTTTCCGGAACGCGGCCTCTCTGCAACGACATTTTAAGAAGTTAATCATTCTTCCCCAGTTCCTCTGAGAAAACGGATTTTTCATTAACGCGCGCGTCGCTCTACGCGAATATTGCTCGTTTTTATCGATTAACCGAGCGCACTGCAGACGTCGACGCGTTCATCGTATTCGAACAGTAGAGAGCCGAGAATCGAGAGTTGTCAAATTGAGCCGAGAGGAGAGAAGTTTTTTCGATATTGCGTGACAAGTCAAAGTTTTCTACTCGAGACTCGAACCTATTGTTACTGTTCCGAATCTGTTCTAATCGGCATCGAGTAACTCTGTGCGTAAAATATTTCACGAGTTAGTAACTGACAAGTTCGGAAGTTCAATTTTTCCCGAGACACATTTGTTCGCAACCACGAAGTTCGATTTATACAATTCTTCGATTTTTCCGATCACATCTTTGAATATCGTACATCCGTCGATATTACTTTTACGTTGTATGCCAAAAATGTCCGGAAATCCTCCGAAAATAGTTACATAGTCGCGTGACGCAAACCGAACATTTTTACGATAAAATTTTTTTTATAGGAATAATCGCATATCCTTTGCGTTTTCCTTTTCTTTTTTACAATGTACGATACATCGATTGTAGCTATGTTAAAAAAAAAAATATAGGTTTGTGGAAACGGTACGAGAACGTAAGCACTCGTTCCGATAGATTCTGATACGAAAGTTACAGCCCACATTCTTCATCGTTTCGAATACGCTTACTGTGGTAATATCGCGTTATTGCATAAACATCGTGTTAACGTCGCTACTCGAATTTCAATTATCATAGACACAGCTTTGCTCGCAACACTCTCTCGCAATTACCCTCTTTGCAACGCGTCGCCTCCTTTCGTGCAATCGCACCGCAATAAATCGATAACCGTTTCAATAACGATTGACAACGCAGCCACGGTCGCACGACACGCATCGGTCTCGATTTAAATGACAAAGGGGATTAATCGCCTCGTTCCTCGAAATTTTTACCACTTCAACCACCTCTTTGTCAATCGTTGATTCGCGTCGCGCCGCGCCCTTTGCCCAAGTTACTCGTTTCGACTATTAGCCTTCCTATTTTTATGGATTCCCTTTGCTCTTCTCAGTTTTCACCAGTTTTCACCTATGTGAATATTTTGCAAGTTGGTGTTGCTGTTGCTCGTCTGTTTTTGCATTTTTGCAACTTTTGCCATTTGCAACGAAAGTAGGAACACAGGAAAGAATCGGGATATTGTAACGTTGAAATTTGCATCGAGAGATTATCTCGAGTCGCTACTTTCTCCCCCAAACGAGTTGCTTAACGACCGCTTTAAATCTATTCGCGTTGCGCCCTGACGCTTTAGTTGAATTTCGTAGAAACAAGATTATGAATTCCGATACGATTCGGCTTACATTTCCGTCGTCTTTAATCCCAACTTTTACAAAGTATTTTGGCGTTTCAAACGAATTAAATTCTTCGAAAATTTCACGACTTTGACCAAGTTCGTCCGAAGGGTGGCTTTGCCTCTGTTCACTTCTAACAGAGATACCGTACGTACACCGTGAGAGGGAATCCCGTATCAACGTTATCGCAGAGATAAATGTATATCGAATTCTTGATACTGTCCTGTACGGTTCGGCAAGCAAGTTTATTTCCCGGTTGCGTGACTTGTTCGCTTTTGGCAAGGGCAGAGCAGCTGAATTCGTTTGGCTTTCTTTCTCGACAATTACAGATACCTGCGATCTCGTGTCGATCTCGCATGCCGCCATCGTTCCAAACATTTTCACGGCAGCTGGAGACGGTGGCAATCGGAAAGGCAGAGACCGTCAATGATATCCGTAATATGTAGCAGCTTTTCGACCAGTTCTCGTTGGTCACTCTGAGGCGTCTTGAGGTTCTCTCCGGAATGGCCTGTAGGAACCAGAAATTCCTGAGGGAACCGCGAACCTCTAGCAGGAAGTGCTGCGGCGAACCGCGAGCCGATCCTGGAATACAGTTCAAACCGAACGAGCTACTCTCGTTGTACCGAGAACAGTTTGCCGTTGACTACGTTGATATCTCCAAACTGAGCCAGCGTTGTTCGCGGAAGAACATCCTATCGGAAGCGGTATTACGTTCAACTATTCGCTCTATTAAACATTCTCTCCGCTACTAACTTCCATGTATTTGTTAATTGATATTCAACAATGTCCCCGTTTATTCGAACGAAAGAAATCGCTTTCGCCCGGGTCGATAAACTAGCGAGATGGCAGTCAAGTGCATCCTAAATTTCTCGAGTGTTTTTCGAAAATGAATTATGGGAAATAGCCCCTGGACGAGGCTCTGATCTACTTTACTATCCCCTATGCCAGGGGAGCATCTTTTAAACGAGAAGAAGCTACATGGTCTGTGAACACATCGATTTTCTGCTTCCATTCCCTATCGGCGCAACCCAGGCCAACACTAGAAAATATCGTTGCGGCATCAAATTAAAGTCCTGTCGTCCTGTGCACGTTACTATATTATTGGTCCGTTATTATTAATAAACGATGCGATCATAACGTGTTTTGAACCTCTTGCTTTTATTCGAGATCCAACGCGTTAATCGCCGATCAAAGTTTCCCTTCTCCGTGAACCATCGTGAACGAACGTAAGGAATGGTACAACTATCGCGTTCGATGGCATTTGATACGAACGTCTTTTCATAATGCGCACCTGTTCTTCCGTCTATTTTTCATCCGCGCTGTATGCGATAAAACTATAGCTTTTTTGCCATCGTAACGTTATACGTACCCATCCACCCCATTTACCACATCTTCACCATCACGCGTCTTTTTCTTTATCTTCTTACGCGTTCTGCGTTTCATCGCATCGCTGCTGTCTCGTCGATCGATATCGTCGACGCTATAAGAAATACGTGACGATGTTTATATCCGAGAATTGTTTGAAAATGGCTAGAAGCAAATGGGCGAGATTGGTTACTTCGGTCGGAATGCGTCTACGACGGAGAATTGAATAGATTTTTAGCGAGTCGATAGCTGGTGATCGGATTGTCGTATAGGAAGAAACCGGCGCAGTGTGGCGAGACGAAGCCGCAACGGGACGTCGTTTCCGTTTCCATCCTTCGACTCGGTCCAGATGCTAATTCCGTGCACCTGAACAAAGACAGTATTGTATACCGTGGAAGCGGAAATGATTCTCAGAATCTTCTTTCCTCCGCGTTTCTACCGGGTGTTCAGGAAGAAATTTATTTCTACAAATTAGTCGCAATGTTGTCGCGATTCCGCTGGAACGGAAACCGCGCGGCTTTTACGTTTGTATTGGTGCGTACACGAATAAACCTTATGTTTCAAAGATTTTCCGCGTTCAACCGTGACGTCGTACGTCTACGAGAAACGCATCCGCTTTTGAAGATACCAGGTATGTAAATATGAAACCGGAATTTTTGTATAGAAAATACACGTTTATTGTATGAAAATGATTAACAATATTTTATTCGAAGTATTGCCCATCGCTAGCTATACATTTTTCCCACCTGTCTGGCAATTGGTGGATGCCACGCCAAAAAAAACTGTCGCTCTTTTGAGGCAAACCAGTCATCGAGCCATTTTCGTACAGTTTCGTAAGAAGTGAAGTGCTGGTCGGAAAGTGCGTGTCCCATCGATGCAAATAAATAGTAATCGGACGGAGCCAAGTCTGGTGAGTAAGCCGCGTGCGAAAGTATTTCCCAACTGAACGCTTCGATCGTTTCCTTGACCGGTTTTGCTGTATGTGATGGGTGCATTATCATAAAGCAAAATTAGTTTATGTTGCCTTTTTTGATATTCTGGTCGTTTTTCACGCAAAGCTTGATTCAAATCGATCATTTGTCGTCGGTAGCTCTCAGTATTAACAGTTTCGCCAGGTTTTAACAGCTCGGTGGTCTTTTTCGGTGGTCTTCCACGTAAGAACGAAGGAACGAAGACGTTCCTTACGTCAAAATTGCCACTTCTGAATTTTTTAAACCACTCAAAGCACTGTGATTTACCAAGAGCATGCTGACCGTAAGCTTCGACAAGCATTCGATGCGATTCTGCAGCAGTTTTCTTCAAATGGTAACAGAAAATCAATGCTGTCCGCCAATCGTAGTTTCCAGGCACAAAATTTGACATGTTCTGGAAAGACTTCTGGTATGAATGACGCAGTTTAGTGATAACTACATTATCAGCTAGGACCATCTATAGGCAAATTCCGGTTTCATAGTTACAGACCTGATACGTAAGAGAAATACATCCATCGTGTGTTGTCTAGCGACTCTTGTTTCCTGCTATGAGCATCGAGTCACGAAGCTGCTGCTTCGCTTTAATTTTCAGCCGGGAAATCGAACGAGCAGAAATAGTTGGAAATGTAAACTAAAAGTTTAATAAATTTCCCGCGGCTGTTGCCGACAACGGTAAACACGTGTTTCTACGAGCGTCGATGAGAGTTTACACGAGTGTAGCTTACAGAAACATGATCGATATCGAATGGAGCTATATTATGTGTGAAACGACGATTATTCGCCGATACAATTTTGTCCAAACGGAGAATAATCTACCAGAGGCAAAAAAAGAAAGAAGGAAAAGAGAAAAAGACATAAATGGAGCCTCAAAGAAATGCAAGCAAAGCTTTGTTCGTGCCGTTCTTCGTTTCTTGTTGTCAGACATTCTCTGTTCCGCTTTTTCTTCCGCTTTTGCAATTCCCTAGAAACTAGTTAGAGACTTTAATGACAGCGAAACGACTGGAAACTAATGAATAGCCGAGGGAAAGGAAACGACGAAGGTTACGTAAAGTGAGAAGCGTACGTGGAATCGCGTGACGAGTATAAAGATACAATATAGTCACTTTGAAGATGTTTGGAGAATTATGGAAATATGCGGTGCCCAGCGTTTTCGCGCAACCTAAAAGTTGCAAAGTTCTCGATCTTCCCCGGTGCTTGTACAATGAACCGTTGGTGTATTCGCGTGCAAGAGCTCAAGGTATTCTCAGCTGTGGAATCAGTCCCTTTATTCTGCGTTTATTCGTTCATTTTTTCTCCCTGTTCGTTCCATTCACTATTTCTGCCTTTACTGTTTTGTTACGATTCTATTTGAAAAGAAAGCTTTTAATCTTCTCTTAATGGCTTGCGAATAGATTATTAACGGTGCTGTTATTCTTTCCTCGGATTGTAGGAAATATATCGAAGTTTTATTTTGTTAGACGAACCAGATAATAACCTTAATTAAACGAAAGGAACAAAATCGAGGAAAGAGAGGGGAGCAAGATAGGTGATCGAATTGGGATCGCCAGTTCGATTCATTCACCTATGTGTATTTAAATCTCCATTGAACGTTTTCGCTCTTTTCTAGCACTTCCTATTGATGCGTTTAATGGAACAATTGATATTCGTTGTCAAAGTATAAGATGTATTAAAAAGTAGAACAGCAGAGTGTTTCTACGATAGAAATTGGAGTGGGGAAATTGAACATACGATTTTGCAGCTGAGAATTATTTAAACGGAATTATTTCGTTAGCTGCTGCCTCTAGTTTCCAATTAGGGAATAGTTTGCTCGAATTGAATTTTCGTGGACTTAGAATCGGTAGCTCGTTCTTGTTCTTCGTGAAAATACACAGTCACGTAACGTGACGATACCGGGACACGAGTTACGTCTCGTGGTCGAGAGAATATTCTGAATTGTCTTACTTGCAGTCGGCTTTTTCCTCTCGGTGCAACAATTTCTCCTTCTGCGCTGCTAAGATACCTTTACGCGTCTCGTTCAAAACCAACCACGTATTATACGTGAAAGAATCGAACGTTCTGTTACGAGCAAAAAAAAAAAATGATGTTTCCTTTTATCGATGGCAATTAATAACGGCGGAATGACGAACGAACGGTATTCACAGCGAATGTCGAAACCACGTAACCGTATCTGTTCAATTTCCGCCTCTTTATCCGCTCGCGTTCCCATTGTTCGATAATGAATGTATGAACAAGTCACGAGCCAAATAGTTGGCGAAAAGGAAGCGGGAAACTTCCGCCGAATTTTGTTTGCGCGATAACTAGCAAGTACGGAGGCTCGAGATCAAAAGAGAAGAGAATGGACGACGCGACTCGACGTGCTTGCATGGAACGAGTTCGGTAATCTGCGTCGGTCTTTGAGCTGCAAACGAGAAATCTACCTACATATGTATACAGTTTGCCGAGGTTCGCTCTTAGTATAACATGTCGTGCGTAAAACCTGTTGTTTTGCCCGATTAACTCGAACGTATCGCGGCAAAATCGTTTCCCGCTCCATCCTCATTGGATACCCGACTCAACTTGTTTCTACGAAGCGGTTGATTCATTCCTTCCACCAGCGACGTGTCGCCTAGGCAGGAACTTCTCGACAGTTTGCTAAACACGTATTGTCTTCGTAATCCGAACGTCGATAGATAGTCGTATATCCTGTTAAATTTACTAATTTACCAATCGCTAACGATCGCAGCAATAAATTAACGCGCGACGGCTACGACAATTCAATCGTCCTTTAAAATTTGTAGGACTCGTCGTTTCGATCTGTTCTCAGAGTCGATCTATTGTCTGACTTGTGAAAACAATTTGGATCTCGGCGCGAGCAGTAGAGTTTGGAGCGTTCGCTACTCGGTTCGATGGTCTAGGTATTGGTAGAGGAAGATGCGACTACCTGGTTAATATTGGAAATCAGGGAGGATCGAAGCCATGGCGGGACAGCAGCCGGGGTTACGTCGTGTACTAATCGAGTGGCCCACTGTACGAACCGCTCGTATTAGGTATCATCCACTGCCGAGTTCGACAGCTGACGGTGACGCACCTTGTTCCTGCCATCCTAACTCGAAATTTTCGATCGAGTCTTCCGTCTAATATCCGTCTGCCCTATTTTCTAATAACTTGATTCGTTCTTGGCATCTGGTGCGAAAAACCTACTCGAGAAAGATCTTTACGGGATACCGTTTGATGGGATACGTTTGCCCTGTAGGACGATTCTCGACACTTCAGTTTCGATGCAAAAGTGGCGTTCCGTGTTTTCCTGGCATTAGCGGACCAATTCGATACACAGGCGCCAGTAATTCGCCGTATTCGCTCTAATTAGAATTCGTGGGTGGCGCTTCAGGTTGGTTCGGTTAGCGTGTCGACCACGCGCTTAATATAGGCGTAGTTACTGCGAGTGATTACATCTGTCGATCCGCGGCAGGTGGGAACGTGGCGATACGCGTGGCAAACTTTTTCAAAGGAGCGCGAACGAGGATCGAAAGTAAGAAGTTTGCAACGACCAACAGGTCGGACGAGTAAGAATGTACGTTCGTTGTTCGCATGATTTGTTACGAGAAACGATGGGATTAAGGAAAGATAAATAAAGGTATCAAAATGACAAGGGAAAGGTTGGTGGGATCACGCGATAGGAGGATCTCTTAATCGTAGAAACGTCCGACTTTTTCTTCTTCCGATAAAATCGTAACGATGTTGAAAGTAGTAAACGGGGGAATCGCGTGCTGCTGGAAAAGCCTAAATGGAAAGAGAACTGTGGTGGATGGAGAAGTGAAGGGGCATGGTAATGATATTTGTAGTCTGGTGGTCGCAGATTTGAATAATGGGCCCGCATAATGGATGGTGCGTCGAGTACATATTGCCTCTGGTCGCGTGAACCGCGTCGCACTGAACTCGGATAAAACGGATAAGGGCTGTGCCATTTTGAACAGACAATTCGATTCGTCGCTAATTTCGCTCATCTACGGTTCAGCGAACGCGCGCATTGCCTGTAGTTCGAATTCCCTTCAATTTACTTATCTATTTTTCCCTTTCGCGGTGAATACCAATTGCTCGTTACTTTTCGCTTGCTCGAAACACGCGCATGGTTTGTTCGTTCGAAACGTCGAGAATGTCTGGTTAAAATGAAATGAAAATTATACAGGACGCAAGGATATACGCGGAAGCATTTTGACGATATATCTGTGGACATTCGTAGAATTAAGGTTGCCGCCATTTTTACGAGGTCGTAGTCTATGCGCCGTAAAATTTATCTCGCGCAGCAAATACCTCTTCTTTCGTACCGTTTCCATCTCGACCCATCTCACCGCGCGGAGCTCATACTTTTTTCGAAGTTAAACGAAACCTTATGCGCTGCTTCGGTTCTTTCCGACACTTTTATCGCGTTCATTGATAATCCCGCTTCTCGTCCCTTTCTATCCTTTATATGCGCCATACTTTTTTCGTTGCCACTCAAATATCCTCGATCAGGGAAAACGGCGGAAAAATGTCTGACTTCTCCCTATACGCGCTATCTTGTCCGATCCATCGAGTTATCAGAACGACGATTTTCTTTTCGCCTGCTCGTCTTTACTTTATTTCCACGTTCGCGTGATTCTATTTCAAAAAGCAGGAAATTCCAGTGGAATCACTTTCTCACTTTTTGCCGCGTATTTTCTCGGCGCTACCCTCCGTCTTACGGCTCGTTGACTCATTCTACTTCCGCATCCTGTCGGCTCCGTTACACCTCGTTAGACTTAAAAACATCGACCTCGAAAGCAACGCCAGCTTTGCTAGCGTGATGCTCGTCGACAAGCATTCACCTACGGACCAAGTACGTGCTTGCGAATCCATTTATGAAAAGTACATCATCGTACATGAAAAGTACATCGTTATCGTATTATCGTTCGACCCTGAAAATTTCTCTGTTGTTTGAATAATTCTTCCGTAATTGTAATCGCAGCGCGGGGAAGTTACAAGAGAAACTCACTCGTCGGAGTTTGCGTACGTTGCGGATATTCATTGTGCGACTCTGTAATCAGGCTTGGAAGTTGGAGTCAAAGAGAAGCGCGGATCTCGGATAGAGGAAATTCATGGTGAGGGATTAGGTAATTTCTGTCGTGAAAGTGGGACGCATACAGACACCCCGGCCAACATAATAGAGCCATTGATAGAGATTGGTTAGCGCGTGAGCTATGTCGGCCAAACGGCTCATTTCCTTATGGGCTTTAGTCTCAGATGTTCCTGCGATGTGCAATCTGATACGAGATGGCGGGCGATTGCGAGTAATTTATTACGCATTAGGGAGACAACTCAATGACGATTGAATGCTCGCTGTGCATTCCTCTCTATCAACTTCCTATCTAATTCGCGCGTAATTCACACAAGCTTGCAATCTGACCGCAGATTCGATTTGCCATCGCAGTAATCCTACGAGATATATGAAACATTATTTTTTCCCGGAGCAAGAACGATGGCCTAAATCCAGACGGTAATATTCGTCTGCCGCTCATGAATTTAGAGATATATTTATACGCGCGATCAATTGAAGCATCGCTGCAGCCCATTCGAACCGGGTCGAGTTTAAAATGGAGCTTCGCTATCAAATATTGAAAAAATTGATGTCCGAATCTTCGTTTAGATCGCTCCGTCTGTTCCTGCTGTATCCTGCGCCACTGCGTTCCTCTTCGTACCGTATAAGGAATGTCGTGATATTAAATCAAGCTTAAATAGGGATTTACTGTGGATTATTAAATTTCGGGATAATTGGCCAAGACCGAGGAACGTAATTAAATTCACGACAGTCTTCTAAGGATTGCCTTCTGGTGGAACGCGATGATGTAAACGGAGAATTGGCCAGCAATAGAAACGCAGAAACGCCAAACAAAATCTGAAATTGTAATAATGCTGGAGAATGTTTCATCCAGAGTAGGAGATTTACCTAGTATCGTTATGCTGCTGTTGATCTCGGGGAGAAATTACCCGCAAAACATTGTTTCCTTGGATAATGCAAGTAATTGGGTGAGAATATAATGGCATACGAAACGAAGCTGTGTCCGTGTTTACCACTCAATATACTGCTACAACGGCAAAGAGAAGGACGACTCAGGACCTGATTCATCTAAGAATTTTCCAGTAAATGTTACACGCCTATCTTCCGGAAACTTTTCGCGTAGATAGACCACCGAGCGCCAGTCGATCCGTCTTTTTCTTATTCATAGTCACGACACGCGTCGTGATCACTTGGATCGTTAATATAATGTTATATGCTCGTATAGTAACACACTTTCCATTTCTTCTTCTTTATTCGTAACTCTTATCTGCTTACAAAATGCCACAAATATTTCCCGTGACGTTGTAATAAGTTCCTCTTCTTCCATTTAGTTTACACAACAAATTTGCTCTTTTATAAAACAAACAAGATCTTCCTTCGCGTGAAATTGTAAATGTTACACGGATTTCCAATTTTAAATAAGCAAATATTCTGTAAATTTCGTTTTAGCGAGAATCCGCGTGGGAGCTCAATCCGAATGATATTAGAAGGAAGCGGGATTGCCAGTAACCAAGGTTCCGAGAAACTTTTTCTTCCTCCTGTCGTTCTCCTTTCTTCCTTCCTTCCTTCCTTCCTTCCTTCCTTGCTTCCTTGCTTCCTTCTGGTTTTCTATTTTCAATTGCTCGACAATTACTTATACTTCGTCAAGTATTACGCTTCGGCTTTCGATCGTTGCTCGGGTCTTTCCTCTTTGTTCCTCAACACGAAATAATCTTTCGAGTATTGATTTCGAACTAAGTTATTTCTTGAAGAGGAAATTTTTAGAAAAGGGAACAGCAACGAATACCACTGGAAATCTTATTTTACGAACGCGTAAGGACATTCACTTATTTCTCTATCTTTTCCCCCCTCTTTCGGTCTCCTTTATTGTTCACTTCGATCTTTTGTGGTCGATAAAGGAAAAACGATCGTCGATGTAACGTACGTTGTATATAACGTTGAAAATATCCACCGTAAATTGATGCAGACGCGTAGCCCCGTTTTCCTGCATCTTTTTTTTTTTATCGGCATTTTCATTCATTCTTTCAAACAGTAATCAGCAAGCTTTTACGTATTCTTCCTGTTTCTCTATTCCTTCGTATTGTAGTTGCTATCGACACTGGAATAGAATCGATCCAGTGGTTCTACGTGTCGGAGATGTAAGATACTTTCACGTGCATACGTATATAAGTACGTATCCCACATTTATAAATAGCTTTCTTGGTAATTTATATACGAACTGGTTACTACGGGAAAAATCGTAATATACGTAATATGTTTATCCGAAGCCGGCGCGATGTATATTTCTTCGCTGTTCGAAGGAAACTTTTTCTCATTTTCCGAATAATATGTTTACGCTGTGATCAAAGCGCGGCTGTTTTCTGGTTTAGCGGTTTGCGTTTCGATTATTCCAGCTTGCACGATCTGCTCGATCGTGGTGTATAAAAGAAAATTATCACCATACTTTGAACTATTTGCATACCATTTGCATCGGTACCGGTCGTGGTTTGAAAGTTACTCAAAGGTGGGTAAATGAATGAAACGATCACCATACTTTGAATTATTTGCGTACAATACCGGTCGTGGTTTGAAAGTTACTCAAAGCTTGGGAAGCTGGCGAAATGAATGAGAGCACGCTAGAACCATGAAACGCGAATTATGGAAATATTGTACATATGAGACACAGCCGAGCGACGAGGAATCTTCGTTTTGCCGTTTCAATATCTACATCAATGTACGACATCGGTAGAAAATAACTTCTCTTTGTAAATAGATGTAACAACTTTCGAGACTGTGAATGTTTTATCATGCAAATCTTTGTTAATCTATTCTTCCGGAAAATAAAACTTCCCGCTGAAACAGAGTGCGTTATATATCAGATAAAATTTCCCTATATCCGTTTGAACACTCATCTCCTTTCGGTTAACTTTATCCGTGGTCTACGCGTAACCATCGATTTGTCGTTATTCTTTTCCGATCGCATAACCCGGGCAATATGCCGAGAAAAGAGGGACCTGGGCTTCCTCGGATTTTAAACACGTTCATGCTCTTAAAGTATAGTATCTTAACCTTGTTCAGTCGTTCGTCCTCATCTAACATTTGCGCCAGTCATTTCGACTCCATGCTTCAGACACCACGAGAGACCGTTTCAAACGGTACAACATAAATTTCCCTGACACGCTGCTTACAAACTTGGTCAACCAATGTCTCCTACCGACCGTATCTACTCTAATATTATCCGAGCACTAAATATCACGAGCTTGGAACATAGGAGGACTGCCACTAATTTCATTTACTTCCATAAAATACTTAATGGTATTGTATGTTTACTGTCCTCCAACGATTCTAGTTGATACTAACGTCCATACAACTAAGACGATCGTCGGACATCCCCCTACGTTTTCACCTCAATCTTATTCCTTCCGGTTTGAGTACACCGATCTCGTCACCAGATTATCTAACCTAGCGATCAAGTTCATGGACACCTTAAATTTCTTTGGCGATCCAGTGTCTCATTTTGAATAATCATTTTTCCTATTTCGCGCACTTTGCATTAACAATTTATACGCATCGTCCGTATATCGGTACCGTATCACTGAAAGATATTAGTTTGCGGAAATGTTTATTATAACATTATAAATGTAAATTTCTCTCAATTTGTTGCTATCCAAAAAATAGTATTCCACCTGTAGGTATAAAAGATTTTTTTTCCAGATCGATCGTAATTTACAATTCATTTACGTATTGCCAGGAAATTTCTGTATTATCATCGACCTTGTACCTCTTTATTACATGGCAATGAAATTTTCCATCCTCCTCATCGTCAACGATGATTCTCGTGCAATTAGAACGAAGTCCCGTTAATAGCAGTATGAAATATGAAATCCATCGAACGGAGGATGTGCACATGGCAATTCGATTTAACAATGTAGTAGTATAGGCTGGATGTAGCAACGTTCTCGACGACAAATGAGACAATTCTGCCACTCTTGGCAAACAGGTTGATCCTGATGTACCGATTAATAGAGCTACTTCTTTTGGATTTTCGATATTATTGCAACGGAACTCTTTGATCTCGGACGCCATTTGCGCCGACAGAATTTCATTAAGAGACATTTCAGTGGGAATTCTATCTTCAAAAACGACTCCTTGTATATCCATATTCAATTCATTTCGACTACTATTAAAATTCTGCATGTCATAGGCGTCCAAAGTTACCTTTGGCGTTGCCACTGATAGAAAATTATTGAAAACACCTGTAAAATATTGGATTTTGATTACGCGTTTTTTTAAAAGAATCTCTATATCGTTTTCCTGTAGTTGCTTCTATCTGAAATATCAATTGGTAGATGACATTTGTTGGATGATCTACGAAAGGCATGAAAAGCATTATACTTGTCCAACGAAGTCCTGTTTGCTCTTGAATATCTCAAGAGTTATTTCTCCCGCATTTAGACAGCTTTCAGGGAACACTATTTCTTTGCCAATAAGTATGTTATCCTTACTTTGTGCTTCTTTCTGCACAATGGACGAAATAAGATGAGAAATTTTGGACCTTTGATTTTTTTTTTGACATTTCTCATACCTGTTGGTCGTCATTGATTCGCATTGCCTTTGTATCAATCATTTCAAGCTATTTCTTCCTATGTATCGATATCTTAGAAATTTGGAACAGTCGCGCGTTATTTACTTACCAGCCACACTGTCCTCGATATTAATCGCTCAAAAACGAGACTGATCACAGCCCTGAGACGAGACTGATCACAATATATAGCCCTTCTGAAGCTGTAAGATAACATCTATTTTTAACCAAATGTAATAAATGTTTGTATCGTAATCTAAAACAGTGATGAATATGATAAATTTATTCGGTACACCAAGAAAGATATTTCGACATGTACATATAAATATCGTTGTATGTACAATTTGGTGCAAGTATTGTAAGTAAATACGTGTATGATGGATCGGTAACGATTAGAGGGACGCGTAATACGAAAGAGCGGAATAAGCGAAAAGTGGAAGTGGCGAGTAAGATTGTGGGATAATAATGGCGTAGATAAATATTGATCGGAAGTAACGGGCAGTTGTGAAACTCGTTCGTCTGATTGCTCGGTTTTAACCGAAGCAAACGTGTAAATCTGATGCGAAATCCATTTTTCCAGATTGATGCAATGCAAATCTACGGAAAGACAGAGGACCACTCGCAGCCGTTACATGAAAAAAGCTCGATCGCGTAACGCTCGTACCGTAATATTTTTTCCTACGGTCGTAAAATATCACTGCCACGGTATCTTTTATCTCGAAGGGATGGCATCGTTTGAATCTGGCTCTCCGGATTTAACGATTATTTCCTTCTCGGCGATTTTCTGCCAAAGGATACGCACGAGAAATGTAAAACGTAACGAAATTGACCGTAAATCTTTCGAGTTTCATATTCCGCAGATTGAGGAAGAAACGATCTCTTCGGGCGATTAAAACGTTTTCAAGTACCTACGGAAGTACGTAAGATTTAATATAATGCGCGTTATCTTCGATTTTTGTTATTGGAGAAACATCGTTACGCGATATATAGTGCCTTTATCAGTGATCTTTCGACGTCGACTCATTTGCCGCTTGACGACTTTTTATCAAGACTCTCAATCAAATTTAAAATTCGTCGCTAAGACGCTTAGCTGGCTGTGTCATGAATTTCCAACACGGTCGTAAAGAACAAGTTTCAGGAGGAAAGCTTCTAGCAAGTTAGACGTGACTCTTGTTGGCAGCGACATTGTGAGATTTCATATTTCTCACACTCGCGAGTGCACACTCGTTTCTTGGATCTCTTATCTTCTCCAGATTCTTATCCTTTTGCCGTACTTGTCACGTTTCCTTTTCCTCTCACTTTTTGTAGTTTCACGTCGTTTGACAATCGTTCTTAGTAATTTTGCCAAGCGTATGATTCAAGCGCAAAGCGTTATATTTGTAAATATATAAAGGTACGCGATAACATCAATTATTTCGAGCTTGCACCGAATATTAAAAGCTTCATTAGGAGAAAATTTCCGCGTATCTGCTCTCGTTATTGATTCATATTCCAGGTATGATGGAAGTCCATTAGAGGATTCGGAAAATTCCATGTAATATATTCCCTCCGGGCGATTTGAGTTTGCTCGTGCGTGGCATAGATGAGATTGCGATTTATGTATTCCTGATCGTAAAAATGTAGCTGTCGTCGTATATGTAATGCATATATATATACGTGTACTTGCGTCTGTCACCGCGGTCTCGGAGAAACTCGTAAATCGATCAGCAAAAAAATTCATTAAAAGCGATTCGAACTCGATCGAACCCACGTTCGCCTGTAGCTACGACTTTTTCTCCCTTCCTAAAACCTATATAAAATTGGAAACTTTATTAACAATCGTTGATTTTAATAGTCGATTCGTCGCAACTTCCTACGCTTATACTCCGGTCTCAAACCGCGAACAAGTTATCGATGGTTTTGACAGCATTATGTGAAACGTCCAACACTACCATTCAAACGGTTCAACTTGCGAACTTTATGTCCGAGAAAGTTAGCCAACCGTAAAATATAGGTAATAGTTTATTGTTATTAAACGTTGTCGATGCTTTTGTCAGTTTGCGGATGGGTTTCGTCCAAATAGATAGTTGCCGATAGTTTGCGATTCCCATAAGTACGGTAAACTGCATGGTATACATAAATTAATATAGCGATTAGTCGTGCTAGTATATTTAGGTTGAGAAGATAATATCGCAGAAACGACATACGCGCTAATAGACTATCGATCTTCATAACTTACCGATGAATATCGAGAATATCAGGGTTGTCGTTAAATCTCTGGGTCACAGGCATTTCAAACGCGAACCTGGCTAATCGAATCATGTTGGACGACTCCTCTGAGTTCTAACTAATTTATGAATGCGGTAACCTAACACAAGATCGCACTATGTGCCAGAAGGTTTCCACTGTTCCAGCTTTTCCTAAGTCTCTCCAACTTTCTCTTGACATCGACATCCATGTTGTTTGTCGTCTTTTTACCTTTTCACCTTTCCGTTTCTCGTATTTTTCCGCGAATCTCTAAACACGCATTTCCTTATTTCTCACCCAATATACTTAGCGTTACTCGTACTTATTTAATACTTGGTACGATACGATGGTAAATGTTGATAATTGGAATGCACAGCTGCAAGGAATAACAGGATACGAGGTAATCAGGATAATATCGAGCATGGTACTCGAAGATTTAGAGCGGGCGAGCTCGAACCAAGTTAGTATGCCGAAACGCGGCATTCAACGACTCAAAATAGTCTCCATCTGTGTAATCCTGCTTCGCAGAGCAAAGCTTTCGATATTAAATTAGCAAGCATAGGAAATACATTCAGCTGGAAGTACGATCGATCGATAGCGCGACAATGATTTCATTTCCGCAATTAAACGTTCGATGCGTTACGTGCGAGTTAATGGATCAACAAGATTTGTCCTTTCGATTTTTATTCACGGCACGTCCTCATCGCAAACGAAACTCGAAGAAGACACGCAGACCGAAAATAAGATAAGCTTCTTAAAGGCTTTCCACGGTCGCCAAATAATAAAATTCCTCCTCTAAAGTTTGGAAATTTTTGGAGGCTTCGACGATTGGTCGGCAATTCGTAGAGAAATTGGCTTCTGCTATAGATCGAAGCTCAAATTGAATTCGGGTATTCAAGCGAAAAGTATTCGCGTTATGAAAATAAGGAAAGCTCGTAAGGATGACACCGGTTTCCTCTCGACTGCAAATCCTTCGGGAAATCTAGGATTTCTCCAGCACACAGCTGTGCCCTCCGTGATCGTTGCCCTGCACCAAGTATCAAGGACAGCTCGTTGACCGTGGAATTGCTTGCCTGCGTGTCCGATGCGCTTACGTGCCTCCTAATTACTTGCCCTCTATAGCCTTCGGCTATTCTCCCGCCCTGCCAACCTATTCCTCTTTATCGTTCAACGGAGAAACCCTCTAATTGAATTTGCCTCTCACCATACAAAATTACTGCTTATCCCTCGTATGCGTACGACAATATTATATTCGAATTTGTAAAGCTGAAAATTCGGAAAATCGGATGATAGGAATATTAGAATTTAAAAATTTGGAAGCGAACCCAAAAATTTGCATATTCAAATGTTTTCGATCGAAAATCTGTATTGAAGTCTTCGTTAGCGTTAAATATTTCGTGGCAATCATGCTGTTACCTACCTTAGAAGGCACGAAAGGCACGAGATCGAAAATTAGACGTTTTATCGGTAACCAATAAAGAGGAGACAAATATTTGCACGAGTGTTATACACAAAACATTGGAAAGTGGTCGAGGATCAGGTTTGTATGATCAAGTAATTTCGCGTTTGCCGGCAAGTGGTTTCCGAAACGAGCGAAAACGCGTAGCCGAGGTCATTTGGCTAGCTCAATTTCGCTAAGTAAAAGGATCTAGCGAGAACGAGTAACAACGTTCGCCTCTGACCCCGAATCTTCTCGTTTTCTTCTACTTCGCCTCGGAGATAGTTGAGAGGTCGAATATACGAGCATTCGAGCGAGAGTCTAGACGCTAGACCGTTGCCTTCATCACCCTCTGTTTCATCTTCCGACCGGATGGCTTGGTCCGCCATTAATTTTCGTAAACCCAGCATCCCGTGGCTGCAATAAAGTGCAAATTTCTCGATTCGCGATGAATCGCCGTTAACGTAAATTAGAAATAGTACGAATACGACGATATCTTATCTTTAATTTTCTCCTCCTTTCTATAACGAATCGAGGACTGACGATAAAAAGTAGACGTTTGATTGGAAACTAAATGTGTGATTTTCGAATTATCTACGCTTAGAAGATGAAACGGTAGCCTCGCGTTGTTCTTGTAATTGTAATTGCCCGAATAGCGTGAGAAGCTTAGGAGAGCGTGTTGGAGAACGTGGAAAGGAAAGAACGCTGGAAACAGCGCTGTACGTAGAACAATTTGACCTAAGAGCTTTCAAATTGAAGTTAGGATCTGGCACGCGTGTTTCACTATTTTCCCCTCGGTACTCGGATTCCATTTGTCCGTATAGCTGTGGAACTATCATTTCGCCCGGCGAATTCATCGGTTTGCGAAAGGAACTGTTTAATTGCTAGCAGCAATTAGAGGTTCATGCTAGCCTATCGAAGAGTCGTACGTCGTTGAGATAATTTCTCTGTGGGCGAGCAATCAGCTTTACGCAAGCAACTATAATTCGATCGTTTCCCTGATTACACAGCCGAGTCGCGCAGTTCTCGTTGCGACCTCTTACCTCGCCCTTTGAACTCGCTTAATCGGGTGCTTGAAAGCAACGAGTAGAAAAAATTCGCAAAAATTTACAAAATTAGAGACACAGAGAAAAAGACGTAAGAAACACCAAAATTTTAGTTTTATCGTCGCTTATACCTCTACTTCAGTAAGCTGTTCGTAAATTCGGCCATATTTCGCAGAGCGTGAGTAGGTGTAAGACGAGAAGATTAGTTTGCAAAGAGAAGGGTTGATACGACCAATAAAGCAACGAAGAATTCTGTACATCGGGAAAAACCAGCATGCGGCCAAATTTTGCGCCAAGCTCGTTAAACGTTGTCGTAGAATGACATAATGTACGGAAATCTCAATCTGGATCAAGGAGCGTATAAAAAATATATGTACATCGATGAGAAGAAAAGAAAGAAGAGTACGATAAGGGATAAAGATAGGAAGCGGAGAAGAGTCGACAGAGACCATAAAGCAGACTACGCTGCTGACTTTACGGATTCGATTATTCGCACCTACTGCCTGAGCAGCAGTTCTCTTGACCCAGCATAGACGATCACCGTGAGCAAAGCGGCAAACGAGAGACAAAGGAGTTTCGTGCTACCAGGCATAATTTAAATTTATAGTAGATGGATGGGACAACCCAGCGAGTAGAGTTCGGCCCATAGGTACCTTAAACACGAATGCGTAGAAATTTTGCTCTTTGGTCTCCGCTTACTCTCGAATTTTCGCTCGAATTTTCCGTTATGGATAAGCCTTTGTTTATGCGGACCAACCTAGACGACTATAGCGCGTAAACTATATCGATCGACGCGGCCTATGCCGATCGTCCACAATTTACTGTCTACGGTCTACGGTAGTCTAGAGAAACGAGCACGACGAGAAGAGATTTTTCTTAGCGTGGAACGCTTCATCTTCATAGTTTTGTTTCCTTTCTCCGTTTCTTCTTCCTCTTCTTCTTCGTTTTCCTTTTCTCACAGAGGTGGGAAGAACGTCTGGAACGGAAGTTGAAACGGCTGCACGGAAAAATGGCGCCTTGCGACGGAAATTGGTACTTGCACCCTTTAATTTTAAGCTGATCGAAGAGATCGAGTCGCTCAACTATAAGGACCCGTCCGACTTGCAATCGTAACAGCGTCTGCGAAAGGCGACGCTACATCGTTGGTTCCGAGGAAACGAAGAAAATAAGAGGTCCGAAGTCGTCGGGGAAAGTAACTTTGTAAAGTTGATATCGATTTCTCAGTCGCAAAACGTAGAGAAGAAAAAATGACGAGAGATCGGCCAATCGTGGAGACGAGATAGCAGGGGAACGAAACAAGAGCGTATTGCGTGACCCAGCGTAGAGCAGCGAGTTAGCAAGAGAGCTGTCTGGAAGACAGCCATGGTCCATTCATGGACACAGACGGATTAGCATAGGAATTACCTCCGCTCGGGCGATAGGTAAAGCCCAAGCAAAACCTTCAAAGCCAAGACGAAGGTTGTTCGGCGCCCGAGGAAAGCAAATGTATTTCTAGAGAGAGGAAATTGGCACACGGTGGCCAACTATCGTGAGCTGCTGATCAGCTCCATATTATTCCAATTGTAAGAGTCGATCTCTCGCCTCTGACATACCGAGAGATGGAGCAAGCTTGACAGGCCGAACGTACTTTCGTTGCAAGCTTCGAAATTTTTCGCTAAGGAATTGTTCGAAGAAACGGTCGGGCAGAAATCAAAGTTCGCCTTTACGTATCGCTTGGCCGACGGAATGAAAGGAAACTCAGTTGCTGCGCTCGTTCGAAACGAAAAGTAACTCGACTCCCTCTTCACGATCGATTCGTCGTTAATATAGAGTGTGCTTCCATCGCCGAACACGGAAAATTCACAGGTATAAAAAGAGGAGAGGTCTGTGAAAATGGACGCAACGAGAATGGAATACATAGCCGGAGCATCTGTCTTTAACAAAGATAATATCACGCGAAACCGCGTCTCGAAGAATGCATAAACGTTAAGTCAAGTCGCAAGGATAAATTTTATTAGACCGAGCGATCGATCGTCGTTTCACGATCGAGGAAATCCAGCAGAGCAGATTCGCTGCGAGATTTGAAATGACAGCGGTAGAAAGAACGTGCGTTTAACCGAGGCGAGAACAACGAAAAAGAGCGAGATGGAAAGAAATCACGGAAGAAGCGAGTGAAGAAGAAACGCCGAGGAATATTAACGTCGAAGTAGCGGCACGTTAATATTCCTGCCTTATATCGAATCCAGTAAGATAAAGTAAAAAAGTTTTATCCGAGGGAATGCAAGTGACGCTGTTTCCGCTTCTCCGGTTCGCTTTGCTTTATTGGGGATCCTTCCAACGACCAGGGAATTGAATTAACTGCATCTCCGCGGTAATACGTTAATTAACATCGCCGTGAGAAACGCGGAACGTGTCAGTTTCAACGAGAGAATTCGACTACTTTACCGCTCGGTCCGGTTGACGCGTTTTTAAGGTTGGTGGTTTTAAAAATTTCATTTCGTTCCATCGATAGTTCCTGCTACTTCCAGAGCCGTTCCAATGTACTTACTTCTGCCACAATAAAAAAGAAGTTTCACTCTTGGCGGCACGCGATCGAAATCGAAATTCGCCTTCGGTTCCAGTTAGGTACATACATAGCTCGCGTTAGACACAAATGCGATTTCCGCTTGATACTTTCTCGAATCAGTTGGCTCTCGATATCAATAATAAACGTTATTAACGGATGGGTTTCCTCTTTGCAATATAGTCAAATAATACAAGCACGACAGGATGAATAGTAGTCCTATGTATACTGTATAAAGTTTCACAAAATTTTACGCAAACAGGATTATACGGCATCACGATCATATCAGTTTCGCACAGAAGGCAATTTCACATTGGTTCACGAATACAATCTTCTTATAATTCGACGCAAATTTTGTTAATGATATTATTATTACCGAATCTCGATTTACGAATAGGTAGATAGGATAAGCCGATGAGCAAACATCAGACTTGAAGGTTGTATGTTGTCAGATTATCCGCACAGGGTAAAAAGCTACTATTCGTAATAGCATTACATATGTTATTAACGAACACCGTGAGAAGTAATGGTACCAGATGAGAACCCTAACCAGAACCTAACCCAGGTACTCCAGACCCGACACAAACGCCGGGGGCCAAGTAACCGTGCACCTTTACAGATTGAATACGCCCGTATATAACTTTCAATAAATTTAAGTAGGATTCCCGAGAAGCCCATCGTTGCAAGCTTCTTTACCAGTAGCTAATGAACGACGAGTGAACTTTAGCAAATTTCTTCGTGAAGTCGATATAGATAACATCGATCTCCTTATTTCTATCAAGTACGTCTGCTATGAAATTAGAAAATGCCGCAAAGTTCGTAGAACAGTAAAACGCTCAGATATAAACTCACGTTGCTCTATAGCTACATATCGAGAGGCGTGTCGAGCTAATTTCCTAGTGATAATCGACTGAAAAATCTTAGCCATAGCGTTAATAAGCGAGACCAGTGTACAATTTGTAATGTCCAATTTCCTGACTGCTTTTAAATACCGGCGTGGTCAAGCTTGATTTCCAACTAGTGCGGTAGACACAATGACTAATTGACTTATCAAAGATAATCCGAAGTGATCTCGAAAAGACGATTCAAGATGATCTCGGGAAGACACGTGGTCGGAATTCGAAGTTTCCAGGCACGAGTAGAATTGTCTGTTGTTTTAGAAAATAGATGTTCTCGCAATTAAAGCAACTTGGCGTTTCGTAAGCTACGATAGGAAGACAGAGCCGGGAATATATATGAATACAGAGAAGAACATTCGAAACGAATCTTTCGTGTTTCGCGTATTTCAACGAGCCGTTTATTTGCATATACAACGAACGTGCTCGAGGTAAACTTGGTTTTAACATACTAGTACTCTGCTCTCTGTATACACGAGTGTGTAGGTACATATAGGTATGTATAGGTCGTATATAACCGTATCTTCGTTACCTACTCTTTTATATGCGAAGAATCTAGTCTCGATAAGTTTTGATCTTGAACATTTTACGTCCGTTTCCAGCCGCTCGTCCTTGTCGTATATTCAAATTTAAAGCGTTTCGCGTTTGATTTTAACGTTGCCTCGGTTCTTGTATATCGAGTTCATCGTCCGTATTAAGATGCAGCGTATTTATGAAAGATTCGAGCAACGCTCGAAGTACATATTTCGTCCAATACGACAGAGCAGAGAAAGTGTTAGATTTCCTTCTTTCTTTCCTTCTCTCTTCCTTTTCACTCGTTAATCGTAGAAACGAGAAGTTCCTGTTTGTTCTAACGATTTAAATAGAGAAAACACATTGACACGAGTCACAGAGCGTGCCGGTCGCTTCTACCTCACTCGACTCGGCAATTTCGTCTCCAAATGCCTGTGAAAATGTAAAGCTAACGAAAGGAGAAAGTACCTTGTTATTCTTCGTTCTTCAGCGGCAGTGGCGCGCACCACCATTTCGCTTGGCGGCTGAGGTTTAAGCAAGAAGTGTTTTCAAAATTCACAGACCGAATAGCTGCTAAGTTCATTCTCGCTGCGCTTTCAGACTGCCTAGGCAACGTCTCTCATCAGCATCCGCCAATCCGGCATTTCCATTCCTCGCTTAAACGTGCTTTCTTTCTCCTTGCCAATGTCTTTCTTCAACCTCGCTTCCGCTTACCCAGACATTCCTAGGCGCCTTGCGATTTTCTCGGGCCCCCCGTCTCTCTCGATTCCACCCTATTCTTCTTTTTGGTATATCGCGCATTGTCGCACCATCCTCTGTCAACCCTTTCCTCCCCGCGCGCTCCACCTCCGCTTCTCCGCCGTTCCTTTCTCTCTTTTACGCCCACGATATGGCATCGCATCGTCGCCTCGTCTAGTTCGCTCGCTGGAAATTCTAGCACGCCAGGGAAACGTCTTGATATTAAAGGACCGCCATAAATTATAAGGCTTTGTGTTTGAAGCTTCTCCTTATTTACTCGTTTCGTTCGTTTACTTCGCGTTTTCATCCGTCTACCCTCGCGAATCTACCTCGACGAATCGTTACCCTTTCACGACGCTGTAGCAAGGAGTCGTCTGCGGTGTGATATTCTCGTTGAGCGAAATACCATTTACCCCTAATGTCGTTTCTCCGACCCAATGAGGTAGAGGAAGGTAGAAGCGGCGCGGTGCGGACAAACGTTGCGGAATGAAATTATTACAGAGGAAATTGTAATAAGTCGGAAAATTATGGAAGAAAATGTATCCGGGTGTGTATTTCCAGGCGAAATCATTCGAAACATGGTGAAACGTTGCGAAATTTGCGGGAGAGATTGCCGTTGGAGAGGATGGGAGTTTACTCCTGTTTTACGTTTTATTCGGGGAACAAAAATAGTGGAAAATCAGAGGTACGAACGCAGGAATTAGTGGGCCGTGGCTTGGATGCACGAACCTGAATTAAAGCTGACGTAATCGAGCTCGCGGCTCGGATGCGTACGAAAAAAGAGCGACAAGTTCGACGCGGATGCACGGGCCGGTTCGAGTTTCAAATCCACTTTGACGAGGCAAAAGCGATTGAACTGCGACGGAATGCCGTGGTTTGATCGGGCTGTCGGATGTATACCGATCATTCCGATACATTCGATTTAGGTGGGCGTGCGAGCAGACGTTGCCCGCAGCACACTAAGCAGATAAAATAAAGGTAAATTTATTTCGCACGGCTTCTTCGTCCCGGAATTTTACGTCCGAACGCGCCCGTTCTGACGATTAATTAACGGCCGATATGTCCTGACGCGTTTTCCATTACCGAAACCGTTGTTCCAGCTTCCCGTTGTTATTCGACGACAGTTTCGAACATAACGCACGTTTCGATGCAGCTTTGACAAGCTTCGCTTTTAAGGATAATTCTCACGACATCGGCGATCTTCCGATCAGTTGGAGAAGGACACCGATCTTTTCCCACATTTACCTACGTTTCACGTAAAATGCTGATAGATGAATCTTGTTCGATACACGCGACGAAAGCGTCGATCGGCATACACATAGCCGTATCACTGACGGAAGTAAATAGATATTGACATTACAAATGTTGGTTATTGGTCGAACAGTTAGCGGTGTTTATCAAACAAATTGTTCGTACAAAACACTTTCTCCGTTCCCTGTCATATTTTACTCGCAATGAACGTTTGTCGTCGTTTCATCGATATCACAAACACGCGAATAGATACTTTTCTGATCGTCGATTGGCCCATTGTAGAAGTTCAGCAGCACATTATTTTCTTGCAAATGAATCTTTTCGACCACGACAATAGCGCAATTTGTTCGCTTCTCCTTGCTCGTCGCGTTCACGACTGCAAACGACGTTACAAATAAATCGATCGCTTGATTAACGTTTCATCCACGTGACAGATATTTGATTTGAGTGAAAGGTGAAAGTAATTCCTTGATTCTCGGGCTGAGTCAACGCGAATCGCGATATTTCAACGAAAAATTTCAACGAGATAGAAACTGCCGTTTAAAAACATTTTAATGGCTGGCAGCTATTTCAACAATTGGTTGCTGCTAGTTTTGAATAGAAAAAGAAATCAAATTCATCGCGTTTCTCGTAAATTCGAACACGAAAAGAGAAGAAAAAGAGAAAAAAAGAAAGGAGTACGTACCGATGAATGCCTGGAAGGACAAATTTTCAAAAACCGAATCGATGGACTCGATTTAACCCGACCAGCGAAAATCCTGTTGAAAACAGAAATATAAATATCGCTTAACGAGAAGGGTCTTAATCAAGCCGTATTAAGTTTGTTTCGTTTAAAGACGATATCATTCAACGTTCTCAACGGTCAAAGCAGGTGCTTGATGTTCGAAATTCCCTTGGAACGAGTGCAATTCGTCGGACGACTCGTACAGTTTACGTTTTAAACGGAACCAAGATGTCGATGAAGGTGGGAAACGTAATAGTTTCGACCAATTTCCAAGTAGGATGAGCTCGACTCGTACGTTCGACCGTGTTATTTAATAAATAAAGGTGAAGCAGTCGAGGAGGCTAGAATTATGGACGAAATAAAAGGGCTTTCGTCGGTCAGGGAATAAAACCGTGTGCCAGGGACGGTGTAGAAAAAACGGTAGGTTGGAAAAAAAGAGAAAACTAGCGAAGTGAACGAGCTGCCTGGAAAATATCTTGGCCACACATACTTAGGTGGTGAAGGTGGCAAGAGCGCGGCTTACCTCGCGGCATGTGGTGTACATACATACATATATGCGTGCGCGAGCAAGCCGGCGCGAAAGGGTTGCGGCAAGACCGTAAGGGGACGAATGAAAACCGAGCGAGCCGGAAGACTGCTCGTTATGGCAGCTTAAAGTGTTCGCACTCCACTCACGCGAAGCTCATTAACGATCGAAGAGAAGGAAAAGTGGAATAATTAATTTCTCTCGCTAAAAGGACGAGCGCCGACGAACATAGTTTGTCAGATATAATTCAGTTACAGTCTGCTACCGAGGAGATTCGCGCCGCGTTTCACAATCTTACGTCTTCCGCAATTTCTTCGTGTCTTTTCGAAAATTTTTAATCTCGAAGGACTGTCGAGCTAACGGGAAATTCTCGAAAATCCTGAACGTATCGCTGCCGAACTCGGAAAGGTTAATCGTTTCTTTGTACAGCCATTAACGAAGATAACGCGATAAGAATGATCACGGTATTCGCAGGCAGCTTATACAATATCGCTTGGATCTCAACGACCGTAAAACGCGGTCTAGCGTGGTAATTAATTTACCACCTTTTGAGACGGTTGGCGCGATAATCTCTGTATTATGTAAATCGAAGCGACGGTTAACAGCTTCGACTCGAAAAACATTTATACGCATACAGGATCGCGGGTAATAGCCAGACTTATCGTTTTAACGAAATCAATGTCGATATATTCGTAACTGGAATCATGGATGTGCGTTGGAAAAAACATTGAAAAAAGGAGAAGATGAAACCTTCGGAAATCGCAAGTATATGCCACCGACGCAACATTATGCAGCTTCTATCTGCCAGCCGTGCGCCTGTTTAGCGATCTCCCGTTTACCTAGCGGAGGATTGAATTTCGATTGAATTTCTGCTTAATTTCGAAGCAACGAAACGTGAACAGAAATTTTGCGATTCGACGGATACGAGTTATGACGCGGTTGATAAACGTTGGAAACTGAAACGTGAGCCAGTATCGTACGCAAAAGACGTGTAAATCCAATGGGAGAAAAGAGCCGACGCAATGAACGGATTAGGTGCCGAAACGTAGGTTAAGATTAAGGAAACTGTTTGACAAACTCCTTAAGACCGACGAAACATGGTAACGTGGTAATTTCATTCTCTGACAATAAGTTACGATTAAACTCGTGCACGTGCAACGTTATTTCTGCGAGAATCCGAGTGAAGTTTGGTGCACTGACGGTTGTTTAATTTAACTGAACTATACAGATAAGACTTGCCTTGAGAAGATGCCAAACAAAATTATTCTTTTAATTACGCAAAAAAACTGTTCGCAGTTTTTATCAACAGTGGAGGAGTTGGTCGAGATTTTTACCACAGAGGAGTTCGTTGGTAGCTGGCTAGACTTAACTTCTTTCCCTCGTCTTCGTCTAATCCACTTTACGTTAAGTAGAGTTTCGACGGACATCTCTCCGATTCGTTTCCTATCTCCTTCGTGTTTCAATCGGTTCAACTCGGACTAATGGCGGTACAGCTTTGAATCAATCGTTTGATAATCACAGAGGAAGCCGTGTCACCTGGCCGATTTCTTTCGGTAGCTAACGTTACTCGATTATAGCGGTTCAATCGTCTTTGTTTATACGCGTTTGGAAATAAAATTGCATATCTTATCGTTAATACGACGCTGATTAATAGTTACGTTTACCATCTGAGATATTAATATTAATACAAGGTTCTCGATGTCGGAAACAGTGAAACGAAGCATTGGCCAAGTTGAGCTGGAGGATGCGAAGGGGGTGAGACAGCGCTACGAGCAAGGCGTAATTAATGGCATAGCCCTCTGTTTAATTCGATCGAAGAAACCTCAGTCTGTCGGTAGCCGAGTGATTCGCTCGGTTAAGTAATTTCGTGGTTGACGACCGTGAATCAAGGCATGACTATTTTTTGCCCCGCTAGAATCACTAGACAGTCATTTCCACTTTTAATTAACTGACTAGATTCCTAGCTACTAGAACGTTTCTTCGACCGGAAGAAGTCTTCGTCCTTTGCTTCAAGATCTTTCCACCGTGCAATTTACGAGTTTACAATGCAAACACCGCTACTCAGGTATTTCGAAATGTATCTCTCCTCAAGGATAAGTAGCTGTTCGACTTAAAACGAGAAATCTCGTTGAATATCGGTGGTAATGTTAAGTGGTTTTAATGTTAAGTGTCACTGCTTTTTTTCGTAGTATGCGAGTATTTTATGCCGGTTAACGAGCTATCGATTCTCGAACACGCCAGTATTCGTCCTTCGTAGTTTTCCGATCGTTGCAGGAAATCGCGTCCAACGAAGAAAGTAGAAGCTCTTTTACGCGTATGGTTTTGTACACGGTCTCCTTAACGGGGGCGTGTTCCGCGAAGTTGGAGAACTTTTTCGATCGTTTCCGGCAACCGACTACGCGGCATTTGCTACCAAGTTTTTGCAAATTACGAAAAGCTAAAGGCACACGAAGGATGGGACGTCGCGAACGATCTCAGCCGGATTATGGGCAAAATATTCCCGAGGTAGGAATTCCCGAGCGTACGCCCTTTCGCCATTTATCAAAAAATATTTTTATCGCTTCGGCGAGGCAATTTTGTCACCATGTTGCTTGATCTTTCGATCCTCTGGTTCGAACAGAATGGCGAAACAGAAATGGATTACGAGAACAAAGTGAAGTGTCGAATCTGCTTTTTTTCCCTTCTCTCTTATTCACCGGCCCCCTGCCGCCAGCCTTTGTATCTTCCCAGAGTTCCTGCGACTGTCGCTTTAAAAGTGCCGGATAAGAAGAAAAGCTTTGGCATTATGGTAATCCGGTAGCTTGTCGGACGACTGTGAGCTGCGACTGGTTCGAACGATATACAGTTTCATTTTTGCGCTCTCGTAACAGATAGGTCGGATGCTCAGAATCCTCTCGATTCGTTACTTTACAACATCCTTTTTCTTCCCTTCGTTAGTCCGTGATCAAAGTTTGTAAATTGTAGACAGGCTTGTCAATTTCTCGAGGAAACAAATCGCTGAAATTCATTCGTGTTAGCGATATAGAGTGCGTAAGGCTGAACGAAAGCCTTTTCGTTAAACACAACCGAAGATGCGGTGTTGAATAATCCTGTTAAGCAGTTTCTTCCAGCAGATGCATTATCTCTGTGAAACTTTCGCTTCATAAAGGAAACGAAGTAAGGAAAAATAAGCTTGAAAACACGACTCAATTTCCTTGCGGTTAAATTCGGACGGCGTACGTAAGTTAAAACGAATCATGTTACAGAAGCGGTTTACACGGTGTGCATATGAGAGATAAAGAATGTTGGCACACAGTGCC
Source organism: Bombus flavifrons (assembly GCF_040668555.2). Taxonomy (NCBI): domain Eukaryota; kingdom Metazoa; phylum Arthropoda; class Insecta; order Hymenoptera; family Apidae; genus Bombus; species Bombus flavifrons. The sequence continues at coordinate 8,136,156 of NC_138454.1, forward strand.
AAGCACTCTGAAAATCCAACCAAGATAACGACAAAGGCTGAGAAGGAAAAAAACACTGAAATATACCATCTAATCTGAAATGAGCCCGCGCGTGTTTTGCGTAAGTGACGTAACCAACGTAGGAGGAGTACACAGGGCGCGACAGTTAGTCGTATTAGCGTGACTGGCGAATTTTCTGCTCGTGATTCGAAATTCCGATGAACGGAGACGCGCGATGAACGAAATACCGATGTCTCGTGACACCGCTAATTGAGTTGACATACTATGACACTGTCGAGTCTTTAAAACGTGGAAACTAAAGCCCTTTAAAAATATCATCGAAATATATTAGCGAAAATGGAAACTATCGCAGGTTCGTTTTTACGAATATTTTCGACAGACTCGTTTCAAAACAGTTTTTACGAAATTTCTACGTAGATTCAGTTTTGCTGTGTCGGTTATTTCATCGGGTATTTTTCAAAAGATCTTCGAATCCGGGAGGGAAGTAAGATCGGCTACCAGTCACTTTCAAGCCGGCAGTTTGTGTTGAGTGTTCGCCGTCTGCGTGAAGCAACCACGTGAATTTTTCAATTTCGCTTTTTCCCCGATGTTTTCCCTTCGCCGTCCACGGCAAACGACCGTTTCTCTTGACCTTTCAGGCGGGGCAGAGAGAAGTGGAAGAAACTGGAATAAATAGGCTTTCCCTTCCTCTTTGCAAAAATGTAACCCAACGCGTAAGCACCGGTGAAATACTCAAAGGTTCGAGTTTGTCGCGTCGCGGTTAAGCTACGTAACCATTTCACCAGGTCGAAACGATTTTGATCAAAGCACAATCAAAGATTCCGTTTTTTGCTGGCTTTTCTTTATAAGTGGACCTTTTGAAATTCCTGTGACAGTTTTTACGTCCGTTAAACAGCGTTGAATCGTCAAAGCAAACGTAACGAAAACAAAGAGCTGTGCAATTTGGTCATTTCGAATGTCTACTGAATCTACCTAAATTACAAAAGAGGGAGAGAGAGAGAGAGAGAGAGAGAGAGAGAGAGAGAGAGAGAGAAAGAGAGCGCGGCTATCGTATTCTAAGTTTTTCCTTTGCGGCAGGAATATTATAGAAAGTTAAATATCACAAACATTGTTAATACCTACATAGAAACCACACAGTGGTACAACGACGAGTGTCATTGAAACGTTGTAGATTTAGCGAACGAGGAATTTCTAAGTGACATCTGGGAAATTGTGGAAATCAGCCGGAGATTATAGCAGCACACGAGCTACGATTTATCGCCACATTGTTAGCCACCAAATTTATAAGGGTAGCTTGCTACAGTTCCGAGTGACCCGGCCGCAGGAAAATCGATAGTGCATGCACAAGGTTAAAGTAGGCTCGCTGCGCTTCTGATTGAAAATTAAAATCTCTTCTCTTGTATTTTTCGATTCAGCAAAATAAATTGTAATTATTCGGACGAAAGTGTATAACTCGCTTAATGAAAGTTCAACCAACGAATCAGATTCGTCAATTCGCAATTTGTTTGTTATATTGTCGTATTTTGAGACAGCTTCGCACGTATTCGGAATCGATAAATTGTTTCATTCTCATTTTTTATTTTTTTTTTATTTTGTTAACGAATACCATTGCTTCGTTGAACAATGAAACTATGAAATCAACTCAAGCCTTGATTCACTCCGATGTTCGTCATTTATCGCAGAACAACGCAACATAGTTATATTTGGTAAGTTGGAATTACGAGGATACCGCGAGTTGCCCCAACGCACCAGCCGAATTAAGATTCATCGATGAAAAGTTGGAAACTTGGACGGTGCATCATTCGTGATGTTGGGTCGCGTGTTGCGGGAAAGGATAATAGTGGCGAGCGGGGCAACAGTGACGTAACCGCTCGTACGTCAATGCGCGATCTTCACCACGGTCTATAATTTATCGCGGCGTTAACTGTCGAAGTTCGGAGCGTGTAATCTCTTCTAGTCGAGTAGGAACGGCCGGCTATCCGCTGTGATAATCCGTACACGCGTGATTCGAAGGACGAGTTAACGGCTTCTGTACTCCACTGCTATTGATCATAAAGAACGCGCGAATCGTTCGAAAAGAATAACAGAAAGAGGAACATCGCGTCGTCGGTCCATTTCGCAAGACGACAGAATCCTGCTGGTTACACATCCGGCATATTCGGACTTAGGCAGTTTGCCAATGACGATATCGATCTTCGTGCGAGATCCGACGAACAGAGAGGTAACGACGAATAGATTAACGGCGAGTTCCGGATTGGGACAATTTGTCAAGTGTCGGAACATATGACCGCCTGTTCATATACGTATACAGCCTCGGACGTTGCCAGTGCAGCGCACGTAGATTTCGTTGAACTCGAATATACAGTTCGTTCGAGATCGACACGGAGACGCCTAGGTGAAAAGAAACACGTATACAAGGCTATAAGCAAAGGAATAGGTCGAACAGTGGTCGTATCCGACGATACTCGGCATATTATTGAATTGGAAATTTATAACTTTAATAGAAACTGGAGTGGGCGCGATCATAATTCAAGGCAGGCTGCGAATCCGGCAGGCATAACTACTAGAAATTCCGTTCTTCTTTAATCCCCTTTTGAGCTGACAACCCTTTCCGACGTCCCGTGCTGGACCGCGATGTCCTCTCTTTCCGTTCCCTCCGCTCTTCCTTTATTCGCAGAGCCTGCTTTCGTTCCGCTTCTCGAACCGAGCAGATATTCCACCGAGTACGAGAAGGAGAAGATCCAAATGATTTAAGACGCGCTCCAACCCCGCGACGTTCTACGAAAAAATATGTTCCGAGAAAGTTCGTCGTGCCGCGAGAGGCATATTGTCTGGGATGAAAATGGAACGAGGAATTTGCCAGCTCCTCTTGTACCGAGTTTCGGGAGTGAGGACTTGTTCGGGCAAACGAGCTTGCTATTTATGCGTCCTTGGAACTCTTAAACGCTCGCAGCTTTCGTACCTTAGCGCCGCCTTTAACCCGTGGTGGGCAGAGGTGGCCGTGACTTCCAAGAATGTCTTGCAACGAGGCGAAGGTTCTTGCACGCGCGGATTCCACCTGCAATTTCTTAATGGTAATGATGATACAACAAGTAACGATATTAGCAATTCGTTAACGTGTAAATAATAATTATAAAATCATGGAAGATAAATATGCAAATATTGAAATATATGTATATATACACATAGATTATAATTACGTTGACGAAACTAATCAAATGAATAACAAGTACGTGTCAGCGTCGTGTTCTCTTTAGGACTGACGGCACATGAGGCCGAAAATTTGACGCCGTGGAACCGCACGGCTCATGGTGATAAGGATGATAATGATGTCCTAGAAGGTTCTGAAATGGGGAAAGTAATGAACCTTTTGACTGAGGATAGAGTGGAACAGATCAGTAATGTAAGTATAGATATATATTTCCCCAGAACCTGTACAGAGAACAGTTAGCTAGAGAAATTTATTCACAACATACGTACGTTCACGTATTACGAATTATTATACTGTAATAATACCCTCTTTGTTATTATTTCCGCTACTTTCTCATCAATTTCACTTGCTCGAATAAAAATTCTTTCCAGGAAATTATTTTTCTCTTAAAAAAATTCAACTAGAACCAAAACGTTGAACATTTATTTCTTATGATAATAGTTATCGGGTTGCTTCGTAAATTCCATCGTTGACAAAAGTCCTACCTGCAACGTATAAAATATTTATTTTACATATAAAATGAGTGGAGGGGGAATCGACACTTTCTGACCAGATTGGAAGTCGGGGGGGGGGGGCGCCCTGCGGTGCGTCAAGGAAATAATATGTGTCGCCTTGCTTAAGACGTGTCAGTGTCGCATATCGGCTGTGTATGATTTTCATTATACCACATTCTGCTACTATTTACACGGTATTATTAACTTTGTTTAATTAATTCGCGTTTATGAAATGATTTGTTGAATATCATTACGTGATTAAATAGTCTTTGAAACTTTTCTTATTTCTTCTTTGGTCGCGCATTTAGAGGTTAGAATTACCGGTATCTTGATCATTGCCTTTTGAAACGAAGATTGACAATGAGTTCGCTTATTGTTTCATTTCAGTCTAATTGGTTTTTAATTTTATGCATCTACCCTTAATTTTTGTTCTTCTTTTATACAGATTAGTGATCGATCGCGAAGATGACGAGTTTGACAGAATATAACTTTATCGTATGAACGTCACGATGAGTTATGGTTAATCGATCATTATCATGGAAATTTGATTCAATTTATTGTAACAAAGAACGAAAGAAGTACGAAGGTATGTATATTATTGAACTATCGATGATATGTGTGATAAATGGCGTGATTGACATTTAGTTTACGATACAATATTCATTACTCACAATTCAATATTTTATTGAGAAATCATAGATGAAAGTATAAAAGAAACTAAAGAAATTTTTCAGTAACTTTTATCCTCTTTTTCATACTTTCAGAGAGCGTGTGTGATTATGCGCAATGCGGTCGGTAGAATCAGTGTTTATTACCATCAAGTTGAATTATAATTGTACGTGGCGTCGTAACATTCAAGTCAGAGTTCGCCGATTGTCAAGTAAACGACTACATTGATAGTCTTTTCTTTTCCTTTTGCTTTATATATCTATGTATGTGTGTACAATCTCTTTTCTAAATATTCGCGTAATGCTTCAAAGTCAGTGCTTCTCTCAAGAGGATTCAACTTCCGCAGCAGATCGAAAATGTAAGTGCTTTGCATACTATTTTTTAATTTATATTATTCCCTGTATTTTTCATTCGAATTATTACCAATCGAAAGACATCGTTCGAAAAATAATCAATATTTGTTTTCCTGCCCAAGCAACGTCTGAAAGGTTTCAATTTAAATTATAGGATAAAAACGTTTAACTTGCTTTAGACGTTAGAGTATTAGAGTCTCAATTCCTAGATTTCAAGCTCGTAATTCGGAATTATTTTAAACGTTCATTGATCAAAATCTTTTATGTCATAAACACTGTATTTTTAAGAAAAAATTGTAGTATTTCGTATTTTTCTGCTGTACATTGAGTCGGCAATGTTAAAGTAGTAAAACGATAAGGAGGCTGTAGAGTAGCCGAATTGCAGAACAAAAAGAAGCATCGAACGGTGTCTATTCTAGTTAGTCCGCCGCATAATTTCTACGGCCTGGTGTTACCTTCATTATCTCCATTGTTATCGGCTTATCCGATCACGACAAAAGGGTGAACGCCTCCCATCGTTCGCCTTCATGACGATAGACGTCTGTCAACGCTTCCTCCACCTATCCTATCGTCGTCGACGTATCGCAATGACGTAATTGTGCGGAAAAGCGTCTCGTTAATCAAATGTTACGCATTACAAGAATCGGTAGTTGTTTCCCTTGAGCTTTGTTCCTTTCTTGCCAGTCAGATCTTCGTCAGATCAGAACGATCGTCAGAGTTTCGCTACATAGAGCACACGGTTATCGTCCGTATTTCAGACACGGGAGTACAACTTTACCGTTACTTTTCTTGTTTTTCAGAGAACGAAAGGGGCGATCGCAACCGTTTCGTTCATGATTATTTCCACTTGCATCGTTTGCCCTCACACGGTTGTCGAGTCGCACAGGTCCACGTATTTATGCTGGTTTTCGGCTAGAAAAAATCACGCAAATATTTCTTGGCTAGCAATCTTGTTGCTGTGTCGTTGGAATGGACCGACCGAATGCACTGGCCATTCATGCAGGACTTCAATCGATGAAGCGAATATCGAAAACGTTCCCCTGTGTACGTGGACCGAATTGATTGAACAAGCGCGCGCACATATCTAATTTACGTGCAAGCCGGGTGGAAGGCTGGAAAAACGTCGCGGACGTTGTCGATGAAAGTAACCAGTTGGCGAATGGAATTGCCTTGCTGTGCGCGCTTTCCTTTCTGACCGGTCAATATGTACCGTCGTGAAAGAAAGAAACCGACTAATGAAAACAGTTTTACGATTAATAGCTGTAATTTTCCGTCGACACGGAGCCGCGCGGAACTTGGTTAACTGAACGTGTTCAACTTCCGCCAGTTTTCTATCTTGCGATAAATAGAACGTTACGTCGCCATTAAGACGAAATTCGAGCGGAACAGGGCAGAGATGGAGCAATGCGACGCGACGAGAAAGAAAGCTGGAGAGAAGAATCGTGGCCGTTCGAAACAGAAGAAGAGACAAGAAGGACGGTCTCTCATGGCTGTACAATTGAGCCTGAAATCAGGCGAAATCGAAAAATTAATCGAATCGATTCTTCGTTGAATAGAATCGATATGAATTCTCTTGGATTGGGTTTTGTGTCGTCTTCGTATTTTCAGTTTTTCTTTGCAATCCGAGCTCTCCATTCGTCGCCGACGAGATAAAGCGATGCCCCAAAAGAGCAATTTATCGCCCTCACGCCTCGCTATCGCCTGCTAATTATTCCCGCTACCCTGTCGGAACAATAATGTTCTGTAACGACGCTTTATTGCGAATTACGCGTGATTTGTAACGCACGTTCCGTTACCGCTACCGTTGCCGGCAAATTAATTCTAAAATCGCGCATAAAGAGCATAAAGGGAGCCGTTAAAATAAGGACAACGCTGTTTGTTGCCTTACCGATGACAATTTAGTTGGTATTTGTGCAAGCGTGGGAATTAGCTAAACAATCGGGGCGAAAGATTTATTAGTTACGAGGATATGTTTGCGCGTATAAAATTGGGACGGTTAGACTCGACGATGATGCATCAAAACGTCCAGCCATTTTTCACCGTTCCTTACAAATTCCGGAATCGAAACTTTGTTTTCCACGGTGCTCGTTTGTCTCGGATTTTCTTCAGGCTCCTTGGCAAGTCGTTAACGAATGTTCGAAAAAAATTTTAATCATTTTAGTACGGTTAGACGATGGGGTTCGTGCGACGGCACAGTCAGCGTCCAGCGGTGCTGACCGAGTTCACGATCCATTAATTTCTCCCTGGACGAAGCAGATTAAACGGAAAGAAAGAGATTATACGCGGATGATTAAAATCCGAATGGACAAAGACGAGACGCGCGGGCAGATGTGACCGAATGCGGCGCAGCGTGTGCGTTCACCACTAGCCTCGAGGTTTCCACAGCTCTCCGCAATAACCGGTGAATTTGCTTTTAGGTAAATTGTCATTTAGCGCTCACCGCCGAACCAGAAAACTACCTTCGCAATCCGTTATTACCCACCGGAAGTGAATTACATCTACTAATTAATTTACGAAGGTGAATCTGCTGCGGTGGCGGTCGTTATATCGATCAATAAATTGAAATTGTGAAAACATCTTGCTATGGCCGCAATTAAGATTATTTGTCGAAACGACAGTGCGAATTAAAGCCAATTTCGATAATTTATCGTTCGTTCTCTGTTGGATGGAACTCGGTTACCGTTTTATTCGTAGGGTGATCGCGTGTACCGAGATGCGCGCGAGGAGAGAAAACACGATGGACTCGCGAATACAAACTCGGATTACGTACACGTGTACGGAAAGGGAATACGTCGAAAAAATTACGGTGCAGGTACTAATTGGGTCGTATAACGCGCAATTCAAATAATTTCGCCGTTCATATTTATCGAATGTCACTGTGTTGCTCGTCACTGTGAAAACGCGCATACAACAATGAAATTATACCTACCGTGAAATATCGGTTGCAAACTGGAAACAAGTCGATTTCGGCGATCGTTCGCGGATTTATGGGACTCGTTATCGGCGGGTCGTTTGTTCTAACGGTTATGGAAAACGACCTCGTTCCGATAGTCCCGACTAGCGAAATCGTGCCAATCTGTAAGCGATCGGGGATTTTCTGCCAGGCAAAATGCTCGCTAACAGTTATTTAATGTTAACAGTACCGTGTTAGCGTTAAATCGGATTTTTCTACTTATTCCTTTAGGATCCTTGTCCAAAGAGTTTGAACAACGTCGGAAGATACGCTGGCAACTAGCAGGATGAAATCATAATTTATAAGTTTAATCGATATAGTCGTTTGATGTACACAGTTTGAAAAACAAGTAACAAAAGCGTCGGTTTTTCGCGTTCAATGAATATTTTAACGCCACTATGAATAAATTAACTCGGAGTGGCGTCGTATCGTTTCGTCGTTTTTCTGATTTTATACGTAATTTTCCCGTCCAGCTTAACATTAATTTTTTATAAACAGTAATTTAAAACGGTTATCGAGCTCTCTTCAAAATAATCGACACTTTTAATCCCTATACAAGCTTTCTAATTATGAATCCGTGAGAATTGGTCGCGGTTTACTCACGAACGATGATCCACGTACTTACTTGTTTCCCTCGTAAAGACCTAAACTCTATTTTATTCCCTCTGACCTCTACTCTCATCGGTCTTCTTCTTTCTGATACACAGACTAGGTTGTAAAAGTAGAACGATAGCAGTCGAAGGAACAAAAATGAGAAAGTAAGTGGACGGCAAAGTAAATGGAAGGAAATAGTGTGCACAGAATGGAAGAAGGGGAACACGATAAAAGTAAATAAAACCGATAGTGTCCACGTCCTGCTGAGAATGTCGGGGTGTTGGTAGTGGAACTGGCTAGGCCATGTTTTATTAGAAACCGTTCTCCTGTCTTTTGGACGCCGCCGTTCAGCTTTTTCTCTTTCCTCTTACTCGTTCGTTTCTCTCGAAAGCTTTCCATTCGTTTATCTCTAAACCAAACGATCGCAAACCACCATTATTTCCAATCAGTTTCGATTCTTCGTCTTTTGACTATAATAGTCCTATAAATTTGAAATCATGGCGATTCGCGTGTCCAGTAATTTCTATGCATCATCGAAGAGCGGCGCGGTGCCGCTATGCCACGTTTTTACTCTCCTTAACGAGCAGCAAACTTCATTTTTACCACGCGAAAAACGCCACACGAGAAAGAATTTGTTCTACGGATTTGACGTTCGCTAATTCTTCGTTGTAAACTACGCTTTCTTCGAACGAGTTATTTAAAATAGGTAACCGCGTTTAAACCGCACAAGTAACAGCGATTAAAGCAGCGATTACGCCAGGATGCGGGCTTTGACTAATCGCATCGAATTTTTATATTCGTAGAAAAACCTTCAAATCTCGTTTTTCTTCTTTTTCTTTAAATTCCTACGATAGTTGGTAGAATTTTGCGAAAGTCGAACGATTCCACCACATTGTCTTCGAGTTACGATTCGTTAAAAAGCGATCCCATAGCGCAATGTATCCAGGAATGTTTACATGTTCAGCAACGTATTTCGAGCGAAACAACGATAGGTCAAACTCGGACAACACCAGCAACTCAATCGGACCGTGTTACCAGAGCCATTAGTTGGTCTAGCTGAACTTTACCCTACACTAATCACGCCATTGTCCGTTGCATTTCGCCGTGACAAACCTGCGTGTTGTTACTCGTGCGAGAAAAAAAAAAAAAGAAGTCAACGGTTCAATGTAAAACAACGATGATTTCTTCGATCGATCTATCATTGAGAACGAACAAGCATTTTCCGTGAGAAATGTTGAATTTCTCGCATAGGGGCTAACGACGCGAATAACAGGAACGGATAACGTATGGAAAACAATAACGTCTGGATCGTTGGCAAATGTTGCTGTTCGAAAGATGGAGAAAAGCTAAGACCGGACGAGCGCGTTTCCGTTTATGGACGCTTATCGGACAGCAAGTTTGTACATACGTACAATTCCATGGAATCGAAGCGAGTCGAATCGAACTAGAGAACAGGTAGGCACATCGACTGATAGAACCTAATAACGGTCGCAATATCGTGGAAGCAACTCGACGAACGCCGCTAGGATCCAGTCGGAGGCGGTGGACCGAATAAGAGCTTATCGATCCAATTTCCAGGGATCAACCGGTGAGAGAGTAGAACCTGGGCGGTACGCTGCTGATCACGACTGGATTAAGGACACCTTAAGACTTCGGCACGCGTCTTCTCGCAACCGTAAGCCGCTTGCAACCTTGCGAAGACCGAGATGGGGTACAGCCGCCAATGCAAGCATGACCCCTATAATCGTACTAAGAAAGATTTTCCGTTCAATTCCACCTTGTCCCTCCTTTCCACCCCTTCTTTCTACCCGGCTTTACGTCCGAACAATTTATCCAACCTTTGTTTAGCGTAATCTTCCTTCGACATTTCGATTATCGAGATTGAATCGTGGCTCCGCTGTCATCGTTAACAGCCTGACGTATTCGATGTCTTCCCGCTGATACTTGTTTTATAAACTTCCGATGCTCCGAGAGGGAAATGATGAAAAAAAAAAGAGAAATAAAAAGAGAAAGACACTGAATTCGCGAAACCATTAAATTTATACGTTGTCGGTTGGATCGAATCAGGATTCGATCGATCGTTAAATATTCCGCGATGCTTAACCGGTGCGACGGAATCTCATCCGCTTAACAAGTATTTGGCTACGAACACGGTGACGATTGTCACCGTGCCGCGCACACGGATATTTGCTCGTCACTGACCGTGTTGCAACGAACAATCCGGCAATCCACTTGGTCGCGTCTGCCATTTGTAATCCACCAGACAGTCTATAATTTTTCAATCGTTGGCGTGAATATAGAACGACGCGTCCCGTTCGATGTGACTTTGCCGTTTCGTAATTTCGCCCCCCTGTCATAAACGAACTGGAAGAGGCTACATGGACGAGTTTCGATAATTGAAATTCGCATTCCGCCAGTCGCTGAACTGCTACTTTAACGCTGCCGTAGCTGCATTCGACAGGCGAACGACGAACGACGAACGACTGACGACGGTTTGTCCTCTAGCGAGGGTTACATAAGCATGACACATGTTTTTCCGTGACAGCAAAGCTGCGAGTATACATATACGGGTCGCAAGCACCGCATGACAAGAAAGCTTTCTGCTGGATAGGTTTTCGCGGCAAGAAAAAGGTTTCCTGTCGTTTTCGTGGATGGCCGAATAGTAACGGTGGTATGCACGGCTCCTACGATATTTTCGTCATACGTCGAAACCGATGTGTGCCGAACGGACGAAAAGCAAGAGACGATGTTCGAATAGAAACCGTGACAGCGAAGGAAAGCACTTAAGCCATTATACGACATGCATGTAAATTTTATTTTCACCACATGCGTACCATGTTTCAACTATATCTTACTTCCTTTCTTAGCTTAAAAATATCTGTCACACGGTCGGTGATATCATCATTGCGAAGTTATTTCGCAAATTGGCCGAACATTGATCGTAAGTGGACTTTGAGTGGCATTCGAACGACCACGATTCTATGTTCTTGGAACGATCTGAAAAGAATTTGCTCAACGACCTCGAAGGAGCATTTTTTCAATTTTTTATCCGGTTATCATTTTTCACGATTCTTTTATCTATCGCGGGATTAATAGCGATCATAGATTTTTTAAGACGACAATGTCGATGAAGGAAAGAGCGTTTGTACGTTGTCGATAAAATTGCATGAATAGCCGATACATGGAGACGCATGTTAGGCGAGTAAATAATGGTTTTTGATTGGGAAATGTCATCGATGCCGCTGCACGTTCGTTAAAAAACCACACTTCCGTCTTCTCATCTATTTTTACATCCATTGGCTGAAAAGTTCCGTTGCATCCATTTTGTCACAAATCGAACGGTCGTCCACGACACCATCGCTGTCTGTTTGTGTTTGTATCTAACAACCGTGCGGCACGATGTCGCTCTCAAAGCGATGAAAAAAGAGACAATGCAGGTGAATGTCCAAGTGCGGTGCTTTCCTTTGTTCGCTCGGCAATCGTGAAATGGACGACGCTGGATTGCAGCGCGAATTTACCGAGTTGAATTAATGTTAAACCCGTTCGAACATCGATTCGCGATGGATGGTTTGATGGGTCGTCTATCGAGCAAATCGTGAATGATAGATCGTTAAGTTATCCGCTCCTTGATATTTTGATTGACCGAGATGAAACCCGTATTTTCGATCGACCGGCCATAAATGCAACGATAAGATGCGAAGAAAAATTTTCGACCGAAAGCAGCGGACGAAATCGAAAGGAAATTCTTCGATAAAATTCAAACATCTCGAAGATAACGTAATTGAATGGGAAGCTCTCGTGGAATAACCGCGTAATAATGGAAACATTAAAAAAATCCAGTCGTTCAAAATTATACGTTCATCTCGTCAGTAAACGTACCTTCGGCATAAACTCATCCTTCGTATTCTATTCTCGCTCGGTCCATGCCACAACTCAACACGCGTATATGCAAAACTTGGCTGATTTCTCTTTGCTGTGCTTTTCCTTTCTTCTCTCTGCCGTATCTCCTGTAATACGTTTTACTTTATTCTTGGTCTTTTTCTATTTATTAGCTTATTTGTTTCTTTCATTAAGGAACCCATTCGCCAAGGTATTCGCTTTATTCCTGCTCGTTCTTTGTCTTTTATGTATTTTAGTCGCGCGATTCCTGTTTCAGTTCTCAACGCAAACCAGCGGGTTATCTTGTTAAGGTGTTCACCTTCTTTGCAGCTTTCCTTTGTTTCATTTCTCGTTTTCATTTCTATCCGAGGTATCAAGTTAACGCTTTCTTTCTCTTCCAGCGTTTCCTACTTTTTCTTGTATTTCACTCTACGACATAAATATATAGGTACATAGCTATTCGTTACCGCGTACATTTAATGTCTCCTTGTCGTGGACAATCGCTTTAAGGATTTCAAAACGGATTACCTTAACGATGTAATTAGACGTACGTCCAGCGTCTTTGATCGAACTTGTTATTTCTTTCCCTTGTCGCATGAATTCTCCGTTAAAGAATTCTCCTCGCTGGTTTTTACTTTCCCCTTCCTTTTTGTCCGTTGTTCTTATGCGATTCTCCATAAGTATAATAAGAAGCTTCCAACACTTTGAACACGCGATAAAACCTTTCGTATTCACGCAAATATTATTCGAATTCGCAGATCCTCTCTTTCTCTCTCTGTTTCCATTTTTCTTAGCCATCGTTTATTCGTATTTCTCTGTCCCGATTCGTACAGGGCACCGCTACGATATATTTTCGCCGAATGTATATGCTTAATTCACGTCTCACAGGATCCGATCCCAAGGGTGTGACAGACGATGAAAGCGAGTAGTCCACGATTCGCGTGATATTGCATTATCGTCGCGAATGCATTTCGGTTGGTAATGCGTATATCGGGAGATCAAGAGCAGGATATATGCGCGAAACCACGGGGCAAACTCTGTCTCTTGCGTGACCTGTGATGCTCATTATCGAGAATCGCGCATACAGCGACTATTAACCCGTATCTCGTAACGCGCTGATGGTGTTAAGCATCCCATCGAGAAATAACAATTTACCAGGATTCAAGGAAATATCTTGGTCAGCATTCGCGTCTCGGCTTAAAAGATTTTCCGCGACCGTTCTAATTCCGTGCGAGTTGACGGCACGCGTTAATGTACGTCGTGGAAGTTTGCCCGGCCTTTTCACGGCGTGGAATTTTCAATTTAAACTGGAATTCCGTACGGTAAGTCTGGCGTCGGCTAAGGCCACTAAAAGTTTATTGCTAGACCTAACTGGGTTTCCGGTGAATACCACTATAGCAAACTTAGTCGCATACGCGAACCCTAGCGTCGCATATTACCGCATGCACGCGTGTCACTCGCCACTCTTACGTGGATTAAGATCGGATAATCCCGGATTTCGGTGTACCGTGTCGTACGCAATACCAAGTCCGCGTTCCCCGTTGAAAGTCGCTTACCGGCACAGACCGGTGTATCCATCGCGGCTGAACTAGAAACTTGTCGTTTTTTCCGAACCGAATTCACGCGATCATTTTATTAAAGCGGTCGCGTAAACTCGATCTCGGTGCGACTTTGAGCCGATATTTACGAACGACCGAGGTTGACCCAGATGTCGTCTATGGAGAAGCTTACGCGAGCGTTGCCCGATTTCCAGGCTAAGCAAACGAACGTTCTATAATTTTAAAGGATCACCCGCAATTTTTTTCTTACGCAGAACGAGTTATCGTTTCGGTTACGATTGCAATTCCACGCTTTTGATTCGCCCCTGTTGCCTCGTCGTAAAGTTAGTCGAACCAGGACGCGATACTTGCCAGCACGGCGTCGATAGAGGAATTGCAAATGGTCGATGAAAATACTTGTTCGTGGAAAGTTGGTGCCTTGACTTTTCTTCTGCGCGGTTATTGGTCGCGAATCGTACATCGTTAAAAAGTCGGGTTGAACGCTAACTTGACCGTCGTAATTAAGGAGAACGATTGAAATCGCGATTAAAAGAGGAACAAGAGGAAGAGTTGCGTGGCTGCGGACGCAGAATGGAAAAAAGGTTGGGAATTTTTCGGAGCTGAGTTTCGCAGTGAAAAAGCGACGGTAATATAAAATGCATGCATGATACACGTGCTTTCGTATGTGAGGTAAGCTTATGCCTCGGGGAGAATGACAACGTCAGAAGTGGAGACGTGCTTGCTTGCCTGCTCGCATTCCCTTCGCAATCCGATATTTTCGGCTTTAATATTTACACGCAGAACAAACGAGTCAGGAATTCACTGGTTGAAACGAATCGCAAGGTATTCTCCGACACGGCGTGTATCACGTTTATGCGAGTATGTTAAATTCTAGACTTAACGGAATTTTCTATTATACGATACATACATACGTTCGGAGCATTTAGATGTCAACGAGAGAAAACGAATGGAAAGTTTACCGTTTTGTAAATAGGCGAGAGGAAGCAACGAACGAATAGCAAAGGTGAAGCATGAAGAGTTGGTCATTGGAAAAGGCAGAGGACCCAGAATGTGCAGAAGGTTAATTGGTCGGTCAGTGCTCGAGGGATCCGGGGATTCGGGGATATGTCTGTACACATTTCTGCTCGGCTTGGCAGCCGTTTCTGCGGTCGTGGTGTGAACTCTCGCACGCGGTCGCTACGGCTTTGTTTTATTTGGCGGAGGGTTGCGTGGCTTCGTGCTCTGCCTACGGTATTGCCGTGACGACCGAGTGCACGCTAAAAGTCTCGTTGACATCGTTCTGACCAGGGCTCGACGTTGACCTCGCGGGAAAACTTGAAAAATGATTATTCCCTGCTACTCGCTCCATCGGGAATCCCTGCTCAACATATTTCGAATATTCGAATCCAATGGAATCGTATTTTTGTTCGGAATAGCGATACCGATTGCTTTTCCGGCTTGACTTTTATTGGTCGAAAGAATAAAACACAACCTCGCCTGATCCTCGTATTCTCTTTTTTCTTCGTAAAAGGGCACGCTAGCGTATTTAACGGCTGAAAGATTTTTATGAAATTCCGTCAGCGACAAATATTTAGGTATACGCGGTCGATGTTAAATAGAATTAAAGAAAATCATTTGATTCATTGCGACAGATGTTAGCTGTCGACTGATTCTGATTTCAAGAGGAATAATTTACAATAATTGCCATAAATATGTAAATCGTGGTCGTTTACGATATTCGGTCTTCTTTCCGTGTTTTTACGTTATTACCAACATCCTCGTTCGAGCTCATTCGTTATAGATAGAATTTTCGAATTGTTGTTGTTCGTATCCGGCGGTACGACTAGTTTCAAACAATTTTGTAATTTTTCATCACCTTTGCGTATCAAAGTGTACGGTGAAAAATGTAACTATTTCACGTCTGCGGCAAGAAAAGAAAGCTCATCTGGAAGATCGATATCGACGTTCTTGTCGTTTTACAAGTAAGTTTAATGAAGCATATTGGCAATGCCAATCGTAGCAATGCAATCAGCATACGCTGCGGGATACGAATGACTGATAACCCAGTGCATTCCGAATCATTAGTCACATACAAGGCTTCGTATTCAGTTCTTCGCGTCTGTCATCGGCAGCTGCAACGATGCTTTCAATTTTTCGAGCTGCACGTCGAACGAAACGTTTCGACAATCTTTTCCCTCTAAGCAACGTTTCTAAAAAGTTCCACTGAAATTCAAATGTTTCCCAATTCGTGAACACTCGTTGATGGCGCGTTGTCTTCTTCGAGATCATCGATCTTTTCTTCGATTCGCTAATGAATCCCGGTTATTATGGTACTACCTCTGATAGTAGTCGACGATACACTACGCTCGAGTTCCAGGCCAGAGAAGTGGATTTCAATGTTGACCCAAAAACCGCGAATGACTGCGCGTAGTCACTCGGAATGTGACGTGGACGTGAAGTGGAGGTCAATGAAACAAGGTACGGAAAGGGTGGATTAAATTCAATGGGATATACGATACGAAAGGATTTTTAATAACGCCAAGGTACAATTGAATGAAACGTTTGAAATTTAATAACTCACCGAGCCTCGAGTTTGCGTTCATCTCCGTTACATCACAATGGCCTTCGATTTCCCAAGTCCAAAGTAGAAACTCGTTACGTAAGATATTACATATTATGTCAATTAAACAAGCTCCACGCCTACGCCAAGTTTCTCACTTGGTATAATTGCGTAACTTGCTGTTAACGAGTTTGTTAGTATCTATCTCCTTAGTTAAATTACACGTATGTACATATCGTATAATGCAACGTATTAATTGCTGCATAGACGCATAGCGTTTTCTCATCGCGCAGATTCAAGCAAAATTTTTCGCAAAACGAGTTAGAAACGGTGCACCTTGGCGCGATCAAATTGCGAACATTTTGTGTTATTTCTTAAAGCGAAACAACGTACTTTGTATGTGTTATATAGCTAAGTAAGCTGATTATTTAGAACGTCCAGTAACAGAGCATCCATGTGCCGAGATAAAAGCACAGAGATATTATTCGATGGCAAAGGTATCCTCCCTCCTTCTCTCTTCATCCTTCTATGGCGTTAGGATTCCAAGTCTTTGAGAAGAAAAATCAATTTGCTCGATTCTTTTTATCTCGAGTTTTTTCCACCCTTCCACTCCCTTCGAAATATGAGGGCGACACATAAAATGCACTCTCTTATCCTGAAACCGTTTTCTACGTCCGGGAAAACCACCTCGACGCGACGACACGCAGCCTTTGCACGTGACACCGTACTTTCACTTGACAAACGACATAGATGACCTTCTTGAACCGTGAAAATGAGAAAAGGATTACAGAAGATCGTCGCGTCTCTTTATCGCTCTGCCGTGAAAATGAATTCCAACGCCTAGACTAGACGATAACATCGAACGCCGTTGTCCCACTAATTCAACGATCTACCAATTCGTCTACTTGTTCGTTCCACCGTATACAAACACATTGCGATAGCTCGCGATAACGTAAAATATTGTCGTCGTCATTGCGCGAGTTACAACACGAGACACTACACGATACGCGATATTTTAATTAATTTATTGATTCCAGCAATAAGGCGGTGTTCGTATTATTCGCTGCCTTCCTTCAACACTGATATCTCCTCTGCTCCATAAAATACAAATTTCAAATTGTATATAAATCGAAGCGCTATAAACTCGTTCGTACGTTTGAGTAGCGCGTTCGTCAACGTTATTGCGTAGTGAGCACATTCGCGTATTTGTTATCGATATATAGACAGAGGCGACGTACCTGTAACCATTTACGACGGTGTAGTTTGCGAAATCTGGCGAGATATTGATAACGAGGGACTGACGATAGTTTTACGAGGTTTTCCCTGACGCGTTGTGAATGTATACGAGTTCATCGAATGGATCTGCAAAGAGCGTTAGATAAACGTTGAATAAAGGGAAATGGTTGTTGAATAGTACGATCCGCTGTAAGCACGGTAAAACGACCAAGTACTTTACTTACCTTTCACGTTCTATAGCAACTTTTTCTCGGTGCCGGTATGATTTTCATTTTCATTGGCTTCGTCCGAGTGCCGGTCTGTCGCATAGGACACGATGATAGAATCATAAAAATAAAGCTGCGAGCGTTAAAAAACAGACGATTAATCTTGTCTAGATATTTCAGCGAAGTGACGTCAGTGGAGTGATTAATACTCGGCCGATGTCAACTTAGTTCCGTTGCACGACGAACTCGGTGTGAGCGACAGGTATCTATGATTTCCCGAGGTATTACCGCGAATCGCCTGACCTCTGTTCCATTTCGCTTTCGGTAATTATCATTATTCATCATAACTGCCATGCTGGACTACAGTGAAAACTTTATAAACAAGATGCGCGTGAATACACAGCGAATTGATTAGGGTCTGACGCGAATCGAGGATACGTACGACCGATAGCGGCCATTCATTCGATGTTATTCGGTCGAGCGTACGAGTCATGGGCACGAGCATTAATCAAATTATTTTCGAGCGTTGCGCGATTTAGCCGACGGTTACGACAAACACATTTTAATGACCCGGGTTCGATCAAATTTAAGCCGAATTAATCGTTGAAAGGCAGTACGAACACATTTATTGCGTTGTTGTTTACGCTGCTGACGCTATTCCTGGTTTGCGACCATTATAACGCTCGCGCTCTTCCTTTTTATCGTCATCGATACGAGTAATCTCTTCCCTAACGTTCTTCTTAACCTCTAATTTGATCTGTTTCTTACGGTCAAATATCTGTTTAGTGGTAATTCTGAAAAAACGATCGAACCGCGTTTTGTTAATTGACAGAGGAAGAAAATTTGTTCCTTGAAACGTCGAAAAAGAACGATAACGATTTTCAATTCATCATCACGTTTGGTCGCTGGTAGAAAGAGCTGCCGTTGAAACGAATGCAATTTCAATTGTAGCAAGCATTTTTCCAGGAATCGACGTTTCGAAAATATGACGGTTAATCAAAGTAATGGCAGTTTTTCAAGTCGTCCGTCGCTGACTGCATAGCGCTGCTTTCCTCGAATTCATGACAC
The DNA here is from genome assembly GCF_040668555.2 of Bombus flavifrons. Lineage (NCBI taxonomy): Eukaryota > Metazoa > Arthropoda > Insecta > Hymenoptera > Apidae > Bombus > Bombus flavifrons. Next base: position 8,154,917 of record NC_138454.1, read on the forward strand.
AGACGCGGACTCTGAAAATTGGAAATCGCACTCCCCTTGATTACTGGACTAATAATTGACGATCTACGTAGAAAACCACCGTGATCGAACGGCCGGTTTAATTCGGTTCCCGTAATTTCGTTGTTTTCGCGGTCCGTTTGCCACGACTGTTCAACCGGCAGCACAAAAAAATATTTCGATCGGAAAAGAGAGATCGATATCTCGCGACTGATACCTATCCGACCGGCTATCGCATCGCGTCCACCAGCCTGAAAGTTTAAACAGCTTGCGCGCGTTATGTTAATCCCCTTTATGCTAACTGTAATTAGATTTTCAGCGTCATTCGTTTTACGCGATGCTCGTTGTTTGAACTATCGTGTCCATGTCGAGTTGCGTGTTTAAACGAAATCGATTGATTCGTGAACGAATCTCGCGTTCTCGTTGCCCGTTTATTAGTTTGTTTATAAAAACCTTTACCGCCGCATTGCATGCAACTACGAATAAGAAGAAGGAAGAGTTCATTTGTAATCACCGACGCAATCGGTACTACGTTAACCGATAGCGTTGATCGATCCTTGATATATATATATGTAATATCAAAGAAAAGGGGGGTATACGCTTGGTCCATCATATGTTTAAGTTCGAGTTTTAGTAGAAGTTGTAAATTTAATGTATAAACTAAGAATCGTAAGAGTGCTGGGGAAGAGAGAAAGAGAGAGAGAGAGAGAGAGTGTAAGAGTGCATGCCTTGGTGACGTCAAAGCTAAATGAGTTGTTGAGAATTGCGGATCTTTGGAGCCGAGATAATGTTATAGGAACGCTAAATTTACATTAACGATTCATATTAAAATAGTAATATATTTATTTCATGGACGATTCCTTATATGTTCATCGATACATACTTGCACGCGTCTCCACTTTTTTCCATACCCGACTCTTAACCGACTCTTAACCGACTAGTTTACAGTCATCTGTTTTCGAGACGCCGCGCACACACATACCTCCACACACCGACACTCACATACAAGTATCTCTACTACGCATTTGACCTAGTCCAGCACAGAAAATTACACATATCTCAACATGAGTAAAGGAGTGGGAGAAGGGTGCGAGGGTTGAGGGTGAGCATCTTTTGACCTGGGAAGACAGAAGTTGTGAGCCGAGTGTGAGAATAAGACGTAAGAAGATATTGTAGTCAGTTTTTGCATTGGGTATTGCTTGTTAAAATAAAACTAAACTTCACTTCAAATAGAACATCCTTTCTTGTCCTTACTCTAGACTATTTAGATACTACATGTATATATGTGGAGTTGTCATTAGGGTTAGGGTCGTGTAACGAATCTTTCTTTGGATTAGACATTGTTGTTATGCAAGAGCGAAGATATTTACAATTTAGTACAATTATGATTATGACAGAATTTGACAAGTAACCGTGGTAATTAGATACTCGGAATGCGAATGGCAATGATCTTAGACTCAACAACGAATCTACGGTCAACGGGATAACAAATGTGCTTTCTCAGTGGTCCACAATTCTTGTGTTACTCTTCCACAAGTAGAACTCCAATCTTTGACTCTAACTTTCTAACTAACTTTTTCAGTCCAAGTCGAACTGCGCTTATATACTCCTCTCCGTACCTCTCTGTACTCCTCGGGTCCGCTATATTTTTAAGGAGAGCTATACAATTACTCCATACGTCTGTTAGGTAAAACGTCCATTAATCATAATTATTAAATCATAAACAACTACTTCTCATTTTTATTATTCAAGTACCGCTATAATGAAAAGTCTAGACTAAAGTATTGGGGGTCTTCCTAAAATTCCAAAAGAAAGGCCCCGATGTCCTTTCGTCTCCGACATATATATATATATATTTGCAAAATAGCTACTTAATCGAGTATATTATCGAACGTTGTGGGATCGACGGTGAGCTTGCTTAAAATAGCCAAGCGTGGATTTACGAAATACTTTACAAGGTTCGTTAAAGAGCGAACCATGTTTTCATTAGCGACGAGAAAACTGCAGAGAAGATAGCGTCTTTTTCGCATCCACGAACAGAGTTGTTTCTCTCGTCAAAAATCTCATGCATAGCGATTCAAACCTATTGTTCGACTTATTGAGTCGATCGATAACGCAAACAAGTTTTAGTACTCCGAATTGTCGGTTTACGATCGGATTAATGATTGCACGTGAAAGAAGCGCATACGTCCGCGTAGATTTTTCATTATCCAATTCATCGTACTATTTTATTATCCGAGAGTAGGAAAGGAGAATTGGCAAAAGTTAAGGGAGCGTAATAAACGAACGTTTGAAACGATACGCTTTAATTGTGACAACGTCTTAGTCTTGAGAAACTTTAATTTCTTGAAGCTATTCGAAATTATCATAGCCCCTGGCGATTCTCAGATTTCTGCCTTGCGCCAATGATTGTTCTTCTTCGTCGACTTTAATTGCCCGAGCTTCCGTACGAAAACCGTGTTGTTCGAATTGTTCGCGTTGAAGCACGCGCACTTGAAATAGCACTTGAAGTCGGTTAATTAACTCGAATCCAAGGATACACGCACAATTGCTCAATTGGCACGCAAAGAAACAGTTCGTTCGATCGATCCAGCTCCAAAAGCCTGAGTCGCATTTACCGTGCGTAGCGAGTTGTTGCTCGAATCGAATAATCGATTTTACGCTTTCTCCTTCTTTGGGAAAAGTTTCCTCTGCTTCTAAGATGAGTGCTGAAACCGATCTGCGGCAGTTTCTTCTCTTTCTTTCCTTAAACCAGACGATACGGTGCCCAGTTAGTCGAAAAGCACGAAGCGTTTCGAAATGTCGAAGTTGCAAAATATTGGAGATGGATAGACGGATAGAAACTGAAAAGAAGGACCGGATCGAATGCCAAATATTTCAGGCTCGTTTTCCAAGCTTTTTTACTTTTCGCTTTCGCTCTATCTTTCTCTCTCTGGCTGGATTCGCCGATACTTTGGCCGTGTCGTGTCGGCTACGCAGCCTCACACTACTGCACCCGTCACACATACATACGATCGTGCTCTCGTTCTTGTGGCCTTTTTCTACGTTGTATCGCGAGGCCTTGTTCTTTTCCAGAAGATTTATCCGTCCTTTTTTCTACACGGTTTTCGGTGCTGCTTCGACTTCTTTCCTCTTCGGTGTTCCCGCAAGCTCGCGCGTCCTACATTTCAGTCCCAACAATAAATGGAAGATGTCGGCTCGAAGAGTTTTACAAACCGCGGCCGAAGCGCCAAGCGACTTTTGTTCTTACATCTACAAGATGCATTATTGTGTTGCTCAAGCCAAATCCAGTACACGAAATATTCCACCAGCAAATGTAAGCTCAATTTCGCCGATAACGGAGTTTCGAAACGAGCATATTTGCTGGTTCGTGTTTTACCGTTTACGTTTTGCCGGCCGGGGATTCGCGCAACATGCTGCTCCATATATTTTTCCCAACAAAACGTTTAAGAACTCAAGGTGACATTTGATACAGCACGGACGCTGCATTTTTCTTTAATCAAAGTCACGATAACGCAAAGATGCATCGATCTCTCGGCCCTTCGACCTTGCCTTATCTGGTATATCACCAGATGCCGATTCACGCGCATCCTTCGCCGTTTGCCACACGCGGATTTTTCCTCCTACGATTCGCTCTCGTCGCGCTCCGCTCGTGGCTCATCCGTTTAACAACGGAAGTCGTAGCAGTATTTTCTCCAAGTCGTATCTTCTGTTCACGAAGAATTCTACAGAATCCTAATGCAAACGGAAATTGTAAACTGATACACACACTCTCTCTCTCTCTCTCTCTCTCTCGTCATTCGTCTGTGCATTTTTATCGACCGCTTGTCATTTATTCTTCAGCGTGGAATTTCAGCCAGAGTATACGCGATATATCAGACGAAAATACATCATTGTGATCGTGGAAGAGAACGCGCAAACGTAGAAATTTAATCTCAGCCGCTTTGTACGATCGGTGTAAATATGAAAAATGAGGAAATCGAGGCAGAGGAATCAGCAAGATCGGATCCAGTCTTTCGAATATTATAATATAAGCTGGGTCAATTTCGATTCATTGACATCGTTGGCGACGTGGTCGTGAAAATGAGCGGAATGTTATTAATTGCCTTTGAATTATCAGCCTTGGTCGGTCTGGAAGAAACGGCTTAACACAGACTTTCTCAACAACACGAATAAGTCGACAGGATATAACTTAGGAGAATAAAATTTTCAGAGCAAAGTGACCTCGGAGAAATGTGGCAGATGGCGAGAACATATCTTTACTCTTTACTCACTTATTCGGCGAAACGATTTTCTTCTGCCGGATATACGTAGAGCTACTACCCGACTAGTTCACGGAACACGCAGCTGACAAAGTGCGCGAGCACGCCGAGTTTTTATCAGTGAAACGGATTTCGCTCAATCTCTCGAATAGCGGGCTTGTCGTTCGAATATCAAGTACTTACGAGGGTCGCAGGCATTTAAGCAGCGCAGAATCGACCGTTTCAACGTCGCTCCCTCTTCTTCCACTTCCTTTTCCGGGTTCATCCTTTACCATGCATACCCGGAGTATTCAGATCGATCGATCATAGCCGGCGGATATTCCGTAAATCACGTAGCCACGTGTCCTTTCGTACTTAACTTTGCTCGGATACAATTGGGTCGTTGCTATGTAATGTGGATTGCTCGTTGACGACGCCGAGGTTGTGTCGTCGTGGTCGATCGCGAGAAGCGAAACACCGTACAGATATAATGTATACATATGTATGTGTGTATGTATATCGGGGATCGCACGACTCAGTTTTAGCTTCGTGCAGGCACGCTCGTCGAATGTTTGAACGATGATTACCTCCGACTCTGGATTCTGGATCGATTTTAGGCAAAATAAAAACTGTCGGTTCGTCGTTGTTCTCGTTGCGTTTCCAATTCCGCGATTTTATTTCCGTGACGAGAGTACACGAAATAGCACCAGACCGCGCAAAGGTCCAAACGAAGGACGGAGGCGATCCATCGATCGACGCGAGGCTGCGAGACCGAATCGGTGTTCATTAAACAACGTTAAACGAAGCTGTGAATGAACGGTCCGAAAGTGGAAGCAAATGAATTTATCTGGCGCGGATAACGATCGATCGAGCAAGTGGACTACGCGCGAGAGAGAAAGTTTGATCGACGCGTGGTTAGCGACCAGCCACTTCTGATTATATCTATGCATACTTAATGCGCGTTCATAATGCAGAACGGCGCAATGACGCGTCGTTTGAGGCTGCTCTCGGAACAACGACAAGGGCGCAAATTGCCGTGGCCATTCGGTTGGCCTGCGTTTTACGATGCATAAGACCTAACGCAATGCTGGCGCTGGAACGTTGACAGTTCGTCGCTAATGTTATTCATAGTTGGCGTTACTGGTGGTAGCGGTCGTAGCTGCCGTAGCGGTCGTAGCCGCCGTGTCAACAATACTGCCGACTACAACGTTTATTACGTGGCTGAAAGTTTGTTATACAACGGTAGAATTTCGCTTCGTTAACCGCCGTTGCGACTCGCCTTTAAAATTTCACTCGTCCTTGGAAGGGAATTTCGCGATGAAACGACCACGTTCGACACTATTTTTTACTTTTTGCAGATTCGCTGCTTCCTTTGCCACTCCTTTCGAACGAGATCGCTCAAGTACGCCGTCCTCCGTTTTTTTCTAACTGCTGAACACTTTTACTCGTTCTCATTAAAATCGTAATGCTTTCTCAAAACGAAACGTCTAGAACGATTTTTGAAGCAGCCTGCAAGTACGTACACGATTATGCGACTGGACGTTATCGCGTGTAAAATATAACCGTAGCAAGAGAAACTAGCGTAAACGACTTGAAAGCTGCGCGCAACTTGCTTCGTATTTTATCTTTTCGCTGAATTTCTTGTCGAATAAAGCCGGCGGCGTCAACGCGATAAATGAATTACGTAGATTTTTCAAGCGCGGTTTAATGCCGTCTAATTGCATGGAAAATTTTATCGAGACCTCGCGATAAATACTCGAGGAGATGGTTTGAAGATTAGTTAGCGAACGAGTTTAATGCGCGCACCAATCCTCTATCACGGCTACTGTTGCTGCGCAAAGATGATCACAGTGTGGATAATGGAAGAAACGTAGTCCCGATTAACGCTTGCGTGCCTCGCAGGCTTTTCATCAATGTGCGCAACGCAGCAAATGTGCTGCGCAATCTTGTACCTAAGAACTTCCACTGAACACCTGTTGGTATCGCGGATTCCAGATGCGAGGAATATCAATTAGCGGAACAGGGATGATCGGCGACTTATGAATATTTCAGTATGGATACTGGCGGAGAAGTCGACGGAGGATACACATTGCTACGGCGCGGCGCACCGGTACGCGAACCTGGGGATTTAGTAAATTTACAAGCAGATCGTTAAGAGTCGGCTCCTCTGGAAATGTTATTCTCGCAGCGCAGGATAATACCCCGGCGTTTTCGAGTATTTGCTACATCAAGTCGGAATCGTTCTGTCTAACCCGGCCGTTAATTCTCAATTGGAATCGTCCGAACGCGTGGAACGGAATATCTTTGAAGTTTTAAATTCAGCGTCCGCGCGAACAAGTTGTCGAATGTCGAGAGGGGACACGCGTCTGGTAGCAGCGATAGGGACTCGAAAGGCGAAATTAGAAGAAGGAACGACAGGATGGAGAGGAAGCACGAAGAAAGTAGAATCGGATGGGAAAAGAGGCCAGGAGACGATTCGTTTACGCGTTGGCGCGAACAGTCTAACATTCCTGAACGCTCCTGAGTACGGAAAGGACTTCCGTGAGGAAATGTCCGTTCCTACCGCGTTGCTGGGCAGCGGAAGTCAGAAAACCGCACTTCTCTGAGAGGAATTCTCTTTTCCTTCTAGACGGTTGTCGAGCAGGCTTTTTTTTTTACTTATTCCTGCTGGAAGAGGAAGGAGAACGCTCGCTGCCGGTCCGAAAAATAAGAGCATCGTACTCGCGAGACTCGTGCATCTGTTTCCCACTTTGCATAATATTCCCCCCAGGGGCTAGGAACGGTTTTCCTCCTTACCAGTCGCCTCTGCTCCCTTTTTATTCGTTTTCTAGTGGCGTCGCGCGATCGCCTTCCACTCGTCGTCCCTCGAAAACGATTTCTTGAAATATCGGTTTGAACACGTGTGCGCTAGACAAGCTGATAAATCGTTAACGGTACCACGATAACGCTTGGTTAATTGCTATAAATAACGGGCGGAGTTACGCGGTCGATTAAACTCGGTTAAATTCGCGGTACCCAGGGTTTGGTTGGTGCCAGCCAATTTTCATTATTTATACGAATTCTACAGGGGCATATTTTTCCAAGGATACTGTTACCTACGGGGACGACTTTTTTCAAAGATGCGGCAACCCTCGTCCAACAAACGGACTAAATTGAATTAAGTTACCGCTATATTTCTTGCGAGGAGAAACACGCTCGACATCCAACCGGGAGCGAGGTCAATTTAACAGCTTGTGTGCTGGTTTAACAGAAAATCGTAGAATATTACCAAGGCGATTGTAGAACATCGTAAACAAGAATATGCGCTCGTGTGCAATTCGCGATTATTACTGCTTAATAAGGGTTGCTTGGTTTTTGCGCGTTTCAATCGCTCGATTCTCGCCGAATAGAATCGGTTGGCCACGGGAAATTCAGCGGCGATACAGCCGTTTCAGGGATTACTTCAATTTTACGGTTCAATTGGTGAAATAACGCCGAGCGTTTCGGATCGGGATGAAAAATTGGAAGCCTTTATTTGACTAAAGGAAAACGGTGGAAAGAGATCGAAACGGGCTTTGAAAAGAAAGATCGCCGATTAGAAGGATGAAGCATATGAAACGCAAACATGAATGGAACGCGCACCGGCCAGCAAAAATATTTCGTTTAATCCGATCGATCCGTATTTCTAGAAATAGACAGAAAGATATATCTATAAAGAGAATTTGATATGGCGCGTTTCTCATGACAACGAGAATGTCTTAAACGCTGAATCGACTCGAATGTGTATCGTCACCGCGTAAACGCGTACGTAGTGTCATCGATTCGCCGACTTTTTCCCATTTCCAAGCGGTCGCGTAATTTAATAAACCAAGGAAAACGTTGGTTGTCGCGTCCAATTTACGAGCTTGCGAACGTTCTTCGACAAAGAAAAACGAAAGATTTTGTCAGAATCGACGCACGAAATTAGTCGTTTGTCTAAGTAACGATACTGCATTGGCGAGTATTTCGTTGTGGACAAAGGCCGAACCTTGTTAACGATACTCGTTTGAGACAGAAGCAAGAGAGCATAAACACGTGCACTCGATCGTAATAATCGTAATTTATGCATCGCGGTACGCGTTTGGTGAAACGATATCCCGATAGGGTACATTCAAATTAAATTATAAACGCTCTATCCAATGCGTGGAAAATGAACTGTTCGAAATGTGAGACATTAATCAAACGAATATCGGGGCCGTGTATTTTCTACGAATATAATTAATTCGAGCTGGAGCAACGTTTGACGTTATAGAAACGAAATCGCGAAACGCTTTCACGGGTTAGAAGCTTGATCTAAAAGAATCCGAATTGGAGATGAAAAGGAAAGAAAGAACGTGCTCTATCGCAAAATTCCAGCGGCGCTGTATTTCACTAGATTTCGCCGCGGCTCTCGTCCGTTTGTTCGTTCGTTCGTTCGTAAGCCCCGCACGCGGTTTACGCTAGTTCAACGTCACTGTGTTCGCCGCGCAAATCGTAAATCCATTTCACGATTCCCTCGAGAATATGTTCGGTGATATTCGGTGAAATTTTTCAAGGTAATCCCCAACGAAAAGAGAAAAATTAGAATCGCCGGGTAATAGCTACAAAGAGTTGCTCTAATTACGTTATCACTAGATCGAACATTAGACGTTTCACCGGAGTGGTCGTTGCTCGTTGTCACGCGGCCGGGGCAACGATCGGTGTAACGAAACCTGGTTTCGGTGAAGATTCGCGCGATTCGTTGCCTCGCTTAACTTTTTTAACGTTTTGGACGAGTGGATGAAAAGAGGCGAAGGAAACAAATCCGGTGCGGCGTACCAGTTGAAACGATTAAACGTTCGAATGCCAGCCGTGTGACCTTTTTTCGTGACAAGTCCGCCTCATGAATGTTTAATGCCGGTCATTTTATAAGGAAATAAATGCACCTCCTTTGTTTGCATCGTACTTCCGGCTGCCTTACCGCGTGTAATTCTATTTCTGATTTCACGGCAGCTGCCCTGTTCAGACCCCGAGGTTCGTTTGATAAACTTGGTTTCGACGCGGCTGCCGAGCAACGAACTCGTCGACCAAACGAAAAGTCGGAAAGGCTGCTTCTACTCGAGTGCAGTTCGCGTCGATATAGTCAAAAAGAAAAAGCGGAACTTGGCTTCGATGCCACGCTCCACTAAAAAACAGAATTTCATCTCGTAAGCCCCCCTTTTCCTTTCGTTCTTTCATCCCTCGTTTCACCGTTTCCCGTCGCTAGAACGCATACTTATCGTTGTACGATTTTTTTTTCGTTTTCTTTTCTCGCCGCGATATTCGCTCGCCCTCGACGCTCGCTATTCGGCAGCAACCGCTTGCGGTTGCCCTACGCTTCTACTGACAACGTTTACGTGACAGTCCGCGTCTGCACACACACACACACACACACATATTTATATATACATATCAATTTATGCGAAAGTCAGAGTAACGAGAAAGTTCGGTTGCATAGCTTTCCCGAGTAAGCAACGCCATCGATGGTTCCTGGGCGACCAAAGCAAAGATGAAGACCAACCGCGACGTCTCGATGTTTGTTTAAACTTTGTCGAAGAAGGTGACGCTCTCGGTTCAACGAATGGCTGCGTTTCTCGCCGGCCAACTTTGTCGGAAAGGAATATACGTCGTGTATCCGCAGGTTCCGCAGATACGATTCAGCCTGCCGGCTGAAGTTCCAACGCAAGCGTAATTTTCAAGGGAATCGACATTTTCGAAAACGAGTAAACTAATAACTCGTCCCGTTGGGCGCGTCGAATTTTCACAGCCAGACTCGCGGAAACTTTTGCAAAGAAAGGGTGCGTCGTATACGATCGATGGCATGGCCGTAAGAACAACGCGGATAGAGCGCGCACACGAATAAAAACATTATTGCGAGGCGATACAGAGCGTGGTCGTTTTGCGGCGAAGTCGGCGCGAATCCGAGTGTGAGCGTACGATTAATTAAATTGCGCATTTTGCCCCGGGATTTCGCGCGGACCGCGCGTGACTCGACTCGAGAACACCGAACAACTTTCCGGTGTTAAACAATTGCCTGTATTGCAGCTAGATAAAGCGCCCAACACACACGAGCTTCCGTATCGTGCTAGAAATTAATGTCGCATCTTGTTCGCGTTCGGTCGAGCAACCCCCCCCCCCCCGCCACCCTTCTCTCTCCCGCGGGACCCAACTTGGGAGGCAAACCCTCTTAGAAGTTGAATTTCTCTCAACGCCAACCGGTTCCGTTGACGCATCGTTGCTCAACAAAGAAGCCAATTCGCCCGGTTTTACCGTAATTACACGGATGCATTTAGTCGTAAGAACGGTTGAAAGTAAACACGCACGAAATGTTTGATTAACGGAAAATGGCGTTGCTCTAATTAGCGAAAAGGACGGTGCAGTACCGCGCGGTGCTTTTCGCTGGTCGTCGCGCCACGTTTCCATTCATTGCCAAAAAATATTCAACGATGTATTGTTGCATTTAGCGTTGCCGATGTTGGTGGAAAGATACGCGAGGGGAAAAGGCGGGTGGGTAAGAAACGGGCGAAACTGGCTAATGGGCGAAGGAAAAACGGGAAGGCGTTGGATGGAAGGGGCGTAGGATAAACCGGACAGCGAACGGTTGGAGCAGGGGTGGCTCGTGTCCGTAAAACAAACTGTCGCTACACGAAGTGGATGCTTTTAGCCGGTATGACGCGGTGGCGCGGCGTAAAGCGGCGAGATTGAATTTCTTGCGGCTGTGTCCGTTTCTGTTCGCATTGCTCGGTGACAAAAGTGAAATTTAAAACTGACCCCGGGCCGAAAACGTCAGGCGAAATACGGCTCGGTAGCAATTTCCATTAGGATGATCAGGTCTCGTTCGTAGTAGGTTCGACCGTTCTCGGATTCTCTCGGCATCGGTCTGCTCCCTCACCGCGAAATGAATGTGAAAGCAGCTGTCGCTTCACCACCCTGCCTGCCTCACCTCTCTATTTCTCAGAAAACTTGGAATTACACTCGCATTCGCGTTTGCGGCTAGTCGCGACCTGATGGAAGTGGAATTTGAAATCAGTCTACCTATTTCGACTTCTCTGTCCCCCGAGTATCGACCACGCGGTGGCCAAAGTTGAAAACCGTGTCCGTTCGGTATAACTAGTTTCCTTTTCGAAGATTGGAGTTTCCCGAACGTTTCCCGCTTGTTCCCTCGATCATATTTCACGCTGCTAAAAGAAACCGAGCCACGCGATGAGGACCATTCAAATTGAATCCGAATCGAACGAGGTTCCCTCAAATATTTACTCGGTGCAGAGCGTAGAAGAACAGCGGCCGACGAGCAAGATCGTATCGATTATCCTCGCTTTTCTCTTTTTCTCGTCGATAAGTCGACGATTTACGTCGCGATCGTCGAATCGCTGGAAAATTTTTCTACCAAAAGTTAGCCTAGCGATCCACGCAACCTAGTCGTAACTTTTTTACGGAAGCAGCTCGTACGTTCCAAGTCGGTTTCCAATTCGAACAACGCAGAAAGCCGACTATTTCTCTAAATATTTTACGAGCTGCGCTCTTGTTCCAAACTATGACGGTGGTGGTAAGCGTCGTAATTCAAGACAGAACGAGTGGCATCCCCTTTCTGCTTTGTAATGCCTCATAAAGACACCTTTATCCCAAGTTTTTCATTTTCACGAGCACGCGTTTCGCGGTTGCGGTAACGTGCACACCGATAACGATCGCCGTGCCGTTACCCTTTACAATATCTATATATGTTATTCGCTCGATCGGAAATAACTGATCGTCGTTGTATTGTCCGAAGCAACCGTTGCTTTTCGCGTGTTTTACGGGAATGTACTGTATTTACCGTATTTGCTTTTTTCGTTTAACGATTTGCCGCTGCCAATCAATTTTTTCACCCACCTCTTTCCCGACCTTTTCATAGAAAATCATTCGAACTATCGACAGCGATATATTTTAATCCCCCGTCGAGAATCGCGTCTCCGCGGTGAAAAACACGCGAACGTTTCAACGTGCTCCGTGATTTCCGTGGTCGAAAATTTTAGAAATTTTCCCCGTCGACGAAATTTTACCAACATCCAGGGTTTGCTGCTTGGAGGGCATTTTTTTGCGACGTTCGTTTCGCGCGACATTTTCACCGGTTCGCATTCTTCTCGTCAAGGTGAAAAAACGAACGCGCGGCAACCATCGATCGGAACTTTGCTCGTTATAGACGAGGAGCAGCATGGTTTCTCCTTCGACCGGCTGGCAAATTATCGCGTGCGAAACCAACGCGTGTCTCCTTCTGCTGTCGCGAAAACTTGTTCCGTCTACTTTAAGTTGTTCCATTACCTACGTCGCTAAAACGTCTCTCATCTCGCGTCACGATTCCCACGGGAACACGCTACTAGCATTCTCCTGCCGAGTTTAAGTTAGAGGAAGACGGGGAGTAGCGATTGTCAAGAGTACAGTTTACCGGCGGGTAACTGGAAAGAAGTGCGCCTTATTTGGGTCTGTGGCGGCACTCGGCAACGATGTATATCGCCAAAACGAAGTGCCTAATGAGCCATCAATATGCCAACGCTCCTTCCGCCGAATGTTCAAGAAGACGTGCGTGGCAATGGTCGCGGATGCCTAACAAACGCGTGGATAGTGGGAATATTGAGAGGCGACAAAAAGAAAAGAATCGAATCCGATCGACAGTTAAGTTCGAACCAGGAAGCGATAAAGTGGAGTCGTAACCGCGCAGCGAGATTGACTAGCGAAAGCGAAAGCAACACTTGTTAAAAAATATATTGTTGCCCTAAACACCGAATGATTATTTAACGCGCTACAGCCAATATCGCCTCAGGTCTTTGGTGTGTACCATGTACACGTGTATAGCGCACGAGAATGATTTACACGCGATTTAAGTATCGCGAGAAAGAATGTATTTCATGGTCGATGCTACTGGGCGCTATCGATACCGGAGCCTGAAATCTCGGAGCCACGATACAACACTACCGCTCTCGGTCTCGTCCTTAATCGAAATTTTAATGGAAAGATCACAAAGCGAGCTTTCGGCGCTCGGCGGCTTCGAGCGGCAATCGTTTCAACGAGTATCGCGCGAAGACGAAAGAAAACGAAGCATCGCCACCGCGTCAAAGCGGCCTCTTGAAAAGCGATCAGGCAGGAAAAGCGAAACGATCTCGCTGGGAAACTCCATCGGATATTAATTGTCTGATCGTGTATGAATTTTACCGTGTTTCCTAGCTTAAAGCGATGGAAACGAACATCGATCGCTTGAAAATTGAACTTTTTGCAACCTACGACGGTGACGACGGTCGACAGTCAAAGCGTGCCGCGAAAACTTCACCCAACTGTTGAAATTTAGGTTAGCGACAGATATAGGACTTGTACAGCTGTACTGCACGTTCCCGTAAGAGACAGCGAACAGAACGCGTGAGCGAAAGAGATTCTATCGCTCGCTCTGTCTAACGGGTGTTTTGGTGGCAGAAGGAAAGAGAAAAGGAAGAAGAAGAGCTTGTTGCCGTTGATCGTCGCTCTATTCGTGTTCTCCCCACATTTTGTATAAATGAGAGAAAGAGAGAGAAAGTGTGTGTGTGTGAGAGAGAGAAGGTCATGCAAAGCTGACCTATCTCTGTCGTTCGATGTGGTTTTCAGCTCATCCGTAAGAATGAGCAGATCCGGGCAGTCTATCTGCATAGCGGGAGAGAAGCTGCAAAGAAGAAAAAGTGAGAATCGAAAGGCGGGGCAGGTTTCGAAGGGTCGAGGTGAATCTAACCCTCCTTCTATCTTAGCGACGAAGATTGAACGTGGTGGTGGTGAATCGTGCTGAATGTCTAGTCCACAGCGAGCCGAGGGATTCGCAAATTCACCGTGAAATCTTCTGCAAACGGAAGTGAGGTAACTCATTTCCGTTTCATCGGGAGTTCCTTTCGAATTAAAAGAGCTCGGGGCGTTGGCAAACGGCGAAAGTAGCGAGAGAGAGAGAGAGAGAGAGAGAGAGAGAGCTAGATGCGGAGCGAGGAGGATGCTGGATTAATTAACGTAACGTAATTACGTCCCGCATTGCGAGAGTCACGACGATTCGAGAACCCGACAGAAGGACAGAGGAGAAAGTTGAGACATCGAATCGATGAATCACCGGACGTGCCATCTTACATCTTCCAAACTGAAAGGTTTCACGTATAATTAAACTACGTTAGCTCTTTGTTCGTTGTTGTTGATGTGTCGCGTCGTGATACGGAACGATCGGAAACGTTTACGCGTTAGCAGATCATTCATTCCATGGGAAACGTCACAGACTCGAGAAGAAAGCGTATCTGTGAGATAGACGAAATCGGATTTTACGTCGTGTCGTTTTACTCTGACGAGAATATTTCACGCGCGTTATGGAAAACAATTAGCTACGGCACCATGCCGAGCGACGTACACTATCGTCTTCCGACGCTGTTATGAAATCAATTTTCTAGCCTTGTAAATTGTATATGAGCGTTAATAACGCGCACGCGGTAGCTAGCTCCGTACCATAAACCTATTTTGTCCAATGTATTTTTCATCGCGCAGCGTGCAAGCTCGTGTACCTCGGGTTTGAGTATCGCGGCTCATGCATATGATCGTGTGAACTGGAATCGAATCCTGATATTCGAGCAGTCGATTTGCCGGGTAGAAAGCGTGTTAGAGGGTGTTTCGATTGTCGCGTGGATCGATGAAGTCGGTGGTGCCACATCGAATCGAAGTTGTATAGAAGACCGTGGAAAGAAAGAGATTAGACGACGTCGAAGCGAGAAGGTCGGGACGTCGCGTCGCGTCGTAGCGCGGTAGCGATAAAGCAATTCTCCTCCGGAGAGGAGTAAAAACGAGGGTGTGTTCTCGAGCCGTCGTGATTGTCAGGCTCGAAGATTTACCGTCGATCGGATTTTTCTCGCCGAAGGAAATTCAAAAAGTTGGAGACGATGACACGGGATCGGGATCGAATCGTCCCGATGGATTTATTTCGCCAACAGGTGGATTAAATCGCACTAAATCTTGGAGCGGCCGTCGCTTGGAATTAGGTCACTGAACAAATTACGAAACGGCATTAGGTGTAATTTCGTCATCCTTTCGTTTCTCCGATTGAACAACATTTACCATCGCTATGATACGCGGTATGATACTGATATTTCAGTTATCGAACATGCACGGAAAGTACCTATCTATCTCGGATATCCTACCTGGAACGATATCCTGCGCGAACTTTAATTTTCCCATTATTAGCTGGATCGATTCAATCGCTGCATATCGAATGCACTTAATGGTCGATGCTATTTACGTGTGTAATTACATTTTATAATTACTGTTACGTTAATTAAAATTATGCGTTATTCCATATTAAATTTTCTGCTTTGCGACACGCAAATGAAGTAACGAGGATATTCATTACGTACGACCTTTCTCAAAGAGCTAGAAGGTAACGTTCGAATAATCGTTCGAGTCGATCGTTCTTTCTCGATCCGTTCGTATCAACGATAAATATCGGCGAGATCGGTGGTCCCGTTTTATCCTTGCGATTCGTGCGCGGTACAATTCTTTAGTCTTATCGAATTTGCGCGTAATCCAAGGCTATGAAAAGCATTAGAAACTTTTATCGATAATTTCGAACGGATGTGGTCAAGTTTTAATGGTATTAAAGTAAGTCCTCGAAGTCGAACACGACTGCATCGATACGGTAAACACAGTGGTTCACCATCGGCTGTGTACAAACGAATCTTCCGCGCTAAAATTAAATGAAATCCACTGTGCCACCGCCGCCGCGTTTCAATTTCTCGTCGTGGGATTGCTTCTAACTCTACGATTTATAATAATTTATGCGCCATAAATAGTATTGGACATTGAGATAAAGGTAATTTCGTTGGATGTTCCATACTGTGTCTGTACTATTCTTAGCATTACAAATTATATTCATCATCGGTGGGGTAGCCATGAATTATTTAACGAAGACTATATTGCCGTAAATGGCTGCAATTATTTTAGGTACATGGTTGATATCGGTTAGTGGAATATAACGAATACACTATAACTATTCTGATTCGATTAAACGAACTAATCCCCTGAAAATTATGTGGTCCAGCGTAACGCAAACCGTAGAGTTTCTTTAAGCTAATATTGGGTTGGCAACTAAGCGATTGCGGATTTTGTCATTACCACGTAATGACAAAATCCGCAATCACTTAGTTGTTAACCCAATATATTTGTACGACGAGTGGCGGTGGCTCGTACGGGTAATCGTTCTTTACGCCAACAAGGACTTTCGTAGAAATTATTTTCCGTCTATTTTTTCTTTGCCGTGCACGTTTTCGGCGAACGATCGGCGAAAAGTTGGCGAGGAATAGACATAATTCGATGCCTGGAATACGTGGCGTCAGCCCTAGCTTCGGTCATTTCACGTCGATTAAATTCCTTCAACTTGGGGGACGGTCGCAAGAGAATCAAGTCTGGAAAGTTAGGAACGCGAATGGCAAAATATCAGGCCCGTTGAAGAGTTTCGTCCTTGGCTCTTGGTCTGTCCGGGGAAACGTAGTTTCGCGAACAAATTTTTCAGCCGTTAGGCGAGACTCGGGCTAAAATTTTCCACCACGCTTTCCATGTCGTTGCGACTCTACAAATATTCCGTGACTGGCCGAAGCACCGTTTTAACTCTTGGACAGTTCGGTGAATGAAAGTAACGCGCGCCGTTCTTGAAACGAAATTATATCTCGACGGTAATTGCGCGTGCCAGCGAAATTACGCGCAATAGGAATTGGAAAGGTCGGAGGTAAGCGGCGGGAGGAACGGCTGAAAGTTGGGTGAGAACAAGGAAAATGGAAAAATTGAAAAATCTATGAATTGTTGAAAGCCACCGACGCAAATTAAAGGATTTATTCACCTCGCGGGGAGCATTTACCGCGGGCGAGTGAGATTTAACCGGTATAAGCGATGACGGGGTGGCAGGTTCGTTGAAAATAACACGAATACCCCGCGGCGTTCTACGAGCGTCGTTTCCCATGACGATAACGATAATACCATGCTTGCCGCGCTACAAAGTATAACCTAATTATCTGTCCGACACGGTGGTTCCTCCGCCTCTGTACGCCTCTGTAATACGCAACTGCATTCAACCGTTACCGGTCCGCTTGCATCTTCATTATAGTGGCGAATGCACGCCGCATTTGCTTACACTTTGCCCGGTCCGTTCGTGACTGGATACGCTTGCTGTCGCCTAACGACTATGTATCTTCTCGCCAGTGAGCCCCGCTGCCTATTCATCTCGAATCCCGAAAGCCTCCACCTTTCCTGCCAGCTAACTTTATTAGTTTTCATATTATTCCCGTACTTATTACGCGATACAACGAGTCTTGCTTACGAGGTTTTCCCTCGTTTCGTGGAATATTCCATACGAGATTGAAGTTACGCGAACCAACTTGAAACGGATTTACACGGTAGTTATCCTTCTAGATCGTTATGCTATCCAACTCACTCGAATTTGTGCAGCGATTTTTTCTTTTTCGTCATCGATAACCCACGAGTTTTCCAGAATACGATGAAACGCGATGAAACGCGATGAAACGCGATGAAGGGAAAAGTTGATGGTCACGCTTTAACGTGTCTGGCAATCTGTAAAGCGATTACTGCGAACGTTGGTAATGCTAATTGAATTTTTCCTGCAATTGGTTGTCGCGCGGCGGCAACTAATTCAGTGAAAATAGAATATCTGTCGCAATCGACGACACGATTATCGCGACGTTGATGAAGTTTCGACCAATGGAGCGTGTCCGTGTCCGCCCCGGCACCGAAACGCGTCAACGATGGTAATGAATGTAAAGTAGCTGTTGGATCGAAGAATCATCGCGTCAAAGTTTTTTCACCTTTCCGGATGTTGAACGAGTACCTGTCATCGGATGCGATAACGATGCATCGCATTTACCTACAAATCAACGACGCGTTTACAATTATGTTTCGTAATGTGTAATACAAAGTGCGATCTATGTGTTGTTGCCAGGTAATAATTGGAATCGAACGTGTATGACTAATGTATTTGCGTATATTATATATTATATCGTAAATTTTATATCCTTCTCCTTAGTTTGCATACGCGACGTGTGTACGTGCGCGTCCAAATACCCGTCAACGTATAATTCCCGTTATAATTATTGCGACGTATATTTATGCAAGATTACTCGTAAATAACGAATAAACAGCGCACGATCAAACTTATCGTCGCGCAGTTCGTCAAAGCGAATCGACGCGTTGTAACGAGCCGTTTAACGAGCCATGTTTACTAATCTCCGATTAGTTTCGATCAAAGATTAAATCGATTAGTTGCCATTACATTTTCGCGTTTCAAACTTTCCGTATCGCGGTATTCTAGCACGAATTATCGCGTAAGATAATTTTTTGATTTCTACAGTCTGCTCTTGGAAAGCGGAAATCATGTTCGTTCAGAGAGTAACGATCCCCTGAAAGGACTAAACAAATAATCCAAGTGATCGTATACATACATACATATAACGGGATGTTTAGATTGACCGGTTCACCTGCTTGCAGTTGTTCGCGAACGCCTTCGGCAGGATCTCCAACACGATGCTAAAACGTTGAACTAAACGACCCTGTATTTACCGCAGAAGTTGAAGTATCGCGCTAAACAATACAGTTTGTTTTCGATCAGCGCACTTTCTCGATCCTGGATAACCGGAAATATCGTATAATTTACGGGCGTCGGATGTTGTTGATTCTCATCGTCTGTTATCTGTTCCGGCGAAATCGCACGATCATGATCTTTCGTCCGAATTGGAACGCTACGATCGCCAGCAAAATTACGATCTTTCGTAAAATTGTTTATTGAAGCTGCTGTCGAAACAGTGGGCGCGTTATGTTTTTCAGCGATATCGCATCGCGTCGATGGTTAAACGCACGTTTTTTACCAACAATCGATAGCACCAAACATCCGGTATCGGAAGCATTTTACATTTGGTCTAGAAACTATTTGTTCCGCTCTGAACTACGTACGCTGCATGATGGTTGGGGAGAACATACATCGAATAGACACACGCCTGATATTAGGTAAAAATTTATTTGGCCGTTTAATCGCTAATAATACAATCCAGCATTTTCGTACGCTATTTACATAATTAGATAAATTTTTTTCGATCTCTTCGAAATCTTGAGATATAATCATTGAGGTTTCTTCGAAATCTCAAGATAAGATACGCCGAAATCGTTTCGTCGTAAACGCGAAGTTTTTCCGCTCATCTACGAGAAACGACGAGCTTCCGCTGAAGCATCGATTATCATAAAGACACGAGTCGATGAGTACCGTCGCGCAATTACCTATAATACTTTTATTTTTTGTTCATTTAGATGGAAGAAACTAAAAGGAAAAAGGCAAAAAGAAAGGAAAAAATATGGCACGTAAATTACAGCAAGAAATGCAATAAATAACGTTCTAAAGTTCGTCATCTAGCCGACGTTTTAAAAGATACTTCCTCGAATACGATTGTAAAAAAAACAGGTACAGGAATTCTGGAAACAGTGTTAAATCACCGGAGGAAACTCACGATGCATCGTGTTGTTCTCTTTTTCTCTTATGCCTTACCGAATTACTATCCTAAATCCTAAGGAAAGAGGCACTTGTGCCCGACCGATATATACACAGCGCGTCGCGAAAAGCGTACAAGTATAGTAAACAAGGATGGACGTTTTACCTCTAACTGTACAAAATAAAAAGCAGCCTTTGGAAGATTAATCGTGTAGATCGATCTCGACTCTCTGTAGAAGATCCGGTTCTGTAAATATAAAAAGAAGCGAACATTAACTCAACTGGGATCGCAATTATATGGTTTCAAATAATTTTCAAAGATTCGAGCATTCGCGTGTTAAAACGTTTGCGAAATTTATGCTCTTCGTGAGTCGAAGAAAGGTCTACCGTTTCGATTTTCCTCGATGTACAAGCTCGTTCTTTGAGAACGTCTGCTGTCGCCCGAGTATCTGATCCTTGGCTCGATCCTTTGAGCAGAAACGTAGGTGGGGGTGGTAAAATCGTCCGGACCGTCTTTGAGCGGCGACGCGGTCCTTCTCCTGCAGATAGCCAACCCGATGATCACCCCGATACCGATCAGGATCAAAGCCACCGCACCTTCGATCCAAAATCTCGTTCGCTTTCACTCGTCCATGGACGCGTGTCGTGTGAAACACGTGAGTGTATAAATTTTCCTATATTCGATTACCTGTACCTGTCAAGGCGATCACGATGATCATATTTTCCGAGCTAGCCTTGGGAAGTGCCTTTTTCAGATCCTCCAGAAACAAACCGTTTCTTTCGATCTTCCCGCCGATAACTTCAGCCACTCGTATATGCTCCAACAGCGCTGGCTCGCTCCTTCCTCTGTCGTTCACAGCGTACACGTATAACGTGTAATCGAAACCGGGTTCAAGACCGTGTAGCTGAAAGCTTGGCCTTGGATTTCTCTCTTGATATATCGCCGGTACGTCTCCGACCATTCCCTGGTCGCTTTGAGGCGCGTGGAGCGTCGGCGGATTCATCTGAACGACACCGGAGTTTCTCGGTATCCCTCGAACTTCGAGCAAAAAGTATTGCGGGGAACCACCATCGGCGCCGGGCACGCAATTCACTTGCAGCGAGGTGGTTTCATTGTGCAGAGAACAGTCAAACGGTGGCTGCGGTGGCTCTGCGAATCGTAACGTTCGTTACTTTACAGAGGAACAGTGACTCGTCGTCAAAGATAATTTGAAAACTTGGTCGATAAATCGAACGGCCGTGAAATGGCGCTATCGACGAAACACGTTGAACTTGGCTTCTTAAGGAAGCTTCGTCCATTTACCGCGAGGCGATTTCAAATAAAAAGCGGAAGAGCACGCGAAAACATCGAAGTTTCGTCGGCATGCTTTCGTGGAATTTGTTCTAGTTATCAATTTCCAAGGACACGTACTTCCGGGCACGATGTTGAATATACAAGGGGTCCTTTGTCTGCCGACGCTGTTGCTCGCCCAGCAAGCCAGAGTTCCAAAGTCGGTGTCGGTGGTAGGAGTGTACTCGAGAACGCTAACGAGCCCGTTATTCCGAGCTCTGGAGTTTGGCATCGGCAACACGTCACCGCGCGTTCCGTTGTACGTCCAAGAGAATCGCACCGCGTCTTTCGGAACAGCGTCGACTTCGCAGCGTAGCGACACCGTTTCGTGGCGACCAGCCGTGACCTCGCGTCGCTCGTAACCTGCCCTGCATCTCGGCGCGTCTATCCGGCAGAACAATCTCCGTTGAGAAAATCGAAATTGCAGTAGTAGCAGCCGCGAAACCATGTACTTACATTTCATCTGAACGAAAATCGGAGGGCTCCGACCCTCTCCCACGGAATTCACCGCTTCGCACGAATACTCGCCTGCATGAGCCAGAGTGAGTACCCTCAGCGTTAACGTGTTGGAGGCTATCAGCGTTCCACCGGTCACGTCGTGCTCCAATCGATCGTCCTGAAAGGGCCCGTGATTCGTACTCCCTCTTAGAACCGAGTAATCGCGTAAAAGCTCTTCCTACCTTGTGGTACCAAATGATTCGGGTCGGAGGTGGGTTACTCTCCACGTCGCACACCAGCTTCAGATCGTCCCCTTCTCTGAGAGTATCCAGGACGTAACCGGTGGCTAGGTCGATGGAAACAACCGGTACGTCTAAAGGCGAAAGTCATAGAAGCTGTGTGTCATTTTGGGAAGATATACGTGTATCGTTTGATAAGATGGAAAAAGAGGGAAACCTTACAGGCAACGTCCAAGATCTCAGATTCTTCGAGCACTCCGCCGGGAAATCTGGGATTTTCGGCTCTGCAGGTTAATCTCTTGCCATTGTCGTCTTTGCCAAGGACGAGAGCCAGCTTGCTGATCGTCGAATTGCTTCTCTGCGTAGTCGACACGTTGGGGTCGCCTATCGTCTGTCCGCCTAGCCTCCAGATGATCCTGGCAGCGGGAGAACTTCCCCAGGTTTCACAGCGTGCTGCGAGCGGACGCCCGGCGTAGATTTGACTGTCGATCAGGACGATCTTTACGATCGCAGGCTTCACTGCGAAACGAATCGACGATTACGAATTTCGTTCGTGCGTATACTCTGTCGAGATAGCATGCCGCGAAGAAAACGCCTGCTTCGCCTGCGTTCCTTTTCTCGCTCGATCGCTTCGGCGATTCTCCAAGGATCCGCGACCGCGTACAAAAAATTGCTAGGAGGACGAGTCCTATAGCTGGTTCGAGCCGTGGCGAAAATAACGGGTCGAGGGAGCCACATGCTCGCCACTCGAACCGCGTATTTTTACTTTCAACGACAATTCCACGAAATACGACCGTCAAAGGAGTTAAGAAGAGGCCCGCGCGAAATCGTTGGAATTCATCTCGCTTCCGCCGCGGGTCACTAGCTCCAACTATATTTAAATTTCTTTCTTGTTCGTCGGCCGAGCCGCAGGACATTCGGATGAATAAGAACGATATTTCTTGCCACGCAGGATGTCCGGCGCTTATGTTGCAACGTAGGAAGCCGTTGACGTGCGGTGCGGTTCGAGCATCGAACAGCCTCGATCTGGCTAGAAATTTGAACGCCTCGCGAGAAATACGAGCGGCTTACGTAATATTTAGAAGCCGTGCGCGCTCATAGATACGCTTTTTGCACGGAACGACTTGGATCGTGCAAGATATCGACAGGGCGGACGCGAAAGGCGAACGCAAGGAGGAGAACGCGTGGACGGAACTAAATCGGACTAACTTGTCGCTTAAGCCGTCCGCGATCGCTTTTAGCACGCGTTAAGATTCGAAGATGCGACCTTGTGGAGCGCGCTTATTCGTTCTATTTTATTCTTGCCAGATGTTAGGCTCGCGCGCCACTCGCGATTGCCCTTTTTGAACCGCGTCGTTTGTTTCGCCGTTGTCAAAGCCAGTCGACGAGAAAACACTACGCGATACTCACGGTAAATATCTAGAGGCACTTCGCGAACGATCGGAGAGGTCATCTGCTCCGACTGAGCCCTGCATTCGAGCTTCGTGCCCCACAACGATCTCGTCACCTCGTTGATGAAAAGACGGTTCACCGTGAATTTGCTCGGGGAACCAATAGAAATTGTGTCAACGACGGCGTCCAGTATCTTACCGTCCTTCCACCATACTACCGTAGGCTTTGGTCTTCCTAAGATAAATAATAACACGATTAGGGCAACTGTGCAAGAACTTGGATCGTTGGAAAAAAGTACAAGCGTTTACCCCCAGACACCTGACAGGTCAAGTCGAGATTGTAACCTTCCAAGAAGGGTCCAGCCACTCTTGTCACCTCTCGCCCCTGAGCATCGTATATCACAGGTCTGGATGGTTCTTCTGGAAAAAGGAGAAAAACGCGAACTCGTTACGCCTGTTACGGTCGAACGGCAAACGTTCTACCCTTTGGACGATACTCACCGACGAGCGTGAGATTCACCCGAAAGTTTCTCGTCGGGGAATTGATAAAATCTACCCTACATCTGAAGATTCCTTGGTCCTTGAATGTGACCTTGGTAACTTTGAGCTTAGCTCGATGGCCATCACCGATCTGAAAGTAGGTCCTCTTGCCGAGATCATCGCTGACCGCCCAATGAACGGCGGAGGCGAGATCTTTGCCTCTTGCGTCCAGGCTACGCAGAAAGACGAGCAACGTTTTTCCATCGTCAAACACAATTTGTTTCCTTTCGCAGCGGCATCAAGATCAAAGTAGCGAGGTTACCCGGTTACCCGGAGCATTCTGCCGATCAGCAGGTCGAAATTCTTGGCTCGACAATCGACGAGTCAACGATCGGGCGAGTTGACGTTTCCGGGTGTAAAAGGAGGTGGTAAACACCGGACCGTGGACCCCCCTTGGCCAGTTTTAGTGACTAACTCTAGCACGCGCATCTATTTACGGAGAAAAAAAGGATAGTTGGCAAGCGCGTAGTCAGCGAATTTAGATTCACCGCGAACGGTTGACCGTTACGCAATGTCGAGGAGGAAATCTCCGCGGCAACACGACGGAAAAAGAATCCATTCGCAGTCGATTTGCTGCAAATTGTGACGCCAGTTGTAAACGTCTCTACGTCGTACGACTATTTCGTAGCTGTACCAACTTCTTTCTCGCGCTCTTCTTCCCTCGGGTTTTCGTTTCTTCTTGTCGGTTGCGCGCTACGCGCCTCGTGTGGAGTCGAAGGAAAAAAAAAAACTGTGTCGAAGGGCACAGACCATTGGTACGAATAACCGAACTCGTAAAATCTCAAAGCCACCTGCTTTGCGTTCGTTTCACTCGACGTCCCTCCTTTCCGGCGTATTTTTTTACGATCGCTCTTTCACGCGGAACAGACCCAGCCGCAAAAGGAATTTTCTTTTCTCTTCGAATCCACGCGTTTGTCCTTTCCCAGGAAAATTCTTTATGCCGTAATCTCGCGCTCGTACAACGATGCCCGGTTCGCGATTAATGGCTCGCCGACACTGAAACAGACCGTTCCATTTTACGGACAAACTTACAACTCCCGTTCATAAATAAACCATCCGGAATACACTGTTTACGTGTATTTGTCAGCACGAAATGACGATCCACCACTCTATTTCTGAAAGTTCGTTGGTATTAAGAAATTCCAACGGTCGATGCCAACCATCCTCGACGGTCTTTTGGTTTATTTACGTTACGCGATCTACCTCAATCCTACTTTCGGTCGAACGGTCAATCGCGACTCGTGGAGCACGCGCGATCATTTTGATTAAACTGGTCGTTGGCTGTTGAGAGTCGACGAATAAGATAGTGGTGATAAGGATCGCGGCTTATTTCCAAGAACGACGGCAGAGTCCCGACTGCATAATAGAGCAAGACGGTACAGAGGAACCCTATTTCGGATGCTTGGCTTGAGATATTTCGAGATACGATGTCAGAACAATGGCATCTAGGAATATTAAGCGTGGTCGACAAGCGACCACGCGACTCGTGCTCGAGCTTCTTCCTTCCTGATGGATTTCGCGTTAACGGCAAGTTGGCGAAACGGATGTCAAAGGAATGCGTATATCCGGTAAAATAAAGTCACGGTGAATCGATGGCTGTCGTTTACCTTTATTCTGTCCGGTTATCGTACTTTTATCGTACATTTTGCGCGACCAAAGCAGAGAAGGGAAAAGAAAAAAATGCATTTGTAAATTCGGTCCATCGTGTTACGACAAATAACATACACGGGATTAGGATACAACAGCTCGCTTCGTCCTTTGTCCGGACGAGATAGAAGGAAAGGAATGGAACGGGGGCAGAACGTTACCTGTAAAGAGGTATCCCAGCGGTGTCTTTGAACCAAAGCACCATGTTCACGGAGTCGGTCGGTGTCGGTGGAGTGATGTCGCATGGTAATTCGACGTCTTTGCCCTCGCTGCCCCACACCAATCTGAGCGGCGCTGTAAGAGCGTGAGTCGTAGTAGACCCTTAAAAAGAAACGCAGGAAAGAATATATAAGCATCGTTACTAAGATGTTAGTTTTCGAGGGAGATTCACGGGGTAACGAAAAGAGGCCGGGACCACCCCTTTTCGTCGTATCCTCTGCTAGGTCGTTCGTTAAGGGTGACGCGAAGCGACGAAGAAAGTGGCGCTAATGAAGCGATTCCCTGGCAGCCGAACTGTCGTCGCGCACGCTTCGTCGCGTACCAGGCCACGGCACACCACCGACACAATACCAGCAAAACCCTATGACAATGCGATCCTTTTTGGCTCGCTATTGTGCTCATTACGCTACGAACTCGTCGTTTTTGCCTATTCTAGGAAACGAGCCATACGCTGGCGCACGCACTCGCGTTTCGATTAAAATAGGATTTAACCGAGTCGAGTTCGAATAAGAGACACGCCGGTAAATCTTACAAGCCGATGCCGTAGTTACAGGCAATTTCATAAGTAAGCGCGTCGTGCCGATGCTCCACTTTCTTAATCTCGCAATTATCCGTCGAGAAAGCGACAAGGTTTCTCGATAGTCGACGATGGAAAATCGAGCGAGTGCGCGAACTAGAGATAGCGAGTGCCAAGAGAGAACGACCGAGTTATCAATGGCATACCGCGGTGTACATTAACACTGGTTCTCATATACGCACGTGCGCGTTCGTGTTATATCGTTTCTATTTTCTCTATGGGTGAAACTTGGTAACGTCGCAACGATTCTAAGTTTAAATCGCGACCGATGTAAGCAGAAAATTACGGACGATGATGCATCGCTCCGATATCGAACAACCTGCGGGATGCTCGCGATATCCAGATAGAAGAATCGCGTTGACGTTTCAGAGGAAAGATCAAGAGGGTTGACTGGAGGTGCTCACTTGCGCGCGGCCACCATTCTCTTCTTTCGCTCGTCGACGCTTTCCATTTTCCATGCTGTATAGGTTTTTCGTGTTCGCACGGCGTAACACGACGCTGAAAGGCGAACGACCGAACCTAGTTTGTCTTCTCGACAGAGCGTTTCGTCGCCGCGTTGCGCTCGGCCAGGCTTCAATCTGTTCGTAAACCGGCGACACGCAAACGCGGTCTCGCTATTACGTAATTTAACGTGTTATTTCGATCGACCGACGTCGATATTCCATAGATCGAAATCAGAGACGAGCTAACAGATCGCGTTTCGCGGAACTACGGCGTTCAGAGAGCTTCCAAGGCTACTACTATCGTCCGAATGGAGCGTTTGTAATCAAGATTTTCAAACACCGACGCGATGTATATCCCTAATTTTGGTCGGAGAGCCGTGTGCCTGTGGTTCTTTTCCAAACAATCGTTTTCCGCTCGCGCATCGTTGCATCTCGGAATAGAATTCCGATATCCAACGGAAATTGGTAACGATTCGAAGAAAAAATCTGTACGTTAAAGTGTACTGTTATGTAAATAATGCTCGACCGAGGGGTAGCCCTGTTATTTTTGTATCACGCTCGTTAGGAAAGCGCGCTTCCGCCGGCTTGTCTATTTTCGTGTCCCTTCCTCAGATTTCTTTCTTTCGCGTGTTTCTTCTTTTTTACCCGATTCGGTGTCCATCTTTCGCGAATCGAACCGGCGAGTATCTCGAGGCGGCCATTACAGTAATCTACGAGCTACGAACACGACGAGTGGAGTAACGCGGAGTCATGACTAAGCGAGGTTGGCACGAGGCTCCATGGCGTCGGGGACCTCTGCGCAACATGGAATTAATTTACGAGTTTTTATCGGCGTCTATCCGCGGCCCTCCGATCCGCTGCTCGTGCGGGCTCGCTACGCGATACCGTGCAATTTCCTGCCTTTTGTCCCGCACGTACAACGTATTCGTGTCTTGTCCGCCGCGGTCGGTACTCGTGGCGGTCGCGGCGGAGTAGATCGATGGCATTCCATCGTTTGTCGGGCGTTTTCGTTCATAGCCTGGCTATATCTTCGCCGCTGGTCTCTAGTTCGATCGGTTTCTCATCGCTCGCACGCAAAACGCCGAATGTAGCCTTTTATTACATTCGTGTCATACTCGTGCGCGTTATCTCTTTCTAATCTACCCCGCTCGGTCACGCTTTAGTCAATTTCATTCTCGCATAATTCCGCATCCTCTTGCCCCAACACCTGTTGCTATCCTGCCCAGAAGAAGTTCGATTGCCCAATAAAATTCCAACTGTCACCACGTACGTTGCGCTTCGATCCGATGAGTATTTCGGTACTTTGGAAAAGACGACACCCTAATACCGCTATTCCGAGCTTATTGAAAATCAAAGTTCTCTTCTTAAACACGTAGACGAGCGACTCTACGATTACGTCTGCGAAATAACCATCGAAAGGAGGAAAGATATTTCTGCGAGTTTTGGGGTCGGCGAAGGTCTAAAATCGATTACACGCATGAAATACGAACGACGCCAGGTTTCTGCCTATAGGTCGTAACCTTTGAAAAATGACAGGTACGGAGGCGGGTCCGGTTTGTGAGACGTTAAAAGACCGCGTTGGAGGTCTTCCGATGGCGAAATCAAGATATTTCATTGACGGCACCGTAATTATTTAACCGACTCCTCCCAGCGTTGGCCGGGTCGATTTGTACCTGCGGCAATGCACGAATATGCGTAAGATTAAACTTGTACCGGTTTTCCAGTCGATTTTTTGGTGGTTGGTGGTCCTGTGTCGGCACTCTTTTGTAATGCGTCCGAGGGTTGCCATAGACGTAAAAGTCTACCCGTTTGATCACTTTGTATGGTAATTTCATCGGCGCTACAAGCTGCGCGCCTCTCCGGCTCATCCGTTTTGTTATTCAAACTTGGCCCTGCGTTAAAGGCTTTTCGCGGCGCTCTGAAAATTTCGACGCGCAACCGATTCCCTTCTGCTTCGTTAAATTCTTTGAACTCGGCGTACGTTCGCGCGGAGTGAATCGTGTCTCGAATTTACAGCCTCGTTGTTCGAACGATCGCGCGTCATGGTAAAATTTGTCCCGCAATTAGCGAGACGAAAAGAAAAGATGGAGAAGCGAAGCGGCGCGCGAAGAGCGGCTCGGAAGCTCGATGTGCTTTCGTTTCGCGGAAAGCGTTGCTTTTGCGGCGGCTCGTAAAACAAACATGTAAAGATCGCCGCGATACCTACAGGGGCGATGATGGATCACCGAAGAGGCAGGTCTTTCATTTACGTTTTCTTCCGCAAATATTTTCATTCGAACGAAGAAATCATCGACGGATTTGTTATTCGCCGCAAGGACAATACCTATATATCTTAAGCCAGGCCGGAATTTGAAACACGTCGGAAGGTCCTCCCCGAATTCCTTCGAACTTTGAGTCCTCTCTGGTCGTCCGAGTCTGTCCCGTCTGTGCTCGGTTAAAAGCTATAAACGACGCTCGCGAGGACGCATTCCTTCTTGCACGAGGCACTCTAATACCGCTCGATGTTCGCGTGTTCCCCGATGCATCCTGATTTTTCGCGATTCACCATCGCGTTCCGCTCTTTTCATAAATTTCGGAAGTTAGCCGCGGCGCTCCGAAGAGCTGTCCGTGACGGATGAAGCGAGGGATCAAAATGAAGCGGCGCCTTTTTAACGGCGCCAAAAATAAATCGCGCAAATTCTTTTGCTTTGGTAGCAGGCGTTCTGTTTGCCCAAAATATCCGCCGGTAAGTTCACCGGGACCCGCTTCTTACTTTCCGATCGAAGCATCGATGACGAAACGTTGCCCCTGTTCTCTCTTCCCTTTTCGTTTCTTCTCTTTCAAAGTATGTCGCGTTTTTCAAATTTCTGCTGATGATACCTCCGACAGCCTCAACCGTCTTCGTAAATTAAAGCAATAGAGAAGTCCAGTATCATCGTACGGGAGACGGTCTATTTCTATCGGGTTGCTATATCGTCTAACGTTGCCTCGAATATACAACGAGTTTTGCTTAGGAATGTAATTCGAAATTTTGTATCGTTCGCAGACGTGGTTGTTCTTTTTCTATACTTGAACGTACCTGTACGAGAGGAAGCCATTGGGCGATCAAAGGTGGACAAAATACCTGCCAAGGGGAAAAAAACAGCGAACAACGTCGATGACGTTGCTCCTTTTATTTCGAAACGAGTGTATCGAGAGTCGAAAAGATGTCAAAAATTTGGTGGTTGTGCCGCGTGCGTACGAGTTTATTCGAATTCTTCCGGTTGTTCCCGATAGGCTGGAGTGACCAAACTTTTAACTTATTTAAAATCGTGTCGAGGTCAGAGCGCTCGTTCGGTTCAAAATAAGTCTGGAACCGCTTAGCGGTACATACCTCTTTTCTGTCCATCGATTACCCTGCAGTTCGAACAAATACGAATCAAAGCAGTCGTATACATTTACGAGAACCTCGCAAAACGTTAATTCGTTCGTTCGTTAGAAATATTCCTATTGTGAAACGCGTTAACACGGTGAATGCAAATGGAAACGGAGTTGCCTCGCGTTTCAAGACGAAGCACTTAGTAACATGCACGTTTGTTTGTAATATGAAAGTGAGCATCCGGAAAGATGCAACGTACCTTTGTTCGAGAATTCGGGCGAATTCTCGGTAGCTGCGTCTGCCCGACGTGCTCGAAGTAGTATCAGCAAACTTGTCAGAAACACGTGTCCGGACGTGCGCCGCATCTCGAACCGGTAACCGAGAATCAGGTGTTCGAGTTGACGCGCGACCCACCAGCCACGTCCGGTCAACACCTCTCGAGACATCCGATTGCGCGCGATCCAATTGTTTCCGTGTATCGTCGGTAGCTGAGTCAACGACGATCTCTCACGCGATAATTCGAGCCGCGATTACACGACGTCACTGTTCTCTCGATCGATCGGAACCGAACCGACGGCACGGAATACATTCTCGACAGCATTCGGTCGCCGCGATGATCGATCTATCGACGATCGATTTGTCGTCATATCAAAGAAGCAATCCGTTTAATAAGCAACTGTGTCACAAAAATTCCGATCGTTCGTGGAATCGTCGTAGCGTCTTATCGGAATGTTTCGAATCTCTCGAAGGGACAATCTCGAATTGATTGTTTGAAAGAAAGACGCGGCGGAAGAAGCTGCAACGGTCGAAGTCGTCGCGCAAAGATCCTTTTCTACGAACTTCCTTTCGTGCTGCGCCCCTTCTCTCTCCTCGGTTGGTCCTTTTTCCGATCGACGCAAGGCGCTGTGGTCACACGTGCTCGTTATTAGTCGGAACACGTCGTCGTGCCGAACCGAAATCTTTTGATTAACAAAACGAGCCGACGTTTTTTCGCATTTGACCGACACTCGGCTCCCTCTTTGTCCCTTTTCGGACGAATCGTCCCTTTCTCCTACGCTCCTGTCCTTTAAATTCCTTTCGCTTTGTCAAATTTTTTGTCGTCAGCTCGATGCGAGTGTCGTTCGTTGCGCGTTTTAGCTTCTCGCTTCTCCGCGCCGAGCTCTTCCTGCGTCCTTCCGCAACGCCCCCGTAAGATTTCAACTTTGATGTCGACTGCGAAACAGCCCGCAACTCTCCTTTTTCTTCCTGATGCCTCTCTTCCTTCCTTCGAGTTTCACGCTCGTTATTCTTGGGCGGCTACCACTTTTTCCCGCGTTGCACGGTTTTAAATTAGACCCACGATCAGGTGGCTCGATTCGTATTTTATTCTTCTCGTTGCATTTCGTGCTCCGGTCTGAAGCGTGCCTCGATACAGCTGGCGTCTGAGGCGGCTGAACTCGCTTCGATTATTATTGCTCTCCGCTGTCGTGGAATAATAACAACGCGCTGCAGATAAAGTCGAATAGCGGAGTAATAGTCGTACGTTCGATACGTTAACCGTATCTCGCGAAGAATGTCAATGAATTGTCGCATGCACTTGGATGTTGTTGTCTATAGCATGGAGCCAAGCTACGTGGAGATAACGCGCGTCGACGAGAGGTATGCGAATCTGGCGGAACGCGAATACCGTTGAGACAAAACGAACGATACAAAAGATCGGCAAACGGAACGAGAAGAAAAAGAATATACGCGTAGCGCGCGTGTTCGCTGGTGGAAACGAAAGAAGAAACCAGCAGCGGGGCTCGCCAACCGTTTGAGATCGTCGTCGTCGGCAGCGACTGCCACGGAACTAAAACCAAAACCGACGACACGCGTGTAGTTACCCCCACTCGTGCACCCTCCTCGTGCGGCACACGTCCATTTAACCCGGCCCCGAGGACACGCAGTTCAGCACGCACACGCGCTCGTTTAGCCACGGCCCACTCCGCTTTTCTAATGCACACGCATCTTAACGCGCGTGAACCACGTTGCACCAAGATGCACCGCGACGCATTTGTGCTAATGACGCGCGCAAAATCCACTCGGTGCCGTTCGTTTGCGCCAGCTGAAAACCCCGTTTTCTCCGTAGCCGTAACCCTACCGTTTTCACGCTTTTTGCATCGTTAATAATCGCGGGTTCGTTACATTCGAGAATCGTCCAACAAGATTTCCACGATAGTTACGGAACCTCGTTGCACGGAATCATGCGTTTGCGTTATTTGCTTCGCTTTCATCGACCAGTGCAAGTAGTAACCGATTGCTAAAGATTTATTTCAAGGTTAGCTATTTCACGATAAATATCTGTCTTCGCGCAAATACACGCGGTACACAGAACCGCGAGGCAAAGTACGTATACATTTTCTTACATGCGTAGGGTAGAAGGTTGGAAACGCATGCGTTCCGCTTCGCCGCGTGTCTCTCTCTCTCTCTCTTTCTCTCTCTGACTTGTTGACATGGACTGGAAAGGGACGAGACCAAGTTTGCCTCGGTGGAATAAACGCGGGGTGAATTTCTGGCGTATCATCGTGCAGACGATTACGCGAGCGTAGGGGGGCTGGATATGCTGCAGCGTGTTCATCGAGGGTGGAGTCGTCGGCCGAACCGAAGGGTCAGGAATGCCCTCTGAAGGGATAAACTCGTCGCACGAATGGATGCGCGTTCGGTTTGATGGATTGCACGAACGATCCGGCTCGTCCACCCGATCCATTCGTCGTTTCTATTAATTTTTCTTGCTACCTTCTTTCCGTTTCGTTTATTGATTCTGTGAAAATACATACTTGCGCCTCGGTATGGGTTGGATGAGAAAACAAACACCGATGGAGAACCGTGTCTTCTCTAGCCGCGGAGATCAAGAAACACGCGTTTAACGCACGAATTAAACGCGAAGGTCGAACGAACGGTGTTTGTAATTTACAAAATCGATGCGTAGGTGGCACCTTTGTGTCCACGTGTATTTACGTTCGGCTTTCTTTTCATAATGAAAGCGTCAGGGCCGTGGATGAGAGAGGCCAAGCCGTTACTGTAGCCGGGTAGAGAGAGGCATTATACGCAGGGTGTTTCTAATGTCGCCGCACGGTTCGCAGCGAATCTATTTTCGGAATCCTCGCGTTTCCCTCGCGTCGGATACCTACACCCTCTCTTTTTCACCGAGGTCGACCACACGCACCCACGTGAATGTACGAATTGGGAATTGAGGACCGCGGATTGCTCGCAAAAACACGGACCGGGCTTTGAGATCGTTGTCGTGAGTAAGAAAGCGGACAAAACGGGAGAGGAACGGGCTCGTTTCCTCAAGCTGGGTGTAAAATCTGTTGGAGATCGTACGTCGATTCGATTGGTCGCTCGAACGTGGAATCCTAGTAGCATGGTCGCGTTTATTTGCCAGCGAGAATCTCGTCAAACTTTATCCACTCGGTTAGGTACAATTGAACGCGGTCGCTGTATGCTCGAGTGCTCTGCCGGCCACTCGAAACTTTTGCTGGCCAGTCTGTATTTATTCTTTACCCAAGCTCCGCTTTTGCCTCTCTAAACTAAACAATTCCACCACTTTGTTGCTATTTCCCTTTTTTTTATCACTCATTTCGAGTGTCGTCGCGCCGCACAAACAGCTGCCTTTTATACGCTGCTAATAGACATAGGAGGCGGCCCGTTCGTAATTCGATTCGATTCGATTCACTGGGTGGGCGCGATTCAATTAGCAACGGCACGGTGCGGCGTTCCAAAAGCGATCTTTTCGATACAGCAACGTGTAAAAAGTTCGAGTCACGTGCTTCTTATCTCACGAGTCCGGTGACGAGGTTTCGAGTCACGTGTCCGATTCGATTCTTATTTCAAGCAAAATTTTCCAGTTACGTGTGTGTTGGACGAACGCATTCGTCGTAACTACCATTAAACCAGACCCTTCGTCATCCAGCGTCGAATACGAGTAAATGGCTGTGTGTGCAGAGCACATCAACCGGCTCCCTTTCCCCTCGATCGCGTATCTCGATTTCGGCGAGAACGAGTGCGGTTGAGAAAAGCCAGATCGATATCTAACGTATCCCTCGTGTGGATAAAGTACGTCAGGCTCGGCACTCGCGGACCACAAATAACAGAGTTATAGAAGAGACGTAATTGTCGAGAATTGGCGCGAAAATTTATGAGAGCCCGTAGGTGGTCCTTGAACGAGCCACTGCTCTCTTACGCGTCCATCGTCTCGATCGAGTCGAACGAAATTATCACTAAAACCGTTTACGTTCGTCATACGCAT
Source organism: Bombus flavifrons (assembly GCF_040668555.2). Classification (NCBI taxonomy): domain Eukaryota; kingdom Metazoa; phylum Arthropoda; class Insecta; order Hymenoptera; family Apidae; genus Bombus; species Bombus flavifrons. The sequence goes on from NC_138454.1 coordinate 8,189,100, forward strand.
ACAGGATACGCATGCCACGGCTTAAATAGCCGTTTAGATAAATCCTGCTTCCTGTCAGCCGAGTGTCACAACACGTTTCCACCGTCGACTAATTGAATGCAACAATGCGATCTTCTATATATTTTAATCAACAACAGCCACCTTTAATCGTCTCTAACCATTGACTTTATAGGGACGCGTAATCGACGGGAATAGTTGATTTTCTACGAGAGATAAGTAGATCGTATGCGGGTCAGGAATATGATATTTCCGGTGGAACGTCTTGTCTCGAGTCGTTGAGAATTAAGATTTCGGACGCCTTCGTCTCGTCCGTGTACTCGGACACGCGTTTACCAACCTTCAAGCTAATTTTGATCGACCTCTTCGATTTCGAAAATCAGTATACATTTCGTGCTTGCATTTTGCAACTGTCGCTAGCCCGGTTTTGCGCTCGATTCGACTGGACCCTGCGACGAGATCACGCGATACTTTTAACAGACGCGAATCGTATGAAACACCGTTGTTGGTCAGCTCGGGCACGTGTCCCTTTGCAGGTAAACAGTTCCACGTATCAGTGACTCATTGAAACGTACATTTACGTGTTACGGTGGTGTCTGGAAAGCACACTACACGGTACAAACCACGATGACTAACGAGAATCGAAAGCGGTCGATATCAATCTGAATGCGGCATTACGGAACGTCACGCGGCTCGCTTTCTGCCCATTAATATTTATGTATAACCATTCCTGTAGCTTTCCGCCGAATCGCATTATCCCCGTAATAATATCTCGCCTAGATTCTCATTGCATCGGTGTAGATGTGCTACGTCGAACGACGTTAGGACGGGTGTCGGCGTTTTTCAACGTTCGATGGTGAGAATTCGTAAAACTCTTTAAAATATTAGGTTCCACGGTACATCCGGGATATAGCCGGCGTGTAGGATGTGATCGATGCCGAATCACGGAACATAGTCTGTCGTTATGCCTGTTACGCGTCTCGACACAGCGTCGAGACAGTTGGGGCGCACCCTAATCGCGGACCACCCTTTCATCGTTTCCACGAGGAGGACCCCATGGTTGACTCGATCGAGTCTTCGGAAGTAAGATCCATCGGTGGTTCCAACGACTCGTGCGGGAGGATGAGTCACGCTTGCCCTATCGTGACATAGCTGTATTATTTTTATGGTGTTTTCGCGTGGCCACCATGATTCACGAGGCCCGAGGCTTTTCCAGCACCCTTCGAGCGACGTATCCGCCACTACTATCCCCCTCTTCGATGACCAAGTTATATACGACTCTCTCTCGCGAATGAATCGTTCAAACTCCCAGAACGATAGCCCATATGGAATCGTATAGTCCGCCGCTGCTAATTATTCCAGCCAGTGTGTGCGGTTTCGTTTAATAGGAAACATTTGTTAATACCGGAGGGAGTTCTCGCTTCCTAGCTCGTACATTTTCAAGGGCATAGCCTCTAACCAGCTCTTTGTCCAAGGACAAATTATTTCCATTCTGGAAACACAGCTCGAAATCCGTTTTCGTTGACTTCTGAAAGCGTTCATTTCTATTATAACATGTACGTACTACGTACATATCTAGGTTTTCAAAGGTTTCGCAAACAGGATCGCGTACGTTCCCGTTTTTGGTTTCTACGTAGGGAACGAGAATTATTTACTAAACAAATACAAATTACAGTCTAATACGCCGCCTCTGTACGCCAGGGACGTCGTTTAATGGAGAAATCGATTCTCGTTTCTAGTGCAGGAAACCAACGTGTAGTATTCCCGGGGGTGTAAACAAAAGACAAGAGCGTATCACGATAACTCGACGACAAGCATGGAACAAAAGCCAAGTTACGTTGTCGCTGTTTTAATCGATTTGTCGCAGAAAGAAACGAAGCGGCACCGCTTTAGCCGAGCCCTAATGCGTCGATAAATCTGGAAATGCTGGTGCACGTCCATCGGATTCACGCGTTTGTTTCGCCCGTGAACACGTGTGCGCGCACGCACGTGTCTCGATTCCGTCAGATTTCCCGTAGGCGCCGGGCTTTTTTCCTCGCGCTTAGCAACCGTCTTTTTTTTCCTTTGTGTCGAAATTCGAAAAACTACGTAGGCAAACGCCGTTGTAAACAGACAGCGGGACGATATCATCGAGGAAAGGCTAGGAGAAAGCTAATTCACCGGATGCCAGAAAAATTCCTGACCGGCAAAAAATTGGACCTGTACCATGGGAGAATTGAATTTCAATGGAGACAGCGGCAATGGTTAGCGACGGCGTGCAGGAAATCTTCGCCTCGCGAGAATTAAAATGCACTTTAACGAGGTCGCGTTGGCACATCGACGTCGACGAATTTTCGACGTCGTGTCGCCGCATTGAAAAAGAAAATTCGCGAGAACTCGTGGATTCCTCTTGAATGGAAATGGAATAATTTCAGTAGGATCGTTACGTATGCGCGCGGTCAACGATCGTCGCTGGTGCGCCTGTGGAGAGCGTCTAACGTCAACTAAAATTATTACGGAACGATTATGCGCAGCGGAATAGAAGGGAAAAATGACGCGCGAAACGAAGACAGGAAAAAAAGAAAGAAACGAGAGAAAGAAACAAAGCACTACGAGAACGAGGGAGAGGCGATTCAACGAAGATGCCGTTAATGTTGTTCTCTCTGTCGAACCTTCTGGCGCCAAGAATTCGACGTTGTCGAATTCTTGGAGTTTTTCGGAAAGATATTGGCATTCTTCTCGCGTTCTAGTTACGTGTCTCGTCACTGTGACTAAATTGGACTTATAGCAAAGGAATTTATTATTTTTCCCATGGTTAAACGAGTCACGATAGCTTTCAGAAACGTCTCTTCGAAACGGAATCAACGTGTTTACTTGAGAAAATTTCGCTATTGTGTCACGGACATTTGCGTCGAACGACACACTCGTCCAGGCAGATAAGCGAAACGAGTTTAGGGTCTCACTCGCGACTATACTAAACGAAATGTTATGTAATTCTCGCGCGCGAGGCCGGATGAAGGAAGGAAAGGCAGCGAAAGCGCCCAGTCGATTGTGACTCGCTTCCCTCAGCGAACGTCTTGAGCGCGAGCGAACGAGCTAAAGAGGGAGACTCGAAGAGACTAAAAGGAGCGGGTTGAGATCTAAGAGAAGCTGAGCGGAGGAACGTCGCGATTTTATACCAGCTTGGACAAAACATTTGCCAGCGAGCTCGCCAAAATAGAGGCATGCACCTGTCCCGTTAGAAAACGAAGATTTCTCTCTTCGTATCTCTTCGCCTCCATCTCTATCCTCGTCCCCTCTTCGCTCGTCTTTCTTTTCCTTTGCTTCCCTAGCTTCAACGCGCAGCATTTGTTCGTTTTCCCTCGGCCTTGCTCGCTTCGATCGTTTTTCCTCTAGTCGCCTCTGCACCGCGATATTTCTCCCTTTTTCTTCTCCATTTTTTCCTACCCCTTCCTTTCCCTTCTTTTCCCTCCCCTTCCCCACTCTTCTCGACGATTCTCTCTTCGTTCTCACGACCGTTTTCTTCTACGCGCCCGTCCTGTATCTCCCGCGAGCGACATCTCCTTTCCCCCTTCTCGCGACGTTTCTTCTTGCTCGTGCTCGCCATAACGCTATTTCCGTCAGGCCACAGTGAAAACGTCGTAAGTCACTTAATGCTAGCTGGACATCGAGCTTCGGATATCAAAGGCTACGGTTTTAACGAGCAGAAAGAACACCGGCTCGATGTATGAAAACGATAACGAATCTTTAACCTTGTTACACCGGTTACAGCGCTACGAAACTTCTAGCGTACGGTGTATTAGCACGTGTGTGTACGTGTAACATGCAAATATAATATGTACATATCAGCTTCGACCGATTACCAGCGTAGATTCTCTTCTCTTCTTCTCGACGACCTGACCATTTAGCGACCGAATCACGTAGAGTAATCGCTCCGAGCGACGCAGTTATCGCAATTGTTTCATCGATCGTATGATGAAAAACGCTGCGAACAATTTTTCGCGAAACGCACCTTTTAACTTTTTTTTATCGCACACGAACGTAGCGTTCGCGACGCGCGATTACGAACGCTTTATTCTAACGCGCGCAATTAGACGATCTAAAATTCTTGGATGTATTCTGCTCGCTTTAATCCAGAAGAGACGGACTTGCAACTTGGCCAGACCGGTTCATGAAACAGTCCTCTAATTGTTCACGAACTTCGCGCTTATTATAGGGTCTCGCGTTTCAAAGGAAAAACTTTGCCTAAAATGAGATTCACGCGAGTGACGAGCCAGTTTCGGGCTCTGTAATACAATTGGACGAAAAGTCAGAACGGAAAAAAGAGGTTTGGTTTCGAACATGGCCTTCGTTCTTTCTAGTCGAAAAGAAATTCTTTCTCACCGAGCCGTGACAAGCTAATAATATAATAAGCTTTTGTTTGACAGAAAACACTCCGGTCACGTTAAAAACCTTCTCCCGTCGAGCGTCCTATGGGAATGGGACCTTTCGTCTTTGTCCCTTTTTCCATGCAACGATACGTTTCAACGATAGGCTGTCTTTCTTCGACGAGTTATCGTCGTGCCAGCGAACGGTATCAGTCAAAACACAGTATGTATCACGTGGCAGCGATCCTCGTGCATCGTGACATGGGAAATTCTTTCGAATTCAAGGACCGATTCCATCGGAGGGAGAGAAGAAGGAAAACAAGACCGGGTCGTTTTTCTTTTCCCATTGAATTCGAACGTAGAGATCGCTCGCGCGATCCTCGTCGAAGCTTAAACTCTTCGTAAAATATCTTCGCGTCGCCAAAATTTGAATCGCTCATAGGTTAATATGCGGAGCATCTAGGTCGGCTTCCGTAGATCGTGGCGCCGTTCCTGGAAGCAGTTGGTTTTGCGGTAACGTTTCACGCGCGAAGGTCGCCGCACCGAAGTTTCATCTCATAACGTTTCGCATCTTGACTATCTCTCCCTCTCTCTCTCTCGCTTTATCTATCTATCTACCTCTATCTCTCTCTTTTTGCAGATGCATTTGTAATTTGTCAGGCAAAAAAAGAGCGTTCGCGCAAAAACTCTCACCTCTGTTCGGACGTGGCATAGAACTTTAGACGCCAAGAGAATAAGGAAGAGTTGGCGATCGCGATGCAAAATACGAGGGGATCGCAGAATACATCGGTATCCAAATATAAACGACTAAACGGTTCGGTCTACGAGCCGTCTGGTTATTTATCCCGCTTTCCCAAGATTATCCAGGGAACCCTTGACAAAGACTGTTCCGTTTGTTTCGTAGGGCCGTGATTTTGATTCGAAATGAAGACAGCCGCTCGTTTTTATTTTGACGAACACGCTTACAACATCCGAATCTTGTTTGTTTCTTTCGACACGCCAACGTACGTTATCCTCGATTTTGTTGATGAAATCGCGATCAGACGACGCCTTATTGCTTGATTGGCGTTACGAGATCGTCGAGAGGATGGAAAGGCAGACCTTGGCGCGACGTTTATCTAAGCATGAAAAAGCAGAACAGGAAGAAGCAGCGTGTTATCGTTTCTAGTTTTAATTTAATTACTAACGTCGTTGACGAGTTAAGTAGCGGCGTCCATTACGAAAGCATTTTCCAACGACGATATAATTCGTGTTACTCCGTTTAACAAGTACTCACGATGGAGGGACGCGTGAGATATCGGCTCTGAAAGAGGTTCAGATGGTCGCAATACCATTTATGCGAGTGCCGGCACGTAGTTGGGACCACGAAAGGTAAGGTTACTTATAAATACATCCTGTTCAAAAATAGATCTCGGACTGGCGCAACTGCAAACCGCGAATCGTTCAAAACGCTGCCGGATATTCGGACAGTTTGGTGGAAACGTTCCCTTTGACGAAAGGAATCATCCATCGCAGTAGCCAGGCCGTCGACGATGCACGTACTTTGATCGATTTTCAAAATTGCTCGGTGCAAGATGTGCCATCGTCGAGGTGTATCCAAATGTCGTCGACTTCGATCCGGTCGTTCGCATTCGTTCGAATCGCTATTTTCTCGAGGAGTTTCGTCGAATAAGCTTGCCGGGTCTACGGGCATTGTCTTTTTATAGGTAAATGCTCTAATGTCGGTAACGTTCGTCAGAGGGTTGGTAAAAAGCTTTTAGAGCTGAGAATTTTTTCTTTCCGACAGCCACTCGTACCCACGCGTCCTAGATACCTTTCTCGTGCCGGATGCAGGTTTTCAACTCCGTAACATGTACCGTTATAAATCAAAAACGCCCGCCATTGGTTCGTTTTCCTTCTAAGGATAAAAAGAACTGCGAAGAAGGCGGGCGAAATTAACGGACAAGTAATTAGTTGACAGAAAATCGTTCGAGGATGGTTGGGAATGATACTCGGTTTGAGATGATCTTTTCGTGATTTTATTCCGTACCGATACAGGTACCTCGTAATAGTCGTGCAACTGTAAATTGAAATGGAGTTAACTGCGTTTATCGAATAATGTGCAATTGATGTTATCGAAGTAGGTGCGACCAATGCGAACAAAGTTTGATATTTCGCTCGACGATGGAATCTCGAGTGGCATCTCGCGAAAGAAAGTCGTGTAACGGAAACGACTCGTACTTACGTTTCCGTATTGGCAGTAGATAAAACAGATCGACTTGTACTTTGTAAGAAATGTTTCACCATATCTTCGTACTTTGACGGTTCGTCGAAATAACAACTAAATGTGTAAATCCAAAGGTATTCAGGTAGCATGCGTTCGAGGGAAGTTTTCACGGCCGCGGGAAACGTTACCAACATACCGTAACGGAATCGTTGCCTGTCGTCGGTGAATCATACGGCAGAGGTTCTAATTTCCGACGCTTTTCTCGTTTATCGAACATTACAAACGCAATTTCGTTTCTGTCGTGTGATCTTTGGCGTCAAACAGTGTCGTATTTATGCAAGTTAGCACTATGCAACTCATTGAACCGCAATGCAAGCGATATCGTATCTGTGACCGCGACTTAAAAATATGTACTTTTGCGATTACGTACTATGTTTGCCTATGCGTCAATTTGTTCGTGCCTCTTCCAACCGACCAATTCGTAAAATCTACGATAACCGATCGAATTTTCGACTATTCTTCGCTCCTCCGGAAACGTTTATCTTCTTCCTTATTCACATACAGATGTTTCCAGAGGGTCAAAGGTTCACGGAAAACTAAGACGTAGCTACTTAGCTGATAAAAGCGAGCTCTAATCCCTTGCACGAAGTTCTAATTAGTGAAAATGAGATAATTGCCTTTGCAGAAGCTATAAGAGGAAAAAGAGATCTTACAATAACCAATTGCACGTTCTTTCGTTTTCTTTTATCCTTTGCCACACGAACGTAGAGAGAAGTTGTTCGATCGTATTGCAAAGATTCAGTTCTCTCACTTGCACTTTTAACAATTTTTATATTCCATTGATCGATTGTTGGATGAATATATTTACGCGAGCGACGTGTTACGACGATCGATTTGTAATAATCGAACGTTTAAATTTCTCCAAATGTTTTAACTCGTAAAGAATAACTTCACAGCCTGAAGCTTACTTGTCCGATATGGATTTCCGAGCGCATAAGTTTCGAGGACTGCTGACGCGATGATTTCATTTACATAAAACATGCATATATATGTATGTATACTGCGGTAAACACAGTTGGCCGACTGAGGCGAAAGAAAGAAATTCCGCAGTTTTGTATAAAATAACAAATGAAAAAGGTGTTGATGCAAAGATCGGCGGGTAGGAAAGCTGCAACTTTGATACGGAAACTCGGAGTTAAGGAAATTGACCATGGAATTACTTCGGACTGATAAATATGCGCGCAAAGACAAACAAGTCGATGTCCCACCGTGCGCGGCCTGCATAATTATTTCCACGGCAATGTTTTTTGTAAAGTGTTTCTGGGAATCGTGTCGCGTTGTACCTCCGATTATAGGAACGTGGTTTTTATCGCTATTTTTATTATTTTATATCTTGGCATTACATATCGGCGCGTCGTTCACTTTCGATCTGAGAATGCGAAGTTCATCTTTCACAGATGTCATCTTCCGATTTGCTTCTGCCCGACGACTATTCTGTCGTCAATTTTAAATCGTACAAGATGCACGGACGACAAACGCAGTTTCCGTTGAGCACGCAACCACGCGTTTTTAAGTCATCATTGTTACAATTATTCAATCAAATTGTTTAGAAACTAGTTAACCGATCGGACCTGCGATGCGGTGCAACCATACACATCAGTGAAACTTAGGTATTCTTGATCAACTAATCGAATTTCTCATCTCTGTGTACCGAAAAAGGAGAGATCTGGCGAACGTGCACGTTAGGAAATTACGAGGCTACGATCAAGGTACCAGGAAGTCGAGATCTATCACGAAGGACTCATCAGAAATTCTTTTTTCCTTTCACAAGGTTACAGTCGCTAGCCTCTTCTCGTTTTGTATTCTAGGCGACTTTCTACTTTACGACCTGCATTTCGTGTCCTCCGATGACTCGTGTCTTTACCTTTATCACGTAGATATGATTATTATTTCCTTCAAACAATAACTTGATACCAGAAGAACGAACCGAAGCGACGATGAAGCGAGGCTCAAGCGAGTTTGTACCTTTCGCTATGTTTGTTTGCGTTCGAAGCGACGACAACGTGATTTTTAGGAGATCTGTAACGTTGTTGTTGATTGATGTAACGTAGACCGATCGATATCTCTATCTATATAGATCGCAAGCACGCAACGAAATTTTCGTGTTTGAATTCGTTGAGAAAGAACGAGGAAACGTAGATTTCGGTGCAACGAATTAATGGAATCGGAACGTTGGAACGCTTTAGGTTTACCGTCATTAATCGCAGGTCATTCTCGTAAGTGGAAACTAGGAATTTCATTTGTTGTAAGACCAGAGAGACGAAATACCGTTGTTAATTTCCGGTGCTTTGTTCTCCGCAGCCGTGTCGGTTCGTTTCATTTCCGTTCGCAAGCTACACCGCGCCACTGGTTCGAATTGATGACCGAGAAAAAAGAAAAAAAAAAGGAAAGAAATTAAAGGTATCGAGAAATGGCAGGTCATGGAAACAACGCGACGACCGATAGTAGCCCGGCTAGCGTCAGTTCACGTTACGTGAATGGCGTGACCGTCATCGAGAAAGCGACATCGACCTTGCGATTTTTCGCGAACGTGATTTGATCAGAATTCGATATGCACGTGCTCCTGACGTTGTATCGTCCTCGTTGCCACGGTCTTCCCTCTAAGTTTCATAAATTTATGGAATCCCTTCCATTCGTGGCGCGATTTTCTCCTCCTATCCCCACCGGGAAGTCCGCCTTCTCTGGGAAGGGGAATCTATTTAAAGTGAACTTTGACGAATAGCCGGCCATAACGTTACATCCCGTGGTAACTCTCAGTCGAGAGCCGGACTTGGATCTGATTGAAACGAGCGAGGACGACCGAGACATATTTGCCCAGAGATTCTTCTCCGAGAACGCAACACTTTCACCGAGATGCTTAGGGGAATCATTCTCGTTTTCGTAGCTCTGCTCGTAGTCGCCAGTGCAACCGAAGTCAATCAATGCGGCACTGGTAAGTACGAAAGAATCGACTCACCATTGATCTAGTTATACGTACGATGGTTAACTTTATCGATTTACATGATGTTAATTGTTGATGTTTGATGTTTTAAGATGTTAATTAGAAGTTGCATGTTAAACGTCGATAACATTTCAATATTTGTGTATTCCTCTTAGTATGTGTTTCTAGCTTTCGTTCAACTTGTAAATATACACCGCGTCTCATAACTATGAAGCTTGATCTAAAATTTTTAGAATTCTCGTACGTTGTAATTAAGACCGTTGACCGAGGATTTTCATGCAGATTTATATTTTTAACAATAGCACTAATGAAGTGGAACTTAAATAGGGACTTGGTTTACCTATTAAAAATTATAACGAGTATTCTATTTCGGATATTTTATATATTTTTGTATACTACGCGCATTCCGTGCACGTTTCCACCTCTAAATCTTCCGTGAATGCATAAAAATTCATCCGCGGTCTAATTATCATAAAAAAGAGCATATGAGAAATTGCTAATGAGTGTTTGTGGTATTTTGTACCTTGTGCTTCTATGAGAATCGAAGATGTTACGACAGTTTCATACTGATGACATACAGTGCATAGAGAAAGTAAAATAATGCCAAAAGGTTCATGGAAATGTCGTTCAATAAATTTGTTCGTGTAATCGTATAATTTAACCATTGTGCAACGTACAGAAATTTCTCAGGACAGGCTGTGTGTAATTTGATTTTTATCGTACAGAAACTACGTGGCAACTGGTTTTTTCAATGTATGCTTGTTATGTCATGCGATTTGTTCCAAGACAACATGAAAAAGACTATCGTTCGTCCAAATTCTATGTACAGCCATTTACTGTCGCCAGCGTATCTTTTACTTTTGTATATATTTACGCAACATATTTATCTGTGATAGCCGTATGTGATCAGAAATTATCGGTTCGTATAAACACGGATAATGCTCTTGTTGTCAAGACAACAATGCAAATTTATTTTTTTTCGGTAGCGATGTTACACGCGTTATATATCTTGTTTCGATAATGATTTCATTCGTTCGAATCAATACAGAGAAGAGAGAGCGTAAAATTGTTGTAACGTTCGACGTTTATTGTATAAAACACGATACACTTAACCGCGTATAACTAAACGATCGATCGTTTCGAGCCAGAGGAACTCGGCCATGATCAACGAGTCGTGAAAACTAGATCGGATCGTTGTATCTTTCCTAATACAGACATCGTGTACGGAGGTTACAAAACATCGAAAATTCGTGTTCGAAACATCGTGTTCGTGAACACGTGCTAAGAGATTCGTTGGATTCCAAGAAAAGGAAACATCAACGGTGCGAAATTATGCAATACGATTCCGGTTTGCGACTTGCGACATACGTGTCAGAAATGGAACGATTTTTCTAACCGATGAACATGTTCGTAGGAGAAAAGTTCGAGGATTCCAATCAGGTTAAGATAACCGGTTGCGACGTGCCACCGTGCAAACTGAAGCGCAGGACGAAGGCAGCGGTCGAACAAAAGTTTGTACCCAGCGAGGATGTCGAGAATGTAGTAAACTCAGTGAGCGCCGCCGTTGTCGGAGTACCGTTGCCGTTCATCGGCGTGGATGGGACGAGTGCATGCGACAACATTTTCAAAGTAGATGGAACTCCAGCGGGATGCTCGCTGAAGAAAGGCGTCGAATATATCTACAAGCGAGAGTTTCCTGTTTTGCAAATTTATCCAACGGTAAGCGCTGACGTAAATATCGTGTAAAAATTCATACGCTGCTCGTTAATCGAGCAGATTAAGCATTATCATAACCAGTAGACCGATCTAGTAACTGTCGATATCGAGATCGAGCCAAGTCAGAGACGATTTCGTAACCTGCATAAAAATAGTAAACTTTATTTTCTTGTTCCACGAATACGACTATGTATTGAAAGGCATACGATGTTTCGCAGATTTCTATGGTTATACACTACGCGTTAATGGATGGAAATCGCACGGTCGCGTGCTTCGAAGTTCCAGCGAAGATCACCAATTACTGAGAAGAGATAGTCGTTTCTTCTGCGAGGTCGTGTCGAAGTTGCAGAGGTCACGGAGATGCGCCTTTGTACCGAAAATCCATGTACAATAAGATAGACAAGGTGGAAGACAGAGAGAGAGAGAGAGAGAGAGAGAGAGAGAAAGAGAGAGAGTGTGTGTGTGTGTGCTTGCACGAGAAAACGATCTCCATGGATAGAACGATTCTCATGTAGTTATGTTTATGGACGAGCTTCATCAGTATATACTGTTTGCGAGTAATTGTAATTATTAATAAAAACATTTATATAGCTTCGCCGCGACATTCCTGCGCATCATTCTCAATGGACTATTTTTTTTATCGCAATCGTCATGATTCTCTTTTGAAACGTTTTGAGATTGGTCGATTTATGAATTAACTTTTATCGCCTAGGGTTAATGACCTTGATAGGCGGCGAGCGGATAACGAGTAAATAGGAAAGCCAACATCGTCGGGTCACGATGAAGTGGGACTCGTGGAAAGCGTCGATAACATAGGGAACTGGAAGTTTCGAGTTGGCAGCTACTGCCGCGCACGGGTAACTAGGAAAATTGTTCGGAAACCCGTGGACCTCTCCGATGATACGGACAGCGAAAGTTGGAGCTGCATCGTGAAACCGCGGTGAAACCACCGATACCGCCGTGAAAATTAATAAAAAGTGCAGAAAGATGATAACTCTCGTAAACACTTTTGCCGGGGATAATAATCTCTTCGATAAAGAAGGGGAAAATGCATTTCAACGATCCGACAAATCGTCAATGCCCATTGCAACAGATTGTTTTCGCAATAAATCTTTTTACGCAGATTATATCCCGGTAAAACATCGAAACATTGCTTTCGCTATACACGTTCTCGGATATTTGATTCGACTGCAAATTTGACGAAAAATCGAAGGGGCCGCGATAACGAGTTGCCGGCACGCGGTATTTACAGTGGCTTTCATAAATTGCGATCACTGCGAACGATCTGTTTTCCCCACTTGGTTATTTTCCTCGCGCCGTATCTCATCGCGAATTACAAAAGTAAATTACTACTGTCGGTTGATCGATAACATCTCTTCATTAATAATTCAATTACAAACTGTTCTAGCGATTAGACGTAGTCGTCGTTTGTTCTGCCGCGACATTTACCTGTTTTTATCGTCGAATACGATTTAGTTCGGAGCTGTTTCGAGGCAACAAATCGACGATTAATCGGTGTGGCTCACCCTATTCTCGAGAAGGTGGTCATTTTCGAAAACTGATGCAAAGTTTCCTGAGTGGGTAGCTTTTCTAAAGATCGAGTAAACGGTATTGCGTGAAAGAAAGCGGCGCTCCAATCTTCAGTCCGGATCTCACGGAACCAAAACGTTTTTACCCATTCGCGTTACGAGGCCTGCGAGGCTAATGGTCGCGTTAATAGCGGACTTTTGTGTGTAACGTCCCTCGATCGAGCCTCGAAGAGTCGCGATTCTCGCGCGAGGCTGTTGTTCGTGCCAGCCACTATGTCACGTAATCCCATGCTGCGTTCCGATCGAGCGTGATTTTTCTACAACTGTCACGGAAATGTGTGTTAGGCGGCGATAGCGAGCCCCGTGTCCAATTAATTTACCCCTTCCTTGCTTGAGCGTTGTCCATCGGTAGAAATCGAACGTAATTTCAAAGGAGAGAATAGCAGCGCCGGAACACGCGCTCGCCTTTTTAGGACGTTGCGAAAATTAAAGGTAGATGTTATTTCGAGTCTGTGCGCTCTTATTTGGCCGGATTTTATCGTGAAATTTTCAGTGCGTTTAAATTACGTTGGAACGTAATATACGCGACATGGCCTGTGCGCGGGTTCATATGAAATTCATCGCATCCGCTACATCGTTTGGAGAATAAAAGTGAAACGTGAAATATTTATGTCTCGTTCGAGCGACAGCTTCCGTATCGATAATACGTACTGCAAAGTACCGATGAGCGCGCAATGTTGCGTATTCGTAACTTTGACAAGGAAACTAAGCCAATCGGAGATTAAGAACGGAGAGATTGCGAGATAACGAGAACAGGCGGAAAGATCGAATTTGCCTGTTAATCTTTCGTCAATGGTCTTTCCGTCGAATAAGCTGTTCGCGATCGGTAACGGATAAAGTCATTATCGTGAAAAGATGGTGGCGGTACTCGCATAACCGGGCAACTCTTTCGCGTTTCTACACGTTCACAGATACGATCGTGGAGTACGATACACGTACGCGCAGCCTCGAGTAAGCCATTCCCTCGTCGAAAAGATAGCTTTCAGAAAGCGCGAGTGGCATTCCTGCCTTTCAGAAGCTTTTAAGATGACCATGATCCGTGACACCAGTCCGAGAGCATCTGCTTCCTCATCCGCCTCCTTCGCCCCGAGGTCTCTCACCCTATTTCGATCTCTTCCGCCCCGCTGACCCTGTCCCTTGCCTCTCTCCCTTTTGCCCACCCAGTTTGCTCCCAACTCTCCTAAACCACTGTAAACCACCTTCGACACCGAACAAAAAGCGAACACTCGTCCACGGATGACCGAGTACGCGTAAGTATCTTAAACGCGACTGTCGTAAGCTTCGTCGTTCAACTTGAACTAAACCAGCTTGACCATCCTCGCCTCGATTTTTTCTCTTTTCGCTCGCCGTTTTTTTCCTCTTCTTTCTCATAGACAGTACGTTTTCCAAATTTTTGCGCGCCTTTCACGTAACCTTTGAACTTGCGATTTCGAATCCTCCGCGAACACCGAAGCAATCGCAGTATCCCACGAGAAACGACCTCGGAATATTTGTGCAAGAGAAATTGTTCATTGATTATCGAATCGAGGAAACATTCGAAAGAAAAATACCGAACCGTATAGATAGCTATGGCATTCGTCTATACATATCATAAAGCAGCTATGGTTATTGTTTCCGAGAATGTGAGCAGGTACACGAGCGGAAATTGTTTTTAGCTGTTTTTCGTTGTTCGTGCGTGCAGTTCACAAATGTTGTCTATCGAATTTCGTACAGATTCGATCATAGAAATATCAGACGGAAAGCTTTGCTGCGATGACTATCGTCGATTAAACGAGATATCCACGTGATTAGCTTAGACCCGTATTCGCGATCGAGAAGGAGAAGATTGCGTTACAATCTTGGAATCGAAATTTGGAATGGAAATTTAGGATAACTCCGGCCAGGGAGGAGGTCGGTGTTATCGAACAAGGTAGAACGCATGTGCGTGGCATTCCGCATCCGTTCCCCGGATGTTTACCAGCACGATGTTCGGACTATTCGAACGCATATTCTTTCGGCCGTAGGACAAAACGTCCTTTTCTGGTTTGGAATCGGAGTAACGGGATAGGCACGGTGTACAAGTCGAGCCCCTTTCATCCCTTTCGCCCCACCCGCAGCTTTTCCTCCGACACCTCCACCTCCTCGGGAGGCTTTGCAGGCTGCGCGTCCGTCGCCGCGCCGTTTGCTCGTCTTCTCCGTCAGTGTGCCGTCCGCCGTCGGTCGAGGACCACGTGTTACTGCGTCGTGTGGACGCCTGCGCCGTCGGGCTACCCTTCGCACTATCCTTCGCGCGCCTTCTACACCCCTTTACCCTCCGCGCGATCCGATCGGCGAAGATCCGTACGAAGTCACCGCACCGTGAGTGCTTAGTTACCGTCTTGTCGGAGCACGCGTTCGTTTCCATCTGTTTGTCGTTGGAGAACTCGGCCAAGAGACTGGACACGGTTTGTTCGCGCACACGTGTCGATTCCCTGCCGATAGCGACAGGGACCTCTCTACGATGAATTATCGCGTGTACACTCGCGATAATTGCATTCTCGTGTAACTTTCAGACTTGGAACGGATATCTCGGAAATAAAGGTCGGCCGCCTCGACGCTTCCGACGAAGGCCGACGAGATTGTAAAGGAAAAGCGCGCCAAATCGAGAAAAAAGTAATGGGACAGCCTTCTGCTTACTGGATGTGCAAACTTGGCGACGAAACGATCCAGTGATGGTTGTTCTCGCTGAATCTTCGCAGAATCGATTTCAGAGAGTTCGCGGCCATTGACGAGATTGCAGGCCTGTGCGCGGTCCCTGTCGTTGCTTGGACCTGTTCCAGGCAAACCGAAAATCTGTGGCAAGCCAACGTGATGGAACGTCTCCGCAGTGCTTCGTTTTTCGTTTGGATCACCGGAAGAACGTGTTAAAATCGGCGAACGATCGACGGATCGATCGAACCTTGTCGCGCCTGCTTCGCGGCCCAGCGTTTCTGGAATCTGCTTTTTACATCCTGCAACCAACCATCTCGATCTTTACATCGATCGACGATATGGCTGGAAAGGATCGTAACCCTTCGTAAAGTCGTCTGTGTCACCAAGAGAGGCCTAAACGAGAACTCGCAACGCCAACGACAAAAATTAGATGTCTCGTGCAAGTGTCTCGTCGATCGTGAAGAACCGTAATCGGTTTCGCAAAGAATCTTCGTAGCAGGTGGAAGTGGTGGCCCGTGGCAGAAGTTGGAAACGGATGCAACTGGTTCGAAGAACGTCGCTCCAGACATCGCGACCGAGGCGACGCTTTTTTCCGAACAACGCTGGTCGATTGTGCGGTGAATTTTGCGGCCTCGGTGGATATAGCATGGTCACCGGTGATTGTTGCGGATATCGTGCTCGTCGTTGTAGGTTATCGGCAATAGTGGCGCATAGTTAGGTCGAAAGTGCGGTAAATTTTCTAACGGCACGGAGACTGGCACGTTGATGTGCGACGCTTTAATAACGGGCGTACAGTGGATGAAAGAAAGAAGAGAGAAAAAGAGGAAAGCGCGGTGCTTGCGGTACGTGGTTGTGGAGGCGGCGCCGCGGCAAGTTTAATTAGTGTTTAACCAAAGAGGAAAAACACGAGAGTCGGTGGATAGAGGAGATCGGAGTAGGCTAAACGTTAACGCGCGAAATCGTTGCCACACGCGGTGAAGTTTCCTCGAAGAGAACATCGCGTTCCGACATCTCGGTGGACCACGACGCGTGCATCGTTACACGAAATGGGATTTCGGTGGTGTTGGAAACATGCGTGACTCGAACCGATTTACGATGATCGTCGGCGAGGACGCGAACGGACACTGGAAATTAAGATGAGAGTGCGAATAGGTCGGGAATAAATCCGGGTACCGCGAGAAAATGACTTAACGCGTTACGTACCGCGAGGGTAGCAACAGATAGAACGAAGCCGTTCTCCGTGGCTTACCTTTGCTTTGGCTCCGAGTGCTGGGATTTGTGACGAAGGTAACAAGGAATAAACAAGGAAAGAACATGTGGAGTGTACTGTTACTCATTGGACTAACGAAGGCTGTTTCCTACGTCGCTGGTATCGCTTCCACCGTCGACGAGAAATCGGGTGAGTCTCCTCCCTTTTACCGTTATTCGCCTTGTTCGTCGCGTCTCTTTCCATTCCTTCTCTTTCGTTCATTTTGTCTCTCTTTCCCTCTTCCTGTCTCTCTACGCTGGAAGCGCAGCTCGCACGTAATTCCTGGTTGAAACATTTTCAGAAAGTGTCGGCAGCGGAAAAATTCGTCCGTATAGGTATCGTGACGCGTAACAGGGGAAGCTGTTATTTACAATGGTCCGGCGTATCTGGGACGGACATTCGCTCGAGGCGATGCCCTGTAGTTTTTCCCAGCGCGTAGGAAAGTAATAAATCGATGAATCGGAATCGCGTGTTACATACCCTCGAATGCTTCAGCTCCGCCAACGCCAGTCGTTTATCCCGGATTAGAAGTTTCCGGTCACTAGATTCTTCGTCGATCGAAGATCGGAAACGTAGCGAAAAACGTAAAGGCCAGCGACCCGGCCGCCTAACAAATTTACGCGCGGTTTCTGCCTCCGTGCGCTTGGATCTCACGGCGGACGAAAATCGCGGAAAGGAGCAGTCGATACGTATTCCTCGGCTATTCACGTACGCGCTTTTCTCGTATCGATGTTCCTCCGACTCTTAAGGATGCCATTGCCGCATGCGTTGACATGCCGAAGAACGGACGTACCTCAATTTGACAGAGTTAAAGTTCCATCGCGAACCTATAGCTAGGCGTTAATTTAAGATTGCGCGTGAAGTTGGTAATCATTCGCGGCAATGACCGACTTCGAACCTCGGTCGCGACGTCGCAATTAACGGGATTCGAGAGATACGCAAGCTTCGCGGAAACGAATTTACCCGGCGATCCGAAAATAATGAGAAAGGGGATAACGCGTTTCGAGATGCCGAGGTGGGATGAAGTTTCTCGTTATCTGACGATTGAAAACTTAGGTTTGATCGACGCTGAGCGTCGTCACGCGACGTCTTCGGTGCTCGCAATCAGATTCGTGCCACTTGTCCTTTGACGCGCGGTTCGTGTATTGTCTTCGACGCGAAAGTTCTGCGACTTGGAGCAGCTCCGTTCAACAGCGCTCGGAATTCGATTAAAGCGAAGCGAATCTCGCGGTTGAATCGGTCGTCCGATCGATCCGATCTCCGAGACGCTGCGATTCATGGAATTCCGATCGTTCGTGACCGCGATCTCTACGAATTCTTTCCGTCTATAACTGCCGTTCCTCGTTCATAACGTTCGCCTAGAATTCTGTTTCGCGACGACGATGCGAAAGAACCGCGAGTAGCCGAGAAATGTTGGAAAGTGGGTCGCGCGCGTGTCGAAGGAACTTGAACGGAAGAAGGTGACGCGAAGAACGGAAGTTGTCCGGTGTAACGGGTAAAAGCCGCTTGTGCAATTTCGAAAGTTAAAGGGTTCTCAGGAAACACGTTCCTCGATCTTACGAGCGTGTCGTCCGGTCTGTAGTGGTTGGCTTGGTAAGCAAGGTCAGTGCGCAGTAGCGAGGCGGGGCGGCACAACGAGTTTGTCAGTGATCGCGAATTCGCGAAGGCTGGGACGGTTCTCGGTGCGGCCGCGCGGGCTGCTGCGAACGCGCCGACGGATCGACCTCGTTATTAATTATTGATGCTACGGCAATAATTCGACGCGGTAATAATGATCGAAAATATGATAGCGCGGAGATATACGTGGCGACGGGTCTGCCATCGTCCCTTGCGCGATCTACGGTAAATATATTCCTGTAACGCAACAATTATCGACGGTATCGTTTATTATTGCGCGTTCGTCCAATTCTCGCTCGGATAAATACTAAAGCGACAAATTAATATTACCGCTATAGTTATCCGCGGGAATAATGAAGCCCTTTCATTAGTCGGTGGTACGCATCTCGTGCCAAGAGCGACGCGCTCGATTACGCATTACCTCATAGGTTTCGTTTTTACGCCGGGCTCGTTGTTTGTCGTCGAGGACGTTGATCGTTTTAACCGAGGCGAAATCGCGTGCAGCGAATCGTTTCACGTTTACCGAAGGAAAGCAACGTCGCGCCGTCCGTGTATCCGTGTTGTTCGGAAATGGACGACGTCCCTTTTTCATTTGCACGGCGCGCGGACGAACAACGCTGAGTGGAAATCGAAATGCGAGGTCGTGCGTGGAAACACGCCGGAACTGGCGCGTGGTCGAAAACTCGATACGACCGAGAGAAGAGCGTGCAGGGAGTATCGAGGGTTCGTCGACTTTCTTTCCCGGGAAGGTTTAACGAACCGATCCGCTGCAGTTTCCTCGCCGCGGCCGGCCTTCTTCGTTTCGCTCACCGGTTTTCCCGCCTTGTTCTTTTTCTCGGCTTCTCATCCGTTCGCGCAACCCAACTTTGACTTCCTCGCGGTTACTTCATTCCTTAATTTACCCCTCCCACTGGTCGGTCATGGACGCTTCTCTTGTACCATCCCCTTTCTCCGGAGCCCTTTCTCGCCGACACGGCTTTCCTTTCGCCGCAACGTCGTTCTCCCTCGTTTGCGCCAATAAAATATCCTTTTTGTCTCGCTGTGCCGCGTCGTCGATGGATGTGACGATGCTGAACGAGGGACGAAGCAACCAGGCTACAACGAAGCGTTTACGTCGTTGCATTCATTGCGATTGTTTCTTCGCGTCGTCGATACCTTTTGCGTTAATCGGCGTTTTTAGATTCCGCGAAGCACCGACGATTTCTGTGGGAGAAAAATATGCCACACACACGCGTCAAAGATTTCTCTTTCGCCCATTTTCTTCCCTTTTTCTTCTTCCTATGCGCTTGTTTCCGCTGCTCGTTATTTATTTCCCGACATTTGGCACGACGCTGTTCCGTCGAAACCGCATCGGCGAAACCGATTTCTTTTCTCTCGCGCGTTTCCCCCGTAACCATACTCGCGAAAAGCAGCGTGCCGGTTTTGTTGATTGTATCCGAGCGATGAAAAATTTCCCGAGTATCGCGAAGCACTCGTTCGCTTGTAATCCAAAGCGACGCGGCGCACCAACTTGTCCGCCGTGGTCTAAGCTTGCGCGATTTAGCGAATATTACGGACAATAGGAAATGCGAGTCGTAAAACGTCGACTCGTCGGTAAGAATCGCGCCAGTTATGGCGCAAAAATCACTGGGCAGAAACGAAGTGCGCCGCTTTTTAAAGGTAACCAGAAACATAAAAACGAAATGTCTATGGTAGTAGATGATCGCGATAAAAATTCCTTTCTCGCACATTTGCTCGGAAATTTTTAATTCATAGACATCCTTCCATCTGCTAATGGATCGTGCTCGATTTTCATTCGATAGTATTAAAAAAAAAAAAAAAAAAAGTAAAAAAGAGGGGAAATGGAGAGAAACAATATATGTAAATCCTGTAATTTCGAATATTGAAATTGTATCCGATACATAGTCGAATCCTGTCGTTCATTGATCGGTCGTGTTCGCGCAATGACGTTCCACGTAACGAATATAGGCGCGTCGAAAATGGAAAAGCAAATAAATTTATCGCTTTTTTTCGGAGGTACTTTGGCGTATTTCGATTTTTCCAACTTATTTATGCAAGCTTTCATCCTTTTTTCTTGAACCGTTTACCAGCCATATTGAGATTTGGCGTCGTTTTGTCGGTGGAATACTTCGAATCCAATATTTCTCAACATCTCGACGCGACGCCGGTTGCATTGCCACCCCTCTCCCTCCTTGATTTTCACAGGATGCATCTGGGGGGTTTAAGCGTGATCCTGTCGTGTCGACAGCTACAAACGAGACGTCCTATAACAGTCAGCATCGAGGGAGTTTGGACCAAGGCGCGTAGACAATTCCTTGCTGCGAAATTGCGCGTGAACGTCTCGATTCTATTCTCGTTCCTTTTCAACTCGCGTTCACGTTGACCGTGTCGCGGTTTAATCGATAACAGAGCAATTAATCAAGCAGCTTCCATTTTCCCGAGGAAACTCTTTGGTCTTTATCCTTTCGAGAACGTGAAAGAAACCTCGACTTACGTGTGCGTTTTCTCTTGATGTCGTCGCGATATCGGTCACGCACAATGATCTTTCTGACTTGTTTGCACATGGTTGAACAGAGTTCGCACGGATGCAGCTAGCAACGCGCACCTCGCAGTTCGATTTCCCTTCCGGTTTTGTCCAGTGAAACTGTTTCAGGTTATTTTCTATCGGCCGATTCTCCTTGTGTCGCGTCTCGGTGAGAAAGGAAAAGAATTACGGGCAGCGGGGTACAAGTTACTATTGGGTTGGCAACTAAGTGAATGCAGATTTTGTCATTAGGTGGTAATGACTTAGTTGCCAATTCGATAGTTCGGTTTTGTCCCGATGGATTCTTGCGAAATACGAATTTAGAAGACCTTAAAAACGATACTATTCCAATTTTTGCCACTTACGAAATAATCGCGATAAAAACGAAGCGTAATCGCGCGAATAGTTGCTGCGCAACGATATCGGCGATTCGATGCGATCGTTACGGTATATTACAGGTAATTATCCTGCTTGGAGAATCTCATCGATGGGAATAGTTGGCGTTGCGTCATCGGCGAGCGTTCTGTCTTCGAGTAATTCGCTTTAGATCTCCATTGACCATTGACACTGCTCGATACTCGACTCGTCGTTGAATTACGCTATGTACCAATGGAACAAATAGAACGATAGAAGGATTTACAGGTTGTTAACGGGAGATTAATTTTAAATTTGCTGGAATGTCGATACTCTGGCTTCGAGTAGCTCGATTCATCGTCGATTCACGATGTTTCGATTTTCCTTTCAATGATTTTCTGGCTACTCGCCACTCGTACAAAACAAACTGCTCTCACTGTTTTCATGTTCCGTTTTCTTGGTTCACATTGACCGCGCAA
Source organism: Bombus flavifrons (assembly GCF_040668555.2). Lineage (NCBI taxonomy): Eukaryota > Metazoa > Arthropoda > Insecta > Hymenoptera > Apidae > Bombus > Bombus flavifrons. Next base: position 8,210,848 of record NC_138454.1, read on the forward strand.
AATAGTACTTGTATTTACTTGGATAGTAATAATGGATCGTTACGCGTTCTCAGCGGCGCTCCAATCATCGGAAACTGTTCGATAAAGAGGCGAAAAACGGGCGAAAGTATGGTCGACCATCGATTTCTTACCATCTTCCTCGGTATCTTAGCTAGCGCAAATACTGAACTAGCGAAGATGTAGTTTTTGTCGATTATTCGATGGACTTTGCGCATTCCACGAATATCGAACCGGCGCATTCGGCCTTCTCTTCCTTCGAGAAACTCTCGCAGGTTTTCCATTGCGGGCCAGTTTAGTAGCTCGCTTTTCCCGCTCTGGCAACAATGCTACCAACGGAGATTCATGGCTCGCGTCGGGAAACGAATATAAAGACAGCGAGAACGGAACAGATGTCGTTTCGCGATCGATTTATCTCGAGCTATCGTTAATATCGTTAAAATGCTCGTTTTTCATCGGACAGACGTGCGGTGCTCTTGTGGGTCGGTGGCAGCATCGTTGGTTGCCGACGGGAGGAAACGATATTACGAATTGCCGTGAAAATACCACGACTGCAAGCTTCGCACGATATTTACGCAGCATTCGCCCATATCAGTTCGCATCAAACGATAATAAATCCATAACGAAATTATTACATCGCATATGCAAATATTTGCCAGCGCTGTTAACCGTAACAGAAAATTATAAATTCATGAGAATAAAGTAGTGCATTAATTACTCTTATCGGTAGCAACGAACGTACGTCCAACTACTCTGCTCTGAGCATCCGTATATACTAATTTTCTCGAGATTTATCGAATTCCTGTGTATCGGCGATCGGTGATTGCAATACAATTTCAACCGTTGCTGGTTGAATGGACATGTTTCATCGGATGAATGCTACCTAGACGGATCTGCGAATAGACTAAATGCAAGCCTCTCATAACTAAAACTAAATAACATTTATTCACTAAGACCTGCACCGAGCACTAGAACTAGCGTCGCATCTATTTAGCTACGATTAACTGTACCGCCGAGGGTGTCGATCTTACGACGCTTAGATACTCGACTCTTGCATCGCCCTGATTTGGGTATTTATGCCGTAGACAGAGGCCCGCGTGGCTGTCTATTGGAGCGATGACATCATCCTTTATCCCGCGCGTATGAGTCTCCACGTGCAATCCGCACGTGGAGTCCGTTTGACCGATCCGCGTATACAGCGTGCATCCGCTTATGTTCCTGGAACTCGCGGCATCACTGCCCGATGCAAATCTGCGAATAGATCTACGTATGAATAGAGAAACTTGTCGAGAATATAGGATTAGACGGCGAGCGTTTTTGAAAAGTCAATGGAACCGCGGAAGCGAAGACGACACGCGTGAAGAAATTTCGGGTGAAACTGAACGTAGCGTTAAGAAGGTAAAAATGGAAAATGAACTTTCGTAGTTATCCGAAGCGGTATTTCTCAAGCAGCTGAAAAACGCTACTCGCGCCCGCGTCGTCCAGCTTAGTCTCGTCAAATTGTCTTTGAAAGTCATCGAATCGCTCGTGCCAGCAAAGCGTCGCGAGGGTAAGTTTAATTTAATAGGAAAGAGCGATTAGACTCGCCAAAGCATCGGACGTCGTAAACTTGAAACGCTTATTACCACGTATAGGCACTTTCACGCGACAATCAGATCTACACGAGTCGATGTATTTACAGGTTCGATCCTCCCATGCGTTAGCGACGATTATCTCGACGATATCGTGTATTTTAGGGGAATGCCTCAATACGCAGTGTGAGTGAGTCTGGAAACGGTGACGTATCGCAGTGCTTTTCGTGGTGGTTTTCCCAGAGCGTGTCGCGGAACGTTATGGTGGGTATTTAACAGCGCTCGCCACGTGTGCTATAATGTAAAGGCAAACACCGAGAGCGGTTTGTCTTGGATGGTTATCGGGAGAGTTTTAGCAGGTTGGAACGAGAGGAAATTTACTAATTTTTGAATTACGTGGCACGGTCATGTTAGTTTTCACGTGTCACGAAGCCGTCTCTCGCTCTTATTCTTTTTTAACTCGAGTGTTATCGCGCGTGTTCGACGACGATTAACACCTGTTTTTTTCTGCCTACGATAGGGCAATCTTCGCCTCGATATCGATCCGACATGGGTCAGGTTGGTCGTTACCGCTCGAAGCGACTCGGCTCGATCCGACCCGACCCGACTCAACTCAACTCGACTCGACTCGACTCGACTCTACTCGTACGATCTAGCGCGAAACGCACGCCCTAGGATATCTGATTACATCGTGGAATAGTCACGAACCGAAGGCACGAGTCCGAAGACGTAGCACGAATTCCAACGACTTCATATCTCCGTCGTGAATAGCGCGCGCTTCTTATCTGACTTAATAAGTTGATTGCGACGTCTTGCGAGAAGACCAACGATGGTTGAAACGCGCGCGCGGAACGCTCGCGACGATCTTGATTCAAAGTAATCGAGGCGATTTACGCGTGGAACGATTAAGGGGACGTAAATGTTTTCGCTAGATTAGGCTTAGCTTTGCTGCTGGCTGAACGGCGACCAATTTGCAATTACGGAAAGGCCTCTCGTTAGAATAGGCCGATGACCTACGATAATAATGAAAAATGACTAGAGAGTCGCGTAATAGGTAGTCATTGTTCGTAGCGATAACACGACAGATACGGGGTGTAACGTTTGACTCGATATATCCCCGCAGGATTCTTGCGTGCCTGTTCGTTCGTACCGGTTCCACGGGTCATCCATTTACCAAATAGATGACTCCTTAGGGACTGATGCTTTTACCGAAATCCAGATTACGCGCACCACCGTTAACGATTAAACCTTTTCGCTAGCTTATTCCCCCGCTTTCTTTATCCACCCGTCTCGCCATCCTCGCCTCGTCCCCTCTTTCTCCGATTTATTCTCGCGTGCGATGCGTCTCCTATTATCTAGTCGATGTTCGTATCTTGGTCGATTTCCTTCGCGAATTGTAGACTCGATAGCGAAAGGCCGAGCGAAACGAAATCGGTTAGTTCGTTGCCCGTTCCAGTAGAGGCTCCTTAACCAACTGGAAAAACGCGCTCGAACATCGACACCGAGTGCCGGTTCGACGTTAAAAAGTAGACCGATTCCTCGGGGGAACCGTTTTAAACTTTTAATCGCGCTTCACGACTCTTTAACTATCGGCCATAACTTCGATTTCGTTCGGCATACGGTTCTCATCGCGCCCTTTCGCCAAGAAAGGACTACTCGTTCGAGCTTATTCCGCAAAACTTTGCCTGGCAAAACTCGAAAAGTGTAACATATTGATCGTCCGCGGTATCGAGTATCCAACCTGTACAGCATATTTATACACAACGAATTTTATAATTGGCCACCGACCGAATCGTTGCAGTTCCGCGTCCAACTTTCTCCATCCGGCAGTTTCACGAAAACCACCGACGCAGATTGTATCGGGAGTCCGATGGCGGTTGCCAATCGAGAGGGAAATTTCGTTTTTCCATGAAACTCGTGCTTGCTGCAACTTGGTTCCGCCGCGATGCTATATAGCCAGCTTCTCCGCGCAATCCCGTCTTGCGTGTATTTTTCGCGATACTTTGGGATCCGCGTTCTCCTTTGCCTCGTAACCATCGCGCCGGAGCGGAGCGAAGAAAAAAAGGAGCTGGATAAAACTGGACTGGGTGGAAACTAAAGGCGCGCAAAAATCGAGGAAAAAGACGACACTGTGGATTTTTAATTTAATTGGATGGCGAGATTTATTCTTTGATTACGCGGCAGCCCGACGTAATTAAACTCCGTCCAAAGTATTACAACGAAAAGAAGCTCTCCACGCTCGTTCTCCTCCGTCCTTATGTTTCTTCGCGAACAATTTTTCTTGTTTCTTTTCGCCTACGACTTCTCTCTGTTTGTCCGCGCCGGTTTTCCCCAGTGGTTTGGATTTGCCACGCGCGTCTAAATGCAAACCGAGCGGAGCCAGAAGCCTCTAAAGGTAGCCGAGAGGAGTAGCTTCGTCGACGACTATAAATGCGTCGTTTCGTAAGTGCGAATTATTCATGATGTGTAAGCACGTATCGTTTTCGATGGATCGATGTTGACGGTGGTAGTTAAAGCCAAGGTAATACGTATCTGGCAATATCGGAGTTGGTAGCGGAGGGTTAGGGCTCGTTGAATTTGAACATGGCATCGGCGTTTCCCTACTTTGCCGCGGCGATAACCGCACCGCCAGATTGATATTGTAGAGGCTGTAATATCGGCAATCGCGGTCACGGCCTAATATCATACGTTACTCGCAAACGCACGATATTCAAAGTACCTGTCGAAAATATGGATATCAGAAACCGTATCCGGGAAAGGGAAATAATACGCGCGCCAGTTGCAAAGCTACTCTCTCTTCGACCATATCATCCCGCGTTCTGCTTTCCTTTTATTTCGTCTTGGGATCTTGGGTTTCAACTTTGGTCGTAGTAAAATATCGACGGTGCAATTTTGTTCTTTTTTCATTCGACTAATTCGCCCTTTATTAACGTTTTAGGAAGAATAACGCGACAAATCCGACAAACTAGATGCGACGGGGTAAGACTGGGAAAAGAAGGGGAGGTTGAAGGTCGGTAAACAAGCGTACATCAATGGAATGGGTGGCAGGTTAGTAGGGTAAATTGCTTGCGGTTGAAAGCGGTAGGATCGGTAATGGAACAACATGCGCTACGCGCGAGTATGCGGAGGAGGGGCTGCGTATCCGTCTACATTACGCTGCATAATTCATAGAGTTGTCATAGACGCGAGAGGCGGATAATGGTACCGTACTGGTCGTGGCCCCATTGTCCATGGTTAGGTGGCGTCAACCAACTTGAATCCGGAGGATGACGATTACGACGAGGACGACGGCGTGGCTGACTTGTCGCGTCGCGTCGTCGTCGAATGTTCAGGAATCACGCACTGTGCTCTCCGCACCGTGCGCGTCGCTGTCTGTTTACACAATGCGATTATATTCCTGTATTGTCGCGGCCAAATTCAGCTCTCAGCTGGCCGCGTTTACCCAGCTCCAGTGTCGCGGGTATACGTCTACGTACGGTCGCCGCGGTCCCGGCGTGGAGAAAACGCTGTGCCATCGAAATGGTCCGTATCTCGTTTTTCTTTTTTCGCCTTCGTAGACTCGTTTCTGAGGAATAGTTCCGTTTACGTTTCGAGAAAGGAAGTAGGGGAAAGCGATCGAAAGCGATGAAAACTTCCCTTCAAAATTGGACGATTCGATCAAATAAAGACGAACGGGTGTTGGTGCCACCAACAGTTTCAACTAAAAGATGGATCGATCAACGTTGGTACCGCCAACGGTTTGCGCGGGAAAGATGAAAGACGGGTAGGATTGCCGGCTTCGCACTTGTAATTAAAACAGTGCCTGGACATAACTCTCTTTGCAGCTATGGTAATTAACCGTCCGTCTACGCTCACATACGTATCGAGCTATGTATAAATTGTATAATACGTAAGTATGTAGTGATGTTGCGTCCAGGAGGTCGATTGATGTCGCGCGAGCAATTAGAACGGGCGACACAAATTTTAATCGGTACCAGTGTTTCTTCGAACAATTGTTACATCAGTTTTGTATTATCATACTTTAGTTCTATTAATTATGGACATTGTTTATTTTATTGTATCGTTATTATTATTATTATTATTATTATTAAAATTTATTGAATTTCAAATGAATGAATACAGTACATACATTGACGTCATAAAACAACCGGGGTTTGGTGTTTCGCGAAATTAACTCTGAATTCGTATAACGGGTTCGATCCAGAAGGAAATAAGGAAGGAGACGAGAATTCGTTTGCGAGCGATCGTCGAGGGATAACCGCGGTTAGTTTCTGTTTTAATGCGATTTAATATGTGCATCGCACGACGAAGCATTAATTGCAATTTGTTCGTTGAATGCGAGATACTCGTCCAACTAATTTCAACTTCCCTGCATTAAATGCGCCGCTGTTTCCCAACCAATCTCTCTTCCTCCCCTTTTCCCTCATCCTCCCTTTCGCTCAATCTCATTCTTCAATTTTTCCATTTTTTCGTATTTATTTGGTTCCGTGGCTGGGGTCTCATTCGCTGTGACAGAGTTGGTAATCTCAGGGATTCGTATCGTGGCCGCTGTTGCTGTATCGATTCATCGTCGATATCGTCGTAGAATCCGAATCCAGTCGAAACAAGGAACACGAAGTTGAGTTGCATCTCGGCTTAATCTTGATTTCCCTCTACGGTGCGCAGCAAGAGTTAGGAGAAGCGGCAAGGGGTAGCTTGCAAAGTTTTATCCAGTCGCGAGTCAATAATTTAACGATGTTCGATAGCCGTTCATATTCTACGAAACGAATCGGGGTAAATTGAATTCCAATTGAAAGCGAGTTTGTGAAATGGAGGCTAATCCGATCGATGGACGGACCGACCGAAAGCTGGAACAAAAATCGAGTAATCTAATCCTTTAGTCGAAAATCAGTGGAGTTAAATCGAATTTCGCCGCGGGATGGAACCGCGGAATCGAGGTAGCTAACTCGGCGATGACAAAAATCGAGAACTCGGTTCGTGACCCTGGTTGTTTCGCGCTACCATATACGTGTACATAGGTAGAAGACAACATTCGATCAACTACCTCATTGTATACGAGAATTATTCGTGCGATCGATCGCGCCGAACGCAACACGAGCGAATACGCGAATTCGGTGAAAAATCGCGTGAGCTGTGGATAGACCGAAGGAAGGAGCAACGCGACATGCGCGACATGTGCGCCATGTTACGCGATACATGGGTCCTATTTGCGTCACGTCGAAAAATTCGAGTGAGAGTATCATAGCCGATGGAACATGGTGAAAGGAGGGCAGCGGGAAGCAGCCTGAAGCAAGAGAACGAAAGTAAGGTATCGTAAGGTGGTTCGTGCTTCGCGAGGATACGTAGAAACAATAGACCGAGACACACGAGAGCGTTGCCTGAAACCAGCAACACCGATATCCACACCGACTCCAACACCGACACCGACACCGACACCGACACCGACAACGACACCGACATCGACACCGGCACCAACGGCGAGCACGTAACCGCGAAAGAAGGGGAGACCCGATCGGTCCCGCGGTCGGCTGGAAATTTATGAAAAACGATCGTCGATTGAGTCTAGTGGCGTGAAAAGAAAATCTTTATTGTTCGACGCTTGGAAACGGAGGAGAAAAAAGACAAGCTCGGACAAGCTTTGCGGGGAGAAAAACCGACGACGAGGGAAGCGGATGTAGAGGATGAGAAGAATAGAGTTGAAAACGCCGCAACGCTTACTGCTCCACACCTTACGAATTTCCCCTGCTTCCACGTTGTTATCTCGCACTGCCTTTCATCCTGTTACTTTTGTCTATAACTAGCTTGTCTGAAAAATTGAAAGGAGAGAGAGAGAGAAAAAAAGAGAATTATATGCTTTCACGCCATTCATCTGTCTCCTAACGATTCAAAAGTGTTTTATTCGACACGTAAACCGTCACGATCGATGATCACCGAGAGACAGATTTTCATTTTATCGTTCTTCCGATTTACGTAAGTAATTCGCGTCGCGTGGTATATTCGCGTTGTAACTCGTTGATATTTATACGTTTACACTCCGTCTATTGGTATTTATTCTAACGGGAAATTTATTCGCAACGCGTATATCGTAAATATGTATATATTTACATCCATGATACTCGATTGGTTTTGTCGTGGGGTCGCGCGACACGATTTGCGTGGACGTTTCTTTGCTCGGTGGCGGGCGAGTGTAAAGCTCGCGATGAAAAGTACTGGTAATGTGGTGTCGGAGGGTGGCACCGACAACCTCTGTTACGCTTCAGAGCCGGTAATTATTCACAGTCTCTTCGTCAAGGGTAACCGAGTATGGATTTCCGTGTAAGACCAGGGTGGAATTGTTTCCCCGACACCCGATCCCATCTACGCTGTGCACCTCCGCGTCCTCTAACTAACCGTACTAACGACCGTTATTTCGCCCGGAGCTCGACTCGACTAACCCGCGTAAAATCGTTGCCAAGTCCGAAGGAGCGTAACCGAAATCAATTTGCAAAGAGGAAGCGCGCGCGTCTTTCCCCGGCATCGAGGTTCCCGGCGTCGAGTGTTGCGGTCGATCCGTAGAATTCGAAGAATCGCGTTCTATCCAGCAGTCGAAAGGGTAAGCGAAAGTCTACTATAACGTCGTCCAATTTCCATTTCGTCGCGACAGATTCCAGTGCAAAGCATCTCGGATTCTTCTGTGACGGAAATTGATGCTTTTCTTCTTTCTCGTATTCACCGGTTCCTAGAATACGCAACGTATCTGCAGCTGCTCTCGAATCCGCGATTGTGGCGCAGAGTGTCGTTCATGAGGTAATAAGCGATGTAATCCCGTCTATATACTACGCTCGTTGTCGTGCTATCGTGGATGAACTTCGATTTCAGATTCTCGTCGAGTAACTCTTCCTGCCAATAGTTGGCAGATCTCGAATCTCGTTTGATTTCACGAACGCGGAATGTCCAATCTATGATAATCTATGTCGGCCCGATTCCGCTTTGCACGCTGTAAATTGTTCCTCTTTAATATCGACGCGATCGTACGGTCTTCCGTGTCCCGGGATTAGGTTTGGTTTAGGTTTGAAAACGACGAGACAACGTGACGACGTCAGTCGATGCAAGAAGAACAACATTAGAAACAACGGTTATACCACGGATTTCCGTTTCCCGGTCTAGTCTCTTTCTCTTCTACACGCTGACTGGTTACGATATACCTGTAGGCAATCTTCCGTTTGTATGCCAGGATTTCGTCCTTTTTCACCGATTGCTGTGCAGAATTCAGAATCAGCATCGGGCTGTTTCTCGTAGTCTCGACTATTCCTCGTTCGTAGCGTCTCGTCCCCACGAAATACACATTTAACGTATCCCAAGTATATAGGTACGAACGAATATCTCTCTCCGTATAGATCTCGCGTTTGCCGAACATAGTCGCAGCCATTTTTCGAACAAAACCCGTGAAAAATAACTAACTGCTTATTGTTAGTTATCGGAATCGAAGTTTATTCTGCCGTGCGATCGAGACGAGCGACTAATCAATTAAGTTCATTCGCGCGTCCAAATTGATTGAAACAAAATATTCGTTCGACCAGTTCGTGGCAATTAATATCTCGCGCGTGACAGAATACGATGCGACGCAACGCGACGCGAAGTCGAACGACGCGATGCGTCAGGATGCGGTACGTCCTTCTCGCGCGTTCGCGTTTCAGAAACTCGATTAATTCTTTTCTTTTCTCTTTTTTTTTTCAATCGCTTTACTTCACGTTTTTCCCGACTGTTTCGCGGATTACGAGTCAAGTAGCGCGTGTGCGTCGGCGTGAATTAAACGGTCGATTAAGACGAACTCGTTAGATCTCGAAAAGAGCGTCACCTATTAATAGCGATTAATTCTGCGGCCAAGTAAACGGGACGAATATTTCAAATTCATTGGAGAGACAGGTATTTATGGGCATGTACATATCCGATTATGAGTGTTAAGGCGAAGTTATGCATGCGTGTACACGAGCGCGTGTTTACCGCGGCAAATATGTGCGCAGCAAAGGCGCAAACTGTTACGGACGAGCCAAATATTTCATTAGTTAAGTTCTTCCACTAGTCAAACGTTTGATACTCCTCGAGGCAATGCGTTCGCTTTCCATTTTCGTTTGTTCGTCGTGTAATTACTTGTAACCACGACGGAAACTCCGCGTACGCTTCGGAACACAGCCTCCGGCTTTGCTTCCGTGAACTACGCTATTATCCGCAATTATCCGCGTACAGCCGATACGCCGACTACATACTTGTTACGCGTTCTTTCCTCATTCGATAGCAGCATCCTTCGATCGTGCTTTAGATCGTCTCATCGAGGAACGAAGTATGGAAGGAATGCAACGTCGCCTAAACAATGAAATAGGGAGTCATGAATTGATCGGTACGTTCTACTTCGATTTATCGTGCTCTCCCCTACCTCCTCCTCTCGACAAAGCGTATTTTCTTTTATCGGTGGACGCGTTTCTTCCTTTTTATGTCGGGAAAATGGTATCGAACGAGGCTTCCGTGTTTCTTTCCAGCTATCAGCGAGTGCTTGACAACGAAAGTGCACTTTGAAAGAAGCGGAAGTGGTCGATTCTATGCGATAAATAGCGATTAAAGTCAAATTACCGGGCGGATTTTGTCCGTGTAAGTATTCTCGATCGAGCAAGATGCGCAAGGAGATAATTCCGGTTAACGGAAGTACGTAACGGGCTCGTAAACGGACGTCTTACGGCACACCGGAGAAGCGACGTTCTTTCCAACGGGAAATAGCCGAAGGAACTACGCTCGAACGAAATAAAAAGACGATAGGAGGGAAAAAGGTTGGTGTGTTTAAAGTCAATTATAGCTTGGAAAATGGTGAAGAACGCGCGGTGTTGGCAACTAGAAACGAGGACGACAAAGGGACAGGAGTGCTTTGAAAGCTTCGCGTAAGGATGCAGTCTGTAGTGGTGGAGGAACGTTGTCTTTGGAACGAGGAGAAAATCAGGCGAGCCGATGGACGACGCGGTGCAACGTTTGCGAGCGCATATCAAAACGAAACTAACGATAAAGCACGTAACGGTGGTTGAAAGGGCTGTTTGGCACGCCGGAACGTTTATCTTTCGCTTGTAACGTTTTGACGACAGCTGCTATTCCTTCGCGTTTGTTCCGTGGCGCGTAAAAAGAGGAACAAAAGGCAAGAACCACGGAGGAAAGAACCGAGATGAAGATCGTTAGCGGAAGGAAACGGTTTCGGAGGCCTTTCTGGGTGACGCGAAGAATAAAGCGAACGTGGAGGTGAGCAGGGCCGAGATAAGCGTTTACGAGACGGATGGCCGCTCGAACAACGATTTCCAACAATCGTTCGAGCCCTATCTACACGGTAGCGTGCGTGCTATGCAACCCTGTTATTTTCTGGTCGAGCGTTCGCGTTTCGCAAGAAACGCGAGCTCGCCAAATCGATTTTCGAGTCCTCGGACCGACTAACGGGCAACCGCAAACGCTCAATTTTCACTGAAAATTTTCGCCCCTCGAATCGCATGCTTCGTAAAATTCGTTACGTCGACCAACAACTAGCATACGAGAAACACAATACAAGGTATAAATATAACGTATGGTCAAAGTTATTATACTTATTCGGTCCGTTCGGTACTACGTAGCAACGGTTTCCACAGCTTCGTTAACCTTTCAAAATTCAAAGTTCGCTTTTACCACGGAAACGCGACGAAACGCGTCTCGCTAAAAAAAAAAAAAAAAAAAAAAAAAATACAGCGGCTAAGGTTAGTCACTTAATCTTGGATAAAACGGTGAATAGGAATGCGAGAGCCAAGTAAGCGTTCGAATCGAATTAAACGGGGGAAAATAGCGGAGAAAGAAGTGGCGGCTACATTGCCGAAGAATAATGCGCGGCTTTGCTCGCATATATCCGATCACGCGATATTATTGAATATTCGGGCGAGAGTGGTGGCAAAAAATATATCGCGATAAATTCGACCCATGGAACGCTCATTGCCTGGTTTTAATTAACCGACGCGTTTTACTAGCCCGATATAATGTAAAGTTCCCCGTCGCGTGAAAATCTCATTGTTCGAAAAAGTATGGGAACCAACAAAGAGGGGGCAGATTGGGAAACGGTAGTTGGGAACGGATGGCAGGGTACGGGAGGTGTCGGGGTGGAGATTAGCGCAACAATCGAAACGATCGATTCTCGTGGATGGCGCGCGCTCGCTATTCGAAAGCCTAGCAACATAGCTCTCTTTAACTCTTTCGATATCGAACAATTTATCGAATCATCCTGCCGAGGCTACTGACCGTGAATAAATTCGAGCGTACTCGGGGGAGTCATTTTGGCGTTGGCGCCAAGACACCGACCGGTTGACCGTTGACCCGGTTGATCGTTGACCCGGTCTTGGCGAAGTCGTTGAAAGTAGAAAAGCTTCGCGAAGCGTTGGAAGCTCCGGCGTGAAATTAGCCGATACGTTATCAAGAAGCACAGAGACTGGTAATGCCAGCGACTTTAATGAAAGTGACCTTTTTTTTACACTTACACCTTCGTTACGGTTCCGCTGCTCTCTTATAATGCTCGTAGTGGTAATAATAAAAATAAAACTAGAGTGCCGCTAATAAAAGTAATGACAACGATGACGATCACGTTGGTCATGATGATGATAATAACAATAGTAATAGTAGGAATAATGGCCATAATAATTATCGTTATTATTTTTATTATTAGCAGTGGTAATAAGGAGAATATTGGAGCTGTTTTGCGAACATTCACCGGGTGTTCATTAATTAAGAAGGTAGGAGTCGTGGGCGGTTCGCGATGTATGTACGTGTATAAGCGTGAGTACGCGCGCGCACGCTATTAACCGTTGATGTAAAAGAGCAAGTTCGCGCCAGCCAGCCTGCTGCTTTCCTCCTTTTTCTCTTTGTCTGCGTGTTTCAACGGTTTTATTAAAGTACGAAGTCCGGCCCGAATTAAAAAGTAAACTACCTACAGCCGCCTGCTCCATTCCCTTTTACCTTCTAACGTTCGTGTACCCTATGTAAATTCACGCAATACCGATTCCGTACCTGCGTGGTTTTCGAACGTTTCCTTTCTCTTTACGTCGTTGCGTGAAACGCAACGTTGCAGTTCTTAAGAACGTACCGAGGAAGAAATTTCGAAAGAAGAAGAATTTCGAGAAAATCGAGCAGGAGAAAGACGCGAGCATGCGCGCCCTCTTTATTAAATACGATCGCGAAAATATCCAGCTATCGTTAAATATTTGATCGTTGGTTAACAGCGTCGCATCGGTTCGAAACAGCGAGAGAATGCCTCTCGGAAACGGAAACATCGATGACACGATCGAATTGCTCTTTCGACCGCAATCCGCGGCCGAACGCGTTCCGATTTGACAATAATTACGAATTTGAAATTACAAATTTGCGCGAATCAGCGTATTTGGCCCAGAGCGATAATTCAGGATATCGCGGCCGATTGTTGCGCGACTCGTGCACGCCTGTCATCCAGATGCTCGCGTATTGCTGAATCGGTATCGCGCGGTTACAAGTTTTCTCGATATCGCGGCAATTGGTTTTTCCTGGAAGGTTCGTCGTTGCGAGGGAACGACGGCTCCGCAGAATTAATGGAACGTCGAGCTCGGTCGAATAATGTCGCGGAAGCCTTTCAACGACCGTGTGAAAGGTGAGCGATGTCGATCGATCTTGGAAGGGAGAAGGCGACGGCCGCGTTTTCTCTGGGAGATGGGCGATCGCGCCGAACAGGATTTCGCGATAATGACGAATTTGTAGGGGCAATCGGTGTGTATTCGACTGGGCCGATAATTCAAGTTGCCGGGAAACGATATTGCGCGCGGGAGGGGGATGTTTGGGCTCGGTTTTCCGGCTACGCTGGTCGACGTAGCTGCGGCCAGCAGAAGCACGACCTGCCGGCACAGCCTCGGGAACACGAGGGTGGGTGGTTTGTGCGAGCGTGGTAGGAGCGTAACTTGTACCACTGCGAACGCAAGCCAGTGTCCGCTCCAATTAACTTTTCACCACTAATTTATGCACCAGCTACTCCCTCTATCTCCCAGCGAGAGTCTTTCTCGCTCGCGCAAATCTCCCGTCATCCGCTTCCTGCTCGAACGAACGGGCGAACGAAACGCGTGCACGCAAACGCGACTCGCGCTTCTCGTTGCTCCTACTGCTTCCTCTGCGACCTGCACCTACACCTGCACCTGCATCCTCACCTACCTTCGTTTCAGCCCACGCATTCCACTCTCTCTCTTTCTCTTTGCGCGCGCGTACTGTCTCTACGTGCTTTTACAAATTTTCAGTCTGCGGCAAACTTTTGTGCATTTGAAAAGTGCTTCGCCTTACTTTCTGGATGCGTCTCGCGTTTACGCTTTTCTCTTACGGGAACGACCGACAGGACAGCCAGGTAGTTTCGCCAAAACTTTTTCTCAACTGCTATGCTTCTCTCCTCTCCTTCTCTCGCACGGTTTCCAGGATTTTCGTTGGTTCGCGCAGACGCGGAGTATCGTGCAACAATCGGCAATTAACGCGAGGACAATTAACCGGCTGATGATAGAACGGACCGTTCCGATGCTTATGCTCGGGTCGCACGACGTATTTGATCGGCGCTTTAATCGATCTTCCTGGCGTTAATGCGGCGACGTTCACCAGGATCGAGGACGAGTTGTCGTCGGGGCCGTATGGTGCAATTGAAATAGGAACGCGAACCATTCACAGTGCAAGAGAAAGGATAGAACACAAGAGAGAGAGAGAGAGAGAGAGAGAGAGAGAGAGAGAGAGAGAGAGAGTGAGTGAGTGAGCGAGCGAGAAAAGGAGAGGCAAGTGGGAGGACAGTGGAAAATGGACGGGGATAGAACGTTCGATACAACGACGTCGGCTCGTTCACCGGTGGTCAGACATTTCGGTACTTGTTTCCCTATTAATATGCATGTCCTCGTCCTTTAGTTCTTGCCACACCCGGCCCTCCCTCGCCCCTTGGATTCGGTCCTTGTTCTATTTGCCTCTCCTCTGTACTGGTAGCGACGCTTCTCTACCCTTGTAGCTAGCGTTATCCATGAAATCCGCACTCCTCTCTGCGGTAAAGCGACGGTGTTTCCTGTCCGACCAAATAAATCCACGACTACTGCGTTCGCCGCTACAGCCGTAGCAAACTCTACCGGCCTGTCCGCCCATACAAGGCCCGTTACTACTCCAATACGGGACGACTGATTGAAAGTTTGCCGACCGCTTTTTGCGTCCACTCGATATTACATATCTCGTGCAAAACCATCTATCGCTCTATCGCGCGACTGCGATCCCATTGTGTTGGTTGTACGCCAAACTTTCTGATTTTTCTTTTTTCCTGTGACTTAGAGCGATACGCGCGAACGAGCTGCGCAATTTTAGTTTCGCCAGCGAGGAACCAAGTGGCTTTCCCGTTCGGTAAAAACACCGACGATGAGATATTCCTCGTTTCTGTCGATGAATCCGTTGAATTCCTTTAATATATCGTTTAGTATATTGGAAATCGAATATCAAGTTACAGGTGACAAGATATAACTGTACAGTGAATTATTTTTGCCAACTGATGTAACGTTAATTGTCTTTAAAAAGAAAACTACGCTTCCGTAACTGTGATCCAATTCGGTTGCGACGGTTGTTTCCGGTCTGTCACAATAAAAGTATCGGGTACATCTTATCGATGGTATATTTGAACAGAATGAAATTTTGATCCCGATTTGTTGATGGATTGTTGGGATCACGCTTATGGAATTCCGTTGTTTCATCGCGGATGGTCGATACTGCTGAAGTTGAGGTATTCCGATCACGGAACACGAACAGAAATGTCGTCGAACACGGGCTTCAAATTTAGACTAGGATATAACGTACTCGGTAACTGGCAGCCGAAACTATGTCGATTATGTAAAAATACCACGCACCGCCAAACGATGATCGACGTTTTAAACGTAGCTCGGTTCGTGTTTCGCCTAACCAGCTCTGGTATCGATTCTCGTGCCTTTTATCGGCTTTATAAAACGTTGATTCGCATCGTTGTCCGTTATCGAACGTTTGACGAGATACCTGTAGCGACTAATAACACGCGCAGAAATCGAAAGAACACGCTCGACACGACGTTTAATTTGTCTGGAAAAATGTTTCTATCGGAGGGGACGTGATCAAGGACGAGCATCGATTCGCATTGTAATTTTAGTCTGGGATAAACGTGTGTGCGCGATACAGAAGCCAACTGTAAAGCGATATGCCCCATACAGCGTCCCGCGGTGCAACATCGACCGATCGACTGTTGCGTCCACGCTTTTTCTTCCAACACCTGTGTTTCGTTATCTATTTATTTCAAACTAGCTTGTGGAATATCGTTTGGATCGCGAACACAGCACGAACAATTTCCATCTTCCATAAGCTTTAACGTTATTTAATAATACCGTGAACACTGTGACGTGGCGCGTTACGCCGCTATTTCTTGTTATCTGTTTCATGTAATTCGCGACGAAATAACTCGTTCCATCTCTTTGTCGTTTACCATGAAAAATGCTTTCGCGATTTCATCAGCTTGTAATTGCGAATTTTTTCTCATTTTCTGCCCGCACCCGGCAAATATTACACGCGCGCGCACGTTATCGTTTATTCCCGCAACGCGTTTAATCTCACGTTTCCTCTGCATCGGCATTTCCTTCGACGCTGTAGCGTCGTTCTAACCATTTCTGTACTCTGCGGGACGACGGCAGAGTCCCGGCTTTCGTAGAAACTGGCAATGTTGCTAAAGCGCATCCGTTTTCGTGGCTCGCTCGGACGAAGCTTACGCCTACCAAGCAGCTAAACGCGGACGTGTTCCTAATTTTCAAGCACGACCTCGCATCGATCGAATTCGCTCGATACTCAGGATCACGTACTCGTAACTCTTCCTTAACCAACCTCTCGATGTAAACCGCCCTTATCGCGACCGCTGTACCCAGCACCCTTGGAAACTTGCATTAACTGCAGAATGTGTTGACATGTCAATCCATCGATGCTCGCAATAACACGATCGGTATTGGGGGCCAATATGGACGCTGGAATCTAAACGCTAGATACCGATCGGTCTCGTGTCGAGTAGCGCTCCGCCGCTCCGACTCAAATGCAATCCGCTCTCTTTGCGGTGATTCCTGTATTATGACGATGATGTTTCTATCGGAAGCCAGATAATAGCTTTTGTCCGCTTCGGACGTGCTTTCAAGCAAATTTGGATCAACCGAGTTTCCGTGCTATGGATATCCGGAATTGTAAAGTAACGGGTAACGCTAAACTTTCCCTGCCACTCTCGAGCCCGGACGTCGTGATTGGATATTCTTGAACATACTGGCACGTTGAAATCGATCGAAAATAACGCACACCTTGAACGCTTTAGAATCATCGCTTTCCCATGTGTTTCTCTCGTTTTTCCATCGTTATATCCCGGAGAGACGGCCGACGACAGTCATCGTACATCGTTGACGAATCATCAATGGTAACGTCTGCCGAATAATTAGTCTGTATCGGCGACGTTTATACGGCGGAACAATGGACGTGTGTTGGCAATGGGAAGAGACTGGCTCGTTTTTCGATGATTGGCCATACCATGTTTCCGAGCGGAACACAATGTTATATTTACCGAGACAGGAATCGACGCGATAGAACAGCCGCTCGTGGGTTTTAGCCGCGGTTACCATACCCGTTGTACGAACTGTCGTTGTTCTCATTCATTCTAACGCTGCGCCATTGTTTAGTCTCCTATTCAGCAGAGGAACTAATCAGCTTCTCATATCTTCTTGTGGGATTCCAATCAACAAGAGATCCTTCTTCGCCCTTCAGCCCTGCTATTTAGGTGCACGAAGCAGGGATTATGGCACGAAGCAGCAGAAGGGTAGAAAATCGAGGGAAAATGGAGGCCGGAAGAGGAAGAATATCGGAGAGATCCAGCGATATGATGCAATAGAGTTTCGTGTGTCATGCTCGGCGAGAGTGTATCCGTAACGAATCCTGCGAGTTTAACGTCGACGGGACGTTAATTAGAGATATCATATCCTCTATCCTTTCATCTCTCTCTCTCTCTCTCTCTCTCTGTCTCATCCGTTTTCTTACTCCTTTCCGAAACGTCGATATCGATTACATCGAAGTCGCGCACCTGCAGGTAAACGCAGTGGCGAGGATTCGTAAAAATAGGAAACGGTTTAAAACGACGTAGTATATGTATAGAGAAAGATCCAGAGATTATCGACGGAAGTGTCGGGTACAGAGGTTGCAAAAGTGCCGGAGCGTAAAAGGTCACTAGAGGAAGAGCAGGGATGGCAAGTTATACATTCCATGCAGATGTTAACGAATAATGTAATTGCCTTTTTTTTTCTTTTTAATACTTCAATTGTAGTTCGCGTTTTTCGGCGTCGATTAATTCTCGACGTATCCATTAACATCGTATCGCTCTAAGGAGAAGATCAGCCTGTTTAACTTTGCGGGGTTCGCGATTGAAAATACACGTCGAAGGAAGGTTGGGGAATAGGATGGAAAGAAGGAAAGGAAAGAAGAGAAGAGAGTAGAACGTTAGTACCTACCTATCTACTATCGCTTCTACTCTTGCTTTTACCAGCGTTCAAGTAGGAATTACCTAATATCTACCTGACGTAGGATTTTTATCCTCTACCTTCTCGCTACTTAGCTAGTATCCTACTTACATCAGATATTCAAGGAATTTGTTCGAGCGAGATGTTGAATATCACTGCATCGATCGACGACGTTGTCCGATGCTCTCTCGTTACTAGAATTTAACTATCTATATATACGATCGTGTACGTCTATCGTTGAAATTATACGTACAATTTTACGGTTTCTCACGAATCTATTTGATTTCGTAGAGAAAACCAGAGACGGGAAAAGGGAAGGGAAAGAGAGAGAGAGAGAGAGAGATCCACAATGACGTGGTTCATTGATAAACTAGCATTACCGTCGAATTTCAACTTGTTACGCTGATTCGATGATCAAACATCGACGGTCGACGTTTCGCGTTTATCTGTTCAGTCATGTATATGTATATTAACGGAGCATTTACGGGAATTTGGGACTGGTATTCAATAATTGGTTTTTACGCTTCGTTAATGCCGGGAACGCAAACTAGCTCGATGTTCCAATTTCCTGCGAACCGATCTTCCACACATTTCGCTTCGGTTGTAGCTTCCGCTTGCGCGTTACGATCCGGCGAAGAAATCGACGATATTTTCCGTATCGCGGAGCATCTTAAGAGTAATATTACGTAACGTAACAAAAAAAAAAGTGTACCGACGATATCGGTAACATGGAGCAGGCGCGCAACAGCTTCTTACCCCGGTGACGTATCAAAGAGTTCGCATGGCTACGAGCTATTAATAACTTTGCATAATTTATTGCAATTTTACATGTGATCCCGAAGTAAATTCGGTAGAAAATGATATACATTGGAGCCACGAACGATTTCTCGTAATAATATCAACCGAGTATGCTTATTAATAATTGCGTTACGTAACCGGCACACGAAACAAGCTCGTCACGATCCGCGATTCGACGAAAGAAATCGTTGTCCTCGAGGTTGATAATCGCAGCTTTTCGATAATTGTTCGGACACCGTTTGAAATAATAGAGCATAGCTGAATCGGGTTTTGATGCGCGACTAATCGCGTAACAGGGAATGGAAATGGTGGATAGAGGGATTGGAAAGGGTGAGGAAAACGCATAGGTCATCGGTCATAAACGGCAGCTATCGGTTACAGGCGTTACACGCGGTTACCATGTATGCGGACAAAACCTGGAGCGGTTCGCTGCCGGTTAAAGCTGTCCTTTTTTCCCCTGGCTAGGCTGATGTAGGATCGCGTGTGCCTCGATCACACGGCGGTGCGCTTTTTTATTGCCCGAACGAGCAACGTCCACTGCGACACGCCCCCTGAGGTGGTAAAAGCACGTAGTCAGCTCCCTTTATGGGGGCTAGCTGTAAAGCGGAAAAAAAAGACAGCGAGGATAATTACCCCGACAATGGCGCCGCCTATGCAAACCCGCGTTCTTCTAAATCCCATCCGACTATATGGATTGCTGTCGTCTTCGATACGATCGCGTTTCACGCCATTTCGCGCGTCGATTCCAAACCAGTGCCATCGTGAGCGCGTAAATCGACCGATCGGGAAAATCGGACGAATCCCGTTCGAAAGGTCGACGCGTGTTTCGAACGTGCACCATGGCGGTATACGCGTAATAGAAAATCGTGTAGCGGCGGTAGTGGCGATCGAGTTGTTCGCGACCAAGTACTTTATTCCAACAAGTGCACTAGAAGTGGGCGTTACTGTCGGATAAAATATATTTTCCGAGGACACAACGCGAGCTTGCTCTCTGCCGTGGCTGGCTGCGAAAGCTCGAAAAAATCCTGAAATATGTCACGAGCAATAAAGCGATTTCTTCTCGCCACGATCTGCTTCCCTTTCCCTTCCCTCCTCTCTCTCTCTCTCACTCGCTCTTTCTCTTTGTCTGTAGTTTTCTCCACCTTTTTCGTTGCCGACACGGCGGACGGCTGACATTCATCGACGCTCCGCCACCGCGATTCGCTCTTTCGATCATTTTTCCTTCAAACCGGAGAAACTTTATGAAAACTTGGCCATTTTCATTTGGCCGAAATTAACGCGCCGCGTGGTTAAACACTGAAGCGCACGTGCGTTAAATATGCTCATTTGCGTAATTGCATCGGCCGGATATTCAAGCGTGCAAGGAAAGAGAACTAAATTTTCTGGCGCGCCTCGATTAAAACGATTCACTGTTAGCTCGAGGCATTGCAAATCTAGATCGACTATAACATTAATACAATTATTATTAACTTGGCATTGAGAACGAGAAATTCTCATTATCCAGGGAGAAATTTCTCGTCGGGGCTAATCAGGGCAAAAGAGATACAGCGATGGCGTGTATCTTTATTGTCGGTGAGTCGGCGATATAAGATAAGAAAGCGTGACGAGACGAGACGAGACCAGACGTATAGATCACCTTGTCCTCCTTGTCCCCGTCCTGTCGGTAAATTAGTTGTAAAAGTAGTCAGAGCACGGCCGCGAAACATAACTACATACACCAAGCGTACAGAAGAGTTATTGGCAATTTACGGCAAAGTGATCGATGAAGCAATCGAACGAGCGCAGATTCACTGATAAAATTCCATTCGACGTCGGAGAGGCACGCCTAGAGATATTAAGTTCTCGACGAGACCGACTTTATAGGCAAAAGCATACCGACTGGAAGAAAGGATAGAAGCAAAGAATGAACCAAGTAAGAAGAGAAGGAAGATAGAAGGAAGGAAGGACGGAAGGAAGGAAGGAAGGAAGGAAGGAAGGAAGGATAAAAGTAAGTAACGAAAAGTTAAGAAACTCGAAAAGTCAGCATCTTCTTGGTAGAGGCGTGCTGAAAGAGAGCGAAATGGAAGATGGAAGGGATAAGGCGACACCACATAACTTCTACCGCATATTGGTCGACTCCGGGCTAGGAGAGAGTCGGTGGTTATGTGGGCGGCCGAGTGCGGGGATGCCATATCCAATATTATCGAACGAGTTCGAGGGACCCAGGGTGTGCATGGGGCTTTCCATGAGACGGCCTAGTGAAGCAACCTCGATCGCCAGCTTCGTCGCTCAGAAAGTTGCAGTTTCACTTGGGATGCGCGCGTCATGTTTAAGCGACAATTTTGCTCCTTTGCGTCTCTCTCTCTCTCTCTTTTCTCTTGCTCTTCTTCTTCCTCTTTCCTTTGCCATTGCCTCGTCTCGGCCCGGACCGACTCGGCCCGGGTCCCTTCTTCCTTTCAGTCGAATACTATCCTTTTAGATTCTTATGTCCTGGAGGCTTGTGCCGCCTGTCGCTGACAGATAGCACCGAACTTGCGTTCTCGGTACCGACACGATACCGACGCATTCTACGTGATATATTATCAGTAGCCCCGCATGGCCGAGCTACGCTCCCTTTTTGCCTACAAAACGATCAGCCGCACAAGTTTCAACTGGAATCGCGTTTGTCGACTCGAGCGATGACTCGTTCTACTGCTGCTCGGCGAAATGTTCGGCGGCTCAACAATATTGTGGAGGATATGCCGGATCTATTAATCGACTTATCGATGGTCAAATTGTAATCCATGCAGGATGGCGGCAGCCATTATAGGAACTGGATTAAACGGGATGTATCCTAAAATGTCTTACCGATTAAGGCAGTCGGTTCAAGGTATAGGAAAGTCCTGGGTAATTGGATCATCGCGGATATATAATAAAGGAACAAGCTAATAATAGGTTGCCATATATCGCCAGCTTCGATCTGCGATCTAAACACTTTCCGGTTCGATCATTATCCTGAACAATCCTTCCGTCGATTGCCGCTTAAGCCGGTTAAAGCCTGGCCAACGGGAGCACCAACGGATTAAAAGTCCGAGCGATAAAGGTTAATTTTCTTTAAGCACCCTGTTAACACAGCAATAACACGGAGCGCGCCACGATAAAATTGTTGGAAGGTACACGTTGGTGGAAGGAGGGGAAACGGGAAATCGGTGGCACGGAAAAAAGAAAACGATAATGGGAGAAGGTGCGAGGGATAAAAAAGAAAAGAAAAAAAAAATAGAAAACAACGATGTCGCCGGCGCGTCTTACCGAGTCGCCGTGAAATATATTTCGCCGACTCAGCTCGCGGTACGATAGTTTCGCCGAAGGAAAGAATCGGACGATTCCATCGTCCCGGAATAGAAGCTCTCAAAGATAGACTCTGCTCGCAATTCGCCCTCCATTTTCGGACCGTGAATCGAAGGCACGCGAATCCGATCTACGTACAGTCTCGCGAACAACGATAAACCTCCGCGCGAACAACGAGCGTGGTCTTTATCAATAAAAACGTGTTCGCATCAAGCCAGCGCGTATTCGTCTTTGTCTCGTATTTCCTTCGCTCGCAAACTGGCGTGAAAAATTTTCACATCGATATCGTTTGTCATAAAAGGAAGACGTCCACTTCCGTTACCGCCTTCGATTCAACAAAGTCAATCACACCGTAGCGTCGATTGATTCTATGTTGATAAAAACGTGGCTCGTTTCTTTTGGATACGCGCTAGCGTGATCCAGACTATCAACGAAAAGAACAAACAAGTCTTCCGTGTCGGCTCTTTGTACCAGCTGCCGTAGCTTCGTCAAAGTCACCAGCAGACGCGCCGTTTTCCGAGGTGTCGCCTGGGACCCCCTACCATTTCAAAACATTCTTGGAATTCGTCGAATTTTCATCGCCGATATTCACGATGGTGCGACGACGATTCTCTGTTCGGAAAACCAGTAAAAATGGAATTTTATCATGGCGGATACTTGTACCTAATACCTGTCCATCCTCGCGGGTACATTGCCCGGGCAAATAATACATTCGAGAGCCGTCGACGGAGCTTCGTTAGCGTGGTTAAAGACTACCGTACGATCGAGCCAACAGGTTACCACCGATAGAATCTTCCGTTATGTATCGACTTGTTTGGAATTTGAATGTACGTGTTTTACCCTCGGACAATCTCCGCCTCCTTTCCTCTCTCCATTCCCGATATTTCACTTGCTAATGTTGCATTCGTTGTATATTCATCGTTGCACCGCGTCGGAGCTGGGTGTATCGTCAGGTAACCGCGGTGCTCGGTACCTGTTTCAGCCGACGAGGCGCAACGCAGCGATCGGAATCGGCAGAGTTGCCCATCGAATTGCCACTTCCAAATTGTAATTGGACGGCCGCGTCGCGTCGCGCCCATCGAAAAGGATTATTTTTTTAGAGGCGATTCGAGTTAGTAGAAAGGAGATCGGAGGTCGACTAAGGGTTGACGTGATCGATAGACTGTGGTTATTCTTAAGAAGGCAAACCTCCGTGCGAGAATATCGAGGGGTTAGGTCTTTCTTGCGCTGGCTGAATAAATGGCATCGCTGGTTTATAAAGTTCTCGACGATCGGTTTAAAAGGTCAAGTAGGTTCGAGATAGAACGAGGAGCGCGTGCGCGCTGCCGACCGACACGATGAAACCGCGCATTGTTCTCGATTTTCGCACCACTTTTAGGTCACGGCCTCTTTACGTGTCGCCCGCGAGTCAGACGCCACGATTTTCGATCTGGTCCCGTTAAACAAGCGAAACGGACTGGGATTCGTCGTCGAAAACGATGGCGACAAGCAACAGCGTGGAGGGTAACGTAACCGTGTTTAGTTCACCCTCGTACTTTCTTCACGCTCTCTCTCTCTCTCTCTCTCTCTCTCATTCGTCGCCCTTTCTTCCCGTATTTTTTCTCTCGGCTGAAAGTTGAATAAACCGGTATCGACACACTCTCTAAGAAGCAAAGGTGCAAAAAATTAGATAGGGACAACTACTCGAAATTGAGGCGATAAAGTTCAATTATAGGATAATAGGGTGGTAAAAGGTAGTACGAGGGAGCGTCGAGTAAAATTCTGTTTAAGCTCGCTTTAATTCTGACCCGGTACACTTATTACAGGGTAGCACCAGTCCATCTCAACGCCAGTACTGTTTCCAGTTTCTCCGGGTGCTCGGCCCTCTGTCTTTAGCCGTATTACCGTGTCTCGCGTCATTTCCCTCCCTCGTTTCACGCTAATCAGACGAATATCAAATTTAAACTCCCGCCATCCTTTCGTCCTTATCTCGCTCTTCGAATAATCTCTATATGCGCCCTTTAACTCTGATATTATTATCTATTATATATCCAATATTATTATCTTATTATCTATTAACAGAGACGAATCGGGGATATTTAATCCACAGGGATATTTAGTCACGATAGACAGGTTCTGGAAATACGATCGCGTGTTTTTGGCAACGCGATAGCAATGGTTTTGGATATCGCGAACACGGAATGAAATCGAACGATTTCTTCGGTCGCGGTATTACGATTTTCTTTTGTGTTATACCGCCTGGATAAATGGTGGCGATGGATGGAGGGGATGAATTTGGGGATTGGGTGCGGGTGCGTGTTTCAAAGATGTCTCGCTTCATACGGAATATTTCATGGTCGATGTAGATATCAACCGGATAAACCAGTCTACCGCGGCCGCTGTGAAACGAGAGGATTCGACCGAATGAAATTTGCTTCGGCTGAAAGCTGAGCCATCATACGGCTTTGTCTACGAGTTGATAATGTTTCGGAACCAACACGATTCCATGGAAAGCGAGGAGCGAACATTTCCAGCCAGAGGGAAAGAGAAATCGGCCGTGGCACGGAGAGCAGGACATGTTGCGAGAAAGAGAGAAGTACCAGGGGAGGGCAGAGAAAGAGAGAGAATTATCCTGAAAAGGGTTCAGATGGAGAGAGAGAAAGAGAAATTACCGACGGTCAATGACAGAGTTTCCTGCGGTTTTCTCCGTTCGTCCGGCTGCATTCACGGCTCGGTAACCTGGTAATAAATCCATTCTATCCCTCTTCCTCCATACCCTCGGGCCCCTTCGGCCTGCTCGTTCTCTCGTCTGCTTGTTCACTTACCCCATCCTGCCTGCGTATCATACACGAGCCCCTGAAATTGCCCGTTCCAAACATCGCCCCTGCCATCGCGTCATTCGAAATCGGTGTAAATCAAACCCGCGACTAGCAACACCGACCGCTGTCAATTTTGTAAGGCGCCTCGTTAGACGAATAGCGCGAAAATCGTCGTTGGAAGATCGTTCGTTTGGCGTTTTCGCTTTTATCGCTTCGTTGACGATTTTAAGAACGCCGTGTAAGATGGCGCGGGACATTTTTAGACGTTTCAGGCGTTTACGCGATTGCTCGGGCGATCGATCGAGTACAGTGACACGTTTTTATCAATTTTGTCGATACGTCGGAATTAATCTGGTTCGTCGATTCGTATCATTCGATGGTCGTACCGCTTCTCTGACGGTGGATATTTCCGACATGTCGTTTCCTCGTGTTGGTGGA
Source organism: Bombus flavifrons (assembly GCF_040668555.2). Taxonomy (NCBI): domain Eukaryota; kingdom Metazoa; phylum Arthropoda; class Insecta; order Hymenoptera; family Apidae; genus Bombus; species Bombus flavifrons. The sequence goes on from NC_138454.1 coordinate 8,236,309, forward strand.
CCAGTGATTCTCCGATCGTTGACGCGTTGGCCAAGGGAAAAGGAGAAACGTCACAAAGAAGGAAACGAAAGACTAGGAGATTCGCTAATGAATTGTTTTCACTAGTGAAAGTGCGGTAGGTTGGTTCCGTGGGTAGGTAGAGTTGCGCGAAGCTATTCGATGTTTAGTTCGGTTGAACGATCAAAGGGCGTAGTTGAGATCGACGTTCCCGATGGTGGTCGGGGTCTCTGCAGTTTCCGCAGACTTGTAACGCGGACCAATCGTCGTAGCGCAAATTACACTTCGGCTCTGCATCGTCGTCAGGAAATCTTCCCTGAAGAACGATGTCTTGATACAGCAATTAATCATCTCCACTTGCCAATAGTTTCGTCCGCAACTCATCGTAATCGGCTCGGTTCGCCTTTCCGATAACCGAACCACCTAGATACAGTGCGACGTAAACACGTTTGTAGTTTCTCGCTAACTTTGAATTTCACCTCCTGCCCCTCCTCTCTTTCCTTCTCCCTTCGCTTTTCCTTGTCCCCAAGAATGACCAACGGAACGATCGAAATCACCGCGCCGTGAAGATCGTAATCTTACGCAGGATGGTAATGCGGTTTAATTGAGACACGCGATCGGCCATCGACGCGTCATGACCCGTAAAAACAGCTGTCGTGGCGCGATCGACACGCCAAGCTAGCCGCGTGTTTTATTTAATCGCGTGCTATCTGTGTTGCTTTAATCATCGTTTAAATCGCGTAATACATGGCGCGATTCACGACCACGACGTGGGATCTTTTATCGCCTTGGCGATAACGTCTATCGTTTTACGATGGCGTACGCGTTCGCGTCACCGTTGCGACGGCACCTCGTGCTTCGAAATATCGAATCGTAACGAGAGCGAACTCGAATCCCGCGAACAACAGGTACGAACATCGGAGGAGAAAGCTCGGGGCGTTTCGCGCGATCCAAGAGGATTTTCTGGAGAAAATTTCGCCGCGAAACAGAGTCGTTTGAAGAGAGATTGTTTCATTCGCAGTTCGCAACGAGTTGATTCAGTTTCGAAGCTTGATGAATATAATTTAAGTGGTTGTCGTTATTTTTCGCGGAATGTCGGGATTGGATATCGTAATGGAAAGCGCGTGGTTCGCGAGAGCCGAGGGATGAATCGATAGTAAAACGTCAGCTAGATAAATTAGGAAGAACGGCTGGGCGAGAGTACGTCGGCGTGTACGCGCGAATCCTGACAAATGTTTGGACGATTTACCCTTGGCGAATCGGAAACCGGCAGATCGATGACAGAGTTATTTGAAATTTGAGCGTGGCTCGTTACTCGCAATGGATTTTTCGCTCGATGACGGTGTACGCGTGTTCGCGAGCTCGTAAATATTTCGTGTAAACTGCCGCTTGACAGGTTATCCGATTATACGTCCGCAGTCCGTACAGGGGAACGAGACTTTACATAAATATTCTGGTCTCGTCGTAATGCTGTTCTACGGGGCAGAAGTAACCACCACGGTTTCGGCCTCTGTATTTCGGCTGGTTTCGCGTACCGCTTAAGGCACGCGTTTCGTGTATTAGCAAGTTCCTTCCCTTCGGCGAGTGGCGAGCCACGACGTGCGAAATGTTGTCTGGATGTTCCGAAGTATCGCCGGTCTGTCGAAAAAGTTATACAATCGAAATCGCGTACATCGTCGTCTCAGCGTATCACGCGTATCGTAAATTCGAACGAGATTAGCAGATAAGTGAAGTGTCGCGCCCGTCGAGTACAGGGTTAATTAAGCGGTTAATTAGTAAAGCGCGGGTTAGTGTAACAAATAAAACGGCCGAGTAGCCGAGGAAATCGAGTAACGACGAGGAATCACGAGGAAACGTATGGATGAAGTATCCGGTGTTTTCTCGATCGGTCATAGCGTTTCTCACCTCGTTAACCGTAGTCGCAGAATTAACCGTAATAATGGCTCGATGAGAGAGAAAATGATGGCCGTACATAAAGAAAATACGATGCTAGATATACAGGTGGAAAGAATATGTAGACTGGCGTTCGCTGTATCTTTTCCCCTGTTTTTCCGTTTTTGTCCTCCTGCTGTCTGATTGCCTGCAGCGGTGTATGCGAACGCGCTTCATGTATCGGATGTATTTCACGGGGATGAATCGTAGCTTCTATGGAATTCGACATGGTTCCGCTCTTACTCGAAGCGAGATAGCGTGAGCTGCCGCCACTGCGAATGGATGGAACGAGAGAGCAATTGGAACTCCGCGAGGCGTATATGTATCGCAATATCTCCGACGAAACGTTTCGTTGACGGGAGTGGCCGTTGAAGAATGGAGCGAGCATCGCGAGCGAACGAGAAAAGGGTATAAATTAATGACGAAGCGGAGATAACGTTAGAGCGTAAACCGAGAAAAATTGGCTATGGTACACCGTAACAGACTAATTCCGCCGCTAGCGGAAAGTTGTTAAAAAATTGTTGTAAATGCGCCGCGATAGTAACGATGCAACCAGAGAAAATGCATAGCTCCTATTGTCCCGTTAATAAAATAAGGGAAAAATTGTTGCTTGGCCGTAATACCTTTCCATTTTCCGATACTTTTCCAACGGGCGTGAAAATTGCCTTGTGAAATATTTAATATTTCTGTTTATTTCTCCACGAATGTCCGGAGTGCGGTAGTTAATTAATAAAGCGAAAAGAAGAAGGTATTTAGCCGGCAATTTGCTGGACTTCGATATTTGTAAGCGGATTTACAAAGTACACGTAGGGGGAAAGGACGCGCTACGACGTGACGCGTCCTTCTTTATATCTCGATAGAAATATGGCATAATAACGACCACTGAAGATGAATACGTTAATCGATTGTTCGCGCTTCGACGGCGGAATAATCACGATGTACGCCGGCTGAATGAAGCGACAAAAAGGGGAGAAAAAGGGCTGGAAAGAGGTAAACGACCAAGGGAAGCCAGAACAGCCGGAGAATCGCATAAACCGTGCGAGCCAGCAACGTGCGCTTTCAGGAAGCTTGTTATGTATTTTGCAATTACGTCGCGAGTTTCCAATCGCAAACGATCCAGCGAAGTAAAGATGGTTGCGAACGTAAAGTGGGTTCCCTTAACGAATCAAAGGCTGTCGGATTAATCGAAAAAGATAACACGCGTCAGACCTTCAAAGATAAATCGCCCCTTTCGCGTGAAATTCGACGCGAGCCTAAATGTGTATCTCTGCCGTGAAACGCGAAAGATGGAACTCGAATGACGCTGGATGAGATATCGCGGAAAGACGATGGAAGACGCGGCGAAACGTTGCGTTAGCTTGTCAGCTATAATTTTAAGCGCCATAGGCTGCGGAGCAACGACACTGCTGGTAAATATCGAAGCTTAAAATAGGACGTGGCGAAAAGCTACGACGAAACCGATCAAAACGCTGGAATAGGAACCATCGCGTAACTTTTAGCACTGGAAAACACACACGCTGTGGGTTAGTAGCGACAGCAAACGGGAGAGAAATAGTCACGGCAGAGAAATAGAGCACGTAGGCAGGTAGGTAAGGCTGGTTGTGGAGAAGGCGAGAGTGATGAGTCGTTGGCAAGAAAGGAGAAAGAGAGAGGGAACGAGCGGATTCGGTGCAGCGTTGGTCAGAAATAAAGGGTGGCAGTAGTAGTGATATACTTTGGTCGGACATGCAATTAGTAGTGCTAGCGTGACTGCGGATCGGCAACCACCGACGTACACCGTGGGGAATGGCGCGAGGGAGAAATCGCGTACAGTCCAGCCACGATACTGTATCGACCTCCTTTCGCGCGGCAACGAGCTTCAAAGATAGTTTCTTCTCGTCGGTTTGCCACAGCGACGTTCGATGACCATCGCCAATGTCGACAGTATCGTGAAATTTGCAATATTTTTCGACGTCTATTTCGTTCGGGGCGCATTATTCTGTTAGAAAGCGATTTTTTTATCGGACGAGTCGTGAGACGCGTAAGTTTCGCATCGATAATTCACGCCAGGTCCTGATAAAACCGGCAAACGCCAGAGGCGCCTAATAGTATTCTACTATAATTTATAATAGAATAGCCGCGGCCCACCGCCAGACGGCCAAACAAGCCAGGAAATATGGCAGGGCCATTAAAAGCTAACGATTAATTAAACACGAAATAAATATTTGATCAACAAATTACGGCGATATTAATCTCCGTTTTGTGCGTTCCGACCGTTTTGTGCGCATTATGCGCACCCCCTTTTGCATTCGCTCGCTCGCCTCCGTGATTGCGTGTTGGCAAATTCGCGCGATCAATTCCTTCCTTTGGCGGAAATATCCGCCAATAGAGACATGCTATTCGATGTTAGGTTAAAAATACACGGTAATCGTTCGGCCAGTTGTAAACGATTCCGCTAATTGATTCGTCGGAACGTTATAGTTATCCGCAGAACGATTCTGGCAGTCAGAAGTAGTATATTACGCTCGACCATGATACATCACTCGAGTTTGCCGTACCGTCTGTTTATCTCTCGATTTCTCATTATTTTTCCTCTTACAGTCGAATCGCGCGTTATTAATCGCGCGTGGATCGCGCCAACACCTGTATTTCTTGCAAAATTTTTGACAAATTGTACGCGGAGTTTGCTTCGATAGATGGCGATTGGTTTCACACGACCAAAGTTTCTTTTGTGTCAAGAGTATCGGAGGACGTTTCGGATAACTGTAACGCGAACACACTTTGAGGCTATAAACGATTTGTCCGAAACTCCGGTGCTTTGGTGGGAACGACGAACAGTATGATGTATCGTAGCTAATTTCAAAGTATACGTCCGCTATCGACGAGTTTGGCCGTTATATTTTTGCAAAATATGTGCACCTTTTGTTATCCGTTCGATTTACGCGATGGTGTTAAGTAGGAAAGTTTGCTTAGCGAGAGTTCATACAAAAACGAGCAGGTTAACAGAAGGGGTAATTGGCTGTGCCCTAGTGTTTCCGTGCGTTCACCCTCTCCTTATTTGCGGTTTCGTACACGCGAATAACTTGCAACGGTAGAGCAAGTATCGGGAAAGCAAACACGTGACACGAATCAAGTCGATCAACATGCCACCGTGATACACAGATTACAAAGGTCCAAAGAATTTTCGCGATATCGTTCGTCCGGTTTAGTGTCTTTCTCTTCTTTTTTTTTTTTTTTTTTTTTTAGTAAAATTAGCCACGTGCGTTTACGTATCAATTTTCTTACACGGCGTCGCACCGTTTCGGTTCGATCGTTGATACCGACGAAAATTACCGACTACGCGATCCAACTCGCAGGTAGATGAACGTTGAGTTTGTACGAGTTGTCGCGAAACGTCATGGTGAAAACCAGCCGTAGAATTTCACGAACGTTAGTCCATGGAAAATACTAGACGCAGGCACGTCACAGAGAGCTACGAGTCACTCCATCATGATTAGTCTCTCCTTCGTTCCCCCAAAGGGATGCTTCGCATTAGTTTCAATTCAAAGTAAGGCGATAGCTGATTAATATGCCTCGTATAATTAATCCTAGCCTCCATTAGCGAGCACTAGGATTTGCCTGGATCTCTCGGTTCTCTGTTTTGGTATCAGCGGTCTACACTTACGAGACTATGTCGTTATCGCGCACTGAGAGTTCCCCGCACGATTTCGTGCCCACGTCGCGAGTTCGTTGCTTTCGTTTTAACCCAGCGTTACTTTCTACCGAGTCGTATCGCGATCGCGTTCGAGCGCAAGGAGGATCGATTTCTGTCAGAATTCAGGGCTGCTCCGGGGTCGAATAAAATTTTCACTGGCCGCTCGCTACTCGATTTTCGCAACACGTTCGGTCAAAGACGAATTTTCGTTCTATGAATTCCGATCGTCCAATTCGCAAGGAGTATTCCAGACATAGATAGCTGAGGAGAGGCGAGTCGTTCGCGCAATTTTACTTTTCCACGATTTTCTCAGAGAACGGTGTTTGTCGTCGTGAACGATACGACCGGGTTGCATCGAGCCGACTCGAGTTACGAAACCCCCTGTTAAATAAGGATCAAGATCGAGGAAAGAATGGCGGAAGATAGCATGGAATCGTTCAAAGTTAATTAATGACACGGTATCTGAGAGATCGCGTCGAGCAACAATGCGTCTGGAGGAGATGGTCGGAAACGAGCCTCGAGGAAAGCGTACGATGAAGGCTTAATAGAAGTCTACCGATACAGAGCGAGTGCCGACGATTGACGCGACTCGCAAATCGCCTTTTCGACCACGTCCTTTCACGGATGTGCATTTACATTAAAGCTTCTTAGCAAGTACTTACACGAATCCTTTATTTAGCCATCATTCGCATCGGCGTGACGCGTATCATCCGAACGTCGGACCGCGAATATAAGAGGGGGTTCGATTTTGTGCCAGCGAAGAAAAGGGGGAAGATCCGTTTAACGAAGTTAGCGAGCTGCAAAAGCGAAATCAAATTTCATGGAGGCAGGGACGATGCAAGGTGCGAAGCTCGAAAAGTAGCTTCGCAAAGTACTTATACTTGGAAAGCTTCTTTTAACGAGAAATTTACATCAAGTTTTCCTCCTGCTACTTTAGCAGTCGGAAAGTATTGTCGCAACTAATTACTTGTTTCAGGAATCATTAAGTGCGATTAAGCGTATCGTCCTCGTTAAAGATGCGATTCGTATCGGTAACCTTTTGGCAACTATAGAAAATTCGTCTTAGGTACCTTCCTTTGGGAAATGCCTCGCAACGATAAGTCCCGTGCCATTTAAAAGGAACGAGCTCTTGTTTTCAAAGATTGATCTTTGGAGAAGCTTTTCAAAGTGAAACACGCGATCCTGCTTACGGCCGAGCGTTCGTTTCTTTCAGAAGTTGGACCGAAGCGCGACGTTTTTTCTTTTTTTTTTTTTTTTAGAAAAAAATATTATTCGCGGCAATGCACACGCAGAGGCAACGACATCGAAACGAAACCAGGAAAGCGGAGAAACCCGGTCACGCGAACGCGTGTCTCGCCTGATTCGGGCGTTTACCTTTGGATCGCGGTAATCGTAGCGATCGCGGCGATAAGATGGTTTAGAAACGATTTAGACGATCTAACGTTCTTTGCTGGTTGCGAGCAGTAACTCGCGCTCTATTTCGAGTCTGTACACGAAAGACACGCGACTATGATAGATTCGATCGGAGCAACGCGGCATTGCCACGAGCTTCGTTCCAGTGCCAGCAACTCGCTCTCTTTCGAGTTTCGATAATTAACATCTATGATAATCATCGAGGTAAACAAGTCCATTCATCGAGAACAAGGATAGCAGGTGTAAACAATCTGGTATAATTAATCGCGAGGTAAAAGTCGAGTCGAATGGTAAGGTGGAGTGAGCGAAGCGAATAGCGCTGCTGCTAGTCTAGACACCGGTGCGCGATTTAAGCGATGAAACGAGGAGGAGACCGAGCTGCTCTCGAACACGTTCCATTGCTCGGCAGCTGGCACGATAAATGAAATGCCAAGAAAATGAACGATACGCGCTTTGGTGCGACGCAGTCTCGCGAATGAGCGCACGTATCGCGACACCGGCTATTCTTTGCTGAGCGGGCGATATTGCATTCTCTTCAGTTAGTCTCTGCCGCGGATTAAAATGGAAGAAGCGCAACGCTCGGAGTACGGAAAGAATGGGCGCGAAAGCCACAGTAGAGTAGAACAGAAGAGAGAAAGAGCGATCGCGTACACGTGGGAATTATGCTCATTGCGAATGGAAAATGCTGTTCGATCGATGAACGAGAAATTCTGTTTACCGGTCTTACCTTTTTTACTCTATTTCGTTGCTCTTTAGCAAGTCTGTGCGTTTATGGTCCGCTCGTACCGGACACGCGTCCCCTTTTTTTTAGGAATCTTTTGACCGACAACGTGCTATTAGTTTAGCAAGATATCGCGTCACCCACGATTTCGATTTTTGCGAAGAACGGAATTCGTGGATGCACGAGCTTTTGCGATGCTTGGCCGGAGGAGGTGCAGAGGGATGACGCGCGAATACAAAAATAAAGCGCACAGAGGTTGCTCTAATTGCGCACATTCTCGACCAGCTATCCAAGCGACGATAAAGCCGATCGACGGCACCTCTTTGACGGATTATCGAAAATCGATTTGCCCAGTAGCCAATTAACCACCAAGTCATTACCGGCCGTAATTATGCCGATACTGATCTCGAAACGCGTTTCAATTGATAATAATAACGATAATGGTTGCATAGGACGGGTTTGCACTCGAAAGCGGATCGTTCGCTCGGTTGTCGCTACTGTCACGAGTTACCGTCCTTTCTACCGCTACTGCCATTGCCACCGTCACGGCTGCCAACGACTATGTTATTCCTCGCTTAAAAATGCATGCAATAACGCGGCTAATTTTCTGCACGCGTTGATTACGTCCAGAAAATACGCCAGTTGATATGTGCCGCGGACCCCCGCTGCATCATCCGCGAAAGAAAGAATCGCTTTTTCCTACCGTCATAAATCAAAAATCGTATATGTAACGCGTCACTGGCCGTCACGAGCTTAACGCGGCGATTCGTCGAACGTCGCGTTATCGCGGTCGTGCCTGTCATATCTCGACCAATCGTTAATGCGTTTTTTTTTTAACTCGATAATACGATAAGCTCGAACAAAAAAAAAGAAGAAGGATAATAAAAAGAAGAATAAAAATCGTGCGGCAGCCGTCGCGATTGTTTATAAAAAGACGTATTGTTAGCCGCATACATAATTCGGTCGGGTCGACGTATAACGGAAGCACCATCATGAGAAGGGAAAGCACAAACGAAGGAAGGAAAAAGAATGAAAAAAAATTGGCACGTTAATGACGAAGAGAATGGCTCGTTTGGGGCAAGAAAAGGGGCGGGAGGGGTTTAGGGGATGGAGGTTACGCCGAGCGGAAGGAAAGTAAAGTTACCGAGGGGCGTACGCCTTTCGTTATATATGGAACGGCGAGAAAAGTGGGTCGTTCGCAGCAGCGCTTATCGTTCGTAGTTAGTGGCTTGGAAATGATGCCGGTTTTTTCACCGATCCCTTCTTTGGCCAGCATCGTCGTCGTTTCGTTGGTCCAATTATGTTCAACAACAGTTTCGTAGGCCGATAGGTCTTGCGACAGAATACGGCGTGTAGTCGTCGAACGCCGTTGAAACGCCGATACCTCGACTGCGCTAGGAAATTGATTAACGCTGGCTAACCCAGCGACTCGTTAGCGGTGATCATCGTTATTACGAAAGTTTGCGCGAAAAATAACTCGCAGCCCAATAACAATAGCCAACAAATATTGGAGCTCGTTACATAATTTTAGAGCAGCCGTTTACGTTTGGTAATTAGCGCCTGAGTATGTATTCTAGATCAGTTATCGAACATTCCTCGTGGTGGCCGCAATTTTACGATACTTTGTTGCACGCTTGCGGTATCGTATCAAAATGTTCAGCCTGTCGTTAATAATTTCGAAGTTAACATCGGGGTTGTGGAGTTCGATCCTTAACAGCGTCCTTCGGCATCGAGATGGAAATCGAAACGAGTCGCAGGGAGGATGAGTGTCGGTGAAATCGTGCAATCCTCCAATAATCATCGTGATATTCGTGTTTTCACGGCGTGGATTGTTGGTCGCGGAACGCGACTGGTGACACCGATCGCGCAGGACAAATGTACAAATATTGTTGCGCTTCGTAAAACGCAAAAACAACGACGCTCGTCAAGCAGGGAATTTATGTATCGCGCGGTTCCGTTGCGGTGACCAACCGTTGCGCCTGCCATTAGTTTCCCGTTACCATCCTTTTTCGCCTTGTTTCCGTCGTACCCGTTTCCGGTTTCGCGTAGATGCACATGTGCGTCATCTTCATTTTCTCTATTCTCCCTTCTGCCATCCTCTATCGCTCCTGGAACCTTTACATTCTCCCTCTTCGATCTCTCTCTGTCTCCAGCGCTGTTCGCTTTTTGGTCGATCTATGGACAATATGGACATACCCGAGGGGACAAGAAGTTCCCAATTCGCGTGTTCGTACCTGCGCGTCACAGATTGCAATTGCATTAAGCTGCAATTTTGTTCTGCAAAAAATGCGCTGTTCAGTTTGAGCAAATACGTGACACACACGGCGCCGGCCTGTGTCTATTAATTTCGCATTGAAACTGTGTCGCGGTACGGTCGAAATCATTCTCTTCGACGTGCCGCTTATTTTTCTGCCTCTCGATTTTCCTTTCGTTCTCTTTTTCATTTTCCTTTTCGCCTTTTTCCCCTCCCTCCGTTAGGACACGGCGATGGTGAAAAATATAGCAAAAATAGGGGTGAGCGGTCAAAAGATATTCGTGATTCTCGTTGATCGTTCTCGTATGGAAAAAAAGTCGATCGACCCGTTTTCAGCATTCAATTCTTTTGTAGTCGACTTTTTTTGCGGGACAGCGTTTCCGTCCTAAAAAAAAATTCATCCACGAGTCAGGAGATCCTAGCGAGGAAGCATAAATAAATGAATAGTCTAGCGGGTCTTTGGCGAACCTTCGGTGAATGGTACACCAAGGAGTATTTTAACAAAGAAGGTTTTTCAGAAACACGAGAGGCCTTTGAGGTTTGCCTTGCGTAAAGAGCTTTTCACCAATTTCCTCTGTCACATTGCTCCGCGACAACTCTTTGATAAGCCGATTTGAATGCAGTTAATAACCGAACGCGTTAGCTAATTTGCTCGGAATTTTTCGCCTCTCTGCCACGTAAAATCTCGTGAATAGGAAACGTCGTACCGAATCGACGGCGTGTTTGTCATGTTGCAGATTGTCTCCGGTATCTGTGCGATTTTATATTTGAACGGTGCTCCAAGGATACGGGATCAGTTTCGGCATTGCGTGTAACTCATCGTAACGAGGATATTCGAGGATTTCGAAACGGTTCGAGCCGAGTCTTTCGAAAAGAAAGAAATTTTCCCGATTTCATGCCTGTGGACCCTTTGCCACTCGTCGGTCAGGGACTCTGAGACAAGGATAGAGTGACAGGACGCTTTATTTATTTTACCAACCTTCGAACCCCTCGTAACACGGAAACTATAAAGGGCTCTACCGAATCCCGATCGCAAATTGGGGCAAACGGTTCTCGTCGTTGAACAAATCGGTGCCATTAAGGTGTCGCGTCCTATGCCTCTATTTCTCCTTTCGCCGCTCGAACATTGCCCCAGATTGCCCTAGATAATATTTTTCGTTGCTCTCGTAGTTTGAGCCAAAATGTCAAACGCGTCGGTGCGTCGCTTTATTTCGGACGTCGTTTATATCTCGCAAGAAGCAGGGGAAACGTGTTGGCATTGTGAGCGATCTATCTTCAATGATTGTGCTGGAATAAAGGATGCGCTGTTTCTCTTCTTAAGTGGCCATTCGTGGCGAATACTCGGCACAAACGATAGGCACCTTTAAGCGGACCATCATTCTGGATGTATTTCGCAAACAATAAGGACAATCGTTTCTTGTTAAGAGAACTATAACCGAGTGAATTAAACGCAAGCTCACCCGCTTGTGTTTCGTGTTTTCTAATTCGAAGATGAGGAGGATTATTGGTGCATGAATTCGTATGCGTCGTTTTTACGCGCTTTTTTATTATCCACCTAGAGCTGACTTTGTACCATTAACCGGTTTTACGTTACTCTTATGCACTTTATGCCGTGAGTAGCGCGGATAAACCTCGCGAATAACCATAAATTCATATCGATTTTTCGAAATACGAGTATTATCCGCGACAAGTATTGGCGCGAAAGAAAATTGCGATTCTTTGGACGAACGCGCTGGCAAAAGCTCGGTAGTGGCAAGCACGCGATTAATCATCGTCGAACGTTAGCAATCGAATGTCGAATCGTAACGCGAGAAGTAAGTGGGTCTTTGAGAACGACAGCGTCCGACACTCGGCGTCCACTCGAACGTGGTCGAGATAGGCCGTCATCGATAGCTTTTGTTCTAATGAAAAAAGTGAATCAATATTGACGTCCAGACGCGACAGTTAACCGCGTTACGCGTAACAGCTGACTCGATTGCCGAGCCTTTTCCCTGTACCTGGAACTGACAACGATCGATACTCTCGTTTCGAAACTGGCTGACTGGCTGCGACGCGACGCTTCGTTTTGGCATCGATGGTTTCCCTCGTGACGAAAAGAACGGAATCACTGTGTAGATTAAAATACGAGGGATAACCGTTTTCTCCGCTGGAATCTCATCGGACAGCCGAGCATTCCGTCAATGTTTCAAATTAATGACGGTCGACGTAGGACACGTGTCTGCGTATCGACAGCGGCCACGTTATCGAATCCTTTTTTTAACGAAAAACAAATTTTCGTCGTTTTGATCATCTCGATGCTATGGTGGATACGCTAATCTGTAGAATCGCGCCGTTCACGCAAATTCTCAATCTGCGCGTTCTCCGAAATTCATCGAAGGGTGAGCGAAGCAAAAGAGATACGGTCGGTCGGTCGCTCGACGAACGAGCTTCGATTTGACTGTACTGGGAGAACAATACGACGAATGTTCGTGTTCGGTGACAGATGGTTCGATCGGTGAAATCGCTAATAGCAGTTGCTTAGTGGCGGTGGTCGTACGGATGACGCGCTATTGTCGTAGAAGCAACTGTAGACAATCGAGGGTAAAAGGGGCGGATGAGCTAGTGACTGAACTTGCTATCTCGCGTCAGTAGGATGTTGGTAGCAGCGACGGGCACCAGGTAAGCGTGCTGACTACACCGGTGGCAAGGGTGGATTTAACAAGCGATGTTATCTACTCGGATGAATGCCGACCGCCCCTTGCCCTCTTCGACCGGTCCTCGACTCTGCTCGATAGTATCTTCTTGAGCTACTTGCATCATCCTCGTCGTCGAGAACCTCGCCAACGAATGCGAAAACTCGCCTTTCTCCAGCTTCTCCCTTTAAAGAGTCTTTTTTCACGCGCGTCGTTGCTTCGCCAGCTGCGAGAGAAAGCCGTCTCGAGACTCCGTCAAAACAGTCAAAACTCCTCGCGCACGAGAGTATCCGGTTGAGAATACCATCGAAACGTTCGAATGCTGTATTCCTTGGCGAAAATGGGCCGATCATCGCTCCGTAGACCAAAATCGAAAAGAAGATAGAGGAGCGGACGACTGACGGAATATCGACCGCGAACAAAATCATAGTAAAAGAGCGGGAAGGAAGGTGGTGCCGGGGCAGCAATTTCGTCGTACGATAAAATTTTGGAAGGAATTTCTCAAACCGACTTACACGAAGGTTGAAATCGAGGTCGTAAAGAGGGATGAAATGGAGTCAAGTATTTCACGGGTCGACCGTTTGTTTCTAGAACAAAGAGAGCCCTGAAAAGCCCTGGCCAACGTCATTCCGAGACAACGTAGGAAACACCGGGCTCCCGATGAATAACGACATTACTCGTCCCTGTTACTTTTATCATTTTTCTCTTCTACGCCGCCGCGATTCCCCTCCATTTCTTTTTTCCTTCCTAAATATGTGTATACGCGTGTATACTACGCAAATTTCTCACGCGTCTCTCGCGTGGGGGTGAAGAACGCTAACCAAGCCCATTAATCTCGCTGCCACCCTGAAGTTTCTCGTTTCGGGGTGCATCCACGTGCCCGGACACTCGGCTACGGGAGACTCGGGACGGTAATTAAAGCGTGAATAAATAAAGCTGCAGGCGTAAATCCAGCGGCATAAAAAACTCCAGACCGCTGAATGAAGACGAAGAAAAAGAGGAACCTCCTCTCGACTATGAAGGAGAATCGAAATGTCTGGAAAGAAAGCTACGAAGATACGCGTCGCAGGGGTTTGCTTCGCGGCATCTCGATCGTCGAACTCGTCTAGCGGTTCGTTCTTTTCGACTTTCTGTCGGATTCATTTAATCGCGATTCACCTTTACCTTTTGAAACGACGTGACGCAATGCCTGGCGGATTATCGAATGGTCCCGTTCTATTAGACGGAAACGTAAAAGGTCACGGACCGCGGCGTGCCACCGAGAACGAATAAAAGGCAAAAGGCGAAAGACTGTGAGTTTATACGATACGGACACGGCGGCGTCAAAAGAGAATCGGAACGGCGGAAAAGTTTCGCTTCCGCGCGACCCACAGAGCCGCGATTTGTTTCGCTTTTATCACGAGAAAGCTGAAAACGATCCGACGCGCTGTATAAACGGCGTCGACAGCGTCGCTCGCTTATAAAACGGCCGTCTATGTGTACGTTTTAAAAAGAAGAGAGAAAGGAACAGTGGACGGTAAGATATTGGCCGATTCACTTACTCTCATGAATATGTATTCGCGTAGCAGTCTGTAGACTTCCGCCCAGCAATCATTATTCTTAATAACCGCCATTACGGGCGGCGTGCCGCGAGGATTTTTCAACGCTTGGATGCGGCGTGACAGCGTAAAACGACGATAATAAAATTATGCGCCGGATAGGATTACGCCGGACGCCTTGAAACTCGATTCTCGCGGGAAGGATACCACGGGGGAAGCAACGAAATCGGGCAAAAACCGAGATCCCTTTATCCTGTTTCTTCGTCGCAACGACGATCTTCGTGGATACCTTTGGACGCGTATCGATTTCTGCGGCTGGCATAAACACGCCGTAAGGATTCACACAGTGAAAACGATCGAGATCGGTAAATGACGCGCGTTTGACCAGATTCGTCCTCCCACCCGTGCAGTTTCTTCAGGCTACTCACGTACATTTTGCTCGCGTTGTTTCCCCGACCATCAGCGTCGCGGCGCAATATTTACGGGCTTGCTTATATCCCACGGCTTACACGCGTTTGCATTATTGACGCGGTTGGTAAGAACCTGTTCCCTCGAGGCCAGCTATCGTCGGTAATGGTTGCTCTCTGCAGTTGGCTGGCCCAAACAATTTCAAGATAGTAACGTCGTATTTGTACGCATTTACTCGCGAACGGCCGTGTAAGAAAATCAAGAAGAACCTTCGCACGTCCCGGCTACCGGCAACGAGGTTAATTACCTATCGCGTTTCCACCGCTTCGCCTGGGAATACTAAAACGAGCCAGCTGCATTCAACCCTATTTTTTCAGAGGCTTTTGTGCTCTTCCTATCGCGGTTTTTAATAATCCGCTCGTATTACTTTCCGCCCTTAATTCCGCTCCCCAGTGTACTTTCAGTTCTTGATTCTTTACTGTGCCACGTTTTTTTCACGAGAAATGAAATTGAGTTTCGTTCCGTCCAAGTTATTACCCGAATCGTGTCACGAATGGGAAACGGCGTGTGCGTGAAACGATCGCGCCAACCTTCTCTCTACCTCTAGACGAGGTTTAAACGCTTTAAGACAGCATCCGACGTAATGCGACGCGAATCAGTCATCCGAAACACCGATACCTTCGTATAATTACGTTACACACGAAACAAATCTTTCTCGTGGATAACCGACGAATGTCTTCGGAGCTTTCTCGCAGTAAGACGAGACGGGACGAGGCGAGACGACAAACGGTGTTTAAGTCTCACAGCCGAAACTCTTGTTCGAATTGCAAAGCGCATTTGCGCGTTACGCTGCTATTCTATGCAACCGCAATTACTCGAGATGACGTCGCGAATGGAGACAACTGCCGACGAGGTCTGGATCCGTCTGAGGAAACAAGAGTCGACCGCGGTGTGGAAGGGGCAAGAGGGAAGAAAGGAAAGGAACGGGCGCGTCCGTGTTGAACGCTGCTGCTGCTGCTGCTATGCTTTTCTTTAACCGGGTTTCCACGATCCGTCCTCGTCCCGCGATTCTTCTTTTCCTTTCCCTTTTGTAACAGCGGTTGCTGTTCGTGCGAGAGTAACGAACCTCGGTCTTTAGACGGAGGCTTCGTCGTGCGCCATTGCGAGGCGGTATTGCGATCGCGCGTTCACGGCGCACCGCGTGTGCACCCTCGATCCACCAAAAAGCCCCGGTAAACAAACTTGGTGCACGCGTCGCAGCGCGGCTACGCGACAAAGCGCATTATGCGGCTCGTTCGTCGCGCTCCCAGCGCTGCATCGACCAACCTTCGGGATTCGACAGATTACTACCGCGCGTGATGTCACGCGGCTGGTCCGGCTTCGCCGTTCCATCTTGTTCAAACATCCAACGATATTTTCTACCCTCTAAGCTCCTTCTTGGATTCCCTAGGAAACTCGTGGACAGTTGCTGCTGGTTTCGTTTCATCGATCGACGGTCTTACCGGATAATACACATAGTTATTATTTTCTCAATTACGCTTGGATTCCTGTAGATTTTCCAACTGACGAGACCGAGGGAAGAATGAGGGCGTTCGAAGTCGTCGAGTCTCCGGGGGCAAACCCACGCGCGCCATTCCACCATGAATTCATTCGCACCCTCATGAAATTCAAAGCAGTCGTTACACCGCTGCAACGCTGGCACAACGACAACGAACAAGACGACGACCATGAGGACGATGGGAAGGATGGTAGGCGACGAGGCGCGACATCGCAGATCGTGTACGACACATTCGGCCACCCACGCGCGTCTTTCAGATGTTCGATGTTTTATTTATAATTTGTTTATATCATCATCTGTTCAACCTTTCGCCGTTCGTGCCGGTCCTTTAATTTCTTGGAAAATAGATACAAGTTCTCTCTCTCTCTTTCTCGTTCAACTATTCGTAGTTTTCGCTGTCGAAACGCAACTGCCCTTTTACGAATTACGTAGTCGCGTTACTCTCTTGGCGATTACAAAGAACGTGTCTGGCTGAAATTGTGACTATAGCGACGGTACTTCGGAAGGGAAAGTGTTATCGTAAGTTTCAGCAGGGATGGCGTATCGCCAGGTGATTCGCTTTAATAATTCCATAGTTTACAGTTAATGGATCGCTCGGGGATTAAGTGGCGCTCGCTGTAACGCGCGTGTAGATAATTGAATGCACGCATCTAAATCCATAGCAAATTGGACGAAATCTCCATCAAACAGTTAACACTTAAGCCACCCTCGATTCTCGCGTTACGATTCGATTAAACCCTCTGTTAAATCGCGTGTATTCCTAAAACAGGACCGGCCGCATCGGTACATCGTTCGGTGAAATAATTTTGCGACGCGACCGGCAACGCATCGATAAAGGCGTTACACGTTGAAACGGATGCTACACACTTCGATAAATACAAGTTGATTCGCGTAAATGAAAACGATCGCGTGTAACGATCTAAACGTTTATTTTCATTTGTAAAGAGAAAGGATGAAATATAGCTTACGCACGATGAGACTTTTTCTATCGCTGGCACTCCGATACATTTGCAACGGCGTGGTTATTTCGCGATTTGCCGTGTAGGAAGCTCGAAAATCGTAGTAACGAACGTCTCGACACGTTTCTCGAACAAATTCGATGAACGATGAAACGCCGCGACTGATTTCATTTACTCGTACTAGGCTATGCACTGTACGCGTAATGGATAGACGGTACAATGAGTGGTATTTTCAGCGAACGCGTGCAACGATTCCGATCTTGGGAATCGTTTCGCAATAAATAGCGATACAGCGATACCGCGTGGAACAGCCCTGGTGACATTGGAATTACCTTGGCAAATACGACGCATAGGTTACGCGGTATTACGGCAGCGTTAAATCGAACCCAACTGCCATTTTCA
The DNA here is from genome assembly GCF_040668555.2 of Bombus flavifrons. Taxonomy (NCBI): domain Eukaryota; kingdom Metazoa; phylum Arthropoda; class Insecta; order Hymenoptera; family Apidae; genus Bombus; species Bombus flavifrons. Next base: position 8,253,836 of record NC_138454.1, read on the forward strand.
GAGTGAATGTAAAGGTATGTCGCTGGCTGTAAGGCTGCTACGATCCAAGGACTGCTTTGCCGGTTGCCCTGAATGCATACTTTAAACAAATTAACCTATTGGCGATCGGACTTTTCGTATTTTCGCCGAGGCTGTTTCAATCGTGGCGAACCCATCTCGGCGCAAAGCTTTGAGAACCGTTGTTATTCGTCCGTGTTCTCTAGTCTTTTCCAACAAAAACAAAAGATTGTTGGACCGGTGTTTCTTCTTTTTTCTCGAATAACGTTAATTAGTTTCCATGAGCGCGACGAGTTCGGATTACGTGGAAGCTCGGAAGCATCGGTTTAACGACCGTCGACGGTCGGCCAACGTTTTTATCGTGCAAACGAGCCGGACGCTATAATCCACAAAGCCCGATTCCTCTGGTTCGCTCGAGGTAACGCGAATTTTTATCCAAACAATAAGAATTTCTTCGGCGTTGTGCGGGGCAGGTACGTCGTCGAGTATTCGAAGCGATCGTTAACGCTTTGAAGCGGCCATACAAACGGTCGTTAACCAATCGACAGTACAGCAAAAAATCTTTATTGTTTACCATTGTTGTGCAGAGAACGTTCGGATCTAACGTACACTCGAAGGAGACGTATCTGATCGCGGGAGGATTTGGACGCGGGTGAACAGCCACCGAGGTCGGATAAGGGTTAGCGAATACGTTCTTGCCAGCAAGGAACGTACAGGCGTATGCGGCCGCGACTCTAAGGAGGTCAAGTGCACTTCTCCATGCTTCTAGCTTCCATCGTTTTCTCGACTTGGGAGGCTACTTCGTTCCACCGATGTGACCTCCTCCGCCGTTCGTTTCTCCTTTCTCTTCTTCGTTTTTACTTTAATAATCCTGCCAGACAATATCGCGGCCCGACCTTTTCCACCGGCCATTCTTCAATCTCGAATGCATCCAACGATATCGTTATTAATTTTAATTAAACTGCGTTATTGCCCTTTATTGTACTTCGGGAACAGTCAACGAAATTAGTTTCTCAGCTAGCGGATCGCGACCCTTTCTCGCGACGCCGCCAGACTCACCGTCATCTGCAGCGTTCCAAGTGCAGATGCGCGCGCGCGCACACGCCACTCCGGCGAAGGTAAATATTCGTTTTCGAACGAGGTGGATAGAAGTTTGAGATCCTCGCGAAATCACGAGGAGTTTAAAGTCTTGGAGTGTAGAGTGTTTGATGAGGAGTGTCGCGTCGTCTTCGTGCCCGTCCAATCTCCAACGGTTTTCCTTTATATCGACTGCACCGAATTAGTCAGCAGCACCGTTTACCGAATAACTTAAGTCACTTGCACTTAACAATCATTGTCCTCTTTTATAACCGTTCCACCCAACTTCCAAACTAACTCGATTCGATTCGAGTGAAATTTGTACGCGTGGAATTACGCCATGTCAACCGAACGAGCGTTCGTTCCTGTTGGATTTCGATTTTTGATTGGAGGGGATTAAGAGAAAAAAAAAAACGTATCGGAATAGAATTTATACTGTTATATTAATGGCCATTATAATTTCGTTTTTCTTTCCATAATTGATGTTTCCGTTATATTTTGATTCCCCAGTCTTGCTTGATAAAGTCTGCGGCTCTTTCTCCGACCATGTTGACCGAGGCAACAGGATTACCAGAAACCACCTATGAAACGCGTTCGAAGAAAATAACAAAATGAAATATATAGAGTGGATGAAGTGTCGAAGGTAATTTAACGAGAAATATGGAGAACGTACCGTAGGCATAACTGATGCATCGGCTACTCTCAGTCCTTTGATACCGTGTACCTTGAGTTGAGTATCTACCACGGTCATCGGATCCGAACGCGGGCCCATTCTGACGGTGCCGGTCTGATGATTCTCCGGTCTCGTGTCCCAACGTATAGCACATTCCCAAAAGTCATAGCTGTCTGGCTTGAAACCAGCGCATGCTGGTATTTTCACGGGTTGACGCTTCAAACCTAGCTTCCGCATGATCGGGGCCTTCGATAGTTTGATAATGTGTCGGATTCCTTGAACTAAGACGCTGCGATCGTGTTCGGTCCCTAAATCGTTACTCCAGATAACAGGTGGATCGAGTGGATCGTTGCTGTTCAACGTAATGCGACCTACAGACAGAATTCGAGCGATGCGTATGAATCGAATGAAGAAAATGAAGTATTTTACGATATCGAGGCAAAGACAGCTCACCTCTGCTCGTTGGGTGTAGATTCACGGCCGTAAATTCGACAGCCATCTTGTCGTCTATCGCGGTCAACTGTGGGCCTGATTTAGGTTCGCAAATTGCTTGGTAGCCGGAAAAGAATATCTGGATATCTGGATCATCCGCGGTAGTGAAATTGGATGTCAATATTCCACTAACTTGAGCCAAGCCTGTGCTAGAGAGTGGTCCAGTTTGGTCTCTAATGTACTGTTCGATGTTAGTTTCATTGAACACTGGATAATAAGTTTCGTCCAAGGTGAAGGTTAGACCATAGGATTGGTGGTTGTGAAGATTTTCACCAACGCCTGGTAGATCCATCACTACGGGAATCTTCTTGGATTTCAAATGTTCCTTAGGTCCAATTCCGGACAACATCAACAGCTGGGGTGAGTTTATCGTTCCCGCTGACAAAATCACTTCGCGTTTTGCCCTTATGATGCGCTTCTTTCCATTCTGCGAATAAGATCAACATCGAGGTTAAACAATGGAAAAGCAGTATGAACGTGATGTTATAAGTTTGATACAACGTCGCACCAATAACACATCGACTCCTGTCACTTTCTTGCCAATGGTCCTAACTTTGGTAACGGTGGCGTTCACGGCTACGTGAAGATTCTTACGATGCGCGACGGGTGTAATAAACGATCTAACGCTGGTCTGTCTCACACCGTCTTCACTGATAGTTTGAGCTATAGTGAAACCTGTCATTTTTTCTCCGGCAAAATCTTCGGAAACGCCGAAACCTACTTCGTCCGCTGCTTTGAGGATATGCCAGGCGAAAGGAGGTTGATATGGGAACCTGTCGACATTCGGATATTAATTCGAAACGTCCATCGAAAGAAATAATTTTCAAAATACGACAGAGATGAAGATATTTCGGATCAACGAACCGTTGCACGGTCATAGGACCTCCGGTGGCATGATGTTTCGCGCTAACTCTACCAATTTCCGTGTTATTCTCCGACTTGAGATAATACGGTAGCACCTGCAAGGAACATATTGCGAAAGTTGAACAAGATTTCCTGACGATCCACCTAACAGCGCTACAAATATCGATAAACGAACGTACGTCTTCCCAACCCCATCCTTCGGCTCCCAGTTTTACCCACTTCTCGTAATCCTTAGGATGACCTCTATGATACGCCATACCATGGTGAAGCGTCGTTCCTCCGAGATTCTTACCCCGAGGCCAAGCGCATCTTCCATTCGTACTGAGACAGGCGTTCGATTCGTTCGTCGTCTGGTATTTCCAGTCCAACTCGCCGCCTATACGTATCACGTTTTCATTCGATTAAACGCGTTTTTCTCATAAACCGTCGCTGCGATCGAACGAAATTAATTACCGAGGTAAAGCAGAAGATTGCTGGGTATTTCGGCTCCTGCCGGTTCATCGGGACCTGCTTCGATCAGTAAAACTTTCCAATCTTTGATTTCGCTCAGTCTTCCAGCCACTGCAGCTCCACCAGCACCGGCTGTACGAAACGTAGTTTTTCGCGTAAAAGCCAGATAATAATTGTTTGATAAATGCTCGATAGACGATTGATTTCAAAGCTTTTCACAACTTACAGCCGACAACGATAAAATCGTAACTAAGGTCTGGCTCCTTGACTGGCCTCACGCGCTTGCACGGCTCACCAATTTCCGGATTTCCCACTAACAGTACGTTGAAAATCGTCAGTAACAGTACTCCGTTGTTTGCGGAGCAAACATCCGAAAGCTGAGGACCCCCTAGGTAGGGATCGGCACATGGCGGACTTGAATACGAGATATCGAGCAAGCTCGACTGCAATTGTGAGCAATATGGTTAAACAGGAGGCGTAACATAATTGTGATCCGATAAACACGTTAAAATAATCCGTTTGTACGCGGTAATTTGTAAAATAAGAATAGGAACGTACCATATTGTCAAAGAGGATTGTAGCCAATTACAGTTGCAAAACTACGCTCAGTAGGCTTCGTTCTGCTCAACTGACTACTGTGTGTTTCCTTACATCCTCTTTTATACTTGCTGCTTTATAACACCGATACGTAAGGAAATGATAAATGAATAATTTCGAGTATACAGGTAAAATAACAGAATAATACTTTTAAATTGCCTATTATCTGAAATTCTGACAGTTATCGACATGTAGCTTGTCGATAAATAATCTGTTGGCAAACTCGCACAAGGACTATTTATTTTTACTTAACGAGAGTAGGAAATGTGAAGCCTTGTTCAAACTCTGTTAGATTAAACATTTCTCAAACAACGAAGTGTCTATTCCGCTTAACATTAAGCTCTTTTAGAACGTCTTAAAATAGTTAATTTAGTACAAGTCAAGTAATTACGCCATGTTGAGAGACAACTTATCTGTCGCTAATGCTTTCACGATATATCGGAGGTCACGTGCTTTCGTCAACATGTATGTATTCATGCATTAATATCTTTAAATTATCTTTTCCGGTCGAAGATTAGGAATTGCCTGAAAATTTGTATACCATTACACTCAATGCTTACAGACAATGCCGGACATTGTCCGGAACGAGCTTCCAGCAATTGACATTCGATTACTGTTTACGTTTCTTATCCGGGACGATGTACGTACGAAATACAATCAAAAGATGAATTGTAAACCCTTCTTCGGAAGGATAGGTCAGTTTCAGTCAGGATTGTCGGAAAATTCTCTCACATTCTCCCATTCTACCCTTACGTTCCGTATATCACATGAAAATGAATTTTCTCCTATTCTTCTCTCCTACTGGTCTCACCTCCATTTGTATACAGCGACCTGTAGACTCGATAAGGAGAGTAAAATAGTGATAGGAGTAGTATGGCGCCATGTATTCCCTGAAGAGAGAATTTTTGCGGCAGTAATGAGTTTCAATGTTGCTTGGCAGCGTTCAGAACATAATAGAGAGACAGATGACAGATCTCGCAGGAATAATTTTAGCTCTGTTTCAATTTTGTTTAGCGACGTTCTGTTGTTTTTAGTTAATTTTACTATCTCTTTTTCTACTATTCTACTACTATTCTATTTTATCTCCTTACTTATTTTTATTATATTATTCATCTCGAAATATTGATTTTTGTTGTAATTCCGACTTACGGCAGACCTATGCTCTAAGCATAGAATAAGCACAACCGGTAACAGTTAACACTGATGATATTTTTCTTAGTATCAATATATGTCTAACATTAGCTTTTTAGATTTTAGATCAGATTTTTAGCCATAAATAATAAGGATAAACAAACGAACGCGGTATATGTATCTGTACAATCGTATGTGCGAAGGAGCTTAATTCTAAACGGACGGAACAGCCTTGGAAATTATTCCGACTGTTCTTCGACTACAACCTCAATCAGTATTATTATACGTTAAAGGAAATTCGAAGATGGATTCGGAGATGGGATGTCAGATGTTAAATAAATTTTGCAAATACTAGGTTCGGGAAAGTAGCTGTGAAATAAGGATAAATTAAAGGATACTATGGTGAATAAAAAAACAAAGAGTGCAGAAAGAAAACAAATTAAAATTATTATTCAGCCAACTAATTGTTGGTACAATTGACTTGATATTAATTCGGTAACAACGATTTACATCTCTTTGGTATGTTTCTATTTCGACGTTGGTACAATGAAATAAACGACTGTGCGACTTGCAACACCCGTAAACGCGAGGAATCTTTTGCTTTAAGGTCATTTCAGTTTAGTACAATTAATAGGAAAGGATACGCGTGAAAGGTATTATAATTATACGCGACGTATATACTCACGTACGTACGTACGTACGTATAATACTCAATCCCGAAAGACGATAGTAAGACTGTTTCGATTTACCTTCGTATCGATCCAGATAACGCAGGTTATTTGGATAAATACATTTACCCTGAACGTCGATTCGATAAAATCTCGAAAATCCGAAACTGATGCTTATCTACGAATAGAACACGTGGAAGAAGTGAAAATTCACGTTAAACGAATTCGCATAGGTGCTTAACATCGTAACGCGAGAATGGAAAGAACAAGTACAGGAACAAGTAGTCGTAGGAAAGAACGGAGAATGTAAAAGAAATAACAAGATCCGCGATAGTTGAATTAGCTGGTGCCAGTGTTCGTCGATTCTCCATTCCACAGCTTCGATCGACTGGATCGCAGCGACTCGAGGAGAAAGGCCGGCACTCCGCGTCCTTTAGCGTCGTCTCTTTGGTGACGTTGCGCCGGCACCTCGACGACACGGCACAGCGCTGCACTGTAATTCCTTTTGCAGAAAGAAACCCGCTATATCATGGACTAGATCGATCGAGGATCTTGACTACCAGATAGGCTGGTCCCAGTCGATGTATTTGATCCCCCAAAGCAACAGATCCAACGAGTTGTCGATCGTGGAACGGGAACTAGGAAACATGGCAAATTGCTAGTGACTATGCGCTAGACTTTCCGAGGTGCTGAGTACTTCCATACGGAAGATGGACGATGCCCGTACCATTGTGTCGGCTTAACACCCCAAGCCATCTTGATGAACGCCGCTGCCCTTTCGCCGATCATGATCGCCGGAGCGCCCGTGTTGCTAGACGTTACCTTTCCAATCGAAACACATTGCTCAGACTCCACGCAATATTCATCACGAGAGAGACAAAAGAGAAGAAACAAAAAGATAAATACTTGAGGCATGATGGACGTGTCGGCGACTCGCAACCCTTTAATACCATGTACTCTCAATAGCGGATCTACAACGGCCATCGGATCTGAAGCTGGACCCATTTTACAGGAGCCTGCCTGATGATTCTCCGGACCTGTGTCCTGGCGCATGGCGCATCTCCAGTAATCGTTGCTTAGGAACGGATACTGCGAGCAAGCAGATAGAGGTTGGTTACTAAGCGTCATATTATATTTCGCCATAGCGGTAGTGTTGCCGAAAGACAAGGCTATCTGAATTCCCTCCAGGAGGATAGCCGTGTCCAATGGATCGCTCAAATAATTTCCTTGGATTATGGGTTTCGCGAGAGGATCGTTGGTAGCTAACCGAAGAGTTCCTGAAAGAGAAACAGATTCGTTTATGCAGAGCGCACAGTCTCGTACAACGTACATATATAGATTTACAATCCAGCGCAAAACACAGGAAATTGCAAGACGCGATAAAAATACCTTTGCTACGGGGATGGGTATTCGTCGGCGATATGCTTATGCTACGACGTCCACCGTCCATGAGGGCTCCTACCTCCCCTGTGGTGGCACACGATGCTTGATACCCACCGAAAAAGAACTGAAGATCAGGATGATCGGAGGTGGTGTAGCTCGAAGGTAGAATTCCCGTTAATTGGGATAAACCTGTGGACGCCATGGGCCCTTTTTGGAAAGAGACGTATTCCAAGGCTGCCGCCCAATTCAGGTCGAATTCGTTTGGTTGATTTATGGTCCAAGACAGTGTGTACGACACGTGATTGTGAAGATTCTCACCGACTCCTAAAAACATCGTATTTTGCTCGAAAAGTATCGACAACGTAACAGACGTTCGTAAATTACAAGAACGATGTACGGCCGCTTACCTGGAAGATCTTTAACGACGCTCACGTTCACGGCGTCCAAATGCTCCTTTGGTCCAATTCCAGAGAGCAATAAGAGTTGAGGGGAGTTGACAGCCCCGCCAGAGACGATTATCTCACGCGAGGCTCTTGCCACGCGAAGTTCCCCATTCTGAAAATACGTACATAAAGGTAATCTGTATTTAATGAGTCGTTGCCATTTAGTCGAGAACAACGGTTACGCGTTTGAACTTATAACAGTAAAAAAAGAATTGTGGAAACTAACGTGGGTCCATGAGCATCCATACGTGGCGATGATTATGAAAGTGGCGTAAGTCAAGGAACCAAAAAAGAAACAGATTTTCGTTTGTTTTGTGCTGTATCGATTTTTGTTTCTATGTTATGGAAGAATTTTTGTCGAATAGCTGTGAAGTGACCAACGATACGGAAATATACTTTCGTATCTATTCGTAGGAGTTTCACGTTGATCTTGACAGTGGTGTAAGTGCGTGATTTTGAAAACTTGTGAGAGAAAGATAATTACACATGTTTGCATTGTGTCGTTCAATAAAGGTTCGGATATACACAATGTTTTGCAGAACATCAATGCACCCTGAAGCAGAATTTCATGTTTTAAACCTTTCACCGAAAAGGGGAAAGCCAAAATTATATTGTAATCCACGGTTACCTCAATTATGCGCAAGTGAAAGGCCAGTGACAAAAGAAAAATATAAAGACATAATGGATCTACTGCCCGATATGCCAACGATTCATCGTGAATATTTTAGAGCCCTTAAAATGTCCAAAACAGACAATTTTGTTATTGAAGCAGAGAAAGTTCGTAATTAATTATACAAAATTACGATTTCTATAATAATAAAAATAATATATACTATAAATAAATAAATTTGTTTATTTTTAGCTTGTATTTTTAATAATATTCGTTATTGTTAATATCGTGAATCATATTTTCGAATAAGTTTCCCATAAAATTGTAAAATGATATAAAATTGAAAAAATTGAAAGATTATAATTTATTATAAGTCTTATCAGATACTGTGTTACGTAATGGAAAAATATCTTTTTAATTCGTTCGAACGTAAATACGCAAATGAACAATAATTTATTACTTACACCATTTTCATAATCATCAGCGATATGTATTATCGAAAAGAAAACAAATGAACATCTTTCACCTGATTACTCGATACGCGTTATCGTTTCATAATTAATGACGCGTATGCAAAGGATATATGTATTTGCTATACACTAACTTTGTAGTATTGAACACCGACTGCCTTCCTGTTTTCGATAATAATCTTCGTGGCAGTGGCATTCAGAACGACCTGAAGGTTTCGTCTGGAACGAATTGGTTGGAGGAAAGCGGTCGAGCTGCTCTGTCGAACTCCGTTCTTGCTCATCGTTTGAGCGGTCGTGAACCCGATGATCTGATCACCGTTAATGTCCTCCGTCATCGGGTATCCTCTCTCGACCGCGGCTGCGAGGATGTCTTTAGAAATGTCGGGCCTCCAAGGAAACCTCTCGACGTTGAGCAATCCGTCGGTTGCATGGTATTTCCGTCCAACTCGATTGATCTCCGTGTTATTCTCCGAGCACATGAAATACGGCAAAACCTATCGCAAAGTGAAAGAAAAGTGTGTCGCGCTAAGTTTCCTGCGGGTTATTAGCGTGAATCAGACTGACGGATTATTGGTAAATAGCTCTTATTAACTACACGCGATACTATTTTCGCAACTATTTCTAGAAGTAAATCGGCGTCCGTGCGTGCACACGCCATCTGTTTAACTTAAATTTTATTTAACAGCGACCTTTTTGATCGTTTTTTTTCTTCTTTAGACTCACCTCCTGCCAAGACCATCCCTCGTTGCCCATCGCAGCCCAGTTGTTGTAGTCCCTGGCGTGACCTCGCGAATACATCATACCATTGTGAACTGACGAGCCGCCAAGGTTCTTGCCTCGTGGCCAGCTACAAGATCCTCCCATCGAAAGACAGGCGTTCGCTTCGTTCACGGTTCGATACTGCCAATCGATCTCTGTGCCTGTTCGAACAAGACCAAACTAATTTTCTCCAACTCCTTCATCCGATTGATTCTCGTATAAACGGTGCAAAACGTGACAGCAAACTACCTAGAAACATAGCGACCATGCTGGGAATATCGGTACCAGGTGGTTCGTCTGGCCCAGCCTCGAGCAGCAAAACTTTCCATTCCGGTATATCACTGAGCCTCGATGCCACAACGGAACCGGCTGTTCCCCCTACGGATCAAACGCGAAAAAACCAGGTGAAATAATTTATTAGACAGTTAGCGAGATCGTCATTTCGATCAAGACCGTACGATCGCATCACACGGATGAAAGTGCTATGCCCGATCGAGTCTAAGGAGCACCGAGTATCCGTCTCGGTACACCAGTCGCGGGGAAAGTGGTTCGATAAGGCCTTGACCATGGTACGCCAACAGGTAAAAGTAATTATACCGTGCGTGTACGTTTATGCTTCACGTACGGTGGTTCGGTAAGCGAAACGTGTTTCAATGCGTTGCTTACACGTGACGCGTGATTCTACATACGTAAACGCGTGCACGTCGATGTAACGGCAAAGTAAAAGAGCGAGCTAGAAATGCAGACAAAAAACCTGGATCAGTACTTTCATCTTAAAAAGGGAACGGCTAGTTTGCAGGAACTGTAGTGCTCATTTTTATAACAGGCAGCTTTCGCGTATCGGCTCTCGGCGAAAAGAAGGCACGTTCGCCTCAACCAGAAAGCGTATTCGTATTCCTCTGTGATCACAAATCATTAATATAACTATTACGTTCAGATTATCCGAGATATCCTCTGAAACAGCAATATCGGTACATATAGATGGCGCGCGAGAATATCGTTATCCATATGCAAAGAAAGTATGTAAAATAATATTCGATATGAATATTTTTTTACAGAAGCGATAATGCTTGAGGAAACTCGACCATTTATATCGCATTCGTTATCTTAATTCGCGAAAAATATCGTCGCAACTGAGTAGGTAAATGCAGAAGGTGGAACAAATTAAAGCAATCGTACGTTCGCGCTATGCAATATATTATCAGAAAGAAAATAGCGTACATACCTTGACGAAAATGGAGAAGCGAGAGAGCTAGCGTAAATATATAGCTATTTACGGCAAATAACACGTAAATATTCTAGTTTTATCTTTGGCTACATCGAAACATGTGTATCGCAGCTCCGCTAGTCCCGCGTTGCGAGAGAGATATTTATGAGACGTAATTATGAGCCCACGCTTCGGAAGATTAATACGTCAAGCTTTGGTTGTTGCGGAATTATATCAAGCTCATCGTTGCTGTTCGAAGTAATTAACAGACTAACAACATGTTCATGGAGTTTAATATTAATTAACGATAGTACCCGCCCCAGGCTTTTCACAGGTTCGATTTTTCACGTCGTATCGTTTCGTGTAGATTTAATTATCGAAACAGAAGTTTGTACAATGGATAGCGTACGCTTTGAAGATCCTCTGAAACGCGTAATCGCTTGACGTTTCAGTCGATTGTTCGTTTCGTTTATGTAAATTGCAAAATCTTAGTTTGGAATTTATACGCGAAAGAAGATATTGACGGGAATGATTAACCGATTTCGTTCAATTAGTAATTTACGTCGAAACAATTTCCATATAATATTCTTTTTCGTGAAATGCCGGTGTAATCACGATGTTGCACGTGCCCAGAGGTATTACGACTAACGAATACCGAAGGAACGCAACCGCCACGCGCAATCCGATGAGCCAGGTTAACCGCGATAATTAGTTCCCTGTTTAATCAGCGCATCGTTGATTCCATCGATGAAATCGCAGAAGAGATAGCCGGTTATAGCTGCAGTATTCGATGCTTCTTCGAGAACGTTCTTCGATTGATTAGATCGATCGTGCTCAATAGCGCAGAAAATAAGTCGTTCCTATACTCGTTCGTTAATGTTCTTGACCCGCGTACTCTGTCTACCTTTCTCGCTTAAAAGGTAGACGCACGTGTGTCTAAAAGATTCTTCGACGGTAAGAAACTGGACGATGGAAACTAACAGCTGGCAGACGGAGAGACAGAAACTTTGCGCGACTGGGTCAGCTGATTTTACAAACTGGCGACTAAATCGGCTATCGATCTCGCGAATTCGTCATCGTTCGGGAAAGAAGTAAATGTTGGAAAAAGAAGTTTCCTGTTCTTACGAGCCGAGATTGTTTTTCTCGTGTTCAGAGCCGAAGCTCTATGTCATTTTCCGCAAACTCCAGTGCTATAACGGAACGAGATCAGCAGGTGAAAACGGTTCTGCTTGGGCAAAAACGGCCGACTCGGTTGCATAACCAGCACGGCGATCTATTACGCGCCGAGCCGCCGAAAGGAGTAGCTCGATCGAAAGCAACGCCCCGTACTCGGTTATTCTTCGGTTTCCACGATTTCCCATGATTTCCTGGCAGCTTTATGTCTTCACGGCATCGGATGAACCGTACCGATCTAAGTTATGTCCGCGTAGAAACGTATTCCCCATACACGTACAACATACTCCCGGTTCCTTTTCGCCAACTCGCTACCACAATACGCGAATATTCCTACATGACCCAACGTTGGCCACGATGCAACGTTATTTACGTTCCAACGGCAACTTGGAGTCTATTCGCGTATAAAGAGAGCCGGGCTGCTTATTCCGCTCGTCGATTTGTATCTTTATAGCCCCTGCTCATTTCTCCCCGATGCGACGGTATGGCTTATCGTTCTGTGATATCCCGCCACCGTGCGGACGCTTTATCCGTTCGGTCAAGACGTTTCTATCTACCTTATGTAAAGCCACGTCGTTGAATAAAAAGTCGCGCAACGTTCAAAGACGTTATTCCACGGATATTTGCGTGCAGCGACCATCGAGAGGCAAGTTCGATCGGCTTTTGAACGAAGCTGTACGACGAACAGGAATTTCACACTAATCTGCACGTAGCCGCGCATCGATGGCCAGGGGCAAAAAGGAACGTGAAAAATTGCGTATAATCGAGGAAAAGTGTCACCGAGAAAATAACGTTTTCATCGCGCGATACGCTGAATATTCGGCGAGATTATGCAAATGCGGGCTCGGCCGACTATAAAATATTTTGCGGTACGCGACCTAGCGAAATGCATATTTTATCATCGTTGCCGCCACCCGCGTGTATATCCCCAGACGAGTGTTCGTGATTCATCCATTTCGTCATCGGCGATCGAGCGTTGCCGCAACATCTTTCTAATCTTAATCGCTACATCTTCGGAAGCGATCGATATTCTACATATCCGATTTATGTAACGGAAATATCGCGGTTTACGCAGCTTGTCGCAGCGTCAGCGCGAATCGGTAAAAACTTTCGTCGAGCCTTGTCTTCGAGCTTTCGATCACCTGTCTTCCTCGAGACAGTCCATCTGCCAAATTAGAAATACGTATAATTGCAGCTGCAAACGAAATCGATCGGTTGGTTCGTCATTGGCAATGGCATAAGGTCGCAGTAACGCCGAGCACAAACGATGGACGTGAGAGACGGCGTGGCGCGTGCAAGAGATCGACGATGGCGTACGAAATCAAACTATTAACACGCTAATCGCGCTAGTTCATCGAACGAATAACAGTTCGTATTAATATCGCATCTAAACGATCGACGATCTCGAGCCATCGAATCGAATTTTCGGCGTTGCTTCGTTCGCGATAATCGACGAATTACGATCGAACCAGCACCACTGCAGCGCTCGAATTCGCGATAATTTTGTTTGACCTCGACGCGTATGCCCGTTTGCCGAGATTGAAAATGTTTCTCCGATCCGCTGTACCGACGCGATATAGTTCGATCGTTTCTCCAGTCCCGCACGTTCTGAAATATGCATAGGAAGAACGATGTATTCGTTTAATGCAGCCTCTAAGCGCATTTGCTTTAAATATAATTATGTGGATTTTCACGCTCGTTTTGCTGTTTCGGACGTACGAGCGTAGCCAACTTTTTCATTGTTCTCTTTCGATGCTATCGATAAGCTATCGCAACATCAGTTTTTCGTTTTCGCGAATTCCACACGAGCCACGAGCTGAATTGCGCAATTAGGAAACAAACAATACAAATAAGTGATCAATCGTTGTTCACAATTTAACATCGTTTTGCTTGATCACATGGCTACGTAGATGAGCATTTAGCGTTAAAAAAAGACCATGCTATCGGATAAGATAATGATGGTAATTATGCTCGACGATATCCAATAATCGTAAATACATGTCAAGGTTCGACTTTCCGAGTAGGAAGGAGAGATTTTCCTTTTTTAACCGATTCCGTCAGATCGACTGCGAGTGAAGCAAAAGGAACACTTAAATTTCGATTCGTCTCGCGATCCACGTTGCGCGTGTTTAAACGTTTGGGCCAAGAAACGTAATCGGCGAAGGAGAAACAAGGAGAATTATTTCGGAGCGTCAAACCGACGGAACGATGCAATGGTAACCGCGAACTAGCGCCACGGATTTACGCGACCATTTTGCCAACCGCCTCGTGAAATATCCAATTACAGCTTCTTTTTTCCTCTCACCGCAAAGCTCAACCTGATGCTCTATCTTCCTTAGCCTGTTAAACATACCAGGACAAGTTACACAGTCATTTGTTTTGCTCGTAATGAGTTAACTTATCGCCAAACTTTACTAATTACAGCTGTTTAGAAAACGTTAAAATACTGTTTGTTTCTTGCTACCGCTTTGCTCACTTTTATTACTCTTCGCGATACTTTCCTACTTTGATTTTTACATTTCCTGGATTATATATATATATATACCTCTGGTTGTATCTTCTTTTCAACGGTATAATACCTCGCTGTAAAAAAGATTAATCAAACTTTGTTATTTTCTACCAAGCTTCTGTTTACTCCGACCGGTTTTACAACGCACGACGTACCCAAGATATTCTTTAAACCCATAATACCCAACTTTGCGTTGGGTCGGGGAAATTGTTTCGTTCGCTTATAAATATACCTAGAACCATATCGTTACGTTTCTTTCGAATTAAATTGAATCGTTCGTAAATAGACTATTGGCCTAATTTCGATTCATCCTATAAGAAACGGTTCCGATACGAATCAATTTGAAACAAATATAATACATCTCGCATAACAGGATTCAAAGGCATTTGCATTCGATGGGAAAAGCTTTCTTCGTTAACCGTTCTCTTTTTGTCTGTCAGAAACAGGAAATGTTAAAATTTATTTAACTTGCATCGAATTTCTTCTGGTCGCAGCGATACCGATTGCTGACTATTTATTCATTTTGATTTATGTTCCTACATCGGCCAAATTGTCTCGAACGTTAATTAAAGATGTAAAAACAAACTAATAAAGATTAGCGAATGATTGTCGAGTGAACGCGCACGTGTATAAATATACGAATTAATGCCTAGCATTCTTTATTCGAGGTTGCATACAACAGAGAAACAACACGTACTGGCTGCGCTTGCTCAGACAGGCCGGGCGAACGGATAACTTTTCAATTGTAATCTTAATCGGGGCACATCAGGCAGATTCAAATGGGACGAGTTGCGATTAAATGGCATACGTTTACTCGACTTGTCCTACGATTCGCAAAGCGAATAATCAATCGCGTGCATAGGAAAGGATAGAGAGATTGTCGCGAATTTTGTCGAGAACGTTGAACGTCCAGTGAAACGCTGGATGCACTGGTGATACAACCGATTTCAACAACCCTGTGACAACGCTTTGTGAAAATTTCATTTCTTCTACGGAGAATATCGAGTAACGAGTTTGATTAAACGCGTTTGGACACGGCCGATTAGTTCGTGTTTGCTAGAATAAAAGTTTTTCCTTCGTTAATCTATTACGATATTAGACTGTTTGCATCTAAACGATGAGAAAGTGGCCGTTAGTAAATAATCAAGTAGAAACACAATCGCGATGTAAATCATTCAGCGAAAGCCACTTGCTTTCGTTACAGTACTTTGAGTGGAATGTGTGAAAATTTTAGTGCCGGCTTCACTGAAATTATCAAGCATATTGTAGAACGACGTGCACGATCGTCGAGT
Organism: Bombus flavifrons; assembly: GCF_040668555.2. Classification (NCBI taxonomy): domain Eukaryota; kingdom Metazoa; phylum Arthropoda; class Insecta; order Hymenoptera; family Apidae; genus Bombus; species Bombus flavifrons. The sequence continues at coordinate 8,269,631 of NC_138454.1, forward strand.
TATCGAGTATACTCACCACCGATGACGATAAAATCGTAGTAGTATTCGGCTGGATCGATAGGTCTGACTCGTTCGCAGAGGTGAGAAATTTCATCTTTGGCGCGGACGAATGTGTCCAGGAGGGTCATGAATGTCAGAAACTGAGATCCTGGACAGGTCTGCGCGAGGCTTGGTCCGAGATATGGTACCGGACAGGCCGCCGAGACTGACACGTTGTACGACATTCTACGAAGAACGAAACAGAGGTTATTGTACGCGTAGTTGGAGTAAAAGAAACGATCGATAACCGGCGAACGATTTAATTGAATCGATCGGGATCGGAAGCTCTACCGCGTTACGCGACGATTCTCCAAGGGAAAAGCGAAACGGAATCGAGCGAACCGACCAACTAGCGAATGGATGGTAGTAGAGCAGAGTGCTGCGGCGAAAGATTCGTTAATGTCTCGTGAATGTTCGCGTTGAGAGATCGATTTGCTCACGGTGGCTGATCGCTGGTAGGCGTTTCGCGTGCGCTCAGGTATTCGTGTCTCGACGAGACTCCGGTTTTTGTCGATCCGAGTCAGGGACGCACCGATGAAATCGACTGGATCGCGTGTTTCAAACTCGCGTCGACTTTCGCGCGGAAACACACGGGGGAATAGTCCCGTATACGTTTGATACCGTTTACATAATCGCGCGGGAAAATTAAGTATATTAAAAAATTGGATGGAAATAAATATTTGCATTAATTAGCGAGACGGAATTAATACAGACATAACAAACCGAGCTGCGTTAATTAATTTAGCTCTAATTAACGCGGCTGAATTTCCAACGTGTACCGATGGAATTAATAGCTGAAGAAATAAAGCAGAAAAAATATGCACGAAAACGATTGTTATTAAAATGTACTTTCCCAACACTATGTAAGACACAATGATTATTCTAACATCCAGTTATTTCGCGAAAGCTATTGGGCGACAACAACCGCGATTTAGTAATATTTCATTGTTTATCGTTCCCGCGAAATCGCGCACCAAGTGAATCGGACGAGAACAGTTTCGCGAGAATCTTTTATCGCGCTGCTCTTCGTCGGTCCTGAACAACGACAACGGACGAACGATACTCTATCATCAGCGATTGTCGTTGTGCCAATTATCCAACAATCGTTTCCAATTTTACTTCTCTCGTAAGTCTCGTAACTTGCCGTATTATCGATCACGTTTGTCGTTATACCTTAAATCGTAAGTGAGGAATTGATCGAGGTATGCACCGTGTGATTGGCTGGATCGCTACACACAATTTCGGTTTGATAAGTATAACTACACGAGATAAGCGTGACACGATGGAAGGTCGTACGTGCCCCTCGGTCTCGTAGCTGCATGCGAGCAAAATGTAACTGTAATACCTCTCACCGTAGAACGTCTCTTTATAATTCATCTCCCACCCCGTCGTAGTTGTTTTCCCCGGCACGGCAAAGGCGCACGCGAATCGCCTCCTACGTAGGAAAATCTCCGTGATTTTTTTCGATGGGTTGATTTTCTGATTCAACGCTTAACGAAGGTCAAGATCATCGTCGTCGTCGTCGTCTTCTTCGCCGCCGCTACCGCGTACTTCCCACGACACGTGATGTAGCAAGTTGCACGAGAGGATTCTTATCGATGCACGGAGGATGATTATCGCGCGTGTCAATCTTCCTTATTCGTTTGGTTCGTCCCGTAACCGCAATCGTTTAATGATGTTCGGCTAATCGTGTTACCTTTGATCTTTTACGTTGGAAAAGAATGGTTTAATCAGTACTTGTAGACGAGGCGCGTAGTCGAGCAGGTGTATGCTAACCTTTGTATCGTACGAGTTTTTACAATTATCTACACGTTGACTATCTGTTTAATTGCTCACTGTCATTTTAAAGTCTAGTTGACATAGTTTTGCAAAACAAACTGGTCTACCGAAGCTTGTTGGTGGAAACTCTATTCTAAACAGCGTTTGTTTCGTTTGAGCCACGGTTTTTATTTTTCCGTAGTCTGTTTTCGCGAGAAGCATAGCTCTACAAAGCGGGATGCGCACGGGTCTCGCCGTTGTCGTAACGCGGTCGGTTAACCCGTTGAAACGATTCGATGTCCGCAATGAAATTATTAACGGGTCGAACATTGTCCACGCAAACAGCAACCTGTGCTCGTTCACCATGTTAATAAACCGTGAATCGCTGGTTATTTCGCAGCGAGCGCGGCTAGAATATAATAATGTGACAACGCACACGTACGAACCGATAATAGCGTTCCACTTAGTCACCGGATTCGTCGGTCGCAGGTACACGACACCGAATACGCATTTTCGTGTACCTATACTCCACGCTTTACTGACTCTTCTCCTAAAAACTCTCTCTTTCTCTCTCTCTCTCTCTCTCTCTTTCTCTCTCTCTCTTTCTCCCTCTCTCTTTCTCTCTCTATCCGTTACCCACCGCGTAACACCGATCGAGATCATTGCCAGCCGATTTATTCGAGACTAGGGTTCGATTTTGTCCGATCGTCGATGTGTCACGAACGTCGACCAACGTTCCAAATCGAAGATGCTTATATCGCCCTCATCCACGTTTTTTCATTAAAATTTCTTACTGTAATTTTCATTTCTTCCTACGTTCGCGAAACGAATCGATCGATTTAGCGACGTATCGCGTGTATCGTTGGAAATTTTCTCGGTGAAGTCTCGGATCGGCGGTCGCTAATTACGCGGTTAGCCGAATCCGTAGACTGCACGCACGAACGCTCGAACGACACCATTCACCGGCGGCAATCTGCAAACGGATTTGCACGCTGACGAAGCGAAGAATCCTCGGACCCGTCGTGGATCCATGAATCCGCATTGTTCGGACGCACGTTGCGTACAGTTGGTTGAGCAAAAATCATATTTCGCGGGAAACTCGCTGCATCGCCGGACAATGGGTCTTCCGGCTTTTTTCCGGTTGTCGCGACTACCGCGGACCAACCGACGTGACACAACCAACGTCTCCAATAAATTTTGTCTTATGGATTTTTCGGTGAATCGAAATGCGGCCAATGGCGTGGAGCAGAAACAACCGAAATGTAATTCGTGTCGGTATTTGTTCCTGTAAATTGAAATAGCGCGCAACAAGATCGCATTGTCGAGGAAAAGAGGAATCGTGCGAGTTTATTATTAACGTCGTAACTATCTTCGCAACGAATTTGCAATTTTCCGCTTATTCGTTATGCGCTTCCATAGTAGTCGTTGAAACGCTTTTCTTCGCTTCGTTCGCACCTACAGCTTCATACATATCATCTTTTCACCGCAAACGCGAGCTATGTTTCTTTCTACGGTCATCTCTTAAGTGGTTCGCTTGGACTCGATTTCTTGCTGCGGATCATCGGGACGAAAACGTCGCGTCGTGTCTCCTGGCGGTAACGTTGTTCCATAAAACAACTAAGCTTTTGCGGCAGCAGAAGCAGAAAAATCGTTGCCAAGTTGCCAACTATTAATACGTTCATTAATCTTTCGTTCCGAGGGGACACAACGAATGTGCCGGTTTCCTAGCAACTGGTATCTCTCTTTCATTTTTGCAGCACACGCGGATCTTTACGAGTATTTTACTCGCTGACAATTTTCGATGACCGTTTCTCCGTGCTGGCTGTTCGATGACGAACGTATTTACGCAACGTATTCCCGTCTTGTCAAACAGGAATACGCTTCCCATTGTGTTCTTTCTCCGGATTGCTTGTTCGACAAACAGCGGGAATCCGTTCACAGGAATCGATACCGTATGGTTTTGCCTTTCCATTCCAACGATAATCATCGTTCCTATCGAATATTCTCGATGACGCATCGATGCGTCTTGTTTCGACGAACCAATGTTTCACGATCTAACGATTAACTAATTAATCGCGACGGTAAGTGCTGTAAATTTTGCGGACGGCCAAACGTAACGCATCGCATCCAGTTAGCAGAATTACAACCGTTTCTCGTTCCTTCGCCTTTTAGCACACTCGAACGCACCTACCGATTCATTCGATCACATTTATCGATCCGTCTCTTTGATTATTGCCTGGTCGAGCTCGTTAATAGAAAATTACAAGGCGACGCAACTACGCGTTAAACCCTTTCGATATCAGCTTCGAAGATCAAACGCGATACGCGATCGCTGATTACACTGTCTCCTCGGTATCCTCGCCGTTAACGAGATACATCGGTAAACATTTTGCGTTTTCCGAAATGAAGGATATTTCGAACCGATAGTCAGCATCTCGATCGTCGATGATCTGGCGTATCTCTGACAGCACGCGTATACCATTGTTCGCGAGTATAATTGAAACTGGTCGTTTAGCGCACCTTCGCTTCATCGTTAAATATGCAAATGACTGTGTAAGATCCGATGCAGCGTGATGCGACGACGCGTGTTTCTTTCGTACGTTTCGCTTTGTCCGCGAACGGCGAACGTTCGAGCGACACGTTTTGCACGCTATACATTTCCCAGAGAACCAGCGAACGAACGAAACTGCGAAGACTTTTGAAAATCAAATTTACAGATGCTCGACGAGACTCGGGGAAAATGAGAGTTAATAGACAGACGAATCCGAAAACAGCTTGATTTGAGAGTATTCGAAGGGAAATTTGATGAATCTGCTGGCTGCTTTTGATTTTTGAAGCGCGATCGTTTCGCTTTGCGCGACGGTTCGTAGAACCGTTTCGCCTGCCAACGACAACGACAGCAACGAAGTAGCAGAGAACGGCTGCTAGTTATATCCATGAACAGGTGTAGATGGTATGAAGCGCGAATATACGCGTCTCATCCGTATTTTACACTACGCTCGTCCGCTTTAGTGGAGCACGTTACGAGCATTAAGGTGAGACGGTTGACGCAGCGCGGCTACTACAAATAGTCGCTGATTTTTTCCTACCGAATATAACGTGGCGCGTGCGATGCACCGGTAATGTTCGCTAACTTTTATACGCGTGCTCGGTTTTAGTGTCGACCCCATCGCAGAAAATGGCGATGACATCATATAAAAACTCGCAGAACCGCGAATCTACGAGTTCGACGTTGCGATCGCATCTCGTTCGCGGATAATCCGTCATCTACGAGGTAAATTACGCTTTCAGCTATTCCCTTTTACACGGGAATTACGTAAATCGAATACTCGATGTCTGTCTCTACTAATATTATTTCATTACCTAATGGTACGTTAAATAAATTGCTCGATCGATAATTATTGTCTTCGCTTCGTGAATATACGGAATTTCAGAATTACGATGGCGTCACTTCGTGACGATGAGTATTTTCTGTTTTTTCTTTTTTTTCCTCTCTCTCTCTCTCTCTCTCGTTTTAGTAATCACGTAAGCGGGCGAGAAGTAGATGATACGTTCGAATAGTAGTGAGCCCCTCGTCTCGACGACATTTTTCTTCAAAATGATACGGGGTACACGAGAAGCCTTCCTAACGGACGTAAAGGGATTCGCTGTCGTTAAGCAAAGACAATAGACTTTTCTCTCGCTCATGATTGAGTAAACTAAGGAACTGTAATTTTCACATTCTCGGATATATTAACCGCGCTCCGTTTATCTTTCCGCCGACTTGGTTGGGCCGCGATAATGGATGGAGAAAGAAGCTTTGCGGAATTACGAGAATCCATTTTCGGTGGACGGAGAAGGAGTAGCTACGACAGAAGGAAGAGAAAATTTGCGGCGAATACACACAGAGGCAGATACTAAACGTCGACGAACCAGACCTTTCGCGATCCGAGGATCGGTCAAAACTAAAGGGTCGAAAAGTTTCGCATGCGCCGTTAACGCTTTCATCGCCGCGAGCTTGTGGTATTTGTTTTGTACAACTTTTGTTGCTTCGGGGTAGCTGTGACGCTCAACTGGAAGCGAGAGAACGGACGAGCGGAGGATTTCATAAGGGCAACGCACCGACGATGTGTCGCCTCTTCTGCAGTTTTTAATTTTGCCGCATCGATGGTGTGAAATTTATCCCGCGAGGATGATCCTAACCTCGGTTACAACGAAACTCCTTCCAAAACGTGTTTTAACAACTTTGAAATTTGATTTCGTACTGCGAACGAGATGGCTTTGATCGCTAATACTGGTTTGCGTGTTCGAAGAAGACACGGTGCGTTTGCGAGGACTTTGAACGACGATAGAATCGACAGCGAATCGATGCTACTCGCGCAACAGCGTGGATATATGATGAATACAATTCGGAGAAGGGTCAATTTACACGGTGAAGACTGACGTACACGCAGGCCAAAGATTGCGGTAGCTAGAACGTGGAGTAGCTAAGTTGGAAGTTCGATCTTACGATTGGCAAACTGCAACATTCGTCGAGCCTGTCGTTCCATGTTTCATCCTTCTTTAGCCGCGTTCGAGCGAGTTTGAGAGCTTTGCCTGAGCCGAGCTTAAATAAGCAAACTGTCGCGTAGGAAAGCTGGAGTGGCGTTTCACCGCTTTCTCTTGTCTATGCTGTAAAACTTTTTGCCAGCTGAATTCTCTATCAGCCTAAACCTAACCCTGTGGAATCGCGAGCAACGCTGCATTCGCTTCCTGCTACTGCGGTTCCCGGAACGTTTCGCTTATTTCGCTTATTTTCCACTGAAATAAAGCTCGCCAACTTGCCTTGCCGCGTCTGTTGATCTTCCGACTCTACGATTCCTGAAATATCATCCATCCTCCTACGCGTATCTACCGTCTACCGTAAACATTTAATAATTTTCTTCGAGCAAGTTTGAGACGTCGCCACGAGCGTGCGATTCAACCGAACCACCGTCAGCGTCGTTTGCTAAAATAAACTTGAGGAAGATGGCGAACTACCGGAACGTTTCCCTTCGGATCAGCAGGAATGATTATCGTGGCTAAGTTGATAACGCGACGGTACCTTCGGTTAAACGACGCGAGTGTAACCGAGAAAGAGGAAACGGAGATTAATGATCGATTATCGGTGATCGGAAAAATGGTGAGAGATTCGCGGAAAAATCTTAATTCAATAACTTCATGAGGCCCGAGGGGTCGTGGTAGAGCTTTTGGGCGACATCGTTCGGCCATTGTGGTAGATGTGCTTCCGCGGAACCGGAAACTCGACCCCTGCGGTAAGATTTGTACGGTACTTCAGCCTGGTCTTCGGCTCTAAGTGTACTTCCTTGTATACCGTGGGGCTAAGCTGACGGCATCAAGTCGTTCTGTACGCTCGTGCAAATACTCTGCCAGCTATTCGACGAAACTTGGTCGAATTATTTTACTAGGTGATATTTCAAATATTCAACGATAATTGCTGTTCCAACGATAAGAACACGCCGTATCTAGTGAATTTGGTTAGAGTCCGTTACGACGACAATAGTCGTCATCAAACACTATCGATGCTTCGGTTTTAACGACTTGTCGAATAACGGGTCATTTTCTATATACGCAGCAACGAAAACGAAAATCGATCGGAGAATATTTGTCAAAATTCTTATGCAACCGAACTGCAACGTACATCAGCCGTCTACAACGTGACGTTTTGCCTGAATGTTTGAACATCTTGCAAACACATTTATATGTGTGTATATATACACAAGCGTCTATTATTAATTATCTAATACCTAACCCCAACCTCATGTTCTATGTAACGTTAAACAAGAGACAGAATCAAATATGTATGTATGTATGAAATATGTAAATATGTATAGAATCATCGGTGTTGCGCCTGAAATTTGAAATTATTTGTTTCACCAACACAAAACATCGCGCATACCGAGAAGTCTGAAGTCTGCTAATTGAATAAAAATGGCAATAACGCGAAGGGTTTGATCTATCCACGATCGGAGAGAATTCCAAAGCAAAAGTTTATCGCGGCTCGAGTCGGAATTTCGCTAAAGTTTAGTTACGCGTATTGAAATCGAATCGATTTATTCAACCCGCATTGCTGGTTCGGTCAGTGTTATCGCATCGATTCTGCGGAGGAATCGCGTTAAAGCAACGGCCGCGATACTTAAGCTCTTGCCTCTCGCTAAGCCCCTTTTGTTAGGGATTACGGACTCGTTAAACGGCCCGGCCGGCCTCTACGTTCTGTGCAAAGTATCGCGCCGTTCGAAATACCTCGAATTATTCAACGTTGGTCAGTGGCCGGTCAGCGGTAACAAACAAAGCTGTATAATTAGTAGTACATCCGCGCGTACGCGCGTCCCTCCACGTTATACTTCTCCGACGGTGAAACTGCTGACAAGGGATGCGTATAAACGATAACGGAATATTCAAAGGATACTCGGTCCTTATCGCACTTACATAGAGTGAGTTCAATGCTGGAAGCGACGAACCAACGTACGATTGTGAGTCCACGGTGCGACACAGACATTTACACTCGGTCGTTCGACGATGGTACGTATTTCGCGAGTTACACAGCGGTCGTAATGAGCTCGCAACGCTGACACACATAGATATCGTGTTTGTTAGAAGTAGGTACGAACGAAAAGGTCTCTTGGAGAATGTTTATCTGCGTGCGCGTCTCGCACGATGATCGATTGAGAAACGCACGGATGATAAGCGAGGAGAGAAAATTGACAAAGTTCGATCAGGTTTGAAACAAACGGAAGAGGGAAGATTCTGAAAGCGCGAAATCGCGCAAAACCGTTTCACCGAGGAAAGAAGTAACGTCGGGTGTCCTCTTTAACGTAGGTTAACGAACATAAGACGCGGCTTTCCTTATCTCGGGTCCAGATCTGAAAAGTAGGAAAGTGCAGTTGGAGGATAAAAGTTATGGCTCTGTGGAGACTTTTTCGTGGATTTCCGGGATCAACGAGGCGCCATCCGCAGAACGTTCACTGGCTCCGATCTCTTTAAGCTCCGACGAGAATCGGCTCGCAAGAAGTCCTCTAACTACCATTCTTCCGAGCTAAGCCAAATCAGATAGCGCGTTTTCGATGGAAACATCGTTGTCGGTTAACGATCGTGGCGCGGTCGAAAAATTGCACGATGTTCGGCCGAATTTTGCATTGTTCGTCATTTTTAAAGGGATAAATCGATTATCGTGTCGCGAAGGCGTTATTGCAAAATGTCGTGGTTCGTCGGACGCTTTCAATTTACATAGGCCAACGACAATCGTTCGCCGAATAAATGGGAAAACAGTAGGCCGTTGTTCGACTATCATTTCCGTTTGAACTGAACGTGGAACGCGACTAAACCCAAAGGTATGAGAACGGGGTTCGATCGAACGGTACCGGCCCGGCCCGTAATTAACGTTCGAGTGGCTGTTGCCTCGTTTCCACGGAGTTTCCACGGAGTTTCGTCTCGATTTTTGATCCGTGCGTGGTAAAACGTAGGCCGTGGTCGATTCGCAAGCCGCTTCGCAAAGTACTGCTAGCAAAGATTACGCTGCTTGTAGCGCTCGAGACGATCGATGCTAAGAGAAATAATCGCTCGATCTTCGACACACCCGATTTCTTCTCCGTTTCCGAAATGGGCAGATCGGACGACATTTTCGTATTTCGACTCGCCTCTTAATTTGGTAGATCTGAAACGAACGAAGGGTCCGCGTTTAATCGATGCGGCTTCCACTTAGAAGATCCGCCAAGCTTCACGAACGACAAGTGTCCTTGGCGGAGAGCATTTCTAGGTAGCCTAACCTTTCCTACTCTTTCCATGAAGCAAGAATGGCCCCCTGTACGGTGTCGTTGCAGAGTGAAGTTGGACTTGCAACGGGTCAAAATACGCCGTTTCTACGGCGTTCGTAGCACGCGGCGCAGCACGAAACACGAAAGTGTTGATGACTGAAAAGCGCGGTATGCACTTTGTGCTTACTTGGTTACGTCTGCTTTTAGCCTTCATGTTTGCCTTTAAAGCTGTCGAAAATTTACGGCACCTTGGGCTGCGCGCGCGCTCTTTAACAAGGATTTGCGTTTATTACGAAATTCCTCGGCTCTGTGGTTCTACACGCTCGTACGAGAGCGGAAGCGAGAAAAAATTTGAAAATGAACCAATTAGAGCGTAAAACGCGGAAAAGCTCGGCGACGCACGATCGAGCTCTCGGCGAAGCGACGGAAATACCGGAACAGGAAGTACATAGGGCAGGAACCGTATACGTTTCTTCGATCTACTACTCGCGTTACATCGAAAAGTGCGAATCCTGTCAGAGATAAGTAAACAAATAATTAGACGGACGTGTAGGTCGTGATACGTGATGCGAAAGCGGCTGTTCGAAAGAGCTACTCTGCAAGGAGGGAATTCGACGAGAAATTGATCGAACTCGCAGGTTTTTTTTATACGACAAACGAAATAAAACTAAAGTTTTCTAGCACGTCTTCGCAAAGTAGACCTGCCGAAACTTTTCTCCGAAGAAAATCTCGCGAAAAAGAATGATGCTGGTTGGAAAGAGGGGAAAGCTAAACCGAATTAGACTACTAGAGCAGAACGGACCAGGGCATCGAAAAAATGACGAACACCACTCGCTTTGTCCGTTCGTGTTCGCTTTCACGTTTCACGAGTAAGTGACTTTCTTTCCATAAGTTTCGTACTCTGACGCAGTTGGTCTATTCCCCTTTCGCCCCTACTATTTTCATAGTTAGTTTACCTCTCGCAGAATCGGACTTTTCCGAAAATCTCTGCTTAATTACGAATACTACGGCACTCGAATACATAAAGAGTAATTAGAGTGTTCCTGTCTTCTTTTAGAATTCTGCAGTTTATCCGCCACCTCGCGATCGCTCTTGCTTTCCCGTTTCCGGCTTTTTCCGTACGCTCTTTCATTCGCTCCTCCGCTTCGTTGCCATTTTCCCAAGACCACCTCCATTTAAATAAATTCCGTTTGCGTCCGAACTCGTTACCGAGTTCGACTATGGACAAGTTACAAATTAGCAGGTACCGTTGATTCTTGGTTCTGTAAAAAATTCAACTTGCAGCCGGAGGTTTCAATGAAATTGAAAAAGATCGTGGAGCGGGGCACCGGTTGAAGATGGCAAAAGGGAAATACCGCTAACAATGCAATCTATTTCTATGAAAGCGAATCGCAAAGATCGCCTCTCTTAATGAGTTCCGCATAAGGATTAAAAACAATAGAGTTATTGTCGCCGTGAGACGCGGATCGTCGAAACGCGCTGCAGCTCCCGTTGATCGAACATCGAAGAAACGAAGGAAAATCTGATATTCATCGAGAAGAATAATCGCGCGATGTCGAGTAGCTTTGATATTTGACTTCCCACAGATATTCCCGACACGATGTTTGGAAATATTTGATCGTTCACTCGAAGCAGGAAGTCAGGACGAGATCATTCTTGACATCGTCGCTTTCTGAGGAAATCGGGAAAAATCAGAAAGCGGGAAACGGTATCTCGCTTGTAACCTGGGAAAGCTAATTAGTGCGACTCGTCGTCCAAGCGAAGTCGTCGATACGCTGATTTGAACGAAAAGCAGAATCCACTGTTCCGCATTCCGTTAAACCAGCGTGTTCGGAGTAAGAACCGGCTGAAAAAAATGTGGTAAATGACACGGCGCGCCAACATTCGGTTAAAAGGCACGGGCGATATCGTCGCATTTGGCTCCTTTACCAGCGTATTTCCTAGTTGGTGTTTTTTGCCTGGACTCTTCCCCTTGGGGAGCTCCCGTTCCGCCATTCCGACAAACAATTTTCCCTTCGACCATACCGCCTCTGCGCCGTTTTGCATTGCTTTCTTTTTCCAATACAGCGCGCACGTAGTCTCACTTTCTCGCTCTCTGGCTCGATTCAAAGTCCATGGACAAAACGGTTACTGGAACCGTACTTGTTGAGCCGCTTAATGGGTCTCAGAGCATCGTGAAAGTTGCTCCTGCAATTTTTCACTCTGCTAAGTCTCCGAAACTCCATTCGATTTCAGACTGCTCGACTTGTTCGAAGTTTGTCGCGTCGGAGCTCGCCGTTCTCCTTTCGACCTCCGCTCTCCGCTGCCAACCCTTGCTTTCGCTATGCGTCCCATTTCCCTGCTTTTCTCCTCCCTTACTTCCTGACTTCCTTTTGTCCCTCTACGCTTTACGGCTATGTATATACCCGTTTGGCGCGCATTTCCATCCCATCGCGTCGAGTCGCGTCTCCGCGAAGGATACTCGCGACGCTCGAGCATCGAGGTGCGCTCTCTAGACGCGGATCTTCGATAAAAGGGAATTCACGCAACGCGCGATAGATCCACGGGGAATCCGTCGAGAAATTGCACTCTATCGCATTTAATTTCAGCTCGTGTTTCTATACACGGCCGTGACGAAAGCACGTTTATTAAGGTTCCAAGCGCACGCACATTTACAGGCGGCGGTGTGCGCGAAACCAGGAAACATCTCTTTTATTTGGCGTGGCAATGGTGGGGATCTCTAAATACGAATAACTCAGCAACCAGGAGGGAAAGGAAAGGGTAGCAGGAGACCGACTGTGCGATTATCTCGTGAAATTGCCTTTCTCCATATTTGCATCCATCGCTTTGATCAAGTTGATTCTATCATTGATATTTTATGTAAATATCGGCCGCAGAAGCTGGTACTCGTAGAAAACTACGAAACTCTGGCGAAGTTGCTACGTGGTCGCACGTGGTGCGATGTCTAGCGAAATTATTCCATCGACCAGATTACGCGAATTTGAAAGAAGATCTTTGAAAGAAGATTTAACGTCGTTGTCGTGGTCACAGCTGTCGGATGCCTAGCCATCGCATTATCGTTGTTCTCGCAATAAAGCGACGTGTTACTCTCTTAAATTCGTCTCGCTGCATCTTGCCCGTGATTCGATGGCTATCGTAGTTGTTGAAGTGGTCACCACGTCTAAGAAAACTCTACATCTGGTCTTTTTTAGTTTTCTCAAGCACTGAAGCCATCGACAGCGTGTAGACAAAAGACTGCGACGAAGACAGACCATAAACAGTAGACAGGCGACGTTGGCTTCGGGGTTTTCAGTTATTGGGTAACACAGCTAGCGTGCGGATCTGGACCAGCTCAAATTGTATTCTTACTTATAATTACTCTTCTATTTAAATATATTTTCTGCCTCACAATTTATCCACGAGTTTTCTCTGTTTATACATCGAATAACCTCAACAGTAGTAAAGCTAAAACAGCCGCCGCGGAATTCATAGTATCAACCGATGTCTCTAGACGACGCTTTAACTTAGGACGTCGCTAGATACACGGCGAATTTCGTTGCGCCTGTCGGTGTCGCGGTTAAACGCGATCCAGCGAATGAACAGGTTGCGTTAGCGAAGAGTAATCCACTCGGAGTCGTATAGTGCAAAAGTGTAGGAAATCAGGGTATAGCTGATGGACGATGCAACGTCGAGCGCGATGCTCGGAGTCCGAGTTGTTAATTTCGCTGGATAACTTCCCGGCAAATATTATCGTCACTGATTCGCCGGTAAAACGCGCGTCTATCAGAGACGCAACGGTCTGGTACCGAGCGACGTATCGAATTCGCCGCTAATGAAGCTTGCAGCGTCGTATCCCGTGCACCGATGGCTTTTGAATTTGGTCGGACCTCTAATCGAAGAGGAGGGAACCGGCGCGACCGTTTCGTTTACGCGATGGAGATTCGAGGCAGCAGGCAACTGGCTCCCACGGTGCGCGCCCTACAAAAACCGACTACCGCGAGTCAGCTCTGATACCGACCAGCAGCGAACATGTTGAAAGCATTAGGAAGTTTCTTGTTACTCTGCTGGCTAGGAATTAGAGGCAATCATTCTCGGCTTAACCGATGCGCGATTCAAACGGTTTTGCCCTGTCCTTTCGCCCACTCTCTCATTTCGCCGAATTAACCGCGCTAATAAGGCCGACATTCTAAAGTCGCGTTTATCGAACCGGAAACCCGAAATCAACGACCGGTCGAACCATCCACCGACGCGTTCGATTCTTCGTCTTGGCGGCGTGTTTCGACGGTCGTTTGGGTTGATCGAGAATTCGCTGGCAAGCAAAACACGACGTCGCTGGAGGACAGAAATGGCGATAAGGAATGACAAATAGAGCCATGGTACGTGTTGATAGCATGTATATAAATATTCAAAGGCAACGAGCGGTGTTTCCACGGCAGCGGTGTTAATGACTGAAGTCGGTTCGATAAACGGAGCGTCTCGGTCGTCGCGAATTATTCGAATACGCGCGACACAATGGATGTGGGTGTAGGCGGTGAACGGGAACGAGCACTCGCGTACGTGTAACGTAACATTGCGGCAATGATGAGGTAACGAGAAAGATGGTGGAACGAACGAGCCGGAAATAAAGGCCGGACGTTACAGGTCGTCACTGAGGCAGATTATTACGAGACGGATCGAGCGACACGGAACAAAAACAGTCTTGGTAACTGGAAATGTGAAACAGTCTCTGGAAATGTGAAAGGCCTCTTCATTTGATCGTAAAGTGCGCGCCAAGATGTGTAGGTAGCGTCGAAAGGAAATTGATTATTTTGTTTCCGAAAGCGATCGTAGATAAATTTAGAATGACCGGAAGCGTTTATATTCTCCTGCGAACTGCAGTCTTTTCTTCCGATTAGGGAAAGGTCTACAGAGCTTTGGGATATTACGCGAATTTTTTTGTCTCTAGGAGATCCATTAATTTTTACGAGCACGTAGCCACGTTGAATTCCTAACGGGATTCCAGGTAAACGAGTCTTTGTCCATTTTCAAATGAAAAGTACCGAATTCATTTTTTAGATTAGTCTTCGACGTCGGTTGGAAATATCGAGTCAAAAAGAGATCGCTGGTCGGTTCGCAATTTTAACGAGCGAAACGAGAAGCAGTTGTAAGGTTACGTAGAGAACACTCGAAAGAGGTTACAAGTTTTCTCCTCTTTGACGGAATTACGGAGACGTATCGAACGTATCTTTCTCCCTTTTCATTTTGATCCTCCGTAATTACATTAAGAATTTTACCGGAATTTCTGAATTTCCCTATGCACGGAATCACCTGTGAACCTCCCGTGATCTCTTACTTCGTAAAGAAACACTATTTCATCTTTGCTCTTTGGTCTGGCAATTACTGACAGTTCTTCAGCGTTTCTCTCTCTCTCTTTTCGCCTCTTTTTCTCTCTTCTTCTGAAACACGCGCATACGGCTACAGCTCTGTTTACGTTTAATTACAATGATTCGTCGAATACTCCAAACGATTCAGGTCGACCGCACTGTCTTCTCTACGTTTTACCCACCTTTCAAATAACCGATAGTATCAGCTGCGGAATAATATTATGCTCGCAAGAGGCTTTCCGTGTGACTTAATTAAAACCGTGTAAATAATCGGATCAGCGTATTCCGCGTTGTGATGTTAAATTTTTTAGACGAGTTTCTATTTAGCCGACTTTTATTTCAGCCATCGATATTTGCTATCGCCGTGAAAACGATTCGCCTTCTTCGTCCATTTACGAACCAATTTTTCACTCTACGTTTGCATCCAAATCGCTGGTTTAACGTAAATTGCGCGTCGCAAAATTAGTTTCGGGTCGTGGCGAGTAGCAGCGATGCGTCGACACACGTTCTTGACTGGTTCTTGACCAACTGTTTCAGTCAAATTGAAGTTCGTTAATAAACAATAAATATAAAAATGTTATGATACTATGGAAGTGAAAATAATAATTTTTACCATCATCTATATTCGTTTTTAAAACGTTAATATAAGTAATTGCGATAAAAAAAATAGAATATTAAACTGACTAACGTAATTAATTAAAGTAGCGGACTTGACAACGTCGCTATTCGTAGCGTTTTATTTAATGTAAGTTATAAAGCGGAAAGTATTATTAAAAGCAAAATGTAAAGACGGACATATAAGTTCGTTTAACAGATGTTATAACGTTAAATAAATTTTACTTCGTAAATTGCGTAATAATATCTTTGTTAAAAGTATGGTAGTAAAAATTTATTTCAAATATGTACAATATGTCATTGGAGAATTGAATAAAACTGCGACATTTTATTTCTAGAATTCATAATTATCAAAGGAAATTCGTCAAACTCGAGGAAATTACTTAACAAGAATAAGTGAATCAAAGTCGGAATTAATACTACTCAAACTTGCCATAAATTTCAAACAATTGTGCATTTTCTTTTTTGTACATTGATTTATCTTTTTACAAAATTAGCATTAAATAAATTAGTGTATTCGAATAAATCATCGCACGCTATTGATATGTCTAAACATATCTATTGTGCGATATCGCGATGTCGGTTGCTTCGCGTAGCTTCCTAGAAAATTTGCAAGTGAACCTATTTCTTCATTAGCATCCGGAAAAAAACTGTGTGAACAGTTTTACATAAATTAATAAATTTACTTCGTCACATTTCGATATAACTTCGTGCCAATTTTGGCACAGTTCTTAGATATAGTTTTCCTGTTTCAGGAAGAAGCATAAAATTAAAACCCTCTGTTTTCAAATCCGCTATACGCCACTGTGTTAAAACGCACCGATTTCTATTAACAATTCCTCGATAACTACGTGATAAATCGAGTTCAGAGCTTACGTTAGGGCTTCCTGCGCTCCAAGTTAGTTTCGCTCGAAATTTGAGAATAGTTGTTGAATTTTGAGATTTACCTAAGAACTGCGTTAACCTGATCCTGTCCCACCGATCGATTTGACCATCTGGTTACGTAATCGCGAAATTATTGACACGTTCTTGAAAGGCGATTCCTTGCCCCGGAAACGCGTCGGTGCGCTTAGGTCGTGCGGAACCGTTTGCTTTACGAATAAACGAAACCAACGACAGACTGGCGGCGCGATAATTCGCGTTATCTCGATGTCGATGCGTCCAGCGATCGAGTGCGATATTCGCGACGCGGCCATGAATTGGCAGATCGCGACGCGGCGCGTACTTCGATCCGCTGTCCTCTTTGCTCTCAACTCCTCGTTGCTCTTAATTTTTTCCTCCCTCTCTGTCTGTCCGGCGATCGAGCGTTCCTGTCGCTCGATCCGTGCTCCGGGTGCCTCTATTTCCGTCTGCAGCTGCCAATCTACGCGCCTGCCACGACTCTACTCTTCTCTTTCTCCCGAGTTGCCTTTCACCGGTCGCCTTTTTCGCCATACGATCGTCCCACCTATTCGCTCTATTTCTCTTCGCATTTGCCACTCTATCGAGTCGCGGTTACCCCTTCTCTCGGAAACGAGTTCGCTCGTTTCCGTGTCGTTCTCCTGCGGACTCGGCTGCTGAACGCGGGCGCCTTTTCTTCCGATTGACGCGCTTATTAGCCGCACGAAAATCTCATTAACATAACGAGACCTCTTTCGCGCGCGATTAAGCGACCACGATTGATAGTCTTGCAAATTTCAGCGTCTTTCGAAATGTACCAGGCGCGAAATGAAATTTCGGGTACACGCGGTAATCCTTTACGTTCGTTGCAACGCAAAATCACAGTCAACGTCCCCTGGTTGGCTGCAAATGCTTCTCGTAATTTATCTTCCGCCCCAAGGTCATAAAATAAACGAATGCCTTTTTTGTAGCTGAATATATTATTCAGTATATATTAAGCAAGGGCCGTCAGCAGGAAAATATTTTTATGGAAACGCGTGACATTGTTTGCCACATCGTTCTCCTAGATAATAAGCGGTAAAGCCGATCGACTCGCGCGTGAATTATCTGAAACAAGCGTCGCCGTTCGAGCCGAATGGCTCGCGCAAAAGGAAAAAGAAGGCCGCGATAAAGGTTAGTCGAAAGATAAAATTTCACGGGCAACGTTACCGCGCATAGATTGGCGGTCGTGGCTCGTCGATTCCGACTGGGAATTTTCCACATAGTACGATGCGTTGCACGATGCGACACGAAGCTCAGTCAACTGACAGACCGTTAAACGATCGTATTAGTTTATGGAAATAACAAGCGCAAGTTGAGTCGATACGTAGGGAAATCGGCCGGTACAAACGGTGTGCAACGTGTCGGCGTGTCAGGAATATCGAAGCGCGGATAAAGCGGCGACGTGTGTGCGGCGTATAGGTGACGAGAGACGGTACGCGGGTGTCGCGGCCACACGAATCCAGTTGCGTTTTCCCTACGCTCCATACGGAATGAATCGTGACGTTATCACCGACGATGGAATTAATTATTGGAAAGCGGCGAACGGTCAATTATTCACGGTTTTAATTAGCACGCTACCACCGGCTGGTACACTCTTGCTGCTCGATCGAACATCGTCGTTCCCCCACAGACGGAAGATTTTTGCCGGGTTGCGATGCGTCGTATTAGCGTCGCCTGGCCAACGCAGTTTCGACGTTCTCGCGCTTATTTTCCCTTTCGGACGAATCGTTTCGTTAGCGCTGGATAAAACGAGCCGCAAATGTCGCACGCGATACGGTTCGCTGGCGCGGGATCGACTTCCGTCGGAACTCGACAGGCAGCCGCAGCTGTGCGCGTGCATCGTGCATGCCGAGTCAAAAAGTAAGCGATATCGCGCGCGTCGAATCGCAGCCACAGTCTACGCGCGATGTCGCTGTTCGAGCGTTCAGCCAAAACCGGGAGATCACCGCGTGATCGAATTCGCTCGCGTTCACCGTTTTTCGGTTCGGTTCGGTTCGACTCGGCTCGAGAGAAAAACCGGCGGAGTGTGGGCTCGGTGCGCGTTATACCGAAACCCGATACCGTCGCACACGGAAATGGTCGTTGTTCTAGATTCGAATGAAATCGATCGCGAAATAGCTTTTTCGCGCTATTTACGGATCACTTTGTTTCCGACCGCTGTGTCGCGACGTCACACGTTTCTATAGTTTCTGCGACGGGAGGAAATAGTTTGCCGCCGATCACGACTCGCGCCATATTCTGAAATACGATGTCGTTGCGCTAATTATGTCGTGGATGCGGTGGACGCGTCACTTTGCTCGCCATGAACCCTAATAATTTCACTAGGCTGTAAACTGCAAGTAATCGAAGCGTTAAAGCGATGGTTCTTGCTATCACCGGGAAACAGCCGAACGTTTCACGTACAGAATTTCCACGCTTACACCGTTTCGCTATTGTCGCGCGCGTTTATTTCACCGTGGTAGTGGTCCATTGATGATGCAGATTCTGCCCCTATCTAACTCGCCTCGATCTGGGTATTTGCTTGTTAAGTGACAGTATTGACGCGCGCGACAAGCAAATATCCATAATCGAGGATCGAGTAATTGGTGTCGTTCGAGCAGGACTCAAAGTCCGTGCCCTACCACAGTCAAAGGTGAAGGACGAGCGACCGCGGGGCGCTCGATGGATCAAGAAACTCGTCTCGCTTTATTACTTAGAACGTAATTTAACGGGATAGTAAGTTAATTAAGGAGCGCAACGCGGCTGTGTTTGTATCCGCTCGAGAGAATCGCTCGGTCGTCGTTGACTTTCGGCAGAAGAAAACAGAAAACGAATTAACGTTCAACGGGTGGAAACGTTGAAAATCGTTGATTAATTTCTCGATATTATTTCCCGAGCAAAGCGACGGAACTTGTTGAACGAGAGCTCACAGACACGGCGATCGTCGCGTCGTGTCGGTTTTTGTAATCGATCGTTTGACTTCCGGCATCCTGCTGACGATGTAGCAACGTCGAGTAAATGGCAACCCGATCGTAATATAATCGCCCGCGAAAACGCGATATTATTCTTCAACTTGAAAACTCGATTCGCCACTCATCGCGAGTCCCGAATCTGGCTTTCTTACGCGAATTACTTTGGCCGGAGTTTACAAACGTTATTTAAAGTTTTCTAAGAACATTCGCGAGAGGAGTCTATCCGTACTCTGGCCGCGACCATCTCGTCCGGTACTTTCCGATTTCCCTACCATCGGAATTCTTGCTCGTCTCGCGGTTCTTTTGCTCTTGTTCTACCCTGCGCGCCATTTCTTAATTCAGGATTAATTCAATTTCACGCTGTCGACCGACGTTCACGTTTACTTCGCCATTGATTTCGCTGGGAAGTTGCACGCGACCGTCGCGTCGCAAGTAAAATACGAATGTAGCCCTAGACCGTTCGCAATGAGCTTCGTCGCCTGGAATCGATAGTTCTTTTTCTCGCGCGCTCGGGTTTAAACCGATCAACTTTCCACCCGCTCTCTTCCCTCTCTTCTCCTTCTTTCGTTCGTTGAGTTTTCCTTGACGGTGGAAACGGCGAGAAACGAGATCCGTTCGCGAGTTTCTCGTCGATGGCGATAAACGAAACGACCTCGCCGGAAAAAGCAGAGTATAATACATCCGTTAACGAGCAACGATCAAAGTTTCGGCAAAAGTACGTTGATTAAGCATACTTTAAACAGAAATCTCGTTTGAAATTCTGATCCGGAACTCGGTCGGTATTCAAATGATGGTCCTTGCGCGTCCTTTTTTGGCCGATCGCTGCCACCAAACTTTTGCTCCGTGCCAATGATGGAGTTTTTTCGGTTGCGCGCGATCGACGATGTCGCGTTCGAACCAGTTTCGTCCCAGTTCGTTAAACTTGCGACCTGCTGCTCCGAATCGCGTTTCGTCATAATTACAGGTAAATTCGCGCGCGATCGATAAGGTCCTACCTATGCAAGCACATCGATCGTATCTCTGCACACCGCGGAGAAACGAAAATTACCATCAAATTGCTTTGGTTCTCGCGCTGTTTACCAGAGTCCATTTTAACGGCGTTGTTCGCACCATTTGCGAAAGCTCGCGGCTCGCTACGCTTCGTTGAAAACGGTACGCTCTCGCGACTCCGGCGAAAAATGTCATCGAAACATGGACTGGCGCGCCAGGTCGCGTCGTGCTCCATGCACGCTCGAATTCCTCCTCGGATCGAAAGGTAAACGCTAAAACTCGCCAACTAATAAAAACGACAATGGCGCGGCGTGGCGTCATTGGGAAATTTCATTAACCGCGAAATTCGGTCGATCTCAGTCGTCCGTTAAAGGACTGCGGCCAGCAAGGATAATGCGAGGTCGGACGTTCGAGAGGGAGCACAACGCTTTGATCCTCGGTCAAAGGCCAACGTCTCCGAAGGGAGAGCGACGTTACCGTGGCTCCCTTGGCCTATTGTGGCTCCTATTGTTGCGCAAACTGCATTACAACCGGACGTGGTCGCGACCTCCCTTCCGTGGCTCGTAACTCAGTGTCTCGCGGCCGGGTGCCGGCTTTGCACAATGCAACGGCAACTGCACAGCCTGTAACACCGGCGACAGACATCCACGCGACGTAACGTTACGTTGCCTCGTCGGACAGGCTGTACGTTCCGTCTACCAACTGCCGAGTAACCTCGCCCATAGTCTTAATCTCTTTTCGAAAACTCAGCCAGCTTCTTAACAGTTGTTCCAAACCTGAGAACGTCGTACTCGACGCTCGTCGAATATTCGTCCATCGATTTCGAACGAAACGCGCGTCGATTCGAGTTTAACGCAGCGACGCGTTGTACGCGGTAACTCGAACGCACGCTCGTCAACGGCGAGAACCTTCGGAAGCTGCACTCGCGGAAATCCGCGTGGAATTCACCCGATTTCTATCTCCGGCCTAAACGATGACACCGCACCGAGTCTCGAGGCTACAGCGTCTGTCGTCTGTACCACGATTAACGACTCTTTGGTTTTGCATGTCGAACTTGTCGCGGTGATCGGTGAAAGCTTGCATGTTAATATTCCGCAGCGCGCCAATGCGCGTCGATAAAGTTTAGAGTATTCAACGTTTTATCGATCCTGTGATCGTGCTCGATGACTCTACATCTTGTCAACGGTGGCTGTCGTTTCGAAACAAAGACGACCGTTTCTTTCTGACGAGCGAGCGAACGCAGCTGTAAATCCCTCGACGCGCGTCTTTCCCTCTGCGCGGCTTTCGCTCTCCCCTTGGAGTGGTGTGTACGTTTCTATATCCATCGCGTAGGTCTCGCGCAATCGTCATCGGCAGTCGTCACCCACTAGACGACGCCGAGAGGGTCTAGACCTCGGACAACAATGGTGCTCCCAAGGGATAAGGTGCTATTAATAATTCGGAAGCGACGTCGTTACGCTTTAAGCGCGCCACGGCTGCTCGACGGGGAATCTCGAAGGGGAGGAAACGGAAATGAGGGTAAGCTGAACTATTCGTTCTACTCTCTAGAGGCCGACATCTCAATTAGCCTGCTTGCCAGCAAACTACATTCCTCTCGCGATACAGTCCGTTCAGAGCATACTCGATTCGCGGTTCGAAAATTCCTTGGCCATCGTTCGTCGTTTCCCTCTCGACGATATCAGCCGTAGATTTTTGGAATTTTTGAAACCTACGAGGCTAACTTCGATACATCGCCGCAGGCGATGTCACAGCTTTAATTTAGCCTGCCGTCGAATTTTACGAGGCTCTAGTCGCGCCTGAAATACCGTGCGAACCAGAGCGCTCGTAAACGTCCTAATTAATTCAAAGCGACTCGATTTTACGGATCCGTACGACGAGAATCGGTCGTCCGCTATTCTGATCCGTTCTTGATCCCGGCATCTTCCGGATCGTTTCGAGTTTAACTCCGGAGCCGCGAAATTCGACGCAAAGTTTGAACCGCGACACCCGTATCACGAGAAACTTTCCGCTTTGTTCCTCCAGACGGAAATACAATCTACGAGTTTCCATCGTCGGTTGCTCTTGCTTTGCATTCGCTGTAGCGAGAGAATGCGAGTGAAAAATTCTCGAAACATTCGATGGTAATTGCCAAACGCGATTTACATACTCGAAAGCATCGCCGATCAATTTTAAATTCACCCGATCCAGCAATGTGCTTTTTCTCCGAGCGAGCGAGTCGGTCTGTTTCGTTGAACCGATCCCCTCGAAAAATAAGAGGGAACGCTAGCGACTCGTGCTCCACTCTAACTGCCAGTAAGGGGGAAAATCTTTGTCGCAGAAATTCAAAGGTATAAAGTGTCGACGAAGCGTCCTGAGAACGGGATCGCGCCGACCCTTGTAAAGACGTTGAATTTTATGAAACGTCGAGGGGATTCCGTGAAAATATGTAAATACGCAATAAAGCGTAAGCCCCCCGATGCCACCCTTCGCGTCTCTTCGCCATCTTTGCCTCCTCTTCTACCCTCCCCGCTTCTTCTCCTCGTCTCTTTCTCCTTTTTAAACGATGGCCCTCTCCGTTCCCGGGACTACGAAAAATTTCAACACGAGACTCCATGCGTCAGATTCCACTGAATCTCCCTCGATGACAAAGACAAGCCACGATTTATAAACTGACTGCTGCTCCTCCTGTTTCTTGCATCGTTTCGTTCTTACAGCGAAACGGATCTATCGAATCTGTCGATCGCGTTTTCTCGAACGTCGGACAAATTGCCCGATATTAAATTACGATGCTTCTCTATCGAAAACGAGAGAAGGATAGAGGAAATCAGACAGCAGAATTACGGATCCTCGTATCTCGTAATGCGACGACGCGACGCACCTGCGCAAGGAATTAAGCAACTGATTAACAGGACTCTAATTCGCTACGCGTCCTCTGCTATAGCCCTCCCCCTTCGAGTTAGCGCCGCGCCGTACGAAACAGATATGGAAGAGACGAAGCACGACAATAAGCGTAGACAATGTCGCTTAACGTGTGTAAAACGGTCGGTCACATCGGAGGGTTCTGTCGTTGGAAACTGCGAGAGGGGCACCGAGCACACTCGACTCTCCGTAAATAACGGACTCGTCGTTCACTCCTACGTATCTATCCTGTCCCTTTTACGATTCTCTCTCTCTCTCTCTTTTCCCCTTTCTCTCCCTCTCTTTCTCACCCTTTTATATGTTCTGTCGCATATCCATCCGACTGTACGAATTGTCGGTATAATAGCGCCTAACAACCGGTCCTCCGACTGAAGTTAATTTGCAAGCAAGATGGCATACTCTTTTTGACGATCGTAACGTTTGCCTTGTTAAAACGAACCCCATTATCCCTTCGGTGTCGCGACGCTCTACCTCCCTCGTTGTCTCGACTACTCCTCGTGGAAACATTGCAGGATGAATGGTCCTTCGGCGAACGTGGGTCGCACTCGAATCATCGATCTTGCACCGCCATGCATCGTGGGGTTAATGCGCTTGACAAATGCTTCTTAGTAACTTCCGTTCTCCGTCTCTCCCTTTCCATTCATTTTCAACCGAGCCGAACGTAGATCGAGCAGGTGGCCAAACTTGTCTCGTATTCGACGTATTTTCGTTGCGTTTATCATTAATATTATTCCTGCTGTTAACAGTCGCACGAATTTTGGATAAACTTGTATTGTTGGTGTAGCAGTCGCCTCGGGAACGATGCATCGGATGTGCTTGAATAAAATTAAACGATCCCGCATAGTTTCTCGATGCAAAGTCACAGTTTTCACTTTTTATTACGAGTTGTACTTGTGGGAAACGTGCTTGCCGGGTAGAGCAAAGCGAGGCGATAGTCTTCGAGGATGAAAATATCGTAAAAGCGTATTTGCCTTGAACGTAGCTAGAGAGAAAGAGAGGAGAGAGAGAGGATTTGGAAACGCATGGCAAAGTTGGCGTTACGGCCTGGATTGGGCCACGCGTAAAAGCCAAGCGCATGTTGCGCCGGTTCCATGAAATTTGCATCGATATCGGACCGTTTGAATTCGAATTGACGCGCGATAGTCGCACAGCGGCTTGCGAACGATTAGAACGTAATCGTTATGTCGCACCTCGATCGTACGATCAATCCGCGTCATCGTGGAAGATTTATGAAAATACTTGGCCCTGTTGTAGCATCGCGGTGATCAACGATGACGAGTGGCCGTAAGTTTTCGACGAGTTCGACCCGAAAAGTTGGACGCGAAACTCGCCAGGATGGGAAGCTCTACTAAGATCCAAGGAAAAGTTTCGCTTTTTACCCGTGACTTTGGAAACTTTTGCTCAATCTTCCGTACGACACGTGTGCCGTTGGACTCTAATGGAAAACAGAAGCCCGCGGCATTGCATTTTCCACGCGGTTGAACTCGAAATCTTTCGCGACGTCACGCTTCTCGCCTTCATCGATGGGCGCCGCTTCGTTCAATCGCCGTGATCAGGAAACTTGCGCGGTTTTAATTAAGACACCGAGGCCACCGCAGGTTAAAGGTTTCGTTTCGGCAAAGGACCCTGGACCGAGGACGGCGACGAAAGGACGTTCGAAAATTCCACCCATGCAAATTCGAAGTTTGCCGTGACGCTTCTTCGTCCGGGCGTTCGTAGCACCGAGGCAAACGTTGATTCCGGTCGATAACGAATTCATTAAATGCGTTTCGAATGCGACACGAGCCGCGTCCGCCATTAGCACGCTGCTGGACGTTTCGACCAGCGCCTCGGGTCTTTGAGGGTTAATTGCGGCCATGTTGCGGAATTTCATTAATCGAAACGGCTTTCAAGGCTTCTCTGGTATTTAAACTACACGCGGTCGCGCGAGCTGTTCGCGGCTGATTGATGGCCGTGGCGCGGTCGCTTTCGTGTCCAACGACGTAGATACGCCGCTTACATAAATAAGTAAAATCAACAGAGTTAAACTGTAACCGCTATAGGTCTCTTAGGTGTTTCGCTGGCCACGGAGGATCAGCTGCTGTCGCGTCGCAGCGCCCGGGATACGACGCAGAATCGGACCGACCGCGTCGTTAATTACACGGGGCCGTTAGGCTACCTCGCACACTTTGGTAGTTAATTTCGCGAGGACGCGGACGATGTAGCCATTAAGAGCAACAGCGACGCAGGGCTAATCAAATTACACAGTTTGCAGGGGAAGAAGCGTGACGCTTATGAAAAATTCCAGGCAGTAGCGTGGCGAGCGCGCGCGCGCGCGCGCATGTTCCCTGAGCTAAAAGCAAACGTTAAATCGTAAGCAAACCCGCGAAATACGCGCATGAAATTATAACGAATCCGGGAAGAAGCTTCCCGAGGGTTCTTACTTTTAACGTGGAAAGTAGGTACGAGGCGGTGGCGGCAGCCGCGTTACCACCCGAGAAGAGGTAACTGCTGCTTGTTGCACGTACCTTGAGCTCGTTACAACGTGGAAAAACTGAGAATTCAAATGAGTACCGTAGCTCCGGGGCGTTTATATGGTAAACAGTCACCCCTAAGCGATATTTATACCAGACGGGTATGTTATAACCAGCGAGTAAACGCGAAACGCTAGCTAATCCTTCCGGTTTAGGTTTTCGAGCGTCGCGAACGATCGCTTACCAAAGAAAGAGAGAGAAAGACAGAAAGAGAGAGAGAGAGAGAGAGAAAGATTTATCGACGATAAACGGAAATTTTCATGCATCCACGTCCATATTCGTGGCATGCGTCACGCTCGATAAACAAGAGGGTGAAACGACCGCGACAAATCGAATTCGACGAACTGGGACACTCGGACACTCTCGGAGTCTCTTTCGTTCGTATATAAGTGGAGAAGAGAAAAAAAAGTCTCTGGTGAAATTCTCGAACAGACGTGGCGCTTGGTACATAGTTGCAGGTTCGATTCTTGTTTCGATCGTCCAGCGTGGAGAAAACGAAAGCAACAGACCGAATCGAATGGAAACTCGTTTCTTCGAAATAGCCTACCGGAAATTCCCGAAGGATTTTCTCGTTCCGTATGATCAGACCTTCGAGCTTTCCATTTACCTGCTCGAAAGATCGTCTTGTGCAAGCAGGATGCTACGACTAGTTTACGGCAGTCCGTCCAAACCGAATTTCATAAGCGGATCTCTTAATCCTATACCGCGTGCACTTTACATATCGCTGGCCAACATCACCCTCGTTCGATTGTGTTTGCATCCGAATATCCGGATTTTCGCTATCGAAGAATGCGGCCCGGATATTCCTTCACTCTCTCCATCTTCTCTTGCGCTCGAATTTTCTTCCACCGATCCAATTCGGCCGCGAAATCGAAATCGAAATCGAGTAACGACAACGAATGCAACCTTTTAACGATACCATCCGTCTATTTTCGTTTACAGTACCATTGGTCAATATCAGCGTCGTGGAAGGAAAACCAGCGGAACTGCCATGCGACATTACTCCACCCGGAGAGGACAGCCTGCACATGGTTTTTTGGTTCAAGAACGAGGCTGGAGTGCCGTTGTATACGTGAGTGATTCGTTCTTTGCTCTTGTTAGTACATAATAAGATGGTTGGCGAGTTGGTTAATTTACGCGATCGAGCGAGATTGTGTCGGAGGATGCGACGCTGAAATCCGTGCGGTGTCTCGACGACCGACGACCTGCCGCTTTGGTTGGCCGCGGTGACGAAAAATTCATGGCGCTTGAGGAATTCGCAACTCGCGCGACTAGTATGCAGTAAACGGCGCCGGTCGGATCGCCCTCTCTTTCCCATTACAATGCCCGTACACCATGACGGCTGCAGATACAAGCCGGTCCGCGTTATTAAACGTACGTCACTGCTCGTTTCTCGCTCGCCTCTTGCCACTCGAACTCCAAATTCCTTTCTGCATTCCGTTTTGCGGACGCGACCGCGAGCTTCTCCCGTTTGCGAGTTGGCCGCAATAATGCCACCGCGGAACCTTCATAAAGGCCTGCTGTTTCCGCAGCAGTTCCACGTTTTTCTTTCCCGCGAGCAAAATTTTACGCGGCCGTATACGTCGCCGCCATCGCTGGCACGTCGGATCGCTAAACGACTGGACGCGTCTTAATTGAAACGGTTATTAATTAAAAGCTGGCCGTCGCCCGCGACCCTTTCGAACTTGCGGATCAATGAAATACGAAACGTTTTAATTGACAATTATTTCGCTCGATCGCGTATCTATAATTTTCCTTAATGAACCTGAAAATTGGAAGGAAACCAGATCAGTGGAAGCGGTGAATTTAAATGCAGCTACAGCGTTCGGAATAATTTTTCTCGCTCGGATGAAAAGAGTAAAGAAGTAGGAGAAGAAGGAGAAAGAGACGAAGAGTAGGTGCTACACAATAGGTCAAAATGATGTCTGCAAGGTATTTCTTTGGAAATACAATCGGATGAAACACGAATCCCTCTTAATTGACAATTATCTCGACCGATTACTCGTTATGATTTTTCTTAACGAACCGTGTACCGTACCGCATTGGATTTAAATAGAACTTGGTACCTATCGCGCGATAATTCTTATCCAGACGCTAGGTTTAGTAGCATTTCTTTGAAAAACCTCTTATCGATAAAACCCGCTTCGGCTAAACGAAACGAGAAATTCTGATTTATTTTGAAACGATCATTAAGCAATTTTAATCGTGTCACGGTCACGCGATACGACGAGTATAGAGGCAGATACGTACCGGTGGTCTACGGTTTTGATGATCTTTATCTCCGGTTGCTGAATCTCCTAATCACGGCCGCGGCCTGTTTTCTGGCTGCTCGCGTATATATGCGTTCGTTCCTATTTGCCAAATATCTCGACCGACGCAGGCCGAATACCTGGATAAAAATAGAACAGCCGCAAACCGAATGGACGGCCGTGATATTACTGGCGTTTTTCAATATTTCCCGTAATTCGCAATAGTTTGGGAAGTTTCGCAATTAAACTTGCATGCCTGCCGCGGTTTGCTTCTTCGTCGGTGGTTCTAGAATTCGGCACCGTCACTGCTGACGCTACGATGTTGCATCATTTTTCAAGCGGTTAGCTACCTCAACTACCCAGAGACTGCTGAATGCCCGAGGAAATAAACGGTTCCTGGCGATTAATACATCGCCGAGGTTCTTTTTTTTCCACCCTCTGTCCCACCCCCTTCTTTTTCCCTCTCGGTGGCTGTTTTTCAACGTTTCGCGGTTTCAAAAGAACAGCGTTAATTGACGCGGTCGGATTTTATCGCGCAGATCTTTTATCGTTGTCATTTTTTATTTTTGTGGTAGCTTCGCTTCTCGATACTTTACCGCGGACACGGTCGAATAAATTTTCAATTTTCATGGAATCTCAACGATGTTTCGTCGAAAGCTGCGGTTTTTCGTTTAGCTGGCTTGCAAACTTTCCATGTACGCTGCACAACTAGTTCTTTGCGAGTGAGAGATAAAAGGAACAAGCGCGACAATACGTCGGTCAGAATTCTTCATAATAGTGAGGCGTACACGCCTAATGAGGACCGCAGCTACGCACAATCAACTTCGTGGCACGTAATTATAGCGCGTCGATAAATTTGGATCGGTGTCTGAAGGGGCACCGACGTGGGTGGAGCGAGAGCAGCTTCTGGATGGCAGCTTTATCGGCGAATAATTGATAACCGTCGCGACGCCTCTTCGCTGTACCGGCATCGATGTAACTGCGCCATTGGAAGATCCGCGCCAACTTCTGCACGCCGCGCGTGATTAATTGATATATTCTCGATCCGCTGGGCTCGAGTTATTGGTTTCAATCGGGAGCTACCGCGAGATCTACGATCTCATCTATAAATTAGGTGCGCAAAGATCGTCACGATACGTTGTAGCGATTAGACGAGACGCGACGTGACGTTACCACGCTTTGATAGAGATACGTAGCTGGAGCAAACGCGTAGCGACGCTGCGGGCGCGCGTTCACATTCGACGACTCTTTTTCTCGAGGTAGGTCGCGAACTATTCACGGTAACGATTATTGCGTGGAAACCTGGCAAGAGGAAACGACACTCCCTTGACGCGCTTTAACTCGCCCCTTTATTCATCCCTCGACGCCTTCTGCGAAACCGTTACCGTTCGCACCTTGGTTTGTCGCGCGTATCGCGACTGCGTGCAAGGCTTTGCAAATGCCGGAGGAAACGATGGCAGAGCGCGAGCTCGTGCAAACGACGCGATAAAAGAAAGGAAGGCAGAAAAGAGAAACACGGTTTGACGTTTGGATCCGCGGGGGGTATAGAGCTGCGTTTCGTGGACGTCTTGTAATTAATCGACGTCGCGTAGAATTTGAATTTAAAAGCGGCCGACCTAGGTGGCAGTCGCTGCTTACCACGCCCGGCTGTCCGCGTTAAAAAATTCGAATCCGCGATAATCGGATTTCTAAATGCAAATTTAATCGACAGCCCGACTTTCTTGCGCCCCGTGATGGCTGATCAAAGGGCCGATTCTATCGGGATGGACGTTGCAGGGCAAGCGCGTTGCCATTCCGCGTGGAATATGAAATATGGAAACAATTAGATTTCACCGTTTTTTCGACCTCGATTCAAAAAGCTCGGTACGTTGGAACATCGTAACTCGATTTCAACGACGGCATTTAATCGGCTCGGTGATCTGAAAAAGAGAGAAAAGGACAGATCGAAGAGGCACGCGAAGACTTAACTCGTTGTTTACAAAGCCATCTCGTTAAGGAAGTATTCGGAAGCTCGTGGACATATCAATGTTGCGTGCGCTCGCTACAGCACTAATTATAACATACCATGCGAGGAAGGGTCGGTATGTGAACTATGCGCATAGCTGTATACACACACACACATTGTATGTTCTCTTAGCAAACCTATGGTCCCGATAAAGGATACACGCACGCACCCTCTTCCTATCGAGTTCGCTTCCTATCGCATCCTGTTATCAAATATTTATGCCTATCCTCTTAACGACGTGAAACCTTTGTCTGAATAAATTTGACACGTCCATTGAAATAACGTTCGACGCTATAGCTCACTGACTATATAGTTACGCTATAAACCACTTCTTATCGCGCTATCACAGCGATGAAAATTACGAAACGCGGTTTGTTCAGCGAGACATTTTTCTCTCGAGTGGATAATCAGAAATGACGTTCACGATGAATGTCTGTATAAAATATCATCCGAGAAAAACGTACGATTGGAGCAGGAAATAAGAAACGATATCACGTGCCATAAAAGAGAAGGAGCGTTTACGATACGGGGACACGTAGGCGTAGATATAGGGCAGGTAACCAAACAGTATGTACTAGGTTGTCCGAAAAGTTTCTTTCGTTTTATGAGGAAATAATACACACGTTTTTTGTTTTATATTATTTTATCGAATTACGTACGATCCATTTTGTTTTATTGAGATTTAGATGATATTCGGTTAATAATCACTCGGTGTTTAGGTTAACGATATATTTATTAACAAGTGTCTTCTTTTGATCGCGTCGCGTATCGCTTTCGGTTTCGCTGGTCAATCTCGCTGCGCGATTACGACTCGACTTTATCGCTTCCTGGTTCGAACTTAACTGTCGATCGGATCCGATTCTTTTCTTTTTGTCGCCCCTCAATTTCCCACTATCCACGCTTTTGTTAGGCGTCCGCGACCGTTGCCACGCACGTCTTCTTCTCAAACATTGGGATATTGATGACTCATTAGGCACTTCGCTTCGCCGATATACATTGTTCCCGAGTGCCGCCACAAGATAAACACCGCGACATTTCACAGACCTGGTTTCACGTTTGTACGAAGGTGCACTGTTGTGAAAAACACGTTTGCGAAAGAGAGACACTTTTCGGACAACCTGATACCTAGCACAAATTTCGACGCACCATGATTTTCCTCGATGACAAACAAGCGAAATTGTTCGCCACTCTATCAGCGTATTTTAATGGAAATTACAAAAGGCACCGACAGGATATTTGATTCCTCTCCTCGTATTTTCCACCCACTCAAACATCTCTAGACAGCTACTCATAGAGGAATTGTGTGTTTAGACGGACATAATTTATGTGTTAGACGTATAGTGCTAGGTCGGGTTTCGCAAGGTGACCCCTGGAGATCCTAATCCCCATCTTGACCCGAGACCTCCTTCCTGACCCCGTTTGCCTCAGGCGTCTCCGAGGTGTTCTCGATTCACCGTTGAAGTATAAGCTCCAAGAGAAACCACCGATCGTCCAACTTAATCCGAATAACGTTCGATATCCGTACATTGGCGACGATAGTGGCAAACGTTTTTTCGCCGCAAGCCGACCGATCGTGAGTGGGTAGATTTAGCGCGATCGGCGAATAGATATCGATTTGCCTGTACACGCGACAACAAGGATAATAGATTTAGGACGAGAACGGTTGTCCTCGATAGGATCGGAAAAAAGAAGTTGAAAGTTGGAAAGAGAAAAGTTTGTTAGGGGCAAGGAAGCGAGGAGAAGCGCGAAAAGTTTGCAGCATACGATCGCAGTAACTCGATCGTTAAACGATAAAGATGGAGTGTTCGGCAAACAGAGTGAAATTTCTAGGAGCGAATTCATTGTCTGAAGAAAGAGAACGAGCCGGTGCTCGGATCGGTTAGGAAAGGTCGAACGGTGGACGAAGGGCTTCCGGCGAAAGCAGACCGTTGGTCCTGGGGATTCGTCCGAGGATTACGTGCCGGGTCGAAACTGACCGGGGATCTCTGGCCTCGGTCTTGCCCTCGGATTCCTAGGTCGGAACCTATTGCTTCGCTGAGAATTCCATTTGAAAATCTCGATCGAAAAGCAGCGGATCCGATGTCGCGCGAAACGACCTCGAAACCGGACATAAATTTCATTCGTTCGTTATCCCTTTTCGTTTTCTCCGTGTCCCCGGTCCGGTTTTCGCTTAACTTCGTTCGTCGCAATTATCGTCTTACCGCGATTCGTTTTAACTGCAAACCGCAAGATCGGCTCGGCCTTCGATCGACGTAAAGGAGGAAATCAGAGGAAAGTTTCCTCCGAAATTTTAAAAGGAGCGCGAGTCATCGTCGACGTCGTATTTCCTCCGTCAGAGATCAAGGGACCGCGACCGAAAATTTTATTCGGGCACGTCCGTTGTTTGGTCACAGCTGTCGATTCCTGCGAGCGAATACGCCGCTGTCGTGCGTAGAAAACGGCGGAAAAGAATGAGAATGAGCTCGTACGATGGACCACGCGGTTCTTCATGATATTCAGATTTTTCAGCCGGTCGTGAACTGTAAGAATCCGATAATTCCATCGTGGCAAACACGACTCGATCAACAAAGGAGAGTCGTCGGTTCAGTAGCGTTCATGCTCTAATTTGTATTCGGATAGAATCGGGGCTAGTACGTTTACGGAGATTTTACCACTACTATACCTATATATCCAGATATAATCAGATTTATAGTTAACGCACATAAATCTGATTAATTGCAATTACCGTAATTATCGGTGTTTCATAGCTTATACACGTATAAATCATTATAGAAGCGTTACATGCAACTAGGTAGGCTAGCGATCGTGCAAGCGGTGGAAAAATTAATGTCGCTTCGCAGGCAACGTGGAAAACATTCTGCCGGTGCTTCGTCATTCATCGATGCGCCCGATCTCGCGTATATCGACGAAAAAGTAAATCATTTGAAAACTACATTTTTTGTACCAAATTTTACGCCATCCACTGGTCAGAACTCGATTTTTATAATCAGCCTGACGATCGAAAATTGTTCTTATTTTCCATGATCTTTGATATATGTTCGTGTTTTCAAAATTAATCCTGTTAAGTGTAAACGCGGATTAAATAGCGCAATAAAGACAGAAGATGATGAACCGCAAGACGAAGAAGCCGGTGTTGCATGCCAGTGCTGGTATCCAGTCTTCTCGTCTGGGTTACGAAGCTCATAAATCAGACGTGCCGTGTCGTCGTTCATCCCTCGACTCTATGTATTTCTCTCCTATTCTGTGCTCTTGGTCGCTTCTCTCTTACCACCGATATCCCAGCGTCTTTTTATCACTCGCTACGACAGTGTTTACGCCATGGAGCAAATATGGCGTTCGAGAGAACGATAATAATCGAAGACGCCGGAAGACGCAAATATCGGTTGGCATGCTACTATCTGCTCAAATCCGCTAGACGATAGCGTGTACGTTTAAGTACGTGCGGGTGCACAAGGTACGCAACTACGATACCGAAGGGTGCTTATTGGTGGGTGGTGGCGTGCAAGTCGAACGAGCCTCCGGTCGGCATGCGATCGACTCTAACCGCCATGGCCGACGCTATTATTCTAGCGAATAAATTATAGAATAATACGAAGATTTGAATCACATAATAGCTGCGAAAGTTGTGAAGCTTGCTCTCTCAAAATCAATCCACGCTCCAGACGGAATCGCGCGTATCCCATTTTATTACGAAACTATACGCCACCTTTCGTGCGACGAATCCCCGCCTGAATATCATTAAACACGAACGTTTCTAAAATTTTCCATCGCGATTTGTCGCGGCTGAAACCAAGGTTCCCGTAGAGTAATGTTAGATCGTGAGGCGGTTGATTTTCCATTCAGCGGAATTCGACGGGCAATGCGAAGCATCGAAGTCACGTAGGGCAACGGGCCAACTGAAAATTAATTTCCACCTGCGCAATTACTTCTCGTATGAGCGGGTATTCGGCGCGTCGTAAAGCACCGCTGGAGGAGCCGGGCCGGAGTTGACCGTATCGGAGGATAACGAAAATTCCGTCGGTCGGAAAATATAGATTCGACGAGGGGATGTATGACAGGCGACCCCGACGTTAGCCGCGGATCGTGAAGAGCTCGTAAATCGGCAATATCCGCGTTGCTGCGAGCCAGCCGTGTAACAATGCTCATATCCGTGGATTGCGCGGAGCAGCGATTTCGTTGCGCCTGTAATTGTAACGCGGTGGATTGTTTTAACGTGGTTGCAATTTGTATAGGCCGGTCGTAAAACGCTTTAGTACGTTGCTTGTTTCCTGCAAACCACGAAACAACGCGAAAGATCGTTTACACTGCGTAAACCGGCTGTTCTCTACCGTCCCAGCAACAATGTGCAAGGCACTTTCCCTTTGGTTTCCTGTGCGGCTCGCGTACGCTCGTCTGCATCGTTGCTCGTCGTCGTTTCCTTTTTTTTCTTTTTTTTCTAGTCTTCGCATCCATCTCGCGCAACCACCGCTATTCATCGGCCGAATTTCCAACAGTCGCGAGCATCGTGTTTTCTGTGAAATTTCTGTAAGACGGTAGCGATTTTACTTTCGACGAACTACTAGGAAACTACATTACTCTGCTACATTATTCATAAATTTTAACAACGTTGTAGCGCGCATCGAGACTCCGGAATCGCGTCTCGCGGACCTCTATCCGGTATCCCGTCATCTTTTCATGAGAGCGAACGCTCGCATCCCACGAGTGTCGTGCAACCCTTTGGTACACACGTGTGCACGTATCGCATGGAGACGGGCCGTGTATCGCCGAGTGTCTGTACAACGACAGCTGTGTTTAGAATCGAGCGAGATCGTCAAACGGGCTTTCGCGCATTATCACGTCCAATGTCCATTCGGAGCTTTCTAGCTCGTATAGTAAGGAGATGGTCGCGCAGTCGGCTAAAAGCCCGGCAACGTCGTTATCGTTACAAGTTCGTGACCATTATGTGCTTGGTCGCTTTGTAATGACGCTCGTGATAACGACGCGCCCGTAGGGATGTGTATCGTTGCTACAAAGCAGTCGTTTAGGTTTTACACCGATTCGCTTCTATTCAATACGATTTTCAACGGCGATCATCCAGTCGCCGCCCTCTTGCGTGTCGTTCGACGTCGATTTTATTTCTGCTAAGCTATCCGTGCGGACGTTACATCGAACGATAATGTAAAATCTTGCAGATGTCGTAATCGAATAAACGAGCCGTATAATAAAGCCACACCATTTAATGCGAACTCGTATTAGGCACATACGTATAACACAAAATACGGGGTTTACTCTTGTACATTTTCACGATGTTATTGTACTTACGTTTTAGATCAAATATTCCTGTTTATCAAGGAAATTCGAGTCGCAATACAGCATCAATGTTTCGAGTTGTGGCAACACAATGCATTTCGGAATGTTGCTGCACATTTATGTTCCATTGAAATTTTGCGGTTACATACAATAATGCCGGCGTAATATTTTAGAATAACTCGCGTACTTCGATATATGAAATTAAAATCTATTTTCTGCTGGATTGCCGCAGATATTGACATATAACGATTTATGCGGTTGTGCGACGCGTACGACGTACGTACCTTAGCTGCTTGCTAAAATATTCTCCAAAGCCCATAAGGATTCTTCTAGAATAAATTCCGCACATGATACTTACGTCCTAGCATCTGAAATTCATTCTAGATTTTTAAAATCCCGAAGGAACTTCGGCAAGATGTAGAATGAATTGCAGATGCCGGACTTACGTACAATCGTTCAAAATCCATTCTAGATTTCCAAAGTCCACATGCAACTTTCAGAAATTCTACAGTACACTGCAGATGCCAGCTGCTATACTACACGTTATCAGCGTCCATACGAGCAAATTTGAACAGAGAGAGAGAGAGAAAGAGAGAGAGAGAGAGATATTTATACCGTACGTGCAGGAATATTATCGCGAGACCGAGATCAAGTTCAATATAATTTTTAAACCCGTTGCTCTAAATATTGAATTTTTCCACGATCGATATTTTAATTTGCGTGATGCGAAATCCCATAAGGTGATAGGTCTATTCTCTGCTTTGTCCATTGTATAACCGTAGGACGAACTGTTAGCAGCGCGGCAAAAATATCAGCGAGTCGACCGTGCGTCGACACGTATAGTGTCGTATTCCGAGCATTATTTTTCCGCGATTTCATTGGGTCGGCTTTTCACGGCGTCAATCATGGCAGCTTGACTGCAATAACATCGAGCCAGTACAGGTGCAGTAACAATAACAGCTGCGTAACACCGAATCAGATATCAAATTCCTGGTTCCGCGGCCAGACGGAATCGATAAATCCGCAACGGAAAATGTACGAGAAATATTGAAATTAACTTTCACGCAAACGAGTCGCGGTTGGTTCAAATCGATGGATAAATAAAGCATCTTTAAACTCTATGAATTTCCTTCCGTGAAATTAAAGCGAAGTGTATACTTAGCTGAATGCTTTTGAATCGGAAGTTGGCAATATCGAACAGCAAGCATTTCGTACGATTTTGACATTTACACAGCGTTCGACGAAATTTCACTGGGAATCTTTCGTAGCTCGTGCTGGTGTATCGACGTACGAAAGACCGAATCGCAACGATGTTCGTCACGCGGCTCTAACAGCGTCCTTTTCACTCGTTCGGCCGTGCATCAGCCACAGTGATGGTTGTTGTAAACGATGGAAAGCGTAACGAGCACCGATTTTGCGGACCTAAGTTGTTTCAAAGCGTTGCAAGGGAATAGTAAAAGCGTATTCCAATCAAAAGTTGTACAGCGCCGCCGCTACGAACGACTCTAAAGACAACCATGAACTCGGTTATACTTCGGTTGGTCCACGTTGCAATAACCTTGCAAACTGTCGGGTCTAGCGAGCGGAAATATTGACTCGAGGAAATAAAGGACGCAGATTGCTTGGCGTAATACGTTTTAGAAAATAAGTTTGTTTCATCGAAATCCATCGTCTTCCCGTGTGATTGCTTTTGGAGACTCGTAACAACTTTGAACGTTCCTCTCCCACTGAAGTAGAGTGCGCCGGGATCGATGATTTGAAAAAAAAAAGAAAAAAAAATGAGAGGAAACGAATCCCGTGATATTCGCAGCGGTGCAAATTTACGCCGACCTTTAAAATTCGAATCGTGCATGGCGAATCCGACGTGACCGGTTAAAATCGCGACAAATTTCAAACGGTTTCGCGTTACACCATGGAAAAGATCAACGATGCTCGAAAATTGCGATCGCGTTCGTACACTCGAGCGTAATTTCGATTCATGGCAGATTAATGCGCGATAGAGAACGAAGAACCGAATATTCCAGCATGGCAATTGCTAGTTGGCTCGTCGATATTCTAAGCATCGTTGCCACCGAGAAGCCCGTAAGCGGAAATAAGCATGACAAATGAACGTTTGAAGGTTCAGAACGAGTGCAAAGACGATTCTCCAGCAGTGTATAACGAACGAAAGGACTAGCAGTTAGTCTCTGCGAGCGAGAGATCTCGCAGCTTGAGTTGGATGGATCGAGCGATGACGCTCGAATATCCTCGCAACGGATACGGAATTAATCGTCGATCTGTAACTGCGAACGAGAAATCGCCTTGCCCAGAGAGCCAGAATGACGTGGATAGACGAATCCCAGAGCGAAGCACTGATAATTACCAAGCGAGCAAATTTCATTAAGCGAAAGGTAACTGGTCGCGAGTTCGGATGACGGACAGGTGTAAAATTGGACTGCGGTAAATCTTAGGCTGCTGTCGGGCGTTTCAGGCCCGCTGAAACGTGGATTAATTACGCAGGTTGACAGTGCTGCGGTCGGACGGTCGCCGCGACCGCCGGCTGACACCGCTGTAAACGGAGGTCCTCCTGGCTGCGAATCTCTTCCTCGTCCTTTCCTGACTCTAATCGCGCGGAAACGACCCCATCAACGTCCACGATGATTTTAGGACTGCGCTACCCAGATAGAATTTTCGATGAGATCCCAGCTCGCGAACTGGTTAACGTCACAAATGTCGTTTCTTTCTTTATCAGAGTACGTCGGCCACCGTAGTTTCCCTAAAGTTTCGCACATTCGCGAAAGATCGCGTGCAAAGGTACAACGCTTGTCACGCGATCGGCTCGAGAGGAGGAAATCGGAAGATTAGTGGCGCGATCCATTCGATGGAAATAGAAAAATCGTGACGTCCTTCTGGGGCTGGGTAAACGCGAACGAAATGCTAACCGACCCGTTGTACTTTCGTTGTCGGCCCTACCATTGATTGGAGCATGGTAATTAATTGGCGATTCATTATCCAGCGAATGATAATAGACGTTTATAAATGTAGATACGCCCAAAGTGTTTGATTTGAATACCAAAGGCGGGCATCTATCGATTGGACTATTTGCCTCTCGTTCACGCGTACAATGCCGCCCTGCCGCGCGGCTATGTACGTATAATACAAACATCGTTAACAGTGCAAACCGCCGGGACGAATTGTAATAATTTGCCGACTGAAATTACGTAATAAAGCGGGTATATAGACGCATCCACTCGTACAATGAACTGCACACGGCGCATTGTAATTTACCGGCTGGATGACGAATATTCCGCGTACGCTTTGCTCCACGTAACGTTATACTTTCCCATTCGATCGGATGAAATTCAGCCCGCGGACGAAAGTTCGTCTCGCGTTCGTTGAAACGTTCGTTCCACGCGATGCAACCGAACGGAAAGAAAAAGCTGCTGCGGCTTCGTTCATTTATTATCGGCTGCGCGGCAATCGTTCATTATCCATGGCCGGAAAGTGGAGAAGAAAAGATGCCGCGACAAAGGAGGCGGTATTGTTCGATACGCGATGACACTGGTTCCACGACCGGCGAGTTTAAATACTGAAACAGAAAGGGTTTCGTTTCCGCCTCGTTCTGGGATAAACGTTTTGCCCAGACCATCGACCATGTCACGAGGGGTTGTTACGTTCGACTAGAGTGCAAGAGAGTCGTTGCAATCTTCTGCTAAGGGAGTATAAAGAGAGCGTAGAGACACGGAATAGTGAGAAATTGCGAGATCGGGCTGGCAAAGAGAGGGAGAAGGGACTCTAACGAAGAGAAGGAAAGGAGGGGTCAGGGGAGAGGAAAGAAAACAAGCGCGATACCGGAGGGACAGCGAGAGAAATAAAAAAGCTGCACGACGAGGTGAGGCCGGTGGTACGGTGTCGGAGGATGTGGCAAAGCCGGTCCACAGCCGGCAATGGTCTCTCGTCCATCTCCATTTAAATCGCGTTGCTTGGCGATACTTAACTTTAAAAATGGTGCCTGTATATTATCCGCTCGAAACACCCCCTTCGTATCTTTCTTCCTGTACCTCTAGCTTTGTGGCTTACTCTATTTCTAGCGAGGCCCTGAAGCAGCCCTTAAACTCTCCCTCTGCGGCGCCAGTCCACCGTAGAGCCAGCGAGTGCATCGTTTACGCGGCAATAAGGGAAACTTATTGCCGGCTAGCTAATAACGAACGATTCCCACGTGGGAGATCCGTGGTCTTTATTTTCTCTGGCAACTGGAAACTTTACGAACGGTACAGCCGCGGCGTTACCTTCCCCGCGAGCTAATCCGATTTCCTTTTCTTGATCCGCGAATCGCGATAGCCCGCCGACTATCCACACGGTGGAAGAACTTGTTCGTACGCGCTTCTTCAAGATCGTTCGCAGACCATACAGGATCGAAGCGAGGTTAGTTCTCAAAGAAATTCGGAATCCTTCGACGAGTAGCTTCTTTCCAGAGTGCTTGGGAGCAACGATGCACTCGCGATCTACGAGGTACACGTTCCCACGAAAATTTCGAAACTAAAAGTATTTCTGGCGAAGCGCAACAACACTACACTGAGATCGAGGGAATCGGCCGATGGAAGCAGTCGGATTCCTGTGTCGGTTTCGCGCGTACGAGTATATATACCTTCTCCCCGGGTTGCGGTTACTTGCTACGACCACGCTGAAACGGCTGGACAATTTACAAGTGATACATAGGATAGTATCGCGCGTTACCATAATGTACGACGCGGTTCTACGAGAATTATAATTGCGAAAGTTCGAAACATAAACTATCAGCTCGAACTGCAACGGAGTGGAGCTGTGTATAATAGGGAAAGAAATAAGTGGCACGTAACTCGATCGGGACTACGTGATTTTCTGTTGCTCGTTACTTCCTATACACGGTTAATAACCACCTAAGTGCACCCCGATGAAATCCCGAATCTCTGGATGCGCGTAACTCGATATTTACGAATCCACATCTCGAGCTTCGAAACGACCGGTATCACCTTTCGAATTCAAATACCTTGGTGCGTGGTGCGGGCACGCGCCACCGCCAACGTAAATAACTTATTTGAACGAAAATATTTGCACGGCCAACAGGTTGTTTCGCGAACCGATCGATGCGCAATAAGAATAAAAGATTTCGACAATCTCGATCGAGAAACATGCGCACCACCGCACTCACGCTCACGTCCATACGCGTGTCGTTGGCCGATTTTTCGTTGACATATCGTATCGCCGCGCCTACCAATAACGACCGGTTTGCCCGTAAAATCTTGGTCTTTGTACGCCCGTAACCCGATATTTACGAAGCACGTCGGCGCAGCCTGTACGAGACTCGGCCTGGTCGATCGGGGATACGATAATGCCGTGATACCGGCTGCCCTTTGTCAAAGAGCACACGACACCATCTTTCTGAAATCCCTTCTCCGTTTCGCCGTTGCTCCCTTTAGCCGACGCACCCTTTCATTCTTTTACATCTCCCTGCGAAACGAGGTGCCGTGTTCGCAATAAATATGTCTCTACCCGGAAGCCGACGTATAGACTACGTGGCTTTAGGCGACCGAATGCACGGAAATATAGGAAAGTATAGGAACAACAGGAAACATAGCTCGGCGTTACGCTTGTGATTCCTACGAGGAGGAGACGTCCGTGGCCTGGACGAGAATGCAAGCGAATATCTTGGGAAGATCGATCGTTGGAGCGGTGAAATCGCGTTCACGAACGGGACTGGCTGACTGACGATCGCCAGGATTTTGGACCGGTGGAAAAGTTTCGCGAACGTATCGAGATTATCTTTTTCTCCGTAAAGATATCGGCGACGCAATAACGTCGGCACATCGAGGGACGAAGAGACGACGGAGGAAAGGAGACAAGGGACGACGGGAGAAGAACGTGCGGTGAAACCAGAAGAGGAAGAGGCAATTACGTATTCAGAGAATCGACCGAATTGCCCTCGACCGACGAGTTATGGATCTCCGCATTGCCGAGATGCAGGTGCAAAGAGGGCCATTCCGTTCTTGGTTACATTTTCCTCTGGCGCGGACGGAGGCCAGCGGGAAAAGAATGGACTACGGGACGATGGGACGGTCGGAAGAGAACGGAAGCGCGGTGGCAAAAATAAACGGCGCGATGTGAACGAAATTAAATGAGCCTGAGGAATGTATCTGTAGCGGAGGACAACGCTTCGAGTGCGTCAGAAAGATATACGACAGTGGCGTGCTCGCGATAAACGCTTTCGGCATAAATGTACCAAGAAACGAAACGGTTTAACACTGGTGCGCCATGTTCCTCTAAAGAATGATTAAAACTGACAGCCGAGAAAATCTGCCTTGGCCAGTGTCTGCGTGAATTGAAATAACCAGTGCGACAACGACGACGGCGACAACGATAACGTTGCTTCCCTTCTCGAGCTTACCAACGCGATATACGTTGAGCGTTAAAGGATAATTAACATCCACCGGCGTACGTATCCCCACGCTCCGTGGATGCAGTCGATAGAAGTTTTTGGAAGATTGTCGATTCGTTTAATCGTCGTATTTTGCAGGAGGTAATCGAGCGTCGTAGCGTCTCCAGACGAGAAAGTTCTAAATAGCAGCTGCGATTACGAACGACAGAGAACGGCGCGCTTAAGTACATTTATCCTTATCGCGAACTTCCTTGCCGTTCTGTTGGATATGACCAACATAAGCCACAGGATAACGGAGCCCGGCGAAAGGAGAAAAGCGTTCGTTGTCAAACGTCGATTATCGCGTCGTTGTTCGGTTTTTCTTGCCGCCTATCTTCTCTCAGTTAGCCAGCGAAAAAGCTTCTCGACGATCGATGAGGTCGGTGCAACGGATCGCTGATGATTATTTTCTACGGTATCGCCACGCTTCTCGTTTTTATCTCCACGTTCCCATGGTTGGCCGTTTCTCCTATTTCGTTAGGCGTTGCGTTTCGAATGGTCATCTGCTATACCCGCTAGAGCAGTCCCGTTTGCAAAGGCTACCTGCAGGCTATTGGAGGTCCGAGAGGAAGCTTGAACTCGAGGGCAGTTATTTCACGAAATTTATCGAGTAAACGGTAGCAAGCTCTGCTCTCTTGTTGAATTTTACGCAGCGCGGGGGAGAAATCGCTGCGGGCCCTTCCGCGCGCGCGTATAAACTTTTTTGTCGACTAAACTTGCGAGATTGCTTCTTTTTATTCGCAGCACGATAAGGCCGGTCCTCTCGGCAAACAATACCCAACGTTGTCGAGGACGAGGACATTTCTTTGCTTGCCAGGAAAAAGATCGATGAAACGAGCCCGTAGCAGTTCCCTGGTTACCGATAAGAGTCGATCTCGGCACAAAAGCAAACGTAACCTTCCAGTTTTTTTCAGGGCAGCGTATTTTAAGGACGCTGCTCTCGCTGAGAAGGACGGTAGCTTTCGCAGCTACGTATACTTTCTCCGCTTCTTTCGATGCTTGCATTCGCTTGCTAACCGGAAACGAGAGAACCTGCAGGGGGTCTTCGATCCGCTTTCCATACGGTTGCTTTTCTCGACTGGTTCTCACGGTTCTGCCCGACGTCCAAGGGTTAAAGGACGGCCAGGCCGAGTTGCTTCTCAAACCCTCTTTAACGTTGGAAAGCCATTCCACCGACTATCTGCATCCAGATGTATTTCATTCAAATATACATCGATCCGTGTCCCTCGTACAGACTCTGTCGTATGTGTAGAAGCTGTTAACGCGATGTCTTGTTAAGACCGTCGACTCGGAATTCATAACAGAAATTGATCTCTCCGCGGAAGTATGTTTCACGATGGCTTCTACGTGCATCGAGAATCTCGAGGCGGAAACTCGGGGGTCGCGTTGGGTCACGTTCCCACGTTCCTCGAATGATGTACAGCCAAAGAGGCGTACATAACGCAGTATCTGGACAGAGGCTACTACATTTTAATCAATATTCCCTAAAGAGATTTGTCAGGATTCCGTAGAATGTATAAACTAGGAGAAAAGATTGCTGGAATCTGAAAGAAAGAATCTCGTCCTTATCTCGGTCTATCCAACGACGGTTTGCAGAGGGAAAGGGATCAGAGGCAAGAGAGTAAGCAGGGGTGGTCGTCCTTGGAGACGTCTCGATGCGTGTCACTCGGTTAGAACGAGTCAGTGGGCAGAATGTAATCGGATTCTCGTTGGCCCTTCGCGGCTTGTTTAGGCAAACGTTGCGTGCAGAATACGTGTAGCGATAGCGCCCTTTTTCACGGTGACCCTGCCGGCTCGCCGCTGAATCCACCCCCCTTATTCAGCGTGAACGGATCTCGCTCGACCGCTCGCTGGCTCGTTTCTCCTACGGCCAGTAACAGTCTGC
Organism: Bombus flavifrons; assembly: GCF_040668555.2. Taxonomy (NCBI): domain Eukaryota; kingdom Metazoa; phylum Arthropoda; class Insecta; order Hymenoptera; family Apidae; genus Bombus; species Bombus flavifrons. Next base: position 8,313,291 of record NC_138454.1, read on the forward strand.
GACCCTTCAGTGCCGCTTCGAGCCACTTCCTTTGATCTTAACCCCGTCGAGGCAGGCCTCTTTTCAACCGTTTCACACAGCCGCCTCGTAATAGGTACCCTTCGCGAAAAACCGAGCCACCAAGAGAATAATCATCCGGAAATCGTCGCGCCGCCCTGGAACGGCCAACCTCGAGAGCATCTTCTACCGCTGCCTGCTCTCCTTTTCGCTCTTTCGTCCCCGCGCATTTTCCATTCTCCTCTCATCCCCTCTAACCCCAGCGCTTCCTTATTTCCTCTTTTTTCATTTCGCTTTGCTCCGGACCGTCATCGTCGTCCTCGAGGAAAGTATCCGAGCCGCGAGAGCGGCAAGATTGCGCGCCGTTCTCGCTTTTTTTTCTCTTCTCTTCCCGTTTCTCCTTTTTGCCCCTTTCGGTTACCGGACGGGCAGCATAGAATTCGCACCGAGTGTCGGCTCCCTATTATACGAGTGCGTGTAATCGTCGACTGGAAGGTCTGAAAGGTCGTCCCCTTCGATTTTCGCGTCGTTGAACGCTTCCGAGATTTCCGTCGTTTCCGGCTCCTTTCCCTCGGAAATTAATTCTATCCGCCTCCCGTCGCCCTCGCCCCGACCTCGAATTATTGCTAACTCGTTCGGCGACGTAACCACGAATCCCCGTGGTTTTCACGATCCTGAGCCAGCCAGACTTCTTTCCAATTAACGCGTCGCGTAATCTTTTGCCACGATCGTCGAGAGCGATCTGTTTGCCGAAAATTATACCCCTTTTGGATTATTCGGAACGACGATCTTTCGCGACGAGTCGAACGCCTGGCAATCTCGTTACAGCGAAGGTGCGCCGTGGCAACTCGAACAATCGTACCGATTTACTCGCAGACGTGTGCGTCGATCGATCGTCGCTTCGTCACGCGTTCTACCACTCGGCAGCGTCTATTGTCTCGGTTTCTTTTTACATGGCGCCAAAAACATTACGCGACTCAACGACAGCGCCCCGTTTGGTAAACTAGTTTCGTTAAAAATGGCACGTCTTGTCCATTGAAAGTGTCTAACGTGCGTTATAAATTACGCCATCGATACGGCTAACCGCGACGAACGAACACGCCGGGAGCTCGTTTCACGACCGAACGATTTCTCGAGGACACTGCGAAACGCGTATGATATTTGAAACAATATCAAAATACCGGTAGGATAGGCGCGACGAAACGAGTGTCGTCTACAAAAAGAACAAAGGAAAGGTAGAGCTAGACAGCCGTGATTTCTCGACGATTTTCACGCTGCACCGATCCTAGCTCGAAACTCCCTCACGACGACAGATTTACCTCTATTCGCTCGTACGTCGGACCACTGAAACGCGGCCCCGCTCGATAGATTTATGAGGCTCGTATGGATTCCAATATAAAAGTGTTATATAGACGCTGTTCCGTCAGACTTGTCGTCCGCCGATCTCCCTCCCTTGGGGGGGTTTCGCGTCTACAAAAAAAAAAAGAAAAAAAGAAAATACACGAAAAAATGAAAAATAAAAGGAAAAAGAAGAAAACGTAGCCCGGATCCAGTGAAAAAGCGGACAGCATGACGGACGAGCTTGTCCGTCGATCGTGATCAGACCGGCAGCGATGCTCCGCCGAGATTTCGCGACGAAACGAGCCGAGAGACATGTGCGAAACACGATCACCAACACGTCTTCGTCTCTTTTTTCCAGTTGCTGAAGCTTCGGACGAAACTTACGAATCATAGCACGGTATTGTGTGCCCGAAAAGCAATGCCTCACCATTATAACCGATCTTTTTCGAACTTAATCGACAACGAATTCACTGCGCACATGTTCCCGGCACGCGAACACTTATTTTTTAATGAGCATGACGTTAACGAATGGAAACAACTGGAAAATAGGACAACGATACAAAGTGAAAGCAACTGAGGGTGCAACTTCGTATCCCGACAATTGAGCAATTTGCAAACTGCGGTTAATATTTGCAGAAACGAATGAACGATGTAAAGCAGGTCAACGTTCTCCAGCACTTGTTCTTTCTAACAAGGCTGGTTCGTATTTTCGGTAGCCGCTGGACGCGTTACACTTGCACCGGCCGGTATGGCGACTGGAATTCATTATGAGCGGGAGCACGTCGACGCGAAACGACTACGCTTCTCGTAACCTGTAAGATTTTGACGGAGCGATTTCGCGAGTGTTCGGCCAAGATGACGGCATCGTTCCATCTGCGCGTTCCGGAACATTTTTTAATTCCGTGACAGACGAAAGGAGAAAAAGAAAAATACAGAGCGTTCGGTGCCCTTAGTCTCACCTCCGAACTTGTTGTAGCAGCCAAGATCAAAGGCCGACGAAAAAGATGGAAAGTAGATGGACGGCGACGTGAAAAAGTTTGAAATTGTAGGAAACCCTTGTCGTGCACGCGAGCAAAACCATAGCTGTGCGACGCGAGAAAATGATAGGGTGAATAACCTGTTCCGTCAGAGTGAAACTTAATTTAATTCGCAATTTAGTAATTACCAGGCAATCTTCGATGATACCGGGGGAACTCGTTTGATATTCCATTGAAGTAAAATCAGGGAGAAATTCGCGTTACTTTAAGAGACAACTGGATTCGTTGACGTGGCTCTTGGATTACGGTGCAACGTCGTTGTCACAGTCGTCATAGTCGCCATCGTCGACGCGAAGAAACGCGAGACACGCCTCTCTAATGGAAAGGAATACATTTGGCGCGAGTATCGTTAGCCGGAATGCTAAAGGATTGGAGTCGCTAATTTCCGCGTGAGGTCGGCAAAAGGTGGCTAATTAATTTTGCGTTCGCCGACGAACGCGAGCGCGAACTGGAACGAGTATACGAATGCAAGGAGCGATAGCGCGCGCGTGTGGTGCATCGTTCTCGGGCGCTGTGGGCCATTTCGGCGGATTTAACCGGTGCACGTCTACATAGCCGCGTGACAACACGTACAGACGAGACCGCGCGAGCGGATTCGAGCTTGTAGCGGAGGTGAGTTCGCGGCGTTTATGCAAATTCGAGCATGTGCTCGCGGAAAGTTCCTAATTCAATTCGGTTTCGCGTACACGCTGGTTACTTAGCCACCCTTCCCGTATCGCCGCTTCGCGAAATTCACCCGCCCCCTCCTCCCCATCCACCCCCAGCTCTTGTCGCACGACTGTCTTTCCAAGCGACTTTCTCGTTTCCATGCAATTGGACGGGGTCGGCTCTCTCCGAGGAGCTGGTTGCGCGACAAGCCGAGCACAGCCACGTAACGCGGTCAAATTGAAAATTTAAAAATGTTTCGCCATAACACGCGCCGTCCACATTCATTTCAGTTTCCAACCTCGGGAATAAACGCAACAATGAATGATAATTGTGGAACGTGGTTAACGCTCGCAGAACGTTGTTGACAAGAAAAAGCTGAGCACACACGCGAGACGCAATCTTTTCCTCCGGAAAGTTGACGCGGTGCCGTGAACTAGATTTACACGAGAGCAATAACAAGATTTCGCGAAAAGTTAGCTCTCGTTTGCCCGTTTTAATTGCGTTACGCGAATCTGCCAGCTCTGGCAAAGATTTAGTCGCATACACACCGACGAGTGCCGAGTGGAAGTTGCAAAATCTCCAAGAAGCAGATACGTCAACGTTTAGAACTTTGCCCGTGTGCGATTCACCAAAGAATATACAGCTCTCTGAAAATTGTCTCGGAATATTTTCCACCACTTGGCGATCGTAAATGACGTTTAATCGATGTTATCGTCTGATGGCAAGGCGGTAGCGACGATAACGACGACCACAACGACCACCACGTTGACGACGACGACAACGACGATGACTACGATTCATAAATATGCATCGTAGACGTAGGAAGCCCGGTTCTAAGTAAAGCCGGCTTTAACGTCGGGTTCAAACGCGTGTGCCTTCGCGAGCTTCGGCTTCGACGCGTTCAAGAGATCGTCCCACTGATTTTCCATGCAAGTCCGCCTCGCGGTTCCGAAATACCTCGAATTTGAATTTTCTCTGCTGCCACTTCGATTTCGAGGACACGAAAATCGTACGTTCTAAATACGCGCGTTACACCGATGCAACCACGACCAGAAGTAACAACGCTCGTCCAAGCAAACAAAAAATATTACAAATGTTTTCGCGAGATAAAAATCTTGTCGCGAATATTTTTCTGTAAAAAACTACGAGGTTACGTAAATACGTACAAAGACGTGCTCCATTTTCATCTTGCGCAAAGAAAACTCGTAACGAAAACGAGCAGAGCGTAACGCAATCTCGAGACAGAACGAAGTACAAGAGCGAGATTGCGTGTACGCGCGTCGACAAATAAAATTCATCTTCTCTTTATGGGGGAGCGAACGCAAACAAGTCAGTTCGGTCGATAGACTGCGATAATAGTAGCTCGATGTACGTTCCGTCGATAAAGACGCGGCAACGATGTACTTTTACACAATGGCGCGAAAGGAGGTAGGTTGACGAATACAGAGGCAACGCGAAATGCGCGGCAAAGGCAAATTAAAAAGCGATAAAATCAAGACGGGATACGAGCGACGGTTAAAAAAAAAAAAAAAGAGAAAAGTCGTTCTTGTTCTTCTCGTTCTTCTCGTCGGCCTTTTTAGCTCTTTATTCCTTTGTCACTCTTCTGTTCTCTCGTCTCTTTTTGCCCTTGCGTGGAAAAGGCGCGTTCACTTCCGAGAAAGTTGCTTACCGTTTCATTTTTATCGTGTCGATGAATGTTTACCACGGGCGAACTCTGAAACTCTCGGTGCGCAGCCCAGATTGTTGCGGCTCGGTGGCACGAGTGTTGTTGGCAAGAGTTGTCCGTGGGATTGGTCACGCATTAGTAATTGCCAATTTCCACCCTCTCGAAACCGACGTAAATTGCCGCTGTGTTGTCGCAAGGGAATAGGCTACGTCGGACACCGCGCTCGTTGTTGCAAACACGCGAAATTCTAGATCGAATAAGCCAGATGAATTCAATTTCTCCGTCATTATTCGACGAAAACCGATTTCGACAAACCATTTTGCCAAACGCGAATTCGCGTCAGAAATTCGAGGTACTCTGGAAAATATGAAAACGATAAGAGCGTGGAATACTTTTCGGCAGAAACGTCCCGCCTTCCCCCTGCCGCTGTACGCGTTCTAAAAGCAAAATTTAATTCGTTTAGGTCCGTGCCATTTCCGTAGAGAACCGCGTCGCGCCTGGCGATGTTACGCAATTGTGAAATATTCCTCGCATAAACGTTCGTTGTATTTATTCAACAACGAGCAATCTCGTATCGTTACACGCAGATTAGAACATCGTTTATACAATTTTGCTTCCGTTTGCACAACGCCCACTCTAATCTCAAGTCGCATCGACAAATCGATTCTCCTAGTTCTCTGGCCGATTTATGAAATTCCGATTAACCGATGACCCGTACACGACTCGCCAGCCGAAACGAGACACCATGGAATACGCCGATATCGCAGTTCCTATATCGCGTCCGGCCAACACCTGTCCTAATTATCTTTGCCTTTTCCGCGCTTACAAAGAGTCAGCGTTCAGGCGATTCTAGCAGACTGTCGAAAATCGGCTCATCGAGCCATGTCTGTAAATCCTGGATCAACGTCGGTCGGCTAGGTCCTCTTTTCGCGTGGAAAATTTTATTTCACGTTCGATCGCGAACAACTCGGTTCTGGCTGCCTCGCGGCGTGCTTCAGCTCTCTGAATATTTATCGTCGAAATTGCATTAAATAGATTTCGCTAGCGATAATGACGCAATTTTTGCGGAAGATCGAACTGAGCTGGTAGACAGGCAGGCAGCTTCCTCGTTTAGAATTTTCGAGCCGTCGCAGCGTTGTCTGAACTGGCACGTTGTTGCTGGCCGTTATACCGAAAACTTTGTGGCCTCGCACTCGCAGCGGATAGCAGTTCCGACGTTCGCATGTACGGCGTAACGCAGCGTGGCGATTCTAGGATAGGCGATAGAAAAGAGAAGCGACGCGACGGGAGCTGGTACGGCGTGCATTCGAGAAATTATCGTGGATAGGTGTGCGGCGCAGCGTTACGATTCGGTACAATGGCTCGATGAGGTGCATTCATTCGGTGGGCTCTCGTCGTTCCTCCTGCCATTTTGCTAATTGCAAAAAACCGGCATCTACCGCTTCGCGATATTCTCGAACTCGAATTCGGACTCGGACTCATCCTAAATCCAGCTCTGGACAAGCCTAGCCTCCCTCGGGCTCCGCCTCCGGAAACGCAGCAACCATCCATTTGCGTCTGTACGCGCGTCTCCGCGCCCCTCGCTGTCGCCCTTTCATATCATGTCCAGTTCGAACGATTTCTCTCGAAAATCGCGTTTGCACCATACTTGGACGGTACCACCTGATTCCTCTCACGACAAAAACTCATTTATCGAGGAGGAGAGGATTATCGGCATGGTTTACGGACGATTCTTCTACCAGATTTTTTTTCCATCCATTTATGCCATTCGACGAGTCGCGATTACCTTGCGTTTGACCCATCGGCCATAAATAAAAATTATTTACTGGCCACCAGGCGAGTTCCAAATTGTTCAGCAGTCGTTGCGATACAAAACGACGACGCCCCGATTAATAGACATCGTTCTTTCGGCTGGGTGAAACAATCGCGACGATTTTAAACGGCACGGCGCAAGACATTCGGCCTGCCGACCGTGCTATCATCGAAATTTCACCAACATCTGACAAAGTAGTTGCTTCGAATAACCGGCTAATGGTCGAGAAGGCTGCGCAGACGGCGATATAGAATCGTACTGGCAGCATTTCGCAATGGTATCACGACCAACAAAAGGGAAACCCTTTTTCACTAATGAACCACGAAACGCGGCAACGTCATAGAAATACCGTGAAAGAGGAGTTGCGGCGCTCGCTCTTTTGTTGTCTTTCTCTTTCTTTCTCTCTCTTTCTCCCCTTCTCTCTGTCCATTTCATCCTCGCTCGGCATCTTCATCTTCCTCTCGTTTTTTTCCACGGCGCCGCACACAGGCACCTCGGGCCACCGTTCCGATTCGTTCAAACTTCGACTCTCAGGACTCTGGCTGGATCAGTCGATAGACCTATTCGCTATCCCGAGGCTTCTTCGCGAATCCGCTCGATTTCTCGGTAGCCTTTGAATTTCTCCGTTACTCCGGGCCAAAAGCACTTACGCAAAGCTTTCTCGGAACTTCCCGACTTCTTCTATCGTACAGCGTCTTCGCTGCTTAGCCGAACGGCTTAAGAAAACGAAATTTTCTCCATCTTCGTTGCCCTATAATCGACCAACTAATCGACTAAAATCTCAGTCAACCATCAAACGAACCGAGCAACGATCGCATCGGTCGCCACGTCAAATAACTTCACGAGCAAAATAACGAGAAGTCGGTAGAATTTTGCCTATTATCAGATACTGCACCTTGGTACGGCTGTTAGACAGAAACGAATAGATGCTTGGTTAAGTACAAGGTTAGCCTAGCAGGGAATATAGGGAACGTAAGGGGTCTAAGGGGGTCGACGAAACGATTGACCCGAGCCGGCACTCGGTGAAATTTATCGTAAAAAAGAGCCCCCGGAGTCCTCTGACGGCTTTCAGGCCCTTCTCGAGTTCTTCGCTCGGAAAGGATTCGTCGACCCTAATTCCCGAGTGTCGAACGGAAAAGGATGAAAGTCGACGACCCGTTTTACGCTTTAAGAACCGAATCGATATCTCGGTGGCTCGGATCCAGACGCGCGATCGGTTCTGCCTGGGGATCGTTCTGCTTCCCCCTACGATGTTACTTCTCTCGTCTTTCCGTTAAAGGACGTCTTCCTATCCCCGCCAATGACACGCTCTCACGTCGTTAGCCCATCGCTCTCGTTAAAGCCGTATTAATACGGTGGGATTAATCCGCGTGAAAGAGAACGGACGCGGGTAAATACGACGGTGTCATAACGTGGTCGAGAATATTACATTGTATGCGTTGCTCGATTTACTTAAGGAAATACTTAAAGCGATCGTGTATCCAAAATGTAATAAGCGATGCGGTGAGGCTACACCGCACAGAGTAAACCGACGAGAGAAGGTTCCCAGCCTCTGCTATAATTTTAACTGAGAATAGAGGTAATTATCTCACGGAGGTCAGGCCGTTAATGATTCGCAGAGAATTTCTGCAACGAGATCGAAAGGAAGAACGACACACAGGATAGGCGTCGAACGATTTTACAACAATCCCGAATGGTCGACGAGGCCGACGAATTCTATGATTTCGTGGTGCACGTCCACGAAGCTACATCATGAATATGTAAAGCGATTGCGGTCTGTCACGTCATTGCGCCACCTACCCCGCCGACCCTCCCGGCATTCGCTCTCTACCTCGCACCTAAACCGCCCAGGACTATCCGATCTCGCCAAACGTTCTAAATTATATCGTCCCGAGTAAACAAATTACTCGTTAGCGACGATAATAACAATCGGTGCTGTCGAGTGACGTTCGACTACCGGCTCCACTACGCTGTGCTTAATTAAAACGGTGCAGCGTCTTGATGGCTCGCTCCGAAACCAGCACTTCCTCGTTGGAATAATAGCTGGCCCTGTTTCGTGATTCTCGCTTCACGTCGCGATATACAATTTAAATTCGGTAACGACCATCGAGTTTCGTTGGTTTCGCGATCGTTTCGTCGTTAGGACGATCGCGATTCGCCGCGATTCGTGATTTTTGACCGCGCGCGTGTTTCGCGAATATATAGGTTTCCTCGGATTTTCTCAACCGCGAATCGCCACTTCGCTCCGCACCATCTTTAATTCATAGGGCAGTGGCTCAGCATGGACTTCCTGAATCTTGCCGGTAACTTGGCTTTGGCGAACGTTCCTCGTCGAAGATAACGGATTCGCTGAAAGCAAATTGTAGCTACAAAGGATGAATGCACGCGCCTGATACCGTAACAAAGAGCAGTCGCGTTTATGTTCGTCGATTTAAACGATGGATTTCGATCGCGTGGACGTAGTTTCGATCTTTATCGTTCGCAAACGTTCCATCTTCCTCGATGGAGGACGGGTCGACTCTGACGAGGATTTCAAAAGGATCCGCACCATTTTCGAATAGACCAACTGCGGTACATTTTAGAAACCATAATATCTGGGTTGTGTCTACCAGAGGATAAACTACCCCCTGGCTTACTTTTCCCGGCTATATATAATATCAGAATCCGCGTGCATTTGGTTCCTGGCGAAAGTTGCCACATAAATTTATACCTCTGGGACCGGCGCTACGCGAGCCGACTAGGCCGCGGAAAAATCGTAACTTCCAGCTCGCACTTGCAATTTTTTTGCGCTCCTCCGGCTGTACGGCTGTAGCCATCGACTTCAGCCCACGACCATTTTCTGCCCGCCATCCCTGCCTTTTCCTTTTCCCCTTCTAGCTCTTTCTCCTTTTCTCCCTCTTCTCTTTCTCATTCTCTCTCTCTCTCTCTCTCTCCCTCTTTTCCCTTTTCTTCTTTGCCCTTTGAAAAATCCGTTGGTAAAATATTACGCGGGCAGGTAGACGCATCCAGAGCGGCGGAACAAAAATTGACGTAACGTCGCTAGCCGAGAAAAAGGAACGGAATGGGGCCTGAATTAAACCTTAATTAAGCATCTTTTTCCGCTCGTTCGTTTCGGCGTCTTTAAGTTGAAAAAGTTCTCGAATAATGTTCACCGACGATGAAAAATTCGACTGGAATTCCACGATTCCGAGGGAAGTTTCTCTCGTTTGTCGTAACTTCGGCGCTCGTGGCTCGTGACGTGGCGGTTATTTTTACGCGGGGAAAGTTGTCGAGAAGTAATTGACTGACGAATTGTCTTTAAGGATCCGTGATGCCGCGCGCGCCTCTTCGTAAGATTGAAGTACATCTCGGAGTTCGATAACTGCAGCCGCAAACTCGAAACTCGGAACAATGCTCGAGACGCGAATTCGCAAGCGTCGTAGCTTTAATTCATGGCCAAGAGAGAACGACTTGGCGACGCGTGGCAGACTTCATCAGGATTTGACAAATGGCCGGGCGAGAGAAAGTACGCGTGGCCCTTCGACCTTGAATAATTATTTTCTCTGTAGTCGGAGCCTGACGTCGCATCGGTTCCCTTGCTCCGTTTCATCTTCCAATTAAGAGAACGGTCAAAGCAGCCGTCCAGCCTGTCGCTGAAACCGCGACATAGACGAGCTGCGAGATTAATATCGGCTGGACAATCAATTTCCGGGTTCGCGTAACCTGCGTTCACTGCTCGGATGCCGCTGCTTCCTTTTGGCTTTGGCATCGCCGTCGCGTCAGCTTCGCCAACCTCGCACTCTAGCGGACGCATTACGTTAATGAGAGAGCTCTAGCATCGATTTCAAGTAACTTTGTCAGCCATCGAATCGCCAGCCTTTTTCCACTCGAAGGGATCTCCGTTGCAAACGTTCCTCTTTGTGGAGCGTTAATTGTCGGATCGCGTTTCAAAATCGGATACGAGAGACTAGGAAGGCACGTCGATGTTTCACGATATTCGCTAATGTCTCTAGTAAGTCCGTGTCGTGTCTCGATCAAAGCCCCGACTTCTCCTTCTAGGGAGATTTCACATTTTCTCCTAGTGATTGCCTTTAATCCGCCGTGAAACGTCAGTGGCAGCGTGGAATATTCGTTCCGAAAAGACAAATTAGAAGGAAACGGGACCGAACGTATACTGAAATCGGAGAAGGGACCCAGAGACGCGCGACAGGAATACGTAGTTTTGTTGTTCTTGGTCGTTTTCCAGTCGGTTCGTTCCTTTCTTCCTTCCTCCTCGACTTCCTCTCCACGGTTCCTTTCTCTTCTCTTTTCCACTCGCGTTGTTCGATTCGGTTGGTGCGTACAAGTCGAGTCTCGTTTCCTTTTTCATTTCTTGGTAACACACGTAATATCGGTCTCCGGAGAGACACCGATAGGGTCGATACTTCCCAAGACATGGGGTATTATTGCCATTCCTATTTACCCCGTTTAAACAGGGGGAACGATACCGTACGCTTGTTCTATCCTGTATGTACACTGTACACGATACATGGTACACAGTACACGGCAGAGAGTACACGGTACATGGCGCAGAGTATACCCAGAGACAGAAACTTCTTTAAAAGCCAAACGTTCCGGTAATTTCGACGCTCGGGACAATAGCGTACACGGTAGTCGGAAGCGATCGCTGGCAGAAACTTCCTGCTGCTGAAATTAAATTTCGATGCTCGAAGATTCCGTCCGATGGAACGGCTTATCCTTTCTCCAACGATAAACAGTCTACGCCAAGCCGATTATTTTTTAGATAAACACTCGATATTTGTAGAGCACCGTCGACCAACGATTTCCAAGATCGTGATCGCGTGTCAACTTTCAACGAAATATCACATGTAGATACAGTTTGATCCTTTTGCCAAGTGGTCAGCCGAAATCGACCATCTGCTGATAGAAGGAACGTCTTCTTCGCTAGAAAAATCGTTCTGCGGGAAAAATTTGCGAACGTGATGCGACGAAAGTGGAAAGTTCGTGTCCACGCATCGGGAGAGCGCAGGAAAAACCCGGTAAAAGAGCGAAAAGAGATCATTAGTCGGTCGGACGAGGGGTAAAAAGAAATCGCGTGGCGAAAAGAGGCGAAAGTTGGCAAGGTTGGATGTTTCGCGACGCATTGCACCGCAGAGGATGTAAACGCGCTTGGTCGCACGCGTATGTACGTACGATGCACGCGGTACGTGACGTCGCTGGAGTCGAGTAATACGTTGCAGTAGCAAATCACAAAATAAAATAAAAGTGCAACGGCGAAACGCATTACCCATAAAATAAGCGGTAGCTGGCTCCGAGCTATTGCTCGTTTTGAATATGGCAACCCCGGCGGCAGCTGCATCCCCTCCGCGTCGCGCCACTCCCTTGCCTGCCAGCGCCACATTGCACCCTGGTTCAACCTTACATTCTTTGCGCGACCACTCGCTGTTGCACTAGGAACCGCGTTTATAAAACATTTCAAGAAAGAACAAAAATATGCCTACTCGTAAACCTGTCCATTTGCAACTCTCTCTACTTCTTTCTCAACCCCCTGCCGCTTCTTATCTGTCCCGTTGTCAACGCGTTCATCTTAAACTTGAAACGCGTTAGACGTTATGCTGGACTGGAAAGCGGGAACAACGAAGATTGAGACGTTCCAAAGAGAAAGCGTAGTTCTCCGACAGTTCCGACGCGAATCGTAGAAATTAGTACGATCGGCTAGCCAGTTAATTGATCGCGAAGGACGATAAAATGATCGTTTATGGCGCGTCGAATCGAATCTAAATTAATTTGCTGACAGACCGGAGCTATTTGCGGCGGGCAAAGCAGCGGAGGCAATTTGCGTGCGCTTTGCGCGAGGGAAACGACAATTATTTAGGTATTTGTGTATGAAACGATTACGAGGGCATAATTTCGGCCGCCGTCTGGCGGACGTTCGGAGTCGCTGCGATGAAATTAGATTTTTAATTACGTTCCACTGCGCGGCGGACTGACTGGATTTAATAACGTTCGCTTTCGCGCCCAGCTTGCGTCGGCCCTTCAATTATTCTTGAGTTTCTCGCCGCTTTGTTATATTTTAACTCGCCTTTTCTCGTTACATCGGCCGGCTGTTCTTTTTATTTTCCCTTTAGCACGCGTTATTAGAACGTCTCGTCGCGGAGGAACGTCCCGACCAAGTTCACGCGTTATTCTTACTCGCAACTTCTTTCCGATTTTTCACTCGGCATCGAAATGCAAAAGTTTTGTCGTTTATGGATCCGACAGCTCATCGATAACAAATAATATCTCTGTCGATGCTCGTTAAAATCTTTGCCATCCGAGTGCCAGACGATAAGACGACGTCTCGTATCTGAATAGTATTGCGACAAGCTAAATATGATTTCCGATGGCATCAAACAATGTCCACGCCGCTGCAACGTGGCGACGACGCATCGCGGCAAGGTGGCAACCAACTATTCCGACAGACTGGGATTTCGCCGCTTACGGCTGACCTGTTTCGCGCTCGTACCACTTACCGCACAACAGCCTGCTGGCCGGTGGCAGTTCACAGTTCGTAGTCCACGTTGATACACACTGGACACCGATGCTACTACCGGTCGGTTGGCTCATTGTGCCGGAAGGGCCGGAGAAACGGAAGAGCAGAGGCGAGCGGTTGAGAAGCAGGTTCGAGAAGGGCTGCTGCTGCCACTGCTGCTGCACTACCAACGTCCGATTATATCCGGGTCAATTCTACCGAAAGGTATCCTATACTCGATGCTTGCGCAAGAGTATGCACATGCTCGAGTACGTGTGCGCGACACTGTGAACGTTTCTATTCGCTCCTGTCATCCTGGCTAGCAATGCGGTATATCCTTGCGCGATGGTACGCTATATTTGATTTTAGCAATGTTATTGACCCCAGATAACCGATATTTCAAACATATTCGCTCGCGACAGCTCGACATTTTTCGTATGCGGGTCGCAATTTTAATTTGGATTTTAATACGGATTTTAATACGAAACGCGTCTAATCGGCGAACGCCGAGCCACGCGACCAATCGATCGATCGATCGTCCAATTTGGGTAACGAACGTTTCGTTCATCGGAGAAACACCCGTTTTCCGGTGTACGCATTAATTGCAAAGATTTGTCGCCGAACGTAACAAAAATTACCTGGAAAAAATATATCGAGTGTCTCTTCTTTGACCGGCAGATCGACGCCTGGTTTTCATTCGTATTGTTTCGGTTGCGAACAACGCGTCGAAGCGTTGAGGAGTTACGGCCGAGCGGCGATAGGATTTCCGTGTTTTCCATTCCGCTATAGCGGCGGACAAATATCGCGACAACATAGTAATTTAAAGTCTCGTAGTTTCAACCAGAGTAAAACACGGGAATATCTAAGAGAACAAACGATAGAGAAAACGATACATTTTTTAAGTATACCCTCGTATAGGTCAAACTTGGAAAGGTTAACAAGACATGACCTTTGTCGCGGGAAAAATAGCCAATCATCTTGTTTCCTATCGCGGTTAGTTTCCGGGTAAAACGAGCCAGACTTCTATTCGACATTATCCGCTTGAACATTACCCTTTGTGACAGAGGAATATAATTTGTCAATCATACATCGAGAAATATCGATACGGTAACGTAGAAGCTCGACGCGATGCGACGTGGCGTTTTAGATTCGACGCAAACGCGTGCAGTCGATTCAACCGTACGAGAAAGTGAAATATTCATCGATTCGTACTATCGTCCACTTTGTCTTTCCCTTCTCATCATTTATCGATCCCGCCATATGTCGAGGATGCGTCAGTCCGATTGTGGTTTGTATCCAATCGTAACGCTTCTCTTTGTGCAGATCTCTTCGAATATTTCTATTCTGTTGTTCGCGGCAATCGTGTCCCGTTGGTTCTACGAAATCTACGCAATCGAAGGCTGTTGCAGAAGTTCGATAAGGTAGCGAAGGTGAAACGTCAAGGTACGACTGAATCCCTAGCAAACTTGTCCAGCTGAATAATTGAACGGAGGTTGCCATTATTCAGTGCATTAAATACAACCCAAAGCCGCGACATGCATACTGTCCCGTGACTTCCGTCTCGAAACGACCAAACGAGTAGACGTTTCCCTGTTTGCAGCTGCGTTCAAAGATAGCTCGACCGAAATCGAGCACGATCGGCGTCGTTCGTGCCGTACGAATCGAGAGAACTCCGTCCGCAGATACATAATGCATACGCGGCCGATATTATTTTTCCGCTAGTAGTATATCACGCGAGGAAATTACAAGACCGCTTCAATAAGTAATAAATAACCTTCCGAACAAAATGGTGGGTGTGGAACCCATCCCGTAACACGGACGGCTGCCTCCTCTCGCGCCTACCCCCGACATTTCCCCTACCCATCCCCCCTATCACTTACCCGTTCTTCCTCTCTCTTTCTCCATCCCTCTCTTTCGTATTGTTAGCGCGATGATACATTGGATACCTCAACGTTCGAGAGTAGTCCCTTTGGATATACAAGCTCTACCAGTACCAACGCGATACAGTACAACAACGTTCAAGAACTCGCTCGCACGGATACACCAAGTGGCAGGAAACGACGGCGACCATCCCGACACGCTCTTTCGCGTTCTCGAATTTTACCCCGGAGAAAAGGAGACGATTTTTCTTTTCTTTTCTCCGCTCTCCACCCTCTCCCCATCCCGTTATCCACCTTCCGTCCCTTTTCCTCTATTCCTCGGGCTATGCCCGATCATCTAATACGGGCTATGCCCGTTCGGGCTATGAACGTTGGGGCCATGCCCGTTGGGGCTATGCCCGTTGGGGTGCTGGTAAGCACTAGAAGACGCCCATGCGAGATCCACGTCGATCTTTGTCTTCCATTGTCGTGTCGTTGTCGCACTTTTCGCTCGAGAGACTCCTCTCCTCCGTCGTGGCGCATCGTTTGAACAAGTTTCACTCGTCCATTGCCGATAATTTTCGATTAATTATTAAAGTAAATGGTGCGACCGACGCTCCATAGCGCGTAACAAGGCAGTCCGGCGAAGACGACAGGAAGGAAGAGAGGGAAAAGCGAGTTCGTTTCGCCATTTGAATCTCATAAGCACGATTTATCGTGAAAACTGGCCGCGTTGGCGGAAAACTTTTTTTCGCTCTAGTTTCCTCGCGATAAACGACTCGATATATGTATATAACCGGTGTATTCTCGAAACCAGAAATGTCGCGGACAGCTGGTACAATTTCGTCGCTCGCGTTATTCTTGCGTCCGGTGTGGTCGTCACAGCCTACCGCGCGCACAACCTTCTTTTTCTTCTTCGTTCTTCCCTTTTTTTCACCTAATCCTCCCCATAGCCGCGCTCCCTTTT
The DNA here is from genome assembly GCF_040668555.2 of Bombus flavifrons. NCBI lineage: Eukaryota > Metazoa > Arthropoda > Insecta > Hymenoptera > Apidae > Bombus > Bombus flavifrons. Next base: position 8,329,109 of record NC_138454.1, read on the forward strand.
CTTCTCCGTCTCCACGCTTTGAAAACTTTTCTGCTCGACGTCCCCAAAACTTTCAAATAACTCGCCCGTTTCCCTGGAGCTTTTTAAAAATTCATCCCCTCGCCAGTACCCTTACTATCACAGCAATGGATCGGGCTCTCGCAGCCTCCATCGGAACGATCCAAACGCTTAATTTGTAATTGAAATGCCGCGAAATCGCTCTGTCTGGGATCTCTTCGATGAGACGAAATGGACGAATCGAAAGGTGGAGTTCCTCGATCGGAAAGAATTAATATTTCTAGCGAGAAAAAAGGAGGAGGATCGCTCGAGTATAACGAATTCCATTGAACCAACTCGCTGTCGTCAACTCTTATGATGCCTCCTCTCGTTCGCCCATTATCGACTCGATCGGCTATTATGACTTTAATTACGCCGTAAGAGCTGGCACGCGAGAATTATAACCACTGTTATTAACCTCTCTTGGCGATCGTTTATAATTTCAACTAGATCGCTGCCATCACCGATATTAACACCCCGCTGCTTCTTCGTCTTTCTTTTTCTCTGTACGAACTCACGTTGAAGTAAAAAATCATCGATACGACGAGAAACGAACGATACTCGTTAGATCGTTTCTTTTCTCTCTCTCTCTCTCCCTCTCTCTCTCTCTCTCTTCTCCACTTCCTTGAATGCACGTGCCCGGATTACCGAAGTCACGATCGATCGATTCTTGCGGAGCGATTTTCTCGCTTCTCGGATCGAGGCTGGCGATCGGTTATCGGCCGTTTCGTCGAATTTTTTCCTCGTTTTCTTTTCTTCGTAACTCGCCGTTAAGAATTCTCGAATCTCGCTAGCTTTACATTACGCGTACAACGCACGAATCGTCTGGTTTTTCCCCAGTGCGCGAGTTTTATTCATCATCGAAACTTTTTACGCTGACGCGTAAACGTTTTGACGCTGGTGTAACGTATCCCGGTAATATTTGACGGTACATTGCGTCCGCTGCCTACAAACGTTGGCGAGAAATCAAATAGCACGATAATTGCTGGCAAAAATACGAGGGAAATCCGTACATTCTACAGTTTATGTACATAATCTATTTACAATGTAAAGAGACTACGTAGTTTCGTTCAGCCAGGCAATGAAACAGCATTACGCGTTTCTACTTTATCTCTACAGCTGGCAGACTGATCGTGTTTCGATAAATTTTATTTCCTCGTATTCGACGCGAAACGGAGGGCTCGAGAGGAAAATAGCGAAACAATTGTGCGAGAAATAAACCGGTTCGCTAGAACGCTAGCTATGTATAAGGATCTGTAACGTGTTTTTACACTTCGCGTAATATCGTATAGCCTTTTGACGAGCACGCGATCCCAACCACGCCTGACCAGCTAAGGTCGAGAACTTGTCTTAGGTGAGCTTGTCCTGGTTACCAAGTGGATCGGCCCAAAACCGTCGACGAAAGGAATTAATGCGTCGCTGAGCTCGTAAACCAACCGAGAACGACCGACTAGCCGACCGAGCTGAATATGAAGCTTCCTCGTGTTTCATTCCTCGAATTTCATTGTACCCATAGCGCCTGCCGCTGTTGCGCGGTTGCGGGTCCACGATATTCCCCGAAAGCGCTTGCGAATGTTCTCACCAACGCGTGTCTTCTACTAATTTTGTCCCCTGTCGTTTTCTTCCGCCGATGAACATTGCGTACGCGAATTCCCGTTAGAGTTATCACTTTTTCTTCTATTCTCGTCGAACAACCGACGTTAGTAAACGAAACGATAATGGCGCGGCTGACCGAATCAAAAAAGAAGACAAAGAACATGGGACGCGCGCTTTTCGCTTTACGTCGCTACGTCGACTCTTCGCGTTAATTATGTTTCATGGAAATTACGTGGTTGATGGCTTCAACGACGAGGTAGCGAAATTATAAAATCTGACGCAAGCCGTAGGTGCTTGGCAGCGGGAAAAACCGTGGCATTGAATTAACGAGTTTGAGCCTAACCCTTTCAGGTTGGCACGCTAGTTGCAGCGGTTAGTCGCGCTGGATACAATCGTTTATTGAAAACTCTGGTTCGCTTTAATTCCGTTCGAATCAAGTTGGCCCAGTTTCGGGCGATGGAACTTGGAAACTGATCGAGCGTCAACTCCAGCCGACATAGATAGTTACAACTACGGGGAAACGGAAAGAGACGGAAGAGAAATAGAATGGGAAGATAAAAGCGAACAACGTCCGGTCTTTTTTTTTTCTCTATTTCCGGAGATCGTCATGGATCCCGTATATCTCTGTTCTCAATAAAATTTCTCTTCTCCCCACGGTGCCTCTCGTAGATCAGTTTTCATCTAATCCAGGATCTGTTTGGCGTGGACGTCTCGTGTATCGTGAGACCCGTGCAATCTACGATACGTTAGGTTACAAACCGTGTGTAGAGAGAAGTGCGACGGACTGACAGTGGTAAAGCCCGCGTTTAGTCTGAGCACGAGCAGCAGCAGAAGCACGAGCACGAGCGTAGAAGCATCGAAGCACCGAAGCACCGGAACGCCACAGCACCACTCGCATCGAGGACGATCGGTGAATGGTCGAAGAGTCAAGGCCCGGCTTAAACGGAGAATCGATCGCGCGTCTATCTCACGGATATCCCAATACCGGATTCCGGTGTCCTTTGGTTCCGGCTTAATGGCGCCTGAAGCGGAGTTTAATCGCGGATTAAGTGCGATCGAGCGGCGTTTCAATGCGATTAGAAAAAGTCAGGGAACCGTCAGCCGTCTTTGCCGTCTCCGAAATTTAAGATTCTTCATCCCCCTATATTCTTTCAATCTCATCCCACGGAATTTTCCCGAAGTTCGTATTTGTTATTCGCCGAAATCGTTCGATTATTTGCCCTGCTTTGTCCGATATTAACTCTGAGAAATCTCGGTATAATTCATAGAAAGGGCAATTGTTACCGTGACTATTATAATGTACACGTATAGTTATAGCGGAATCGTATAGAACGACGATCGTAGAAAATTCCTTTGTTCGCAACGGTGAATAGTTTTTCGGATAGTGTCGAAGATAGCCTCGTTTCGAGAGGTATACCGTTTCACAAGGATAAAAATTACCCTCCGATGAAAGAGCGACGCTAGGAAAGGTTCCTTTCTTTCGCAAATAATAATCCCGCCAGTGATCTCGTTCCCTTTTCTCGAACTGCGAGTCTCCGACTATGACTCCCGAGTCGCGACAAAATTAATACGCCTTGTTCGTGAAAGGCATCCAACGTGGCTTCTTTGAGAGAGTTTCAAAAGGACATGAATTCCGCAAAGACGTTGCTCACAATAGCCGAAGAATCTACCGGCTACTGTTCCGACTTTATTACGAAATGCCCGACCATCGAACGGACAGGCTCGACCGATGGAAAATATTTATCTTTCGCCAGCGTGAAACAATGATTCGATGAATTATCGTTCTCTTGGATGGAGACAAGAGGAACACGGAGTTCCATCTCCGAGTAAATCGCAAAAGAAATCTTTCACGTTGGAATAATATAATGGAATTACGCGTATACCCGGTAGAAGAGAAAATAATCGATAAATAAATACCGCAAGTTTGCTCAAAGTTTCACCATCCAACGTCTACCTTAAGACGAGATCGTGCAACTCGTTAGAAAACCGAGCTAAAGATAAATCACCTATTTTATATGCGAGTCTAGTCTTACCATCCCGTGAATATACAGATGAAGTTTCCATAATCGATGAATGCACCCGTAACTTTTCGCCTCGAATGTAATACAGGAAATTTATTAAAACGTTGGCAAATTTTACGGGTTTTATAGAACAGCTAAACACTTTTTACAAACCGTCCGTCATAATTTCATGTGAATACGATTCCAATTTATTACACGTGTATCCACTAGCTAAATCTTTCGCAGATCCCGCTCGATGTTCCATTCTCCGTCTCTTTTTTTTTTCGTTTTCGTTCTTTCCTTCTCATCCATCGCTTCATCCCCATCCCATTCTTATTTCATTTCCCTCGTTGTCCGTTTCCAGTGAAATTTTCATATACAGTTGAAAATTTCGTGAAACTCATACCGTGAATGCCATCCGACGAAATTCTCTCCACTTTCTCGACTAAATTCTCCGTAGAAATGGATAGAGGAATTTCCCGCAGGTGGCGTTCGTTAGGCTAAAGGGGGAGAGAATCCGTGGCGGAAAACGCGTCGATCGAACGATCGACGCGCGATGACAAGGAGGTGACAGTGGATAAGACCGCGAAATAATTAAACAACGTCGAATTTAAATACGCAAGATCCGTCGATGAACTATTGAATAGGAGTCGAAAAGCGTCATGGGACTGTAGACACGATCGACCCAGTTTCGTGTTAAACTCGTCGTAGAATTCGTTTATCGATTTCGCACATTGCCGCGAAAATTTGATTTTCTTGAAACCGAGGCGAACCGAACGAAGCTACCTGGCTTCACGCTCTCGGCCACTTTATTTTTCGACGACAGCGTGTTCAGCTTTGAGTCCCTGTCTTTCTGAAATTATTTTCCATCCAACTTTCAAAAGTATAGTCGTATCTCTCAATCGTAAGCTCGTCGGTTTTCACGGCGACGGAAATCTTGAGAAAAATCCGAAAGCGCGTCTACGATGCAGACGTCGCTCTACGTCGAAAATCATTGACTCTCGAATCGAAATCACTTTTCTTATATTCTTTCGATTACTTATATTCGATATTACTTGTCGTCTCTGACTCTATTTCGTACAATATACGTTCTTTCGATATGAAATTCATTTCTGCTAATTATTTCCACGTATCTGAATAAAACGACGATAGAAACGTCTATATAAAAAAGAAAAAAGACGAATAGTTAAAAGCGGAGGTCGTATTAGAAAAAGACGAACGAGGTTAAGCGGGTGACAATCTGTGTTATTTCAACGGTTGGTGGCGGACAGAAAGCGGTTCGATATTGGATTTCGGTGTCGCGCAGATCCCAGTCCGCGATTCGATGTATAAGCTTACACGCAGCCAGCCTCGCAAAGGGGAAGGCAGATAGTTACTCGGATACTCCGGCGCCATTAGGCATTCAGGCTCGTTCGTGCAGACAGCTCGGAGCTCTCTTTATCTAAGAATATTTGTTCAGGCGAACTCGTTGAAATTGAAACGGCCAGATTCGCGTTGCTCTCGATTCCCTCTGGGCTCTTTCCCTGAAAAGTAACCAACCCGCGACCGACCTTCTTATTTATTTGCCGCGTCCAATTAAAGGTCTCGTTGGAAGATACCGAGTCGAAGTTGCAAATTAACATGGATCGCGTTAATTGTTTTCGCGTACGCTTCGTCGAACAACGAGCTTCCATCGCTTTTCTCGAGTAATTACGATGAAATCGTTCCGCGACCAACCTCTTTTCACGTGCATGTGCCACCTCAGAGGCGACACACGGTGCAGGTGAGACACCGAAAGCCTGGCCTAGATTTGATTTCGTTCGTTTATACGTCGCTTCCACTTCCGTTTAACTTTATCGTCCCTCGAGTTGTGGGGAGTGAAGCCACAAAACCTTACTACGAATTTCACGCATCTCGAGTAAAGGGTCTCGCTCCTCCGGTCCCGTGACTCATTTCCGGAGGGAAGAGTTGTTTTTCGTCCTACCTCCGAAGTTTACCTATTTCTCCATGCGAGTTTATTTACGGAAAGTTGGCAAAAGAGAAACAGCCACTCGCCCACTCCTGAGAATAATACCGCAATTCCCGGTGTGCCTAGAATTAAGCGACCTTTGCATTTTTAATTGCGTTGTACAAGCGTTCTCGTCTCTCTTCGAATTCACCACGTCCCTTCTTTTCGCGCGCCTTCTTTCTCTTCTTCCTTTTTTTTCTTTTTCTTTTTTTTAAGGAAATCTTAGGATCAAACAGGGAAAGAACGCGTTTGCGAACGTACAAGCTGATTAACGTTTCGACGATAGGCGATATCGATACGTCTTACAAACGTACACGCGTATTCGGATCGAGCGAAAATTGTAATAGGGATTGGTTCGGAGACACGAGTAGCGATCGGCCACGTTCCAGGACGTGCACGTACCATCCGAAATCCCTGATTTACCGCTCGAGGACCACGATCGCTATTCTCCCTAAGCGAAACGTGGCCACGCATATACCGGCCAACCGACAATGTGTGCGCCATATCCATATAGGCGCGTGTCTACTTATGCACGCGTGGACCGTTTGTTCGCGCGCGCATCCCACGATACACTTATCGAAACGCTCGAGGACGCGAGGGTTCGCCATTCCCGTTTATGTATATCTCCTACGAGCAAATGCGCTTGTGCCACACGCCACCTCTCTGTGTTAGAGCCTCGTATCTATTTACCGGCCGACTCTGGTATTCAGACCGATGTTTACACGTATTGCCCCTGTCTCCTCTCACTTCAACGTACACAGGCCTGTCCTAAAGCGAATAGTTAAACTCGCTGGAACAGTGATTGGCCATCGGTCTGCTCTCTAATTCTTCCTTCCTCTCTCTAATTCTAATTCTTCCTTGTCGATTCGTACGAATCGTACGTACGCGCATATCCGATTACTCGACGAATAACAAAGTTGTAAATTCTGTCGATAGAAGATCGTGGCACGCTTACCCAAGTTGCTAAGTACGGGAATCATCGAGTAATTATTATCAAAGTCGTGTCATCGGTGCAGGTTAGTCGAAGGTCACGAGAACTCGCCTAAGTTGTGTAGTTGGCGATCGAGGCCACTAGTTGGAGGATTACCGAGCTGGTAACACGGAGGATAGGATGTTTGTAATGCTTTCCTTCATCGCTTGCACGAGGAATTCTCGTGGATGGCAATCCGTTTTCAGAGCTAGTTTAGCCATACCGCGCTTACGCCAGTTGAGTCAGCTACCGCCATCGGCGTTACGTGCATGTAACAGGGCAAATTGAAACACAGAAACTACAAGTCGAGGCTCGCCGTTACGGGGTTCGTGACAAGTTCATCGTTCTGATGGTTCATATTCTCAACTCGAGTGTCGTGACGTTTTCGACAGAGTTTTTAGCAGAGAAGAAAGAAGATCGCTCGGCAAACCGGTGTTCGCGTAATTAACGTAAAATTTAAAGCGACACTTGGAATATAAAGATCTTTTGCTGCGTATTCGGCCGGCGAAAGAACCTCTGTCCTCTCTTTTCATTTCCCACCCTCGATAGTCGTGTCATCCCCTTGCGAGCAACTCCTTGAATTTTACAAAACACAGACGACGTTGATGGCGAACGTACGGATAGATAGACGAATATACGACCCGAGTTTTCTTTTCCCTTGGTTTCCTCTCGTCGATCTTACCCTCCTCCGCGTTTTCCTACCCTCTCCTGCCTCATCTTCTCTCAACCGGTGTTTCTGCTTCTCCCTCCAAGTATTTCTCTTCGTCTAGATTTAAAGTCGAGGCATTGTCACCGCTTCTCCACAGCGTAACGACCTTTCTATTCCCCTACCAGGTTCCGTTTCTTCCGTAACGCTTCCATGTCTGTTGCGTAGCCACGGCCTACCATCTCCAACTCTTTCACCCCTCTTCAGTCTCGCCTTGCTTCACCCTGCTGCCTTTCTTTCTCTTTCCACGTTCTGAAGATCGAGTCGAGTGGCTCGGCGTTTTGCGTGTCCCGGCAATTATCCCTTGTACTCGTTAATCTCTCCCACCGCGTGAAACCCTTCTTTCTCCTCTGCATCCTCGTGTCTCTGTCGTACTCGTGTTCGCTCGAGCAACTCTGCACGTAAATGCACGCGCGTTCCGTCAACCTTGTTGTCTCACGTGAGAGCACTCCGAGTACTTTTGCCTCCTAGTCCTCGCCCCTCTTTTGTCCCGCTTCTCTGTGTGTGTGTGTGCGTGTATACGTTGAACAACCGGCGACTCAAATATTTTAGAAGCTCGCCGAGCTCAGCTCGTACACGCGTCGCTCTCCACCGAGCGGATTTCTCGCCTCTGTCCCCCGAATTTACTTCCCTCTGTAGTCTTTCCCGATGTAAGGCTTCTGAATTCTTACTTCTTTGCACTTATTCGCTCGACGTACGCCGAATGGGAAGCTTCGAATTCGCATTCCAGTTGCCGATATGCCACTTCCACCGTTCTTCCCCTGGTAATACTCGTTCGAATCAGTTGGTGGAATTATCTCCGTTCTGTTCGATGAACAAGCGAAGTAGCTGAAACGAAGAAACGTAAAATTTGGTGCGGTTTCGCTTGACCGAAATTTAAGACTACAGTGCCACGTCCGTATAATTTGGGGTCCCGTGCCACCATTTAACTCGCACGTGCCTTTAGTCCAGCTCTGAACGCCAACATTATTACCGAGCTTAAAGCTCGCGTGCCTTGTAATCTTGAGCAGTGGAAACTACATAATGCGGCAATTACCAGATCGTTTCAACGCAGTCTCGTGCTGTGGCTCGCACCACTGTTTTTCAGATTGAATCGCGAACGTATTTAAAGTCCGATATCGTTCAAAGAGTTTCTATTTGTCGCAAAATTTTGAAGAAGCATCGATTTAACGGACGATCGTGGCTCGTTAACGAGCTCCGAGGAATATAGGAAAACGAGAAACATTCCGGTGGAGAGCAATTTCGGTGAATTATTCCGCGTCGAGAGTTTCCCGTTCGTTGCGAGACGTTCGACGTTTTCACGGCAAAAAAAAAATAATCGCGTGCGAAACGCCGGCAACCCGCTGCGAGGCAAAGGTTAAATCTAAATGGACTACGGTCAGCCAGAAACGATTATCGATTTTCCTCGATATTCTCTCACCTTTGAATTTCCTGTTTAGAATACAAAGTGACTGCATCGCTCGAGCGATTGTTTCCGCGATGACGCCTTTCAATAGAAGTTTCTTCTATATAATTTTCAATATATTAATCGGCTGGATGACTCTGTTTTTACCGGCTATTCGACTTTTCGTATGCAAATTCTTGGAAAATGGTTTACGTCCCTTGCATCGGTGCGGTTATTCAAAATTCCGTTGGCCGACGTAATCAATGTGCCCGGATTTTGTAGGAAACGTTACCGGAGGTTCGATAGAATACCTTCTTCGCTTTTGAAGGATCGCCTCCCTGTTTCCTAGATCGTCGTGAAAGAAACCCGAACGATCCCGTTTTGTCATGACGGCAGTCGTTTTCGGGCCCTGCCCCTTCGGATTCCTGTTTTGCACACGTAGCACGTTTCCTACGTACCAGCCATCCCTTCTTTTCCTCTCCCTTTCCTCTGCTACTTTATACATTTTTCCTATCGCATTCGTATTTCACGTGTCCGTGCCAGCGACCGAATCTCGCGTCCGGCTTTAAATCTGGCTCCGTGATGTATCGTTCACCCACCGCTTGTTTGCCAGCTTCTTCTTGAAGAAACAAAGCCTAAGAATATGACGCTTCTGGAAGAAATATCGTTCGGGTAACGTTGGCAACTTCTCCATGAAAAAGGAGAGCAGGAAAGAAAAGCAAAAGGAGCAAGCAGACGTATTTACGTTAATTTATCTTTGTTTCGAGCGATTGCGCTCGATCGAACAGGCAGTTCGAACCGGAAGCTAGGACGCTATTCTCGTCTTTGAATTGTCTAATCGTACTGTTCGGTTTTCCTGGCCAACTGCAAAATCTTTTTCACCGGAACTCGAACAATCTACAACGTTGTTGTCGTCGCCGGTTTACAAACGCATCTATTTCTTTTAAACATCTCCACGAACGCTGCTCGCATCGATAATTTAACGTGGAATGGAACTGCTTCGGGACAGCGTCGCGTCGTTTCTCAAGAATCTTCTCGCGCGTCGCTTTTCAATCTTGAATCCGGAATTCCAATACGTGCCGGACCAGTAAACGTCCTTCTCCCGTTTACAGGCGGTGCCAACACGACCATTGAAAACCGTTTTCTGATTACACAGTCCCGACGTTTTCTCGTTATGCTACCTGACATTTTCTCATTATAGATTACGTTCACCGAACTTGTGAAAAACGTACTCTCGTGAAGAACGTCTCGCTCTTTCCTTTTCTCTTTCCCCCTTCCGATTCGCTATTGATCCACTAGATCCGTCGTACGTTCCTGTGTACATGTATAAATAACGTTCCTATACATTTATATATATGGATAATATATACATATACATACATACATATATATATATATATATATGTGTGTGTATGTGTATTCAAAGGAAACTTTTCTCGTTTAACATTTGCTTTTCAAAATGAGAGGGGAAAAAAAGGGAGAAAACGAAAGAGCGAAGGAAAAAGAAAAAATACATTCGTCGACCGTCAACACGGGAATAACGGTGGTTACGCAAATACCGGTGTTTGCACCGAGTATTCGTCCCATGACGGGAAAATATTATCGCGTTACAATCACGCGTTTCGCGCACAAATACCATTTTATCAAAGGCGACGAAATAGGAGCGAAACAACACAGAAACCGGTGGTAAACGAGACTGCGATCGCTCGCCACCGCGCCAGATCCTCGCGCTTCGCGGCAACGAGTCCTCGGGCGATCCTGTATTTTCTCCGAAGAAATATTCGATTGGAAAACGGAAGAAGATTGGATGGCGGACTTACCCTCGCATATATTATCTTAGTGGAAAGTTAGAGAATAGATCGCGTGTCGTCTATTGTACGAATCCAAGGGTTACTCCGTCTGGCGCGGCTTCCGTTTAATTACAAATTAACAGGTTTAATCAGGAAACTTGCCAGCTCGAGTAGCCCCGTATTTTCGCGTCAAGTAACACCAGCCTCCATTCCCGCAATATTATCACCATCGGCGCAGCGCAAACACGACCTATAGGCAACCGCATCGTTCATCGCCACCTTATTGGCTAAACTTGCTAACTAATTTTATTAAAACGCCTCCCCTCTCTTGAATTTCATTCAAGAACCTCGTTACTCTCATCTTCGCGATTACGCTGCTCGCAAGTCGCAATTGAGAAAGACGACAGAACAGAGCGAGAGAGGAATCTTTATCTCTGACAGAAACCTGCATCGCCATTACTACTGGCTTCTTCGAGATGTCCAGTTTGCTCGGGCTGTTTGAACGAGATAATAAGATCGTAGTGAACGTTGTCTTTCTCGTGTTGGGATTTTTTTCCGTTTAAAATTAACGTCTTCCGTCGGTAGTTGTTCAGGATGCAGGCGATTCGCTTTGCTTCGAGATAAGAGAGAGAGAGAAAGAGAGACAACGGGAATCTCTTTTACTCCGGACATAAAGGCGACGAGGCGAAGAAAACGGAGGACGCTTCGAAGGAAAAGAAGTTGACGAAAAAGAAAACAGAGCCGGGAACGTGGATAAAAAGTTGGCGTAGTAAAATACCGCCTCGATGTTTATTTAGTTTCACGCTTTCTCTGCAGCTCGTGGTGTTCATAGAGGTCTTGGTTACCGCGTACTGCTACGGAACACGGAATATCGTAGTAAATTACGGTGTTTGGGACGTTTATAGCTCCGTTGTTCTGCCGATAACGATCTGTTCGCTTGAAAATATTCCCCCGTATCTTTCTCCTGGCGCATGAATCCTTGCCTCGCAAATCATTTACCGAGACGAAGCGTGTCGACTCGAACGGATTGCTGGATACGTTTTGCCCCTAACCATCTCGAAGATGCGCAGATATCATCGAGACAAGATATAAAGACCGTCGGACACGAGTCGACAATTTGCAGTGATGATTTCGTCACGCGTACACTCGGCAATAATAATCCAAAACCGTAACAGCCATTAGCGATCGTACACTCGATTCGACACGCCTGCTACTTTTATTGAAATTGTAATTTATGGAGAAAACACATCTGCGTAATAAAGCGCGGGTCATTAATTTTTCTGGCGCGGCAGCCGCGACTGGAAGGGGAGTAATATTTTCGCGCGCGTTTTACCTCTGGTCGCGTCTACCTCGGCCGGTATTCACCGTTCACCACCACTTAATGTCCCGTTGCTCCGGCAGAAACAGTTAAATCGTAGCTGAGTTTGGTGTTCTTTTAACGATCCTCCTTTTTCTCTTTCGTCGTCGCTACGTTTTCTCCGTTCCGAACGTTGCCTCGCACCAACAACCAAGCGAAAAGGTTTTACCTTATCCACGGCCAGCCAACACTCTCGAATTTTACAGCTTTCGTTTGTTTTGATCACGGGCTACGTTCAAAGTTTGACAACCAACCACTTAGCTACGCGTGTCGGTGTATCGATAGAATGGTAGCGCCAGTGTCTGATCGAGACGGCCGTGTTCTACTTGCTCCTTGAGCACGTTACCGAGTACAGCGCGCCTCAAGTACGAAACCTTTATTAGAACTATCGGAATTAGTTACTCGACTGGAGATTGATAATTTTGTAGAAAATTTTCCAGAATTTCCTCGAATTCTTGATCGCGTGGATTATTTTATTGGCACGAGATCGAATTACGCGAACCTGTTTTTACGACATCGACGCGCTCAACGCGATCAGTTTTTTGGCATTAAGCCATCGTTGCCAAAAACAACCGCGCTACTCGGTAAATCGATATACCGGGTGACCGATCGCAAAACAAATTGCGCAATCGATAAATTGTAATTATTCGACAGGAGTCTGGTCTGACAGGTTTTAAAAATCATTACGAACCCGTGCTCGAGCTGTTATTTGATTATTCGTCGAACGAAATGAGTGATTAAATAAAAAGGATGGATATAGACAAGATCGATCGTCAGGATAATATTTATTTTCGGTGAGTTCACTGAACAAGAATAATTTTTTTATTTATCGTTGATGGCGATAAGGCTTTGATATCAAAAAGTGGAAGAAGAAAAAGAAAACGGAAAGGTGGAACATTAGCGGCGGTATTTCTAGGTCGGAAAGTTGACACGAATCGTTCGATATTGTAAAATCAAGTGCAACCCGATATTGACTCGCCGTTAATAAAATGGCAATATTAAATTATCGGGAGCACAATATTACGTCGATATTGGGTAAATGTTTAATATGCAGATACCAGAGTAATCGATACGGAACAAATAAAAATGTAATTTCGCGCAGTTGTGTTCTACGTTCGGTGCACCACAGCGTATCGGGTTATGCGCATCTACGTTAATCAACGTGTTCCTATTGGTCGTAATTTATTATTGTAAGTTATGAAACGACGCGGCTCGGTGTGGCAGCGCTGGCTACTCTCCTTCCTTTCTCTCTTTTTTCGTTTTCATTTTTTAACGCGTACATATGTATCGAGATGTTACGTACAACAAAACTAGCGATACTCACAGTGGTGGATTTAGTCGCGGAGAGGACTTGCCACTCGCACTTCTATTTAAACGTACGAGCTTATCGTGGCAAAGGGGGATCAAAGTGACAGGTAAGAAGCGCGACAAGACGAATTTCATCAAAGTTGTCGGCCGAAGGGGAGGCTATCTAGATGTTGTTTTTTCTTCGCCAGCAAACGTTTCCACCGCTGTCCCATTTCGGTGACAAATGTTTTTAGAGAAGACAGAAGAGAGGAGGGGACGAAGAAATTGATGGGCAAAATTAGAATCGTTGTTTATTCTAACGCTCACGCGGCGTATTACGCCGAATCTCGAAGAGAATAGAACGAGCATGAATTTTTGCATAAATATTTTTGACAGAAAATTCCACTTACATAATCACGCACCGGTCTTCGGCGCGGTATCTTTCAGCCGGTTTTTCTGTACCCCGGTAGCGGTAGATCGCGACCGGATATCGGCGTCCAACAGCTGCTAATGAACTCCATTGAAATGAATCGTCGAACCGATGATAATTAGCGTTCTACCGAGGTCCTCTGGCTGGACGGTCTTTCAGCGAGGCAATCGCGCGTCTCGCTCCCTCGAACGCGAAAATGGTGGATCGTAATTACAAAGCGGCGAGTTCCCGACGAGCAACATAGGTGGTCGGTTTTCGGAAAAGGGTAGCGAAGGCCTCAACCGGCTTTGCCAGTGACAGGTAGATGAAAAGCCTCGTTAAAATGTCCGCGATTCCGGAGCGAACGTGGGAGGATCGTGGAACCAAGATCGTAACCGGGAACACGATGAGAGTTATGTCAGGGGAGTTGAAACGCCGTTCTAAGCATCAGGACTAAGTTACTGCTCCGTAGACGAGCTTGATGCACGAACTAATTAAACAGAAATTTAATACGAAGGATTAATTTGCCCGATATTCCGTTTCTCAGCAAATGGAATCTCACGACGACTAAACGCTAGCCTTCGAGCTTCTTCGGTCCGCGTACCGAGCGTTTGGCAAACGTCTAACGTCTCTCATCGGTTATAGATTTCCGTCCGAATTGTCGCCACACGGCCTGTCGTCGATCTTTATTTTTCTACGATAGGATTAAAAAGCGATCGAAGAACAACTACGACGAACATTTGAGATTAAAACACCGTGTACAGTCAATGGAATATCGATAGAATTCGAAAGCGATATCGTTATTTACGTAGGATCGTAGAAGTGCTAATTATTAGAGATGGAATGAAATTCAGTGTATTAACGTAGCCGTGGACAGACTCGCGCAGGAATGCAATGTATTTAACATCAAGATCCATTACACGAATTACACGCTCCTGACGACTCGATGACGAGACGGAAAAATGTGTCGGCGAAATGCGTGTCCATCGACGTGGCAAAGCTTTACGGCTTAATTACGACCACGTCACGTGGCTCGTTATACCAATTACGAATATTGTCGATATTTAAATAAACTCCGTTTTCCAGTCCAGTAAATAGTCGGTTGAGTTTTCCAAGCGACTCGTTTATACGTACGTAGCGATGTTAACGAAGTTTATTTGCTCGAACACACACTGATGATCTGTAATAAGTAGAAACGAGAATCGTCCGACACTCGAAGAATTAAACGAAAATACGGTAATCTCGTTTTTGAATTTCCTCCTTCTCTTTCATTCTCTTCGATCGCGCGATTGGTAACCGCACTTACTTTACGTCGAATTATTCGAATCGCGCGTTATTTACCACGAATCGACAGACGTCCATCCACCTCGCAATCTACCACCTCGATAATATTTTACCTGGCAAAGTTGCTCCATTGCATCTCGTATGCGAGCTTGTACTTTCCAACTTTACGGCGACCGCGGACTTTGATCTGTCGATGTTTATAACCGCTGAAATATCCAAATTTGCCGAGACAGTGGGAAGATGTGTAATACGGAAATGGTAGAAAACGTGCGTAAAACTGAAACTTTGCCGCCGTATTCTGTATCATTCTCGGCAACGCTGGTCGATCGAGAGTAACGAAACGTAAGTAACATTGACACGCGAGATCAAAAGAGAATAATCCTCGAAGGTATTTACAGCGTAGCGAAACCTCTCGTTCACGATTAATCGACCAAACGATGTTTTACGATAGGAGAGCACGTTTCTGGGAAAAAAATTTGTTACTTTCACAGAAAAAGCACATGGCATTGTGCGAGTCAGTGAGGGGATTAAAGAAAAGAGAGTGGCACGCAGAGGGATTTGGTGTACACTAACGGTTCATTACAAGCGTATCCGAAGGTTCGCCGTTGGTCGAAAGCTACGCTTTTGCGAAGAGAGAGGTCACTCGCAAACCTGGCGCGCATACAAAGATAGCGGTACATACAGGGAGCAGCAGCGGCTACATAAACGATGACGGAGCGCAGACGACAGCCAAAACCCGCGAGCGTTTTAATCTACCGCCCGGCAAAGCTATTATTCGCTACCGGTGGAAGTCATTTCGAGATGGTACACGTTCGTCCGACTTCCTGTGCGGTGTTCCGCCGCGAGAAACAATGGAAATTAGAACTTTACTCGGTGAGTCGCGTCCGACCCGAGCGAAATCTATACGTTATCGCTTTATTCGGGCTAATCACGCGCTGCGCTCGCGCGCTGCCTTTGAATCGCAGTTACGTTTTCAACGGTTTGGTTTGCCGCGAGATGCGCGGATAACGAATGCGCTATAAAAAGAAAAACGCTGGAATTTGGCAACGATGGCTATCCACTTATTGGAAACGGTATACGTCCATTTACGGTCAGATAATTTGTGCGACATTTGGCAGCTGTTTCTTTACTCCTGTGGCGAGGTTTCCTCGATAATTACCAGTTCCCAGTTGGTGCGGACGCCCTAACCTTTTTCTATCCGTTGCTCCCTTTGGTCGATCAGCGAACGCGTTAATCTCCATCTTCGACGTTCCAACAGATCCGACGTTATATTATACCTTGATAGGATACCCGGCTACCATCCATTTCCTTAATCGTACCTCCTGGAAACTTTTAACGATTCCGCCTCGATGAAAGCGTAATATTGATCTTTCTTGTATCGTTATGGATGAACCGTGTACCACCGACCGCTACACTTCTTCGGCTAAGGAACCTTCCGAAAGATTGCAAGACGCGACACGATACCGAAAGACGTATCGATCGGACGAATCCGAGGAATCTGTTGGTTACCTCGATACCTTTTAAACGACAAGTAGGTATCCACGTGGTAATTTAGCACAAATCATTCCGGGCATAGCAGGTCGATACACGGGAAACTTTGATTATAGTCGGAAATATTAGACAGTTTGAGCTTTAGCGTAAAGAGGCAACATAGATTTCTGGAGATGTCGGTTGACGGATTTATGGGCGATCGAAGAAGAGGCAGCCGAAACTGGAAAGCAAGACACGGCAAGCGAAATTTGGCCAGGAACACGTATGATTTACCGCTTTATTTAAAGGCTATTAGCGGTTAACGAGAAGGTTGACATATCCACTTTTCCACCGCGAGAACAATTTAGTAGCAGGTTGCACGCCAACACCGCCCTCGCCCTCTCCTATGAGTTATCATCCTTTGAAAACACGGTTGTACATCTTCCGAAACATTAATCTTACAGGAATCCCTGCACGCTGCGTGCCGCGCACGGTACATGACAGCACGAAATAAAGCCCTTCGTATTTGTAAACGACCAGCTGGCCCGGTACCTCGTTAAAGCTTAACGTCGGCCACTTTGAAACAGGCTCGAATTTCCAATTGGTCTAATTCCGTGGAGCGAGTCAGCGCCAAAGAGTCGCACGGATCGAATAATTAGCGCGCGAGGATGCCGCGAAAATTCACCGAACTGCCCTAGGAACACGCTCGCCTGCTAATGGGAGCTGATATTTTTTTTCTCGCCGATTTTTGCGCGACGCACGGAATAGCCCGTTCACCACGTTCGACCGTCTCGAAATTACTCGGCAGCAACGGGAAAGCGACCCCTCTAATGAGCGAAACAATTTCAGCGGTGTATCAACCAGTGGCGAGATTCCGCTTCATTTGACTAGCTCTCTTCTCCGTGAAGGCGGAACGTGGTAATAGATTGCTCGCTGCGAAACTATTTACCGATTTAAACGTTCTATAAATCTTGCCTACCGGTTGGACGAAGATTTTACTTAAGGGCAGAGGGGACGAGCTACGTGCACTCCCCTCTGCCGACGCAGAAATTTATCGCTTTATTTAAGGGGCTACGAGACGCAACGGACTACGACGCACACTCGCTTTTGCACCTAACCCCAGCCGAGTATTTACTGTGTTCGTGCACGCCAGCGACCACGATACTCCTTCACTCTATATCGTCTTCACCAGCAAACCAAGAACCCGAAGAAACTTCCCCGTCGAACCCTTTCCCGATCAAATATTTATGAAACCGATACTACGCGGATCCGAGAACTGGCCAATAATTGCGTACAAGACAGAGGGGAGTCGAGTAAATACGTCGGCAGGTCCGCGACGACCTTGGCTGTCTTTTTCTGTTCGTCGTCGCCAACTTTTGCTACTCGTTGTCGCCACCTTCGTAAATGAATTTTCGTAGCCAACGAAAGGGAGGAAACAGAAGGATTGATAGTCCGATCTCAAGGTTAGGAAATACTACGCGTGTTCGAGGTATGAAAGACGATTGATCGCACTCGCATGGCGAACGTGGCACCGACAACGAAGAAACCACGTATCGAGACGAGCCTCGGAGAAAATTGTCCCGGGTCAGGTGAGACGTATCGTTTCTTAACACGCGATTTTGTCCACGCTCATGCTCGACCAAACTTTCCAAGGAATTTCCACGAGCCGGCGGCCACGTTATGAGTTAAATCACGAGCCAGTGAGAAAGAATCGATGAGATACTGTTTAACGCCGCTGATCGCGACTTTATTATCAAACGAACTGAGTTGTCTGGGATAAGTGAGAAATACAAGCGCTAGGAAATGCCCGACGAGAATAGAAGGCAAAGTGGTCGATCGATCCGGTCGACGATCGAAAAAGGACGAACGAGGAGCACGAAAGGTCCTTCCACTGCGAATCGATTCCTATTTTTCGAAACGGAATTAAGATAAAGCTGAAACGTTGGGAAGGTTCGTCGGGACGTTTAAATTTCCGGCGGACGAATGCTTGCAATTCTCTAATGTATCCTATTCGATTCGATCGATGCAGTTAGACGAATCATATCCCGAGCAAAGAGCAAAGAGGAAGAAACGAACGACGATTCCCGGTTTCCTTTCCGCGTGGTCGACCGAAATCGCGCGCGCGGAAAAGTCGTAGTCTAGGTCAGATTAGCGTAAAAGATTTAAAGCGGTCGATCGAAAGTATGCGTGGGATTCGTGTGCAGACCAATTTCGACCGACCATAATCCGGACGCGTAAACGTTCCAGATAAAAAGACACCTGCCAGCGGAAATGACCGATCATCCCGAAACATCTCGTTGTACCGCGTATGCATCGCACTCGTTCCGACTGCATCGCAATAAATAACCGGTTTTAGAGTGGGCCATGGATACTTCCTTCCGATTGTCCGACTTGCCCTTGCTTTTACTACTGTCGTTAACGACCCTCGTCGAGCGCTCTTTGTTGTTTTCCCTTTCTCGCGTTCGCGTGCGAGTACTCGTGAAATTTTATTGAAACGTAGCGTTTCTTTCGCGAACGAGTGTACCGCTGTTGTGCACCGCTTTCCACGAAAACAAAACCTTTCGTGCATTTAGAAATACTCGTCTCGCATGACAGCTACACCCTCGCCTGGCCTTTATATCGTACGAATAAAGCAACGACCGCGTGAAATAATCGCGTATAAAGGCCAACCATTTTCACGTTCTGTAACGAAAGTTCTCTTTTCGATTCGTAAGTTCCGGCTCGTCGTTGCCTTCGTCGCTGACATTTACGAAAGTCGCGGAATAATCGCACGTCCTTGAGAGTCGACAAAAAACTTCTCTTACCGCTTGATCGATCAAAAGAAGGAACATCTCGTGACACGTGCAAGAGTAGGTTGACCGACTTTCCCTCGGTCCATATCTTTTCCTCTCTCCTTTCAACCGGTCTTCCGTTTTTCTTTCATTCGCGCCTGCTGCTCCTCTCTTCTGTTCTACCCCATCCTCCCTTCTTCCTCGTTCTCTCCGTGTTCGTGGAAAGGCTCTTTGAATGACCGTATACGACTACACACTTATCTAAGGAGAACCCTTTTATGTTAGGAATTCATCGACATGAAGGCACGGAAACGCCAGAAGCGACGCGCAGTCGGCAAATGTCACGTGAACGTAATTTATTTACGAGACGAAGAAAAACGGCAGTTCGATCGGTTGTCTGATGCGAAAAACGTTATGGAATCGATCACCTTTATCGGTCAGTCTACCGTATTGCATGGTGAATCGGAGAAAACAGGTGCGAGAGTTGCGCTTCTTCAAGCTCGATCCTTCGCCCAGAGACCAACGTGCGAAACGCGTTAAGGAATATTTAACAGCGTAAACGCATCTGTGCGTCGGTTGTCCGCGTTTGCCCTAGGGAATACCATCCTTTCATCTTTATTCTTAGATCCAACGCAGCGACTGTCGAACAATAAACGTAACGCGAGTTTTATTTTCGCTCTTAGTCACTTCGTCGCGCGGCTCGTACCACGGCATAATAAAACCTTTTATATCGTAGCCCTACGTTGGCTCGGTATCTTCACGAAGAGACGACTAGAAGCGCAGAAACTGTCCTTTCCCGCTATTGTCGAAGCTGCACGATATATTTCGCGGACATGCTGCTCGCGTGACTTCGCCATGGACATAATAAAAGCCCGAGATCCGTCCCCGTTCCCCGTTCCATCGTTGCTTCTCCATTACCACGCTTCACTCCGATTGGACACGTTTCTTTAAGGGTCTTGCTACCCTCTCGACCGCAGTAGATTGGCTGCTCGCGAAGTTGCTCGTTTTCTCGACGGTCGTGGAAAAGGCCACGTTCCCACGGGTCCCAAGAGCGCATCGTGTCGCGTGACCAGAGGTGTAACGAGCTGCGCGTTCGTTGCTCGCACCGACAGTGGCTAATGGAGCCGTGTCACCGTGGAAATGCGCTCCGACTCACTTATCGTGACCGTGATCGTTGGTCCGCGATCGTCCGACGATTAAGTCTGCGCAAAATCGAATACGAGGGAAAATTTCTATCACGTTTTTCTTCGTATTCCTCTCGCAAAAGAGGGAAGGGAAAAAGGAAGAAAGGAACTGGCGAGTTCGTTTGGAATTCAATTTTTCGGAAGCTCGATCTCAAGTGCTTGGCGAAATTTTTCCGAAACGATGCCGACCGTCTTGCGGAGAAACGGCGAATAGAGGGAAAGAAAGGGAGTGGTCTGGTGAGCAGCGTTTAAATTGGTAAGAACACGGTAAAAGCGAGAACCGTCTGCTCGCGGGTTCGTCGTTTAACGATCTCGTATTATATGCAGTAGAACACCCGCTTTAATTAAAGATTATGATGCGTGAAATGAAAGCGAGCTGGACAGACGAATCCTTAGTTTTTGTTCGTTTCTATAAAGGCAACGGTCATGGCTAGGGCAGGGCGGGGGTGGGCGATACAGAGGGAGGTAATAGACCGAAGGCGAAAGACGCCTCATAGCCTGAAATTGAAGGCGATCTACGGAAAATGATACCGCGAGCGACGAGGTTAGCGAAGAAAACTTTCTTCCTGACGATTGCTGTATCTTGGCTGCGCGGCTCTCGACACCGAATCGCCTCGTCTTTCGATCCTTTTTACAATTGGACATCGAGAAACAAAAAGTTAAGTGTCCCAGACGAGAAATTTCTTCACTGTGACATCCTTCTTTGTAGCCAGAGACGCAGCTGACCCGACCTCAACGAGCAATTTCCTAGGTTGAACAACTCGTTCGAGTGGAAGTCCGGATTCCGGAGCGGAAACGAGGAATTGCGCGAAAAGTCGATATCGACGGCAAGGTAGATAGGACAACCATACGGCGCGATTAACGAGACTTGCTATCGTTCGCTGGTTTCGTCGACCAGCCCGTGTGAACATAGTCCGTTCGTTAAAAACGGAAACGAGCGGCCTCTTTCTAAATTGGCGCATAGCCGAAATTAAGGGAGCAGAAATATCGTGGAAAAGTAGTAAATTCATCGTTATCCTTATCTTTTCACGAAGAAACGATTGCTTCTTCTTTGCGTCTTCTTTGTGTCGTACAACGTCGGAGTAATTTTTTCAACGAAATCTCTGGGACGTGTGCGTCGTTTATTTTCCACGAAACATTCGATTGTTCCGTCTTTTCGAACCAGACTTTTATAATAATGTTACGTGCGTGCGACGAAAACGGAGCCGAATCCGGCTTGTTACCGTTACGATCACTGCCACTGGCACGATTATTGGTCGCATTCTTCGCGACACACCAACTTTCCACTTCTTCATCTTTCTCCTCTTCTTTCTCTCTTCGCTCTCGAATACGCCGCGCTCGGTGAATTCGCCGTCTCGTTCTCTGTCTCCGCTATTATTCGGATTCAGTGCCGCGTAGTTATGGGAACACGATTGCAAGATGCTTCAAAGAAAATCTCCATTCCGTCGTCTTTCGAAGGTTCTCCGTTTTGATTGCCGCAGTATCATTTAATGACGACATCGCCCGTTACGCTTGCTTCGAATAACAACCAACGGAAACGAGATTTATGTTTGAACGAGTCTCCTTCGACGATCCTCAAAGAGACATTTTCATTCTGATCGCATCCTCAGACATCTTTTTATCTCGAAAAGCGTCTGCTGATTGGTGATTCTCGATCAAGTCGTCAAAACGAGTCGAGGGCTCGAGAAATCCTCGTGTCTTTCCGAAAACAGAAACTCCGATCATCGAGTGCATAGATCGAGTCTGGTAATTTTCCTAACTACCTTTCGTAATGGACAATCTGCAGGCATAACGGATATTTCGCGCGACGATGCTTAACGTCCATTTGTTGCACTCCGGCTCTAACAATAGTTATTAGCGGTGTCGCGCAACTATTCCCAAGATCGGAATTTACTTACTCGCTCTACCCAAATGGGCGAACTGCTTCGACAAGGAAAGATCTTCCAACTCAATGTTCCAACCATCTACGATAGTGTCGCACAGACAAAGAAAATGTCGCTCGAACGCAACCAGCGTGGCGAAGATACTGCATCAAGTGTTATCGGGACTCGATGGCACGTCTAAATTGAAAATCACGCGACACCCTTTGCCGACGTGTTTTGAAAACACGTGTATAGAAAGGAGAGCGGATTAAACAAGTTTTGTTTCATTGTGGCAGCAACTGTCTCGTTAAATCTGTACGAGTCGTAGTCGATGCACGTCAACCGGCGCTGTCGATGAACGTACACCATCAGAGGGTTCTATCATTACATTGCATCCTATTATATATATATATGCAACCTTTCGAACAACCATACAGCGATTGCTTCGACGATAATTATTTCTCTACGGCAATATCGTGATCGTAAGGAGAAAAGGAACGAAGAGAAAGCGCGCGATATAATGCTCGAGGAAAGATGCGATCGGGCCGGAAGAAGCGAAAACGTGGAAAGATTCGAGAAGGTCGAGCAAAAAGGGGAACAGATTCCTCGGACGTTGAGAATCACTCTCCAATTTCCTCGCATTCACGGGCGGACAGTTCAGAGGATGGTTGCCGCGCGGCTTCCTAAAACTTGCAATTTTCAATTCATCGTTCGTCGACATCGCTGTGCCACCGTGCAACTTTCCTAGAAATATTTAACGTCCTAACTACCGCTTTTGAGACGCGACTCGTCGTTCGTCGTCGATTTTATCTTGCCTAAATAGCGTCGACCACGTTTCGTTTCAGAATCGAGAATAAACTTCGTAAATCCGTGTCCGTTACGTTTCTCGACCTCGACGTTGTTTCCGAGTATTCTAAGCACATAGCTACGAATTGGGAAAAAGAATCCGCGTCTTTCACGCGTCTTCCATTCGATGCTTGTTCTTTGACCATTCAGCCCGGAACACGAGTCACTGCGAGTGCCCTTTTACATCTAACCATGGTTTTCCTTTCTTCTCTTTGCTCTTCCATTCCGTTGGCTCGGACGTCTAGTGATACTACTGAAAATATTGGTGCAACGTTCCCTGCCAACCCAGGTATCTATAAACGTACTTATGGGGGAAGGAAAGGACTCGTGAGATTGTACGCGACTAATAGATAATAAAGGAGAATAATAAACGAGAAATCAGCCAAGCTGATAATACAATAGCAATAACATGGATCGTTTGGCCGATCAAACATGGGAAAAATTAAGCTGAATTAAAGGGGCGTCCTGAATTAGGATGTTCTGAAACAGCGTTTTTGTGTTTTTTTTTTTTTTTTTAGAAGGGAAAGAAAGAAATGAAGTTATTGAATTTTGAGGTATGGTTCTATATACAGGGTGGTTGGTAACTGGTGGTACAAGCGGAAAGGGGGTGATTCTACGCGAAAATATAGAATACAAATTTTTCGTTTGAGGCTTTGTTTTTGAGAAAATTGACTTGAATTTTCGCTCGGTACGCGTGCACTTTATCACGTCTCGTTATAACGGATCTCAATGTAGATCGTTGTCTCGATGGAAACATAAAAAAAAAAAATTTTATTCTATGTTTTCGACTTCTTTTTTCGCTTAGAATCACCCCCTTTCCGCTTGTACCACCAGTTACCAACCACCCTGTATATTTAACGAAAACAAAAAATTTTTTTAAAGTAAAATGATTTCTAAGCCTATTTCATAGGCGTCTTGTCGCTGCAGTCTTCAATCGAGGGGAAAGATCCACCTCGTAATTCTTGATTGGAACAAAAAACCAAAAAAGGATTAAATTATTATATATTTTTCTTCTGGGTGAACTAAACAAAGGCAGAAAAAAGTTTATTTAATTGTTATAGCACCTTAAAGTTTTGTTTCAAAAAACACATTCTTTTTTAAACCCGTCAAAATTTGTAATTTCACATTTTTTCCTGCCTTTGTTTAGTTCAACAGATGCGTTACGCAGACGTTCGTTATTCTTATCAACACCTGTCCCTGGAGCGCTCTTCACCGCGCACGAGTTTCTCATCGGCAACGAGTAAGCATTTGCGAATCGCGTTGTACATTCCAGGATAATACAAATAACGTTTTAGCCGGTCAAATTTTCGATACGTTTCGGAGAAATAGAAGGTCGAAATAGCGAGTGTACGGTTGAAAATGCAGGAATGATCAACGTTCGACGGCTATCGGTGTTCCATCTGGAAACGGGGAAACAATCGGAACAGAGATACAGCTGGCGAAATAGCCGGTGCTTATCGCCCCGATACGATACAGAATGGCGTGCATCGATTAAAAGTAACTGCGTTCCGGCTATTCAACGTGAATTATCAACGTGAGTTAATTGATTCCTAATCACTAGGAACGCGCGTCCGAACTCATTTATTGAATCACACATTCCTCTATCTGTAGCCAACGCGGCGCGGCACGGTTCGATGCGCCGTTTTATGTTGCTAGTGGGACACAGCTAAACTAAATACACCGAATAATGGAATCGATGCTTGCAATCGTCGTTCGTCCAATTTTTCACATTTCGTGTCCGGTTACTTTAAACAATCCTCCCACGCTAGAACGTAATTCTAAACGCCGGTGTCTGCAACTGTTGCAACGCAAGCAAGACATTAAACGAGTGTTTGGAGCCGAGCTGCGCGCTCATTAATATTCCACGTATATTTAATGCAGCAGCATAATTAATTTCGTTGAACGGCTAGGTGGAAAGTAGTGCTGGTTTTTCTTTGTGTACGGCAGAGCTTCGAGAAACTTTCATCGAACGAAAAGCGCGCCAACGTTACACGTACACATTGAATCCGGGCTCGTTCGGTCTCGAAACGTGTAAAAGCAGCCGTATTACCGGAGGGAGGCCAGCAGCAAGAAGTGGCGGAACAGTTCGTCGACGAGCATTCAGAAATCGACGTTCGCGAGGAAAACGCTTTTCGATCGAGTCGGTTTATGTAAACGACGAAGAGACCGTTTACACGGTGTTGTCGGAAACAGCAAGTAACTTCGAATCGACCCTTCCTAGTTGCCCTTCCACGACCTTCCCTTCCACGGCTGTCCAACCATCGTGCCGGACCACTGCAACGAAAACATCGCGCCGAGTTTTCCTTCGTCCCGCGAGGAAACTTTAATCATTGTCGTGCGCTTCTCTGCGACAACGTTGGTATTAATTAACGGTAATGAAAAATTCCCATTTCACACAGTGGAATGCGAAGGTACACGCTTCTTCAACCAATACGCAACCGATTACCGTTCGAACGATCCTTCGAATGCTTCTCGAAACAATACGATGGCAGTTAAATCGACGATCTCGTAAGCAACATCCGAGAACGAGGTATCTTTGATTTCCTTTGAGTTGGCGCGCACGTAGCCTTTCTCCCTGGCACGTTTCCCGCCGTTCCGAAGACAAGCAGGACGAGGGAAAATACGTTGGGCGCGGCTTTCACGAGCGTGGCCGTTTTGTTGTTCCTCGTGTTCTCTCGCGCCCATTTAGATTCCCGTTCGAACAAGATAAAACGCGTAGAATGAAACCTGTCGAGCAAACAAGATTGAAGGGACTAATATAGTGGCTGGCGCGGATCGCGATAACCGGCATAACGAGGCAATTAAACGACGATTGCTTCGAGTTTTGCGTGACGCTGCGAATAAATGGGTTATCGCGACGATCTCTTGGCGAAAAAAAGGCGTTGGAAAGCTGCGCGATATAAAGGCGTTCGAAGCGGAAATCTATATTTTTTTATCGATTGTCCTGAAATAAAATTCCATTAGATAGCCTGAGATTTTGTGTAATATCACAGCGTAGGTAGGAAAGGAAAAAGAAGGGAATTAAGAGAAGGCGGAAGAGAGGGAGAGAGGAAAGAAAAGAAAAATGATTTTTCGGCCGGCATCTGCTAATAAAATAAAGCTTCTTAGCGAGCTGGAGCCTTAGAGAGCGCCTGCAGTCCACGTATCGAACATATTGTTGCGATGACAAATATAGCAGAGCAACCACCGATGAAAATTGCAAAATTAACGATGTTAGCGGCGAAAAATTACACATTGATAGTTTACATATTACGGCGATAGTAACGCAAAAGTATGTAGTCGGCAGTGTGATCGATATTATTCGTGGCATGAACGTTTGATCGTTGGAAATCCAAATGGCGTGGAGGACGGAAAACGAGTGAAGAAGCGATTTACACGATTCGACGACGTGGAATATCGCCGATTTCCGTTTGGAATACACGAACGTTGAGCACGTGGAAAACGCTCAGTGACGACTAATGAAATTCTACGGAGATGATTATTGACCGAGTTGTCCGATCAGAGCGAGAAATACAGCATCGAGATGAAGCTACCAAAAGCGTTAAAGCATCGACGAGGAATTGGTCGTCGGCCGTTCGATAGATTAATTTTCGGCAACGAATTGCTGGACGCGAACGTGTCGGGAAAAAAACGTCGTCTTGGAACTTATTATCGCATAGTAATTGGCTAAATAACCGAAATCGACTTTCCGTCTAGCAAGCGTCGAAAGAAACAGCTGTCGACTTGGCTCGGATTTCGTTGGAAACTCAGACTCTTCTGGTTTCTTCGATTACTCGTTCCCCTCCCTATTACCACCGGTTCCACTCCTCTCGTTTTTCTTTATTTTCCGTTTCTCTGGTTAAACGTGGTATTGTGTAACTTCGACCGACACAGATCGGACGTCGTTTCTGCGTTCGGAACTCGAAACGAGCAATTACGAACGGCTTTACCCTGCTCGAACTGGCGTATAAAAGAAACCGTTCCGTGCGAAAGAAGAATTTAGATTCGAAAGATGGTCGTTGAACTAGGATTAGCCGATGCAAATTATAAAACGGTCGATTGGCAAACGGGTTCTCAGGGGGGGGGGGGGCTCGAAAGGATGTACGTATATTGGAAAAGGAAAAGGAGGTTTTCGGGTTAACGAACATGTAAACGTCGATAAATTCCTTGGCGCAGCGGAGCACCAAGGCAACGTTGCGGAATCATTCTGCAAACTACGTATCGCCTTTGTCGGTGACGCATGAGCATAGCCACGAAGCGTTTTCAGCGACGAAACGAACCGTTGTACGCTTAAACAACGGAAACGTTTCCCCCAAGGGCGTTTAACGAAATTATTTTGAAACGCAAAGAAGTACGTCCGCCTGATGTTCCCTGCAGTTCCATAGATGGTCCATTCTCTTTCTCTCGTATTCCACGTTTCATCCTTTCGCAACGAGCTGCCTTTCTCGCTCCGATGCTCCCACCTCTCCTACTTCGCTTCTCTTCTCTTTTCTTTGCACTCGCGTTCCCTTTTCTTTCCCTTTTTCTTCCGTTTCCCTATTTTTTGTCTCTGTTCCGCCTTTCTCTACACCCACCGATTCTCTCGGTCGACGAGCTTTAAAAACGACTCTCTTAAACCCGTTAGAATTACACCGGTCCTTCCCTCTTTCTCTCCCTTTTCCCCTCTCCCCCTCTCACTCTCTCTCTTTCTCTCTCTCGCTCACTATCTGGCTAGCTCTTTTTCTTTTTTCGGGGCAGTTCCCTCCTTCCGCCCTGACCCACCTCGGTCTTCCAGTTGTCCCCACTTTCCCGCGTTTTCCTCGGAGTAAACAGAGCTCGAATAGCTCGCTGATGCTACGTAATTATCGCTACGTGGACGAAGAGAGCTTATCGGGTTAGTCGACGCTCCTCTAGCCGGGAAGAAGTAAAAGTCCTTCAAGAGATCTCTTTCAACGAATGGCGCCCGTCGTCGTCGCCGTCGTCGTTGGGAAAGTCGTCCGTAGTTGGTATGAGAATCGGTACGCTGGTCGTGTCTGCTCCACGAAGCACCGGCGGCTTTCGAGAAAATTCGGGGGGACGTTTTACGACAGGTCGGCAATTTGTCTGGCTCGCCTCTTAATTGCCGAAAGGAACGTCACCGGGCGAACAAATTTATCTTTCGTTCGTTTATATACGCGCCGCGTTCGCAACCCCCCGTTCGACCTGTTTTATGGCAGGGCGACCAGATGGGGCGCCAGTAGTGCGAGTCAACGCCTAGTCCGTGCTTCGTACACTGGCGGTAAAATCGTGACGCGTACGATACGATTAGCAACTTTGTATAAATATTAATTTGCATCCCGACATCGTCTTTTCCCCTAGGCGTATTCCCTTTGAATTATCAACGGCGCACGAATCGGCGAAAGCTCGCCGCTGACCGTTCATTCACGCGAACTTGTTGCGTGTCGCATGCGATTAGAATTCCAGGCAGATCGTGATTCGTTGAAACGGACAAGAAACAAAGAGAGGAAAAAGCGGCCGATTTTACGGTTCAAGTTGAAATACGCATTGGGCATTGCAATACCTCGTGAAGAATCGCGGTTGCTGGCAAACGATACCGTGACATAGCTGGAAAGCGTTCGAAACGCATCTAAGTTGTTCCGAATTAAATAAAAGCCGTAACGCGCCGCCCGGGACTTATGAATAATTCAGTTATCGAACACCTTTCCATTCCAGGGTCTAAAAGTATTGCCGGAAGTTGCAGCGTTCGGTAAAGGGGGCAGGGGTAAAGGGGAAGACGTAGCTGTGCTTTAACGAGAAAGCGAAGAATAAACGGTGTTCCGTGAACCGGTACGACTCACGGTTAGTCGGTTAAAAGTGGAAAGAGTTAAAAAGAGGAGCGTTTCGACGGAATGATCCGACCGAAAGATCTGTCAGTAGGTAAACCAGGAGAGTGTACGAGGTTGGAAACGATAAATTCGAGGCTGGCCGCACGAAAGGACCGTACTGCCGCACCGATATTATTAGTTTACGAGAACAGTGACTAAACTATAGACGGCCACTAAAATGGACGGGGATAGTTGGTTAGGTAAAACGGAGAGGTAGGGGTTTTCGGATGGTGGTTAGGACGCGGGGCCGAGTAGCTAGCACCCCGGTTGTTTATGCCTCATTAGCTGCAGTAGTTACGTCAGTGCCCTTAACTATCCTACGAATTGTACAGCACACCCTCTCTGCCAGCCCCTTTACTCTCGAACAACGTGCAATAACCTCTGCGATCCATAACGTATCCAACCGTGCGAGTTTCCACCGTGTCCGCGGTATGCTTGTCATCCGATATTCCGATTGGCTCGGTTTCCTGCAATCGTTCGCGATCAAAGCGTGCTCGTTTATTTATACCTACGTATGTTCCCAACAAAAATGTGAAATAGGTGGCAAAGGGGAAAACCATTCAGAGATACACGATATTTTGCCACCGGGAAGCGGAACGAATTTACTCCGATTTACGCCGCGTTTCTGTTTCTCCGATAAAACGACTCCGTTTATCTAACGATCAGCGGAGCTTCTCGTCGGCCACGATTTCCCCCTGAATATTTCAATTACGATGCTCGGCGAACGATCGGCGAATCGCACACGCTGGCAAACCTCGCGTTATCGTTCTCAAGAATCCCAGTTACCGATAAACTGAAATCTGCTTTCCTTTGGGATGTTGACCGACTGTTGTCCGAATTTCTGCGCCCAATAACAATAAACGACCGGTCTACCGACAAGAGAGTAATAACGGAGCGGTTGCATCGGGCAGAAACGAGGCTGGTGTACGTGTAACAAACGCGCAATGGCTCGTAGAGCGGTGTTGCTGGCATGCAGAAACGTTGTCGTGCTTCCGGTTAAATCGGTCCCTACAAACTGGAGCACCTGTTAGCGGAACGCCGCAGTTGTCTATTCCCGCGTAGGATTCGGAGCTGGTCGCTTTTCGAAAACGTCGCGGCTCGTCAATCAGAAACTTGTTGGTCATTGGCGTACCGCCGATTGTAACGTCGTACCGTGAACTGCGAAGGTCGACGTGGTGCGTGTATATCGTACACCGATATTTCCGATCCCGTGTCCTACGATGCCTCGCCGCGAGTTACCATCGACGATAGCTCGTTGGCCAACCGCCCCTCCTCCTTCTTCTCTTCCTCCTCTCGTCTCTCGGCATTCGAAGATCGAAACGCGATGCTTGCAAATGAAACGAGAATAGAAACGAGGCGCCGCACCACACCGAACATCGTCCGAATCGCCATTCGAAACTGCCTACCTCGTGGAATTCGATTCGCTTTGAATTTTTAATTGGAACGATTGGAATCCAAGCGATCCGGAAATTCAGCACGGGTGTGGTGTTAAATAAGTCGGACCGATCGGAGAGCCGGCTCGCTAAATCGATGGCAAATGGGAACTGGCCGAGGGAAATCGAATAAATTGATACCGTCGAGGAAAGAGCTATCGATTTCTGATTTACGAATCGCCTGGCAGTCTTCGAAAACAGTTGAAAATTCCGATCCACTTCAACTCCTATGTGTTTTCACCATCCGCTATTTTTCTCGATTTTTGTTTCCCTCTGTCTGCTTTTTTCGTATTTCCCACTTCTCCTCTCATCTTTCGAGTATTGTTTAACGGCAAAACCCACGGCAAAGCTTGCGCACGTGCAAAGAGAGCAGCACGTCGTTTTACGGCCGTTTCGTACTAATGGAGTTTCAGCTTAACGCTCGGCAAAGTTCGTCGAAGAACTGCCGCGGACATGTTAAACGATGACGATGGCGAGCATCCGATCAAAGTTCGCAAGCCGATATCGCGATCGCAGTTTTATTTTTTCGCCTGTAAGTTTGTCGGACGCGCGATCGCTTTCCACGTACTTTTCAACAGCCGCCGAACGAGCCGCTAACGAAGCAACTTAGTCCACAAAATGGCTGTTCGTTATCGGTCGCTCGTAAATCGAGAGGCGCGAATAAACCTCGTTCTTCTTTAATCGCCGCGTTCACGCGAAACGGTACTTTTAGCGATGTAACCTTCCTTCCAGCTAATGCTTCAGACTTTCTCGAGCTTTCTCTAGCTGCTACGTTCTTAAACTAAAATTTTCCAGTTTCACCTGTCAGAGGCGCCCAAATCCGTCGCGACAGTTTTAAATCGGGTCGACACGGAGCAACGCGATCGACCGCCTGAAATTAAACGAATCTGGAAAGCTAACGATGCCACGAACCATTGAAGTCCAACAACGTTCGGTGGATAACGATATGGACATAGTTACGTGAGAGAAAGATTCGCCGTGAATCGTCTCTGTTTCAATGAATTCGGTTCCCGACATCTTCCATGGGACTGCGTGAGATAATATGGTTTCGCGGGTTCCCGGACAAAGAAAGCAATATAATCGCAGGATCGCGACTTTTTCAAAGAATGGCCAGAGACGCGACTTGATATCGCGAATATTTTGTAATTAAACAGAAATAGAGACCACGAGCCGTTGATTCATCTGCTCGTGTTGTGGCGGAAATGTTTCGCAATTAAACGAGGTTGCATCACCGTGGCAACGAAACGTCGAGAGGATAGAGAGAGAGAGAGAAGAGAGGAAAAAGAGGAACGCGGAGTGAAACTCACCGATAGATCTAAATCCCGTGGGACGTTGTTACGAGCCTCGTGATTATTAATGGTAACGGCCGATAATGATTTCAGGCGAATTTTTACTCATCCAGATTTTTATGTGGCGATCGCGCGCGCTTTTCTCTCGTCAAATAACCACGCGACACTGTAGCAGGAACGCGAAATGGTCGTTTCCCCGGGGAAAGGTAGCGACAGTGCGAAGTTGGTGGCCGTGCTGCGACCCGAAAAAACTTTCTGAAACAGCGCCGCGCGACAACAGTTCTATCCATCAACGAGCGAGCGTAATTTTTTGAAATACAGCCAGTAATTACTTGAAATGTATGCAAATACTTTGTCGCGCGACGCGGCTGATAAATCTGCCGGGATCCAAACTGCAAAACGACGCGACACGCCACCACCCTTGCTCTCCCTATCACGGGCAAAAATATCGCAGCTCTGCCGGATGAATGGAAAAAGCCGCGTCGAATCGCGATCGTTTGAATTAGTATTTGAAAGCTGGGTCGCGCGAGTTTCAACGTATTCACTGGGTTCGTGATATTTAAGTTAAATACAAGCGAAGAATAACGTAGCAACCGGCGCGAAACTGTATTTTTCCTGGCGCTGTGTGATTCGGTGTGGCCTGGTGTGTAGCGCAGTCTCGCCTGTTTCCACCTGAAAGCCACGTACACACATACATAATATATTTAAAAAGGTATCACAGACCTCGTGTATGTAACACGCGCGTCGCATAAGTATGTATTCGACCCGGTTCACCGACTATGCAAGAAAATGCACGGGTAAAGAGGACGGGAGAAAATGTGACCGAGGCGGAATAAAGAAACGCGACGAGCTGAAAACAGTGAAAGAAACGGCGCAGGCACTGCCGAGTCGAAGAGATCGAGAGAGCCAACCGAGAGAGGAGAGAAGCTCGGGAAACAATCGTCGAATGTACGTGTTGCGCGTAAATTCGATCGCGCCTTTCTGTACGCGAGTACGAGAAGAAATTGAAAAGGGATCGCGCAGGAAACGAGTGCGGAGTCACGCGTCAGAGACCGAACGAACAACGCAAATGGAGACAGGGAGCGAGGAGAAAGCACGAAACGAAGGCAAGGTAAGACGAGGCACAGGGCCAGCAGATAGGGGAGGATTACTCGCACTCGAGAGCTAAGAGCACGAGGAAATAAAGGCTCGCGCGAGCTCGTGAAACGCCACTTTCTTCGAAACTTTTTTCCACGGAAAACCACGTGCTCGTCGCAAACAAGAAATACAATGGCTGCGAAAGTGCAACGCGGAAACGAATTAGGCTGCCGTTAAAAAGCTGCTCGGCGAAACGTCGTAAAGTAGCCGGAGCAGTTGCGTGGAGAGAATCTGATATTATTCCCGAGGGTTATCGCTCTGCTTCAAAGAAACCATCTTGTGTTTCTTAGGACGATCGGTGACGATTCTGTTCGAGCACCGTCTCCACGCTACTCTCGCTAAAACGTTGCCGTTCGCGTTCTAATAGCAAAGATAGATCTCTCCTACAACTTAATTAACCCTCAAACTACCCGCTACCTTTCGTTTTGTCGTCGATCTTTCGAAAGACCGTGAAACGAATTTGCCAGCTGGCAGGTCTGTTTGGCTAAACTCGACATCGGCTCGTAATGAGATTTTGAGGCGACCAACGCCAGCGCAAGTATTGGTAGCGTTCCTTAGCATAAGAAAGTTTCCTAATCAATCAATTTCTCGTTTACACTACGAACGTCAACGTCAGCCAGCGTTTCGTAGTTTCGCTGTTGTTCGAGCCTCGGTTTGGCTCGATAGCGCAACGCAAAATCTTATTATCGGGCTACGTGGTTCCTTCGTTTCCGACAGTCGTCGTCGTCCTCTGTACCGGCACGAAACGTCAGTAATGAGTCGACTATCCTATGATTAAGGTAAGCGGTATTTGACAAGACGGAACGAGCCGTATCAGTCGGTAGCTTCTTAACTTCAACCTCTTAATACCTTAATCCGCTTACGTCATGACCAGATTTTACGTGCTCGCCAGGATTACTTCGTATACGTCGCTCTAATCGCGCCATTTTATTCGGCTTCCTTCCTTTAATTTCGTCTTTCAATTATCTTTACGACATCCTTTCCTGGCTGATGTAGTATGGGAAATTTAATTGGATAGATACCGGAAATAACTGTCTTCCGTTTAAAAGGAGATGACCGGCCGATCGCGGCAAACCTTCGCGTCGCGAACACTGCCAAAGTGAATGGATTACCAACGAATTCCAATTGTAACTGTATCAATGCTAATCCACGACGCGGTAGAACGCTGCTGCACAGCTGCTCCCATAATTCAAAGACGAACGAAAAAAAGAAAGAGAGAAGAGAAAAATACCCGCTCGTGATTCGATTCAGGGTGGTATTTACCGAATAGCCTGCAATAAAAGCGAATGCGTTACCTCTCTTTTTCTTTTTCTTTTTTTCTTTTTTTTTTTTTTTTTTGGTAAAAAGAAGAATCGGCGAAACAGAGGAAACATTCGGGGAATATTAAAACTCATCCGTCGAAACAACTCTTGACCAACGATTTAACGGGCGTGTAATAATCCGATGGTGGTCGAATGAGAGGAAGAAGGCAGGAGGGAAGACGGATGCATCCGGTGTCGCGCATTTTTCTCGACCGGAGCCAGGCAAGAGAGAGCGTAATGACTGGTTAGCGCGAACAAAGTGGCGAGGCTGCGTCAAAAGAGCAGCTCGTCCGCGTATCGCGCGCGTTTAACGAGCATGCACTTTGCCTTATCTATTTTTCTTCTTTTTTTTTTGTCCTGTTTTCCTGTTTTTTGTCGGTGACGCGTATCCGAGCGGACTCGGGTCCACCAGGCTCGAAACTGGAATCGAAATCCACGAACAGTAGCTGTCGCGGCATGGAAATTACGACGGGCACGAACGCCCGACCCGTTAAATTAATAGTAATTAGTTAAGCGGACGTTTGGAGCAGGGAGTGCCAGTGAAAAATTGTAACGGCCGGTGATAATAACCGGCGGCAGTTCAGGACGATTTATAAATAACGCGACAGCGTCGAAGAGAATTACGCTCGCGTTTCGCTCGTATCAGATATCCGCGGCCGCACGCGACACCGGACGCGTGTTTCCTCTAAATCGACCGTTCCAGCTCTTTTACTCCCTTTCGATTCTGCCAACCCTTTCACCTCTCGTAGTCGCAAGCCCGCCTTTAACTCTGCCATACACGCGAAACGTGTGTGCGCTCGCGATGCCTGCCATACTCGCCGTGCCCGCCGGCCACTACATCGCCACTGCTGTCCGGAAGTAACTCGTGCCACGCTACTATTACTGTAAATATACCGTCTGTGTTTCGTTCTTCCCTAAGCAGCCGGAACTTTACATGACGCAGTCACGATGAAAACTGCAACCCGATTTTATGGAATCTCGCAACTCCCGTAAACCTTGTTTCCCGTCGCGGCTTCTACGTTTTAACCAATTAACCAATTACCAATTAATTCCAGGATCGAATAACTCGAGAACGAACGAGCTTAGGATAACGTCGCAGCAACTTTACTGACTGCGACGTTAATCGCACTCGCGTTTTTCGTTACCTTTCGATTCAAACTCGCGCACTCTAACGTTAAATACAATCAACAACGAATCTTCGCATCTCATTGCGATCTCGCTTTACGACACATTCTTAAATTACCTCTGACTTATTAAGTAATTACAATTAAAAAGGTATACCGCGAGATAAGGCGCACCGCTACTTCACAGCTACTTGGCACGAGCCAGAGTATTTTCACTTAATCACGTCGATAGAGGGAAAAGTAAGAACGAACTTTGATCCTCGTGGCTCGGCAGAACTCTATATTATGTAATCAGCGATGGAGAGCGCAAACATCGATGTTCTCGATCGATGAAGGAAGATCGTATCAATTTACCAGAAGAGCGTGGCGACGGTGTCGAATTGAATCCGCGATAGCGATACAATCCGTGTCGTTACAGCGATAATTAGCAGCCGCTTTGAAGCACTTAACTCGCTGGCCGTGCTTGGAAATTCGTATCACTTTCTCCACTGTAAATTTCAACTGAACTGGTTGTCTTCTCGTTCGTCGTTTGCGACGCGATACACCGTGACTTTCAGTCGGGAAACAGCGGGGACGGGCACGCTACGCTGGAGAAAATTTTCGCTGATAACAACGGACCGGAGCTAACCAACTTCGCGTGTCGCTCGAGTTCTTCGCAGATTCTTCGCAAGGACGAAATAACGAGCACCATCCGCCTCTCTCGACTCTTACCGCTCCTTTCCCTCTGCCTTTTTTCGAGTTATTTTCGTCGGTGAAAGAGTTCACGGAAATTCCAACTGTTTCGCATAGGTAGTACTATTTTCCATGTAAAATCAATAACGAGAAGCTGAGAAACGACCCAATGGAAATGAAACCCGAATAATTTCTTCAAATAGCTACTTCTATATTAGCTGGCTAGCTTAAAGGTTAATTTATTTAGTGTACGGTTACAGACGCCACTTACGAAGCGTACAGTTCTACGAAAATTAGCTAGGACATTGCTCGAAAATAGAAGAAGGTTCGCGGAAAAGGATAAGCTTTTGAAATATGAAGATTCTTCTAGACAATTCGTTTTACGCGACACATTATCGAAAAGAGTATTTCGGTAAATCGGAACGGTGTGTACACGTACACGTAATGACGCAACTGAATGAATAATTTATCAATTTATCGATAAATCGTACGAATCGAACGTGTTGCATTACTTACACTCGTTTAACCTTGCCCTCTGGTAGGTTTCAATGATATACGATATACCCTGGTTTCGCATAAAATGAAACGTCGACAACGTGGAATTGCACTGGTAACTATTGGAAATCAAAATTTCATACGCGATACCGCATGCACTCGATAAAATATGAAACGCATTACTACAATTAGATTCGTCAATCGCGGTTTCATTACTACATCACTGTCATATCGGTAATAGCTGTCATTAGCTGGCCGTAGCTCGTGTTCTACCGCTCGAAATGATAGTCTATAGTTTGCCTCGCTCTATTCGTACGACGTTCATGCCGAAACGTTCCAACTGAATTAACTTGTTTCTCGTTAACTCTGATTCTGCTTGTTGAGAAACCTGCGACGCGAATGCAAGGCGAAAGGAGTCGACCAGGTTTGTACATCGATGTTATTGAAAAAACGGCTGCTGTCAGCAACGAGAAGGATAGAAGGAAAGGGAGAAGGAAAGGGAGAAAGGAAGGAGAAGTAAGGAGCATTCACCTTTGGAGAAACGTCAGGAAAGCGGTGCGTCAGCTCACGTCTTGACTGAGTTTACGAGGCACCATAGCCACGAGTGTATTTGCTCGTCGAAATCCACAGGATGCCGGTTTACGGGTGACGTAAACGGGTTCTAGCAGTCGGCCTGCCGCTCGACCCGTCCTTCTGCCTTGGCCTCTGGTGGTTTATGGTCTGGTTATTCGGTTGACGCGACCCTCGCCACTTTACAAGATCCGTGCAAAGCGGGGAGTTCCGGGGAAACGCATAATAAGGTTTTCCCTGGCTCCAGAGCTCGGTTCGTTCTCGTCCAACGGATCACGGATGTCTCGTTCGCTTCTTCTTCGTTTCTACTTCTAGCTAGTTGCTCGACGTCCCGAATCGGTCATTCCTGGAAATCAGAACAACGGTTGGAAAGGTTGGAAACAGGAATCCACAGCAGGATTATTTACGAAGCTGCAGCGATACTGTTTTGGCAATTTGCCTGTTGTCTAGAAATAAATTTCCCATTCTCGCGACCTGATAAATCGCGCATAAATTTTCTGCAGGTTCGAATCATTGTTGGAAATCATTATTGGAAGCTCGCCGTGTTATTCCGATTGCTTCGACCGACTCTGCCCACTCTGCCAATTACGGGAAGACGCGTAACGGAAAGCAAAGCGGTCGCTTATTATTCCTGGGACTGTTCAATCCAGTCTTACGTGATCAATTTGTAAGTTCGCAAGGAATAACGAGTAATCGCGAAAGGCGCGGGTCGAATCACGCCAGGATACGTCCGGAATTCGAGGGAAGTTGGAAAGTTCAGATTGTCTTTCCCTATTTCCTTAACACCGCTTCCCGTAACACACTTCCCCTCGTTGTTCGATATCTTTGAGCGGCGAGACGAAGAAACAAATTGGACGTCTTCTCGCTCGTAATCGGAAACTGGCGACGAGAGTTTTACGGTCGGAGGTCGAACTACGCGGTACGCCAGATTAAAGATGTAGAAACGAGGGACAAGAAACACTGCGAGAGGACAGTGCCGATCTCGTCGAATCTCGTCGCTCGTTTTTTCATACATTACCGTATTTACGCGAATGATAAAATTCGAAGAACTAAAGAAAATTCGCGCTACCGCGAGAAAGGGCTACGGTCTTTCGAGAAGCGTGCTAATCGCGGCAAGACGACCAGACGTGATAAACGTTTGCTTGAAACGTAGCTAATTCGACGGCGAATTGTACGGTGGCAAACTAGCGGCCATGACGGTGAATTTGGTAGAGAGGTAAAGTTGAAGCCGTACGTGTCCCGGGCTCATAATCGTTGATTATTTCTTTGTTGGGGAAATTTGGATAGTTGAATCTACTCCGGGGCGACGAAGTTTCAAAGTACCAACAGCATCGTAGCAGGTTTCGACTTACAATTCGAGTCGCAACTTCGAGCCGCTCTCTTCGTGGTACGTCGAAGCAGAAATTGCTGCTTTCCCCCGCCTCGACGTTTTGGAAGCATCCTGGCAACTTCTAACCACCGTTATACACATCCTAGTTCACTCGGGGGACCAAACAATTCGCTGCTATCTCTCCCAACCGGCACTCGAGTTTCAAGCTAGTTTCAGGCCTGAGAGATAAGATGTATCTAGGAAGCTGTACGAAAGAAGCTGCGAGAAGAATACCAAAGTACCGTAATAATTGTGTCCTACGAGCGAACGAATCCAAGATATCGCGAATATCGCGTACGTTTTGACGATCTGAGCGAGAATTACGACGCACGAACAGGTACGAAGGGAATAGGCAATTATGAAATTACTTGCTTTAGAACTGGACGAACGTTTTGACGAAACTTTGTCGAAATTTCGTACTGGTATAGTCCGCGTCGAGGAAACTGTAGATTCGAAGAGGTTGAGAGAAGAGAGGAGAAAGAATTAGGTTTGTTCGGTGATTCTAGAAGACGTAGGATCTCAGAGACTTCGACAACGATTTCGTTATCGTGAAGAACCGGCCAAGTCCAAGGAGTCCTTTGAGAGACGTTACCTCGTAGCGAATACACAGGTCGCACCTTAACAAGCCCGGAACCAAGGGAAAAGAAACGCAAAGGAGGACAGACAAAAACGAGAAAAACGAATGTCGCTTAATCAACGCTTCTCACTCGACGAATTTTAAGGAAATGTCGTAGAACTTGCGCACGCTCCCGTGGCCCTTGTCTACCTCGACGAGTAAACGAGCAAACAGAAGGTATGGAAATCAGCAAGAAGACATTCCCGAAACGAACGTTTCGCCCGATAAAGTAGTTTGAGTCGACGCGTCCCGAAACACGTACATAATTCTCGAAACTTCTTTCGAACATGAATTTTGTTCGAATCGAAATACTTTCGAGAAAATTTCGTAAATGCAATTTACTTAGCGCGTACCGTCCGTTGGAAAACGTTCGCGGCGAGAGTATTTCTGAAGGAATACTTGTCGAAGAAGAGAAGGAAAAGGAGCAACGAATACGCTTGTCGACGAAGAAAAGGAGAAGGAAGAGCTTGGTCGACGGAGAAACGCTTTGTTCGTTGATCGGCATCGGGCCGATCGACCTTCCCCTTGGTCGAAGAATAAAGAGAAACCTTGCTGGCCTGTACA
This sequence comes from Bombus flavifrons, assembly GCF_040668555.2. Taxonomy (NCBI): domain Eukaryota; kingdom Metazoa; phylum Arthropoda; class Insecta; order Hymenoptera; family Apidae; genus Bombus; species Bombus flavifrons. Next base: position 8,368,440 of record NC_138454.1, read on the forward strand.
ATCGGAAGGCCCCATAGTTCGTGCTCACGGAAACGTGTCTAAAGCGCTTGACCATTTATTGTCTACTCCAAGATCACCGCCAGTCTGCCATCTTCACGGACAATATCTATCCTTCGAGCTTTTATCGACTGACCGATCGATTCTACCTGATTGCGACACCATCTTTGTCATACGTGACGCCTCGTCGATGAACGCTATATAGATACGATTATAGCGACGATGTCCGATGCAGCGAAGCGTTCTCGTCGTATAGGAGCGAACGGCGAAAATGCGACGTTTGTCCGACAGCAGATTGCGCGAAACGTATCGAGTTGGAGGAAGATTTCTAGAGAGCGAAGAGAACGACAACGCGACGCGTTCGACGATCCTGCGGTATTCGATAAAAGTTACGAAAGCGATCCGGCTGGGCGGTGTGATGATTTTCTAACGTTGGAATAAGATCCAACATCACGTAGGTCAGATTCGTTTTAATACGGTTCGGCCATTTGACGACGGAGGTTCCTTTTCCGTGAAAGCTGGACGAGGTCCAGCCTGAAGCAGGACATCCACTAGGGGCGGACGTGCCTCGCCGTAATTCAAGCGGATAAGAGAGAAGGTGGTCCCGGGTCTTGGTCTGGGCAGCAAAGTCCACAAGGTGGCGGGTACACAGAGGACGCGAATGAGAAAGCCGTGTAAAAAGGATCCCGGGGATTAAGATGACAGAGGCCGCGATGGAGCACGGTCGGCCATGAACGTGATTCCTACTCTGGAGTCGATGGGTATACTTCTTGGAAGAACCGGCAGCCACTTAACTCCTTCGAGATCGATCCTTCTCAAGGTAAACTGTATGCCGGACGTGACGTACTTCGTTCGAGCCCACTTTCCTTCGGCCGCGTTACCGTTTCTGTCTCTCCTTTCTCGCCTGCCTTTTCCGGCTGTTCCGATAAAACCAAGCCGATGGAAATCCAAAGTTTGATTTATCCATCGACGATCTAGAAAATAAAAAGATAATACCCAGAAGCGGTTGATTGGCACGCGGTCGTGAGAAGCGGCATCGCGAGATCTAGCTATTATTCGTAACTGGTTCTAGACGAAGAATGCTGGCACGAGGAAAACGCGATACCTGCTGTTCAAATTGCATTCGCTTCGGTTCGTAAAGCTCGTCGTTGTCCGCGGCCGGTTGCGACGACGGTTTTCAAGCTAAACGACACGGCACAAAGAGACACCGGTATGTCGGAGAAGGAATTTCAGCGATAGCGCCGATACGCCGTGCTTTCGATATTTCCGCACGTTAGGGGAACACGAAACCAATGAAATTCGTGGATAGTGTGCTTAATTAGGACGCAGGTTCGGGCGATCGCAACAAGAATTCCATGGTGGGTTCGAGTTAGCAGGTACCGGACGATAAGCCAACTCGTTGGATTGGCCGGTTGGGGCGGGGTAAATCGAATCGAGAGGAAGAGGGAGCGCGCAGGGCGGAATAGCTGCCGGCAATTATAACGTTGTACGAGGCCCGAGCAGTAAATAATGGGTTTTGGGCTTGTCCGGTATTCAGCCAGAGCGTCAATCACCCTCAATCAGTTAGCGGGCTGGCTGCGACCTAAATCAGAGGGTGCGAGAGGGAGGCTGGCGAACGAGAATACGGCCGAGAGATCGAGATAAACGGAGGAGGACAGAGGGACGGACGACGAGCTTGATATCGGACCCGGTGAGTGTCAGCCGATAAAGCCGGAATGACAAAGAGGGAAAGACGGCTGGAAGACAGCTCGGAGGATGATTGAAAGGATGGCGGCTGGAAAAAGAAAGGGAAACGACAGCCAGGTATTGCGAAAGTATCGCGCGGGATCCGGCCAGCCGGCGTTCCGTGATCGCCTCTTTTCAAATGTTCGTTCACGAACGTTGAACGTGGACGTGTCGCGTCTACGGAATATTACGTTCGCCTCGAACCAGACGAGATCCGTGTTAATAAATTTCATGCATGGAAAATCCGACGATGAAAGGTCGACTGGTTAATCGCAAGTTCGAAGCCGACTAATCAATTAACGCGAGTCAAGGTGGCGCGCTTGCGAGTCCTATGAAACTCCACGTTCCATCCTCCTCACCTTCCCTCCTTGTCTCTTTCGTCTAATCTCTCCCAACGAAATTGTACGAGCTACGAGTACGAGGCGATCGCATCTGGCAAACGGCACTGTTCGAATTGAACCGCCGTCGACCTTGTCGAGTTATCGTACGCGCGCGTTATCGTTACTCCGACCGTATTGAATTCGCGACCGAACCAACCTACCGTATACGACAATCGAGAAAGTTGTCGCATCACCCCGACCCGACGACTAGGTCGCTTTCGATTCCTGTCCTCTCGCACAATGCTCGTTATCGGTGACGCAGCTTCTGTCCCGAAAATGGAAGACAGCGATGAATATTGCAACACCGAGGAGCGCCTCGGTGTTTCCATCCTCTCTGTCCGGCACATACATTCTCGGTTCGTTATCAGTTGGAAAGGTTTACGCGAATTACTCACGACACGCTGGAATTCGGCGTACAATCGCGCCAATCTAGTTTCGATAGTTTCAAAAATGATTCCACTTGGTAAAATACGCGAGCGAGAGGAAACGCGCGGCGCGGCTTACGTTCGCGAAAGATTCGATTCAAAGGGGAACAATGTAGATCGGGTTTCTACTTGCTTTCCTTTAAAACTCTCGCTCCAGGCAAACCGTTTATATCGTTCTCTGCTCCCTCCTGAGAATAGTTTCGCTGGTAGACGGTCAAAACTTCCTCCCACGCGGTTTCGTACCCGGTGTATTCTTTTCCGCGATCGACCAGCCGCGATAAGAATACCGTGCGCGTTCGTTCGTCTATCGAGCTTTAACCTTTCTTTATCGAGCAACGAAGATAACCTCGACGACTGGTCGTATCTCGTATCGAACGTGAAATCCTCCAAAACGACTCGTCGTTCCTGTCGAATCGCTCTTTCAAATCCCGATTCGTCATAATAATTTAAACGCTGTCCGTGATATTCGATTCCTGGGGATGTCGCGCACACTTACGCCTCGCATGCTCGATGAAACTACATTATGGCCGAATTATTCGGCGTAAAACAGTAAAATGTAAAAAGGCTTGACGGGCGAGACGAGCTGGGTGGAGCTTTTAAAAGCTCTCTTTAATCCCGTAGTCTCTCGATTGACCCCCCGCTCCATCGATTTTCATCGACTTTTACGCGCACGTTTCCGTTCTTGCCTAACAGCTTTCGTTTTGCAGCTCGATCAATCCATGCTGAAATCCAATTGCTCGGATGCACCGGTCGTCGGAATAAATTCATTTCACCCTTTGATACGCAGCAAAGTATTTTGCTATCCGCTTTCCTTGCACGGTCGGTTTTAATTACGAGAAAAGTTTAAATTTATTTCGAATATCATCCGCCTCGGTTTTCTCTCGCTCGATAGTGCAACTTTTGTTCCCGTGAGATACATAGTACCGAGGAAACGCGGAGACGAACAGTCCCGGAAAAATATCCTGCAATCGATCCTTTTCGATGAAACTTACACGGTAATAGCTTTGAATTATCTAGAAACTGTGTTTACACGTTAATGATCGGACAAATAGAAGCGCTCGTTTCGCGTGTGCGCTCGCTAAGCTTAGCTCCGCGAGTTCCTCTCTTTCGTTTAGAGATACTAGAAACCGTTCTATCTCGAACACTTGAATTTACAAATAAAAGTAAATTACGAATGTCTATCTTTGTCCACGGTGAAATCAAATTTTCCATGGTAAAAGGTAAAAGCTCGTCGTTCCTTCTAAAAATTACATCTCTGTGTTTAGTCCCGTATAGTTTGCAACTAACGGGCGTTAAACGAACGAAAATTGACCAGCGGCTAGTCTACTTCAGCCAACTAACTGTCGCTTTGTAGCAGAGCGCGTAGCTACTCGTTTCCGCTACAAAAAACCGAAATCCCTATAGCTTGCAGAACTGTCCAGTGATGTACTAAAAACGAATCACGATATCAAAACGATCTCGTTGGGAGCATCGTCGTTCAATTTATACCCTTTCCGTGGAAACGCTATCCCGGTCGATGGTTCGGCTTGACTTCTGTCTAGCCGAAAGTGGAATCTCGTCGGAGGCGCGATTTCGTTTGACTGCCATTATCGATTCTCATTACCGTGTGTTCTCGGTGCACCTGTTTCGTTTCCATCGCAAAGCCGCGCGTCGAATTTTCCCCTTGCCGCGTCCTTCCTTCCTTCTCTTTACTCTTGCCAACTATCCCTCTCGGCTATACGGCGAACTTCGCGTAAGAACGAGTCAACAACACAGCCAGCATTTTTACATTTGCATGCAAATAAGCGGGGATCGTGAAATCTATGTGGCCCGATCTGTGTAACAACCCGTGTATACGTAAGCGAATAGAGCATCCTTCGTTCGCAACGAAACTCAATTACGTTTCGTAATCGTAAAAAGGTTCTGACGAAGAATACAATTGTTAAACGAGTCGATTCGTATACGCTGTCTGTCGCGAATACGGTGCCTTTTTCTCTCGGTTCCAAAGTAGAACAAATCCATCGAAGAGGATACAGTAAGGTAGCGCGCGAGTTTTCCGATTACGTACGTTGCGCGTAACTGTAACAATTTGTGTAACGCAGCGAACGGACCGTAAAGGCATTCGGTTGCGCGCATCGATCGACGAGCAACGTAGCACGGTCAAACGTCTCTGTTATCACGCTTCTAGCCTTCCATCGACCGTATCTACGAGACGGCCCCTTTAATCGAGCTCGAGGCAAACTCGAGAACTTTCCTCGTATTGTCGTTGCACGTGTAACTCGCGTCTCAGCCTCTTACCTCTCCTCGTCGTCCTCGAGCTGCCAGTTTCCACCGAAGAACCGAACGGCTGCCATCGTGGCGCAGCATCGCGTCGTCGCAAGCTTTTTTCCAATTCGTCACGCCAGACAATCTATGCACGTAAGTGCAGCATACGACGTCGCTCTGCAAGACACATCGCTGGTAATAGGATAATGCTGGATGTAAACGGCCGATGGCACGCGTCGAGGAGGCACATCCTCGAATTTAGCGTCTCTGTTATCGGCCGTGCTGTAGCTACGCTCTTCCCGAATTAAGCCATGGTCCCTTTAATCGAAACTGACGCGAGCTACACCATCGTTCGTCGTGTCTTCGCGCTACACCTGCTGTGTCCCTTTACGTTAGCGAAGCAGCCGGGAACACGGCCGTTCGTTTGCAGATAGAAATCAGCTCGTCGATCTCGTTAATCGTTCCTGGCGCCAACACACCCTTTACGAGATTGTTCTTCCAAGTCTCATTTATAGAGACTGGCCGTTTCTCACCGGGCGAAATACGCGTTAGAATCGTGCGTCGTGTAAGATACTCGGAAAGATGCGAATTCGAGGTGACGATTTTCGCTAAGAGAGCGTGAGATAGTGGCGAACGAGGGATACGCGATAAACGCGAATATAACTCCCGCAACACAATTCAAGTGGATTGGTTCGAGCAACCCTCCTCCACCCGCATGTAAATAGGTTTTAATATACCAACGCGTCGTACTTGTGTACCAACACTCGGCTTCCAACGAGTAATTTCAAGCATTTAACCTACGAGAGGGTTTGAATGGCTGAAAGGGCTCCTGCTGGGTATAGGGGACGCAAGCAGTCGGAGAGCAGTGTGAAATTTAAAGTCTTCAGAAAACAACGCGCCAGGTGCGGCGTTATTTGCGTTAATCAAATGCCTCTCGAGCCGCTATTAGCACGCCGTGTCTAATCCATGAAGAACGCCTGGAAAATTCGATTACGGATTCGAGCGGCTCGCTTTTCTGCTAAATTAACCAGAGAGAGAAGGGAGAGAATGAAAGAGGAAGGGAAAATACTCACGAGCATTTCTCTTATCCTTGGTATTCGTCACCTTGGGCGAGCCTGATTTTTATTAAAATCTTTCGCGCTACCTTTCTGCCCGTGAATTGTCATTCGAAATGCTAATCAACATAAGGGAGTTCGTAGTAAATAAATTAAACGAACATCCCGAGCGGAGATAAAAAAGAAAATGAGCATGAGTTTGCGGATGGAATGTTCGTTTTTTTAAAGGGTCTGTAGAAAACGGCCAAGGGGGATGTTCAACGTATTCTATGAGAAATTACGAAAAATAATCCTCGAAAATTATCATGAGAATAGCTTCATGGTCGCGCGCTGAGGTCTACCCGAACAACAATGCCGTCTGGTCCTATCTGCATAACAATGTTTAGCCGTGAAAACAAAGCTCCGTGACGTACCGGGTCAGCACCGCGCCGGTAAAAAAAATAGGTGATATATTAACTAGACCGTTGTTTTCGACAACTTCGTCGAATTTAAAGTCGAACTCGTTCGTAATCGTTCCCGTGTCCCAACGAAAGGAACTTTCCTTTTCTCTCGACGAACCTCGATAATTTCGAAGATGTTAGCGAGCGTTCGGAAAGGAGAGTGCGTGTTGCACACGGATGGCGTGTTCACGGGCAGTAACCCTAAATATTAACACGGGCCCCATGCGGGTGAATTGCCCACCATTACCATCGCCACCGTGCTTGGTCATTAGCGTGGAAATATTGAATTTCGTTATCGACCTGCTATTACCGGACTGACCTGGCCACAAGAACGACTATAAGGACAAGGAAACTACAGTGGAAATCGAACGTGTCGGATCGAAACGCCGCTCTTTACGTCGTCGCTCGTGAACGTCGTACAACTATGTTCGATGTTACTTTGGGATATCTTTTCTGTCGCGTAACCATCAACGTCGACGCGTTGAACGTGCAGTCTTTTAAAATTACACGAAGCGGAGGAACTTGATGGAAGGGAGTGTGCGCGCTACGATGCAGGAAGAAACGCGAGACGAAATATTGTAATAAGAGGAAGAGCGATTGTCTGATGAAATTTTGTCGGCGCGTGTTCTTATCGACTCGCTCGTCAAAGGATGACTCCATATTTGTCGAGCTGGCTTCGTCGTCTTCGTCGTTGTCGTTACCGCCGTTTCAGTGCTTTCTGGCGGCGCCTCGTACCGAGAGAAAGAGAGAGTAGTTTGTTCAGAATTCAATTTATGAGCTTTGCTTTTCACGAGCTCGCATCTACAGAAGAAGATGGGTTTTTATTTAATGGATAGCTCGTATCGCGAACGTTCAACTCGAAATATGTCGCTATTACGGAATAGCAAATTGGACCTAGAAGAGGATTGATGAGGAACAGGAGGGTGGTTCCAAGTATAGTTAGACCGCAATTGCACGCCGTGATATCGTGTGTACGCGCAGCGTGAGAGCTTCGGTGAACTCATGTATTGTTATTCCTCTGTTAATGTTAGCATCCACCTACGTACGTGTCGGGCCACATTCCTCGTGCGTACACACGTCTCTCTCTCTCTCTCTCTCTCTCTCTCCCTCTCTCTCTCTCTCTTTCTGATACATTCATCGAATGTGAAACTTTAGCCGGGAATCGAGACCAGGTCGTCTTAATTACGCGCTTAGGAGCCGGTGCGCTTCGCAATCGTTCAACGTGTGCTTTAAAGCTCATAAGCCACAGGTTCGACGTATGAACAAGTTGCCGTCACCGCTCTCACGAACTTCCTGTTCTTTGTTCGTACAGTGCGTACGTAGCATACTGTTCGAGGTAATCATCCTCGTTCAGACGATTTCGTGACTTGCTACAATATTCGGATTAATAATTTGTCGAGATGGTCGCGCTTCTTTCCAGATTAAACGGCCTATTAAATATTCGGAAAGTTTTATTCGACATTTTTCCACCGTTCCTTTTGCGGTGGATCGTGACGCAACAAGCAGACGCGACGGTGGAAAAAACGTAGCAGAAACGAGTGGAATGAAAGAGAATAGAAAAAGAGGGAAGAAGAAAAAGATGCGAGCCTAGAGGTGAGAGAAAGAGAAAAAGGAGGGCAGAACAGTGACGCGGATCAACGCAGAGAGCACTCGGCCGGCAGTAGTACGTCACGATAGCGTCAGTCGCAACTACGCGTCCCGTTCCGATATGTCTGACTGCATGTCGTTATTTCTACTGAAATTCGTCGCACCGTCCGTAGGCATGACTACGTGGCCGCGCACACACGTGTACGTACACGCAGCTCCGGAAATATTCACCGGAACCAACTTCCATTTCGACGAGACTCATTGTCGCCGACAGCACGAACGTGAAAACAAATAGCAATCGTTGGGATACGAGTTATCGTATACAAACGTTCTCGTCATTCCTGCCTCGACGAAATGCTCTTTTCGCCTCTGCTACCAGTGGCCCCGAATTCCAAGCGGACGCAATAACGAAAAAAAAAAGACGTTCTTCGTTCAAATTTATCGATGTCACGCGTTTCCCTCTTTTTACCATCGAACGACGCGACACGCGACGACTCGTCGAGAAGAATTCCTTCCATCTTCCGATAACTCGCGAATGCAAATGAAACTTCTCGTAAAGGAGCAAAGAGGAACGTGGTATTTGAAATTCAGGTTAAAGCCGCGGTTCGACCGACGCGCAACAAAAATTCGTGTGGTGCACGGTCGTGGTAGATCGCGCGAGTAAAAGCCCGGCAAAAGCGGATGAGATCGGTAGAGTAAAGTTACCGAGTTTCCACTGTTTTACTTCGCGGTCTCGGAAGAGCGAGCAGCTAACTGCGTTGATAGTGACACAGACGCATGACGAGTATGTATCTATGTATCGTTCTTGTTTACCCTATACTCGTACATCGTTTATCATTTTTGCGGGACGAGTTCGAGGATAAAAAATGAAAGCACGATACCAAACGGAAAAAAGCCATGTGGCGCGCGGCTAACGGACTGGAAATCACTGACAGTATTTTTAATTGTCCACCTCTAATCATTTTTACATTTTTTAACGAACCGTAAGGGGTTTATTCTCTTTATTCTCTTTTCACGCACCCAGTACTCTCGCGTACGGTTCTTGCACTCTTTAAAAAGGGAATATCCTCGTGACAACAACAACGCGCGTCCGTGACAACAACGCGTCCAGAGTAGGGAATAGAAAAATGCCGGTCGTAAAATGAAGAGAAAAGATGCAGAACGAAATAAAGATGTAAAATGGAGGAGAAGAAACGTCCCGAGACGGTCGGATAAAAGTATAAATTTATAAAGCTCGAAGACGTCAGAACGATAAAGTATGTTCTCTGTGAGGTAAAACAACTCCACGAGAATGTCAGAAAATTAGCGTGGCAATAAATAAGCGGACATACAATATTCTTGAAGGAAACGTAAGCGAAGTAAATGGTGGATGGTCTCCATTTATTTCGCCGCTATTTATCCTTTGCCCGGAGGACATGCATCATTTTTACGAGGAAAACGCGAAGCCAGGGAACCGCGGAGAGCCACGCAAAAAGAAGCAACGCCGGTGAAGCTTGCGGTGGAAAAGCAACGCAAATGGGGCAAAATACTGAAAAAGGACCTGCATGTTTCCTCTGTAATTACGCAGCGGTGCATGGAAAATAGATCGTTGTCCCAGTGGCTCGTTCGCTCACTCGAACGATCTTAATCGACGACGAAAGATCAACTCGTGCGATCTTAACCTTTCCTCGTACTCGCGGTTTCCACTCTCTCCAATAATCTTGAAAGCTTGAAACTGTGATTTCTCCTGCCATTAGATCGAACGCGGAACGAACGATATCGTGGGATGTCGCTGCGTTAACAGGCTGATTGATAACTTCGTTATAGTTGAGCTACCGGGATTACCACGGTTGCCAGGGGTAACCTATCGGCTACAAAGTCGAGAAACTTAATTAACGAGAAAAACCTCGGAAGAACGGGTTGTAAAGTGGATCCGTATCGCGAACCGAGACCCGTATATTCGTGCCGGTGCTATTTACCCTTCGCCCGGAGGGCGTGTATCATTTTTACGAGACGAGGGCTGAACAGAAGGGTGGGTAGCCGGCACGTAAGAGCGAAGTGGAGGAGAGTGACAAAGGTGAAAAAGAGAGAGAATGAGAGAAAGGAGAAGTAGGTCGCGCAGGAACAGCAAAAGGGATCGAAGGGAAAGGTCGCGGAGGTGGTAGAGCGAGAAAGGGGAGAAATATTGGAAAACGGGCTGCGCGGCGAGATAAAACGTTTCATAAAACAGACATCGATTCCGTATTACTCGGTGGCGCGTCGACGTGAATCGAGCAGCCCGTCGCGTCGCAAAGCTACTCGACGAGTGGCTGAAAAGTCGCTGTAACGAGTACCCGACGAAGAAAGATACGCGTTTCCTTATTGCATCTAACCGTGTTCCCATACCCGACATTGCGAACGTCCCTCGCTGCGCTCTTATTTCCTCTATTTTTCGACCCTGTTTTTCATCCTTCTGTCTATCGGTACGATCCACCCCACTCAGAAAATCCCATCAAAAGGAAGAATTCGCTACGACGACGACGACAACGACGACGATGACGACGCGTTGACGAGACACTACACACACGGCTAATCGGAAATTTTACGAAACAAAACCCCCATTCTACTAAGATATATCGTATTGGTCGTGATTTTTCCATTTCGAGTAAAACAATATTTGACGATAAATATTTCGCGCGCTCACCTATGGAAATATCTCGTAAAAATTCGTTCGACGATATTTCAGATTTTTGCAACGACTAATGATACGTTTGACGAAATAAAAAAAATAATAGACTCGTCGCCAACGATCAACGAAATCGATCGAATCGAATAAGCACGATTTAACGCCGATGTTTGCTAATTCCAAATCCTGTACGACGGATGCAGAAACTTTTCAGGAGCAAATTCTTTTACCGTCGTTTTCTTTCCGTTTCTCGTCTCTTCGGACATCGTTGAAAAAGCTTGTACGAGCTAGAAAGCGGACTGTTCCTAATTTTATGGATCGAGTCAAGATGGCAACGTCGTAAATACAAAGAATCGCGAGACCTCGTAATTGCTGTATGATGCATTATATGGTACCGGCTAATGCTACATAATTATGGCACATTAAACCTTCGTTCCATAACAGTATTTCACTTGACATTTTTTTCATCTCTTTTATCGTCCGCTATAACAGGGGCGCCGATTCAGGCGTTTTTAGCGGCGGTATATTCATTTAATGAATATCACAGAGCGAAATGGTCAGACTGCGGTTTAACGTCCTACGCAACTGTTTAAGGATTTCGTTGAATTTTCAAGACGAAACATTACCGACGATTAACCAGCGAAATTGCTGGATTTCGAACCGGCTCCTGTAGTCTGGAGCTTGAAGCACGTTTATGAAATTTACCCCCCCCCCCCAAAAAAAAAAGATAAAGAAAAACTAAAGGAGCTCGTTAAACGTTCGTGCAGAAAGGAACGTGCATGCCGTGTATTATTTTATCGTCTTATTTCGATCGTTATTTTATTACAGGCGCGCCGCTCTCTTTTACCAATTTGCCATGAAAAACGATTAATAATATATTTATTTAAAAACACGTATTCCGTGCTACGTGCGCAGAAATGACGTTGAAGCCGAGCAAATAAAACATATAAAAGAGAATTTCGGGAATCACGAGGTGTTTTAGGAATTAAAGTACGCGATGAAGTGTTTGCAAGCCGGTGTGTAAACGCGTAGCGATGTATCGTACGATGTGGCGCATCGATCATCGCGAAATTTCAGCGAAAAAGTAATTGAGACGGTATTTTTGTGAGGAAACGACGAGAACGGCAGAACACGCGGAAATTTTCGCCATATTTTAATCCGTTCACGATACACGACACCCTAGGTTCATCAATCTCCGCCGTTTTAGCCATCCCGTTCCATCGTCTTTCGTCACCGATCATTTATTTCGCGATTCGCTTCCGCCTTGTATGCGCGACTGTCACCCAGAAATGGCCACTCCACCGGAAAAATTTTATCAGACTACGGTTGCTCGGCATGTTTAAAAATGATGCTCAGACATTTGCCGTGTCAACGAGTACATTAACGACGAGTTTATCGCTCGATCCTCAACGTCGCATAATGTACCAAAGAAAAATGAAATCGCGTATCCGAGCTTACCGAGTAAACCGAATCTCGTTTCAGACATGATACAGCTTGAAATTTCAAGTCTTCGAGCGACGCACAATCGCGCGAACATTCCGTAGCTCGTAATAATTATTCGCGCGTAATGAGCAAGAATATGCCGCGAATCGTAACCTATCGTCCTCGTAATAACGAATTGAGAAACTATGTCGAATCGACAGTTTATAGAGCAAAAACTTGGTGGATTTTCTTCGACGGGAACATTCTCGTGACGCGACGTGTTATCGCCGTTATTGCACGCTGTCGTTGTTGTTAGCAGAGTATCGTTGAAGGGGGAGTAAAAAGAATCCGGTCGAGTAAGGGATAAAATCAACACTAGCCGGTGTTCGGTTGACTCGCGTCGCTTCAAATGATAGCTTTAAGGAAAGGTAAACGGTTTCTGTGTCGTGTTAAACATCGTCTGTGAGTGTACGCAGCAAGAACAATAACTCTGAACTGTTTCCTCCGCCATGTCCAGCAGTTCGTTAAAGATTACACTGTGTTGCTCCGCCAGTGATATCGATACTCTTTGGTCGAGACCAATTTCCGTATACGAAGGTAAATAACTGGTTGGAAAAAGGTCTTAAAAAGCGTGGAAAATGTATAATTGGATACGCGTCGCGTATCGATAGTTACGTACATATATTAGAACGATTCGATTTGGCGTAATTGATTTTGCCACGGTAGTTTTTCCTCTATCCGCGTGTGAAAGCTACAAATCGGAAATGTGAGATATCCGCGTACACGAAATATCAAACAATACAACATTGGTTTAATTGCGTTATCTCTAGTCGGCCGCACGTTGTACTCTCGACCGACGATAATTATTTTATCGATTTGAAATAATTACATTCTCTAGTAGGTGAGTAATAATGGCCGCGGTCAGTGGCTGGCGTTCGGCGACCACCGCCTGCCTCAATGAATCGCAATGGAAAAGACTTTTTCGGCTGATTCGGACCACGTTCCACCTCTGTCCTTTCCATTCGTTTCTCTCTGTACCAGCCGAGCCTCTTACAATGAAACCTGCACGCTCCACTCGAATTTCATTGGCTAGAAATTGCGATCGTTTCCTACATACATATCGAATACCGCAGGCCGTTCCGCGAATTCTTGCCATTCCACGTGCAAGTCGGGCGTCCCAGCGTAGAAAAAAACGCTACGGCCAGCTAGCAAGAGAATGGGCGAGAAACAGAAACGACAAAGACAAAGCGGTCCGACAAGAACTTTCCACGGTTCCATTCAAAAGGCTCTAGGAATGCGAACCATCCTATATCGAGTACCTCTTTTCCTTCTCTCCGACACTATCGGCCGCTTTCCATCAAACGCTTCTCTATCTGTACTAAACGTGCCACTGGAAAGATAAAACCAACCTCCGACCTTGATTAAAGGCCAAAATTTCTCTAGTTTCTCGCTATATTTTTAAGGGCAATACGTTTTTGCATTACAGTGGAAAAACACGTTCAAGTCGATGAAATAGCGTGGAATACGAGCGTCATTGATCGCGACAGATTACGAACAAATATACGCGAGTAATAACGATTATTATATTTTGAACACTCCAACTACTTACCGAGCATTACCGATCCTTCCCTTTCCCCCTTGCCCCTTGTCATTACCACCGAGCTTCGATAAATGCGAATCGCATATGTATTACGTTAAGCACTTACGATATTCCAATAAATTTCAGTGTCGATTTCCACCTGGCAAACACACGATTTTCATTGTTCGAAGCGACGCGGTGATTATATCGGTCGAACGCTAAACAAACGGGGTCGGCTTGTTATTGATCTCCGGGGATTCTTTTTTACTCGTTGTAGGATCGATGCCAGAGAGAAGCCGGTGACCAAAGCGCAACACTCCTCGGATTCCGGGGTGTTCGGACCGCGAGCATACTTCCGCACGGCATTCCCGAGTCCTGCGGTCCTCGTGATCGAGGACATCAAGAGGCATGACGCGGCCACTTACAGGTGCAGAGTCGACTTCCGCAAGGGACAAACACGTAGCTTCCGATATAACCTCACCGTCATCGGTAAGTCTTTCGTTACCATGTTCAATATTTCAATGGAACGCGGCTGATTCGTTCGAGTTCACGTAGAGTACATATTTTTCTGTGTCCGAAATACCATTTTTGTTGCTAAAGGCGGCAGCAAGCGACGAAAGAGTTTGATCAAGATCAAAGCGGCGCCTTTAGGAGCCGGTGAAAGGCGCGGCGTAATTTCTGATGTCAAACAAATTTAGCGGGTCGTTGAAAAGGACCCTCGAACGACGTATTACAGACGAAAAAGCAATGTGTAAAAAAAAAAGAGAGAAAAGGAGAAAAAGTCGATGATCACGGCAGGTCTGCGAAGAAGAAGGTACATACGTATTTCTTCATTTTCAATGAGACCAAATATGTATGGCAATCTCGACTGTCGTGTCGTAAACTAGAACATCCGGTAGCAACGCCAATTGGTGTATCGATACCCAGCAGGCATTCTATTCTTTCAATAGCGATTGAACCCAGGTTAAAGTATACTTGTAAAGAGGACCCTTCCCGCAATTGTATCGATTCGCTCGTCTAGACGCCAGACTGATTTATTAATTTATTAATTCTCTGCTTAATATTAAAAGGATTAGACGAAGTAGCATTCTCGATAGGTTATATATATCGCACAAGTACGAATCTAAATTTAATACTGACAGGAATTAGAAATGTTGAGGTTATTCGATGTGTAAACAGAGAAAGCTCGTGGATAAATTGTAAGGCAAAAAATATATTTAAATAGAAGCGTAATTATAAGTAAGAATATAATTTGAGCTGGTACAGATCCGCACTCTAGCTGTGTTACCCAATAACTGAAAACCCCGAAGCCAACGTCTCCTGTCTACCGTTTATGGTCTGTCTTCGTCGCATTCTTTTGTCTACACGCTGTCGATGGCTTCAGTGCTTGAGAAAACTAAAAAGACCAGATGTAGAGTTTTCTTAGAAGTGGTAACCACTTCAACAAGAAACAATTGCGGATATTTCTGTACTTGGTTTAAAAATATTCGACTCGAGCACGAAAATGCTAGGAAGTAAGTTACTTGTCAAGAACCAAGTTTAAACTTTGTTAATTGCATTTCTTGGCGAAATTCGCGAAAGGCACAGGTATACGTGCATTTTTCACGACTGGTATTCTGACCTAATTCACGGTCCTTGGATTTTTACGGGCGTCATAGCCAGCTTACACTACAAAAATCTATCGCTTGGGCCAATTACCTGACGCGAACAGCGTTCACTCTGTGGTCAATCAATGGTCACCGGTGGTCACTTTCCTCAAAATCATTTCTACCGACTACCTCGCCACTGTGGACGCTTCTGGAGACTCTCTTCCGGTTCCAATTACTTCTGTGGATAGCGAGTTCAAGCTCGATCACTGATCGGAAATAATCTATCACTCAATGGGTTTCCTTTCGGCCGTACGTTCGTAAGGTGACGTTGCGTGTAATGAAATTTGAGACTCGAAGATCACATTTTCGGAAAGAAAACTTCGATAATAAAATCACGACGCGAGAATAGCTGTTGAAGAAGCTAATCCCAGCAATGGCAGAACGATAAGAGAAGGAGTATCGGTAAAAAAGAAGAAAATAACGTGCAAGAGGAAAAATGAAGCTTCTCTGCGATCTTTTACGATTTCGAAAAGCGTCGAAATTGAAGAATGGAAACTCCGAAGGAAACGAAGCCGAACTACAAAGGTGCCTACACACAACTCTGATATATTGTATACGTACGTGCAATACGAAATATATAATAATACGAACAAATATACGTTCGAGCGATGGAATCGATCGGGAATCAGGCGTAAGATTACAATTTCGCGTTACGGCTAACGCGTTGACGTCGTTCTTCTTCCGAAGATATTCTCGCATTTCCATGGTACGCGAACAAACACATGCTCCACTTACGAAGCGCGCGCTTCGCGTCGCCCCGTTACTCTCGACGTCGAGTGAAAAGTGCAGTTCTCAGCGGGCTCTAAGTCTGATCAAACAAATGGCGACTGTTGAAAAATTCATGAGCCAATCGAAGACGCGCAACCCTTGCTCCGACTCCGTGCTAGACTCCGTTCCGTATTCCGTGGCTCTATCGTCAGCCACGTGGATCTCTCATTGGCAATCTCTGCTGTTTACGCTTTTTCTTTTAATCCTGGTAACGTGATCACGAGCAGAGACTATCGGAATTGAAAACCGTTGAAAGTCTCTCGAGACGAAGATATTCCTCGTGTCCGATTGTTTGACGGTTTCGTCCGTGAAAAAATCCAAAAGCGAACGGAACGTGCTATCGATGAAAAGGACAGGATCGAGGGAGAAGAGAGACGATAATTCTGGAAATAAATTCTGTACAGGAACTGGACAAGTTTTCAGGAACGAAAGGAATCGAGCAAGTATGCGTCGCGGTCGATCATAAAGTCCACAAGATACGAAAGTGTAACTTTCATGGATGCTCTTCAAAGCAGTCGCTAGTGAAGTACCTTCGAATCTCGGGATATTCCATATAGCTCGCGGCAGGAATATAACCTGGAAAATCCTGGCACCGATCCTTCGATACCGGAATCCATCTTTCGCCGCAATCCCGTACCTTCTTCCGTTTCTAACTCATCGATCGAAAGTTAGAAAGCAAACGAAGACGAGAAAAAACGAGAGAGAGAGAGAGAGAGAGCCAAGCGATGGAAAAGAGAGTAGAAATGAAGAAGAGGTAACGATGAAGAGAAGTAGAAAAATGCAAGAAGGGGGCGAGAATGGTATAAATGTCGCAGTGCAGATTCCGAGAAAACCTTCGGGCTAACGTGGAATTGCTCGATCTTTATCCGTTCGGATTTCTGCGTTTTTACACGCGTTCAGCTACGCGCGCATCTTCCAGGAAGAAATGTAACGCGATGTCTTTGGATGATTTTCCTATGCTGAATGCACGGATCGTAGAAAATTTTCGTAGATGCAGCTGGCCGAAAGAGCGGGACCCGCGATGGTTGGATGCGCGCGATATTCTAAAAAAGAGTCACGGAAGAAATTTGCCCGGCTGGAAAACCGTCCGCTTTGAGCAAGGTATTTTCATCAGAGGAGATTGGTTCCCAAGAGTTCCTAGATTGCGTCCATCCACTGGATTTTCCCTCGTAACAGGCGTCCTTCCGTTGCCCCTGGTCCCTCGACCTACGTTTTTATCGGTCATTTCCCTTTCTTTCATATCCTGCTTCCACTCTCCGCCCATTTCCGATGATACCCGACGCCGATATGCGTATCCTTGTATACCCCGACCTCGGACTTTTTCCTCGACCAGAGGAAAGCGAAGAGTTACTTGTTGGCCTGTATCGAATTTCCCTCTGGCGCGTGCTATTGTTTCTTTTTCCGCGCGGTCGATCAACGCTTTCGTTGCCGTGCGAAAATCGAGTAGCTCACACTTCTCTGACTCGTCCGTTTCGGAAACGAAGGGATAAAAACACGGCGCAGGTGGGACGGGGCAGTCAAGAGACGGCGGACTGCCCGAGAGTTTAATGAATCTCCGGGAACAGATTCCCGGTACGCGAATATTAGTTTTCCGATTGCCGCGCAACGCGTATCGTTTTATTCGTTCTTTTATTTCCAGCTGTAAACGTCACGGAAACAAACACACGCGACTCTGCTAAAATTCGATTCTATGGGATCGCAGCCGCGTTCGTAGTCGCCTACAAGGAAACGTAAAAATTCTGGAAAAAGTTAGGAATCGCGCGACCAAACGTACGACAGTTGTTTATTACGATTTACGGTATAGTAAGGCAAGAACTATGATAATTCGCTGACAACGTTTCCTCGTGCTTTTTTTAACCGCGCTGCGGAAACCGGACAAAAAGAGTCGAGATGGAGGCAAAAGCCACTCAAGGTGTAACTTAGTCTGCAAATTGCATCGCTGCGTTGTAAGCTGGTATTAAAGAAACGGAAGAATGTACTTACGCTAAGCGCAATTTTCCATTAGGGCGGTCACGAGCGACATGAAACTGCCGCGTACGGCTTCCCACGAACAACACCAAATATCGTTTCCATCGCAAAAAGAGATTCTATGCCATCCGATCCATGAGTCGATGAATAGCGAGAAAAAAGCGCGTGCAGCTTTCAAAAAGTTTGGCGATCGGTTTTAATTGATTCTCTCGTAGGTTTGTTTAAAAAACACGTATGGCAGGTAAATGGACGCGTTAAGCCGCTTGGAAACACACGTCGAGACTTACCTCCTACCATTCGGTACTCACACGGTGGCTAAGGCCCGAAAGTAAGTTCCTTAAGTGGAGCGAGTCAAGCTGATCTTCGATCTCGGTGAACGACACGATAAAAAGTTGACACGGAAACTTAACTTATCCGCCATCCTTCGGTGATGAAGGTTGATGATACGTGTACGACTTAATATCGGTATAACTTTACGCAGAGATAAGCTGACGGAAACGAGACGAAAAAACGTGGAAACACGAAGAGCACGTCGATCGTTGAAGTGTAAACGCCATCGGCCGATCGAATCGGAACGTAAAAGCTGTTATCTATGGGAGTCGAGTGATCTAGAAACAACGACAAAAAAGAGAAAAACAATCGATCGCACGCACACGGATGGCAAATTTCTCGACAAGAAAACAGGGAACGCGGAATCGGGCGTCATGTGTGCCGGAAGGTCTTTGTTTTTGCTGGGCGGAAAGGTGTCTGTGGCAGAGGCGGTGATAGCGACTATCGTATGTGTTGACGCCGCAGACGGATGTTCTGGCGTATGAAGAAGCGAGAGAAAGAGAGAGACGAACAGAAAGAGAAAGAGAGAAGTGCAAGAAAACCAGGCAGGTTGTCGAACGAGAGGTGAAACCGTGGATCTCCGAGATCTATTCCTCCAGCCGCGAGCTCTGGGGTGGAGATGGAAAATTGTAAAAGATGGAAGCGAAGCCTGCTGCTGAAGTGGTAGGAAGGAAGAATAGAGATCTGCCCTCGTTAAGGAAATAATCCGCGGCTTAATTAAATACAGCGCAATTAGTTCTGCTTCTATAGCTGGATGGTGGCTGTGTGCGTGCGTACGCTCGCGACGTACAGGGTGTCTCGAGCAATTCTCAGTCGTTGCGGAATTTCACTCGAGGGAAAGAGACGAGCGTGAAAAGGGTGGCTTGCTCCGCGCTTTCAAAAACTTCGAGAACCGGAAAACAAGAGAAGCTTCCTTTCTTTCTCTATTTTTTTCTTTTTTTTTTTTTTTTTTTTTTTGAACGCGTTAACCACACGGAAAATCGTTCTATTCTCTGGTGAAAACAGCCTCTCGCGGCAAGTACGAACATTTTGAAACGATCCGTATACGCGAACGTATCGTCGTGTCTGTCCCTGCGTGGGTGCAGGGAATCAAGAGAGGGTGAAACAGCTTTTCTCCCTTGGTTTCTCCAGTAGCAGTGTGCGTGCTCGTGAGCGCACTAACGCTTACGCGCTCTCCTTTCGTTTCCCCTAGTCAGCTACTGCGAGTCTGTCGTTTTTGCGAAATTCCTGGTCTCGCGTATTCACGAATTCGTGTCAAACCATCGTCTTCGTCATCGGAGAAGACTGAGAAATATAGAGAAAACGAGAGAGAAAGAGAATAGGAAGGATCGAGCAGATTAGGTGGTCGAATTAGAATTTCAAAAATCCACGCGAAACTTTCTACGTTAACTCGAGTCAAAGTCGGTCGAGGGAAAAGGAAAGGGGGAAGAACTGCGCATAGAAATGGACTGGGCTGGACAAACCCCGTCGTTAAATTTTCCCTTAATTAACCTCCCTCTCTTTCGCGCTTCTTGTCTCCTTTTCTTCGTCATTCTTTTTCATCCCCCTTCTCTAACCTTCCACCTTTTATTTTTCTTTCTTTGCTCGACCGTTTCGCTACTTTGCTACTGCTACGTCTCGTTTTATTTCTTCCGACTGTATTTCACCGCACCTCCTTCCGGTTGTATTAACGTTTCCTCTCGAAAAGTCTCTGTTTGCATTCGCCACGCGGAAAATTGTCTCGACGTTTTTCCCGAATCGATATCTATTCGATCTCCGACGCGATTACCTCTTAACGTCGTGGCCTAACGAAACCGTGCACTAAATGTTCGTCGTTCAGCTTCGCCCGCTAAAAAGTCGATCCTTACGTCAAGGGCAAATATCGGAAACGAAACGAAATCGTTTCGGAGAGGCAGCTTGCCGAACGGACGAAATTCGAAAGCGATTTCGTAAAATAGTTGATTTAAGGACGAAGCGAGCGTTGCATCGGTCGAGAGGAAAGGCAGTCGATATCGGAATGATCTCGAAATTGAAAAGACCCAGGACGAGAAGAAGCGCGCATCGATGACTCGTTAAATAACTCTTCTTTATTCCAACAAGCAGCAATTTCACTTGAAAAGCGTTGAGCAGCAATTTTTTCCGGGCTTTTACTCGTGCGCATACGCTCCTCTGAACGTACTATGGGAGTTTGTACCGAGGTCGGCAACCCTTTTCCCAGCCGGTGCAGGTGTAGGGTTATGTGCTACGCGCCGACTAATGGGGAAAAATAGTAAGAGAAGAGCGGGCGAAAAAGAGAAAGAGAGAGAAGGTAAAAGAAAAAGGACGAGGAGGCCTGCAAGGGAAAAAAGTTGGTTGCGCGCTATCGGCCACCGGATAGCTGTACATAATCGAGCCTCTCCGTGGCGAGGATAATTAACCCCCACGTCCGTTGTCCTCTTGCGAACCGTATAAATTGAATCGCGAGTACTTCTCCTTTCTGCAGTACTCTTCGCTTTTCTACTCGCTTTCGATAATCCGGCCCTCGGTTCCGCGGCATTGCTAATGCTCCACCGGCGAGGCCACTGGCAAATCGAATTAAACCGGCGATTATACGCGTGTTCGCGTTCTTTCTTCCAGCGAACCGGCATCGCTACACAACGAGCAAAAGGAGAAGCCAGACTGAAATAAAGGAACAAATAAAAAAGAAGAAGAAGAGAGTTAAAGGAAGAATAAAGAAGAAGAGAAAAAGAGAGACCGAGATAGCATTTGTCTTTCACGATCACAAAAGACTGTGGAAAGCCGAACGATCGAAATTTCCATCGCGGTCGCACAAGGAGTCGCACTACCGGCGAAATAGTCGGCGGAATGAAAATGCGACAAGATGGGCGAGCTCGTACGGAATGCGACAAGGGTAAAAAGGTGTGAATGTTGGCTTGGCCGAGGGCCGAGGGTAAAGGGACGATGAGTTAGAAAGGGGCTGGCAAAACGGGGTCCGAGATCGGAAAAACGGTCCGCGAAGTCGTATGAATTTATGACCGGCATAAATCCGCTCTCGCGCACCACGATTTTCACCGAGGCCTTCGCACTTCTCCGTTGCCTCTAGAGCCTGCATCTCCCACGGCGAAATTGGAAAGATGCTGCTGGCGCGACAGGGTTCCCGGCAAATTTATTCAACGTCCGACTACGGCGTTTAAGTGCTTCGCCATCGCGTTGTACCAGATTATCAGCAAATCCGAACAACACCTTGAATTTCCGAATACACGAGAGAATCTACGACGAGATACTTGGTACAAAACTTGCACCGCCATCCGAGAGAATTTTCCACGAGCCAACGAGATTATACGATTAAAATTTTTGGACCTCTCTAAATTTTTGGACGACTTTAAATATGTGCTGGCTGGATCGTAATGTGGTGTGGCAGAGGGAAAGAGAGAGAAACGGAAAGAAAGAAAAAGGCAGAGAGAGAGAGAGAGGTAGAAACCTGGAAGATCGACGATCGTTCGCTAGAACAACTGCAGCTACAACTGTGCAATAAAGGAAAAGACATCTTAAATCCTAGAAAATATACTCTCTGCTATCTCGGGTAAAAAGATTAAAGCTGGAAGAAGAGCCGTGCGTGCACGGCAAAAGCTACGAAAAATTACAAACCGTTTTATGATTTTGCCCGGTTGAAAAAGGACGAGCAACGTCGAAAAAATATGATTTTCTCGTGGCACGTAATTATCCAATTCCTATGCGGGCAATTCAAAAATGTAAATTGACCGTACGAGTGCGCCTTTAATCGAATAAATTTAAAGGTTGGCAAATTCGAACAAAAAACGAGTCGTTATTTATTTCCAGTTGCTGGGCAACTTCTTCAAAGCAGCTACCTCGATAAAGTATGTCGTTTCTTAATTGCTTTGTTGAAAAAGAACGCGAATCTCGGAGGATGTACTTTTAACTCTATTATAGTACGTCGTGACTGGTTAAGTGAAAAGAAGCAGCATCCAGGGGATAAAGGGGTGGAATCAGCGAGGAACGCCGATATTTAGGAGAAGTAGTTTTACAGGAATGCAACCCATGCTCGATTTCCGGAGCATTCGGAGGACTCCTTCCAAGCCGACGCTTACTTCGCACTCCGCGCGATCTTGGTTCCGGCTTGCTGAACTATGTGTGTGCCGACAACAGGCTTGCGGGCTAACAGAGCGTTAGAACGAGCGAGTGTTGTCACCCGCGGTGTGATAAACTGCCGGTCGCTAACTACGCGAATTATTCCAAGTAGAAGGTACTGGCGCGGCGGAGGCCGCCGCCGCCAATGCGACGCTAGTTCCTCAAGAACTTTCTCTCGCAGATTTCGAGCCGAGCTCGTGGATGCGAATGGCAGAATAGAAGACGGGTATCCCTCGCAGAGCTTTTCAGAGCTTTCAGGTTCGCGAAGAAACAGCGATTGCTCCATTTCGAGAAGCTTTTGCGCGTTGTAGTTAAAAAGAATTCTATTCGGAGCGTGAAATCTCGTTATCCGGCCGAATTAAATAGACGAGATTGCGGCTAATCGCATCTTGATCCTAATTTGTATCTTGATCCTAACTCTTTCGTTTCCTTAAAGCTTCGTTAAGCTGCGCCGATTCTGCAGAAACAGATAATTGCAAACAGGAGAAAAAGCAGCGTGCAATTAGTCGGTGTATTTGCGAGAGTTTCGCGTGAAAACGGTATAGCTGGTGGTTCGCCGTATAGTCCACAGAGTCGATGTTATCGAGCAGTTAGGTCGGCAAGGGATGTGTCGCGTAATCGAAAGAAGGAGGCCAGCGACAAAATGGAATCGACATTCGGTGCATCGGTTGCTTGAAGCATACGTGGGTAGCCAAAAACGACCGGTAATCACGTTAGTTTCCCACGAGAAGACCCGTGTGACTCCCAAGTGTGAGTATTGCCACCTGTTTGGCCGTACTTGCAACTGCTTCCCCGCTGTAACCGGTGCCACGACCAGTTCCGCTCTCGAATACGAATGTAATTAGTGGGAAATTGAACGAGGGGGAAGAAACCCTTCTGCAGTTAAATGAATGTCCCGAAGATTAATGGCCGTCATTGATCGTCGAGAATCGATCGCGCAGCCAGGTACATAGACTCTTCGATCGACGGAAAAAATGATCCAATCTCAAGATTAAAGAACATTATCGATCGCTCGTTCGAATATTGATTTCTCGGTGCAGCATTAGAAAATTTCGATCGATCAACCGGAACCGTCATTGAACCGGCGTTGAACGTCGATCGAGAAACTGGTTCGTAGCGGTGGTCATCGTAGGATTATCACGAACGATCGATACGTCGGAACGCATCGCGTACGAATACCAGACGGAATGCAGATTTTATCGGACGGATTCTAGCCACAGCTCGTGATTCGATAATGCGGAATGCGTGATTCGTTGTTGCATCGACTGGAGAGAAAGTTGTTCCGGAAGGCAGGCGAGGCTCGCGGATGCGCCGGCACATCGAGATTCGTACGTGTGTCGGTTGACGAATATATGCTACGTCGTCGTAGCGTAATGTTTCGCAAATATTGACGTAGAAATCGGCTCTTCCATGTTCCGCCCCGTTTTGGCCCCGTTTCAGTCCCTCCTACGCGGCGATCTGACTGCAGACGCCTAAATTGGCCCGATACATCCGACGAACGTGGAGCGGGTACATAACTCAATAAGTACACAAAATTTTCTTCGCCGTACTGCTGTCGACGAATATTTCACCGAGGATACCGTCTTCTACGAGAACGCATCCAACTCTGTCTCCGCTCGAACGCCACGTTACCGTTCGAAATTCTTCCGTCCTCTGATCCACTCTTCTTCGAAACCTGTCGCCTGTTCCATGCTCGCCAATAATCATCAGCCTTTTTGTTCATCGCCGCGTTGCTCGTCCGATTCTATATGGCTTTTATATCCTCAAATTATCAACTGCAATAGGATGTCGTGCTTGGAAAGGGACTGTCCCATTCTGATCGTATTCTCGCGGTAACGGTCGAGTTTCGAAGGTCCAAACGAACCTCAGGTACCAGAGCTGACACAGTCGAGCACAATCCGCACGGATGCAGGCGTTTACAAAGTTCCGAGTCTAACAAGATTCTTAGCGAGGAGTCTACAGCTGCCCCGTAAATGTCTCCAAGTACGAATCCTTCGGATATAAAGTTCAAAGTGTGCTTTCAACAAACTTCGAATACGTCCTTATCCAAGACCAAATACGTTCCGATTCAATCCTGTCGGCGTTTCAGCGTACTGGCCCAAAAGGAGAAAGTCCTTCTTGCTGCGCGAATTCCAAGCTATTTTAACTTTTTAGTCGCGACGTTAACAATGCTACGCAAATATTTTACCGTCGTCGGTGTAGCAATTTGCAAGCCAAAGTATTCGTTAATTACGAAGAGGTTCAAAGTTGTTCGCGCAACAACGATGACAGCGACAGCGACAACGCCGGAGAAAATCCTATTTCGGTCGTAATAAATACGGATTCGTAATTTGCCGAAATATCACAGTTTATTCCTGACTCGGGTTTCTCGGAATATTACGATCGGAAAGCGGTTCGCAGGAGTTCGCGATTGCAGCACTTCAGTAGGACGCGATATATCTTCGAATCTGCTAATACGTCTGATCTAACAAGTTTCTTACTGTGAAAACTGCTTGGCCATTCTTCCTCTGGCACTCTTCGCCACATCTATTCCCCAACTCCTATCGATATCGTCGCACGTGCCCACCAACTTTCCTCGCAGTGACTTTCAATACGCGCTTCCGCTTCCTGCAAAAGCAAGAATCGCCGATATCTCTATCGGTCGTGGAAAAATAAGAAACGAACGAGAAGACGTCGAAACGTTTATCGAGGCGAGGACACAGCGTAAGTTACCTCTGTGGTATATCGATCGCTCGGCCAACCGAAGAATTATTTCTCCTGGCAAGTAATCTTCGATTTCCGGTTGAAGACGTACTCGCCGAAATAAAGCGCGTGCGACGCGATGGGTCGCGTCTTTCGAAGGAGAAATCGATGAAAAGGAAACGGAAACGAGACGAGAAATCGTTATGTAGTCTGGCTGGTAGAGGAATGGCAACCACTGATTCACGGGGTGAGGCACGCAGGCAAAGCTAGAAATCTGACGACCGGCCAGCAGATTTTAATATTTGCAGCCATATCTCAACGGGGCGAACTTTTGCCGGGAGAAATGGCGAGCTGGCTCTCACTTAAAATCACTTTATACGAATCGCGGCCACTTTTTCGCCCGTCGTTTCGTATCCCCGAACCGTTTCCCGACCGTATCCCCGCTCTCTCATTCCTTTCGCAGACCCATAACCCATATCCCATGGAAACTCGCGAAAATCCATTTCGCTCGCTCGTTCGCTCGCTCGCTCGCTAGCTCGTCGACGACTTCTGGAAACACCCGCATTATTCTTACCGACCCTTGCTTCCCTTTGCATTATCCGGACGACGTATGGTGTCGGATAACGTTTCTCTCGAGAAATGTCTGTTGCGTCACCATCCACCGCCAGCGAAAACTGAAGGGGAACGAGGGACTTTTTCGGAATTGAAAAACCTCTATAGATCGCGTAGATCGCGACCATCACCCTGTCAGCAAAAATTCTTCCTTGTTTTTCGACCTGTAACTCTCTTCCCTCCCACACCGCCCCTTTCTTCCTCGCTTTTATCCCATCTATGTTCGGAAGGGGTCAAACGCCGTGGCAAAGATGGCGTGTTAAGCGATTCGTGGTGATTTATAGAGGTGAGCGTCGAGTTGAAGGTAACGCGAACTCGTTTTTTCACGGTTGCGGATATTTCAGGCCGATAAAGGACCGCGAAACGTCGAGGCATCGTATGATCTCGATTAACGAGTTATCAAGGAATCGAAGGACAGCTATTTGCCGACCAACGATTTAAACACTTGGATCGAAATCTGCCCTTCCAAGTTAGTCGAACTTTTACACGAATGCACGCCACTGTAATTAAAGAACGACCGGTCGATCGAGGTCTCGCTGCCAAGAATAGAACTGTATCCCCGGGAATCGTACAACGAACCGTGGCATCAAATTTTCCGCGAATCGGCTATCTTCGAGATATTAATTATTTACTTTTACCGTCGAAGTTAGTTTTTCTGGGACGCTGCGGCAAAGCCGGGCACCACGTCGAAACGTTCTCGTGGATAGAAAAAGACCGATCATATTTTACGATTCTTTCGGACCTGCTAGTGCGTCCCTTAATGATCGAATTTGGCGCGTTAATCGAAGATTAATCGGCCAGCGGTACCACGCGGTGATCATAATTCAATCTCTGGTCTCGATAAAAACGCACAACGTTCCGGATCCCATTTCGTTCGGTCGGAAAAGAAGGTAAAAGAAAGCGGCTCAGATGGGAGGAAAAGAATAAGTCGAAATTAACGAGGATCGGTAGCGTTAGCTTCGTTTCCGTGTGCCTTGCAATATCCGGCCTCTCTATAATTAAAACGTCCGCCGTTTTGACTTATCGGCTGCCGGTACGGGAACGATCGCTCGTCGAAAAGAATATACGAATTGGCGGAAGCGTGCACGAGACATGGCAGAATTCCCGACAAAATCCACCTCTCCTCTCTGTGCCGTGAAATCGTCCTCGTCGTCGACGTCGTCTCTTTCTTCACAGAATTCCGGCTAATCAACGTTGTTCCGAGCGCTCTGCTAAGACCGCGTCCGCATCCAAAAGACGTAAGCTGCAGCCGCGGAAAGATGAAAGGCAACGCGAGTCTTCTTCCTAGTCATCGAGAATTCCTAGCCATCTTGCCTTTTATACCCTGTCAAACAAGAAAGCCTTTTGTTCGTTGACCTCTTCTTCCTCGTCTTACGACCTACCACCCCCAAGATCTCCTTTCTTTTCTAGTCGCCCGCTCTTCGTAAGACCTTTTTGTTCCCGTAGCGTCGCGTCGTGTCGAACAACCAACTTCTTTCGTTTTCGGAACACGGTCCCGACCGATACGCTTCTCAAATTAAACGTTTCCACCAACTAATGTTATCGATTTAATTTATACGTCGCCATAAATATTTCATTTGCGTCTAGACAATCTTAAAGAATAACACGGCTGTTGGCGAGTCGTCCTCGAGGAAACTGCTGGCCGTAAAAATTTAACAAGCAGCTTTTGGCGTACTACCGAGTAATGGAACGGTCATCGTCAGGAAAGCAGGTCGAATCGAGGTAAAAAGGTAGACGATGGAGCGGAAAGAAGGCTACGGGATGAGATACTGGAAAAGACAAAGACCACCGTTGATCTCATCGAATTCGCATTTATTTATCGTCTGAGCCAGTTGCAAAATTGTTCGTCCGATTCGAATCGGAGATGAAATTAAGATTCATAAATTTCGATTTAATTGCGAAACAAACGGTAAAGTAAAAACTGTGGATTGCGTTAAGAACTTACTCGAAATATACAAATTGAATGAAACTCCCTGCTGAAGCGTTCCAAGTTCGTTGTATTCGCGTCGGTCTTGCCAACGGCGTAAAACGGAATTTTCGTAAACTCTCGAAAGAAACACCGGAGAAATTAATCTCGGTAGTCGCCTGGTTTTGACATGCAACCAAAAAAAAAAAAAAGAAAAAAAAGGAGAAAATGACGACGGTGTGTACCGACTTGTTTGGTCAAGCAGTGCTTCCTTGTTCCGATCTTTTCTCCGTAGAAACACGGGTAAAGTATGCTGTGACGACGTGTCGCGTGACATCGGTACGCGAGGTACGCATGAAAAATGCTCACACGCGCTTAAAAACGTCCCTGGTTCTGCGTTGCCGGCATACGAAGTGGCATTCGGCAAACATCGCGCGGCTTTTCAACTCGCCCGGAGCTTCAGGCTTACGAGGCTTATTCAAATCGTCCGGAACAGCGGAGAAGATGAGAACGGGGCAGCAGCTAGAAGCTGAAGCAGCTCGCTAGCCAGCTTTCCTTCTTTTTTTACCGGTTTGCTTCCAGTCTTCCCTCGTCTCTTTTTACTCCTTTCAGAGACAGCCACGACCGTAGTACTTTCCTCCGCTTCGCCTAGGAGCTTGCGAGACGAAACGGAGAATAACGCGGATGAATATCTTGCGTCGTCATTGCCATTTCGCCAATAGCCGAAATACCTTCGTCAATGGCACTTTCTATTCCTCGAGTAACTCAACTATACAACATTTTCTAACGGAATGCAAAAGTAAACTATTTTATCTACGACCTTTCGCGTTTGTCCAGCGCGACATCTTGCATGTTGGTCATTCCGACGAGTTCCATTGGAGCGTGGTCAAGTATTTTAAAACCGCACCACGATCTCTCGACGAACGAATGGCACGGCCGTACACCAACGGTTCGTTTGAATTTTCGCAGGGTAGTGGAAACTCGTGTAGTTCGCGCGATTCGTGAATTTAACTTTTCGACGATGGCAAGGGAGGATGGAATGGACGATGGTGCAAATTAATTCACGACCTCGTGACCAACCAGTCTAGTCCACCTCTTGCCATTGAAAACTCCTGTTTCTTTCGGGCTTCGCATCCGCTTTGTCATCCGGATATTCCGAACGGACATCGTTACACCGCTTCGCTGGTCCTTGGACCGTTTGATTAACGACCGAACGACGACATATCGAGCACACGAAACAAATTGGAAAGGAAACGGCAGACGTCCTTTTCGATACGATCTTCCTTATTATTTTTATCGGTCGTCCGATGATACAGTCGGAGGTAGACCACGACTCGGTGTCGCATCGTGGTGACGGATGCGAGCTGGAATTCTCATGGAGAACTACGTTCTCGCTATCGACTCGAACGACGCTAGCTGCGAGCTGTTAACGTCAAGAAAGGCAGTGAAAAGGAAGAGAGAGAGAAAGAGAGAAAGAGAGAGAGAGAGAGAGCGGGACGAAAGAGGATCTAGTTCGCGGAGAACGACGAGCTCGAGGCTGACAAGGAACATGAACGATGGGACGACGTTCCCGTCGACGAATTTGAAAATAAAATTTGACATTTTTATTGAAATCCAAGAACGAGGTATCGTACTATGTCTTGTCGTGCCGTGACAGACTATGTATACACCCGCATATACATAGCACATCCTTCAAAGACGAAAATCTTCAGACGGTTTAATAGTACCCGCGAGATGATGGATTTTAGCTCGAACGTTGCTTCCCGAAGGATGTAATCCATTAGAAGCTAATTTTTCTAGGCGTTCGGTTCGTTGGCTCGTTCGACTGTTAGAAATCGCGGAAAATCCGACAACAATCCCGAAAATACCGAGTTTCGTTAGTGGAGCGAATTTTTCGAAAATTTCAACGTCGACGAGAAGTTTTCGGCATGGACGTTTGCCGAACGTCAGCCAGGGCGAAATTTCAGCACGTCGCCGCTCAAACATCCACGTGAAGGTAATTATTAATCGAGGTGGAAAGAATGTCGTTAACGAAGACTCGCAAGTTGACCAACCGACTCTGCGAAAGTTTCGCTACTTGTAACTTTCTGCTTTTCTCGCTAACGTGCTTTGCATCTACGCCAACTACGAAAGTCTAACGTGACGCGCGACGAGTTCTCCCGATGCTATCAAGAGGCGAACGCAAAAATTGTTATCAGCCTGAATCATCCTACTTTCCTACGTTTTATAGTCTTTTTTTTTTTCAAGTATGGTCGCGCGTTCATACGTATATTTCCGAGCAATACGACGTTACCCTGGAGATTAAAGTATACTTAACGTAAAACGCATTCATTCCCGCGAACAATTTCTCGCGACGATTTTACAATCTAATTGTTCCGGTTGCTGCCATAACGCGGCGGATTTCCCGTGAAAAGGAATACGTTAATCGTAGGACCAGACCGAGTACGGATATTCGTGTATTTTCATCTATCCATTCGCGAAGGTATGTATACACCAGAGCGAATGATTTTCCCTCCGGTGGAGGCAGAATTTCCGCGCGTCTCTGGGACCCCTTTTCCCGGGAGTGTTCGTGCTCGTTCCTTTGGAGATCGTCGCGCGAGAGGATAATCCAAGATTGCCGCAGACAGAAAAAAAGGATGAAAAGCTGGGAAGAAAGACGGCGAACGGCGGAGGAGATACTCGACTCGAAAAAGGGAAACGAGAGAGGCAGTAGAGAGAAGGAAGAAGGCAGAGCGTAGAAGTCGTGGCAGAATGACGTGGCTTCTGTCGACGTACCTAACCGCTAGACGGTCTGTACTACAAGGGTGGTAATTGTTCGAGAATCGATTTATCTCGTTGTAGGGTAGAAATCGCTGTCGCCTTAACCAATACGGAACGTCACGGCATGGACCATGATATTCTTGTCAATAACAATTTACCTTTTGTATGCACGGTTCAATCTAGGCTATTCTCTTCAATCGAATGCACCAGCCAGCTAGCTGTTCTGGCGGCGGATTAACGGTAGCGCAAAAAATGAGAAGAGAAAGAGGACCGAAGGTTAGAGGACCGAGAGATAAGCTTCCGACGACGTTGATCGAAACCCTGGCTGGAGACTTTATCGCATCGGTCGGTAGATGGAAAAATATTTTGCGCTAGTGGAGGAGGAGGCGCGAGGGCGTCGGAGAATTTATTAAAGTGTTTATTTAACCGCGCATTTGTTTGTTGGTCGAGTTTTCAGATACTGGAGAACAATAAAAATGCAAATAAAGAATTGTTCGAGCGGGCGGCCAATGGTAATTATTATGCGCGGAAGTCTATTCCATAAATCGTAAACTGTTCTCGCCGCGTCGATGAATAATGAAAAAGAAAACATTTTAATTGATACAAGAGCGATAATACGTATTTGATAGTCGGCTATCGATCTCGACCGTCTAATGGATCTCGTTCGGATCGAATGGTAGGAAAGTCGCCACACAGAAACGAAAGGAAGCGAGTAAGCAAGATTAATCTGGGGCAAAAATGTGGCGATATCGTTGTCGGAGAATCCGAGAGCGGAATAATAAGCGAATTTTTTCGTGACATGCAATTTCGTTTGCGAATGCCATCTGAAGGTGCGATCTAGCCTGCGGGAAACGAGTCGGGGATCCCGATAACTGCGAGCAATCTGCTCCATTCTCGGCTAGGTCAGTGGGTCGTTCGCATCAGACCAACGATTTCCGTCGATTTCTTAGCTGCGCGACCGAACCGGCTTTCGCTAGATTATTTTAAACCGAAAAGTCACTTTGACAGATCGGCGCCAGAATTTAAAAAGTGTCGCAGCCGAGAATTAATTGGAGCGTAACGAATACGAGGCGTCCATTTAATCTGGATAGGTCCTTAAATATTTAAAAAGCCTACCCAGCGGTAACCGGGCCGTTTACGGGGTTGATCAAAGCCGGAGATCAATGGAGCGGAGGACTACGAGAAAGGTCTGCGTGTCGATGAGCCAGAGAGAGAATCTACTCCAATTTCTACTCCGGCGGATCTTAAAGCTGTGCTGTCCGACCACGAGACTCTCTCTCT